>NW_020799091.1:101847392-101970204 GCF_003259725.1 Athene cunicularia | reverse complement strand
TGCTACCACCCCCGCCAGCCCCGGGGCACCCGCACCCCGTACGCCTTGTCAGAGCTTGATGTCGGAAATCACTGCCTGTATGTCATACCTGGGAGACTGAACAAACACTTAGGAAGCTGTTTGTGCTGGTTTTAAATAAAGAGGAAAAAATACCAGAAAAGGATATCATCTTGGCCAAATTTGCATCATTCCACTTACAAATTAGAGCTTTTAATTCAATGCATACTTTTCATACTGATAACAAAATCTCATAAATCAGACCTATGCAGAAGAGTAATCAATAAAATTGATAAAGAAATGTTCTGTAAAACCCTTATTGTATTGCATCATGGCTCACCAGAAAACCCACTGGCTAAAATCCAAGTTAGAGAGAGCAAGACAATCAGTAACAGCTTTCCACACCCTTTTGTTTTGGAGAGCCCCCCACTGCTGATGCTACATTCATATTCCCTGCCATTCAGGGTGCTACTCTGACATGGCAAGTTTCTTTTTGTCTCTTTCTATTCTCACACACACACACACACATTCACACATTTCAGATCCTCAAACAAGACATCCTTACAATCATTCTTGTCTGAGATAAATATCTGTCCAGAAATGCTTCCATTCTGGCATGTTTTAAAGGTTTTTTAAAAGTCATTAAAGATTAATAAAAAAGTATGATGCTGTATTTCAAACGTGATTTTTTTCCCCCTCACTTGTTGTTTTTCACAGTTATTTCTGTGTTTTAATGTAGTTCTCTACAGGCCATACACAATATATATCTTGTTCTCAAAGCTTCGTAGCTTTCATTTTTAAAGTGTTCATCATGTCTTACTAAATAAGAGCTTATTGGACACTAATTGTGTAGCACTTACAGGCAGAACAAAGATAAAAAGAGCATATTATCATGATGTTAGCAGCATTTAATTTCCAACTGTTAGACCTTCATTCATGTCTGCTAATGTAATAAAATTAATCCTATAATTTCAGTTTCTCAAGTTTTCATTAAAGATGGCATGATTTCTTTGGTGTCCATTTAAGGAAAAAAATCTTTTCTATCCCTGTGGAGGCTAACAAGTAAGAGAGACAGGCTTGATTTTCCCTACACTAAAAAGTTCTGTCTGTTCTATTTCCTTTCAACCCACTGACAGATGAAGTCAAAAGAGAAAGAGCTGACTGACAGCTGCCTGGCAGGCTATACACAGTCCTAATTACAGCTCTTCTATAGGGTTATATTCATGCTTACACTCCTGCGTGCAAGGTCTCAGATCATGATTTTTCTTATATATATCATCAATATAATCTTTTTTCAAGTTTGAATCTTTACAGCAAGCCATATAAACCTTGAGAGAGTGAAAAAAGGAAGCTCTCTGGCTTCTACTAACAACCAAGCATTCAAAAGCAACTGAAGAATATTTGTGAAAATATTTGCCCTTTTGTTTCTATATGCTATCTATTTTTATGATCATCTGTTCTTTTTCTACCTTACACTTTTTTTATTACCTCAGTCAACCCACACAATAGGAAGGCTACTTTCAGTGCAGATTGCAGATTTGCAGATTTTAACTTGGGGCTGAGTTATAGGCCACTGGGAAGTGATAGCATCCATATCAGAAAAATATTTCTTGCTCCTACTTCTGCTGAATCAAGGGAAAGGACAATTGCTTCCTATTCTCAAGTCACTTATTCTGTATGCTGGAGTGGAAGAAGGAAATACTGTCTCCTCTACCCCACAAAACACAGGATGTGAAAATAAATCTCTAGAAAATTCCAAGGGGATGGAGGAAACACGTGCTGGCATTATTAAATATAAAGGAAGAAATTATTTATTATGTCAAACAAGATGGTCCAAGACACTCTGTGAGGAAATCCCACTGCATCCTGAAATGCTGTTCCACCATGTATGGTGCTTGCCTTATTGTAAATAGAATAAATCACCCGACACTCCAGGAGAATCAGACAGTTAACTGAAGCTGAACTTCAGCAAATATTGCGTCCAAATAAGACTACTTGGGCTTTTTACTAGCCTTTAGAAGTTTTGCCCAGTTTTGGCTGCAATACTCTGAAAACTTAGCTTCAAAGCAATACACCAACACAGTTTGACAATACATCAAACTTTGTAAAATATTATCATATCTATTAACAATAGCAAAAAGCTTTTTGGGAAGAATTGCTTTGTCCATGTTGGCTAACCTTCATTTTCTTCCTCACTGTGAGCCTTTGATTTGAAATCACCCCTAACCTCACAGGTATTCCTCACTTTGATCCAAGCACAAAAGTGTCATACTCAAAGGCTTATCATAGATTCTAATTGACTTTCCTACAATATATGTTACTTGTGAGGAGCAAAGCCAAAGCTTAGTGAGGTTTAAAGGTTTGCATTTTATCATTAAAACAGTTATATTTTGAGATAATCTGCTATGAATCGAGTGTCCAGTAAAACATTTAATCTAAAAGACATGAAATTCTTCCTAATACTTAGTCCTTCACCTCACTTTTTACTTGAAATAATAATTTCAGAAGTATCCACATTCCTCCCATATGTAAAAAGGCAGAGATTCACACGGGATCTTGTTAACTTTATTACTTTCTCATTATTTTCCCCACCCCAGACTTCGTGTACTGATCACAACTTATTTCTAGCTAATTGTTGTTTCTTTTTACTTTCTCATCTCTCTGTATAAATCTATTATCCTCTACTAGCAAGCATCCAGCTAAGATTTAAACAACATTTTTTATGTAGTTCCTCAAGGTAAGTACCATTTTTTAGGCTTCTATTTTAATGCTTTTTTTCCCAACCCCACATTATTTTTAATTTATTTATATGGAGAGACTGAGATTTCAAAGTTTGTATTCTGAGATTTGCTTTAATATGCAAACTTTGATTCCAGAAATCCTTTACTAATTGGAAATTTGAAATGGTTTCTACTAAAAATGCATGGTTTCATTTTGGAAAAATAACAAGAAAAACAATAATTTAAATTAAGAAGACAAAAGGCATGAACACATGAATGGATTTATTGAGAAAATCCCTGTCTGATCTGTTAGCTACCATCTTAAAAGGCTCATATCTATTTCAATGAAGGCAAAACAGAGTTAAGACGACAGGCATACACCCAGGTACCATTTCATTTCTACCGCCATCCTCACTGAAAATTGAGATTTTTTTTTTTTTTCCCCCCTAACAGATCATAACTTTTACTAGAGGCATTTTGCCTCAGGAAACAGAAATTTCTTTCATTAGAAGCAGCATATTTTTGATACTGCAAATCCTTATACCCATTCTAAAATTTGTCAGTAAACTTAACAAGGATTAGTCACTTATGACTCTCCTGCAAGCAAGCTAAAGAAAGACGGTCTTAAGGTAGGTAGTACCAGGTACTGTTGAGATCTGCTTTCCAGGATCTATTCTCATGCTGGTTGGTGCACCAAAGCTATGTATCACTATGGGGTTTTGAACAGCAGCATGCCTTGCCAATCTCATATGACTAGAAAGATAAATATAATCAATAAGCAGATGAATTATGTCCTGCTTAGTAATTCAGTGGGAATATGATGGCCAGTTTGGGGCAGCAAAGATGAGGCAAATCTGGATGAGAACAGCTAATGGAGCCAGAGACCTAACAGACATGAATTGCATTGAGAATTACTCAAAATAGTTGATTTAAAGATGAGAAGATTTAGGAAACATAACAATGACATGCACAAAAAGCTGCTGCGAAAGGCAAAGAACACTGTGTTCAAGTCTATAGCAAACAGATAAACTAACAGACTTAGATCACATCAAAATAGATTTGGTTTATACTACAATCATCAACACAAATAGTGGTACACTGAAATAAACAACCTGGAAGATTGTAGATGTACCCCCACTAGAGGATTTTAAGAAAAGGCTAGATAAATATCTGCCAGGGATAACACAGTTATTAGTTGATACTGGCCTCAGCAGGAAGATGGACTAGACATCTTCCCTTCCAGACTGTCAGGTCCTTGGGGCCAACAATCAGCAGAAAAAAAGGAGGTTTCCAATTAACTCTCAGGAATCACACTGCTCTTATGTTTTCAGGCCTGGAACCTCATATGATTGAAAGGAGAAGCTACTTGGTTTGACAGGCTTGTGTGTTACCTCAGTACCTTTCATGGCACTTTCTAGCTCACCAGCTTGACTTGCCTTTCCTGGGTTTGACAGCAACAAGTCTCAACTGAGAGAGAGGGGAAGTACTAGAAAAGTTATTATCCTATTTTCAAATTTGACCAGACCAGTACAAGATTAAATATTACCAACCATCCATGCTTATTTATTTCGAATAAACAGATAGGGTGAAATCACGAGGAGCCATGACATATTTTTCTCTAAACTGGAAAGAAGGGTGCCTAATTTTTCATAGCCTGAGCACTGCACAAAACATCAATAAAGACACAAAATTGTTAAGAGTGCAGGATTAGGCCAATCACAGAGTCTATTACACAGTCCAGCAGGCATCTTAGCTCAAAAATATTTCTTAGCAAACAGTTCACAGTTTTAAATATTTACATTAGAAAAATTGATTATGATTTTAATAGATTGAAAACATTTTTAAAGCTACAGGAATCCAAACTTATTACATTGAAACAGCAGAGAGCTCCCAGCACTGGAAGTGCACAATAGACTGCTCATAGAAGGGTAAGGGAGAGAGTAAGTATGTTTCAAAGGTGAGAACAGAGTTATTTTATCCAATGGTAAAATGTAGAGCACAAAGAAATCAAATATAGCCACCCTTTCAGAGTGTAATGACACCTATGAGATTAGCTCACTTCTGAACACAAGATAAAGGTGGGGACAAATCTAACATGCTGATTTTTTGCCAATGACAGATCCTTGAGTCTTTCTGTGTGCTGCCAATAATTCTAGTCCCAATACATTGGAGTCCACGAGACCTTTGCCAGTTACTTCTATGGGAACAGAAACAAGGCCAGTTAGGGTAATATATACTTCTGCTAGGCTTGTCATAGCATTACATATATATATAAAATTTTACATACTCAGTAACATATGCTGTGAGAGACGTGGTTTCTCTCAGATTCCTTTGCTGAGATTTCCACCACTTCAGATTACATCCCTACTGTAATGGGCACCTAATTAGACCCTCAGTTGCCTAGCTGCCATGGGCAACACAAAATCATGCTGGTTTATGTTTCCATAACTCCTCAAAAAATTGCCTTTCACAACTCCCAGTGCATACTAAGAAAATAGCAAGGAAACATGGTTCTACTCACAGAGTCTGACAGAAAAATCAGAAGATAGTAAAATTAATCTTTTTTGAGAGATGATGAGCCCTAGGAGCTTACAAGCATTCCACGGTTAACAATATGGAAGAATTTGATGTACTATAATTTTACGATTTTTTTCTGTCTTTTCTTACAAGTTCTCCAAAAAATTGCACTCAGAGATAAAATATACCATAAGTAGTATAACAAGGAAAAATGTAGTATGTATTTAATAAAACAGTTTTACACCCCCTAAGGTAGTGCACACAAATACCTTTAAACATGGGGTTATTGTCAGTCTGTATCAGAATGGAATGAAAATTACTTTAGCTATCTGATTTATTAACTTGAACATGTTTGAGATATTTTAAGTCTATCTGAACTGTCTGAATTTTTAAAACTTAGCCTCAGGATTGTTATAATATTCTTTAAATGTTTTACTTGCTTGCTTTGTTTTAAGGCACAAGATTATTAATAGGCACTGTTAAACATAAGTCTACCTTGACATAGGTAATTCTTGAAATTACAAAGTGTTCAACAGACCCTCATGTTTGACTAAGATATAGTTACTATTTTAATTAGAGATATTCAAAACATAACAATGAATTTCAATAATAGAATTTAAATAATTTTTATCACACTAAGACAATTCTTAGTTATTGCCTGGTTAACACTGCATTTTAACTGATGGTAAATAGGGCAGGACAACAAAGCCAGAAAACCCGGTATTTTGAGGTACATTTGTTAGGAATATTGAGTCATGAGTACTGACAGTTTATCTATTTCAGCATCTCACACTGAAGATACTATCAGAGGGCATTTTGAGATCCTGTGATAAAAAGCATCTGCAAGGTATTCAATTAATTATATTTGAAACTCTAAAGTTTATTGTAGTAACTCTGAGCCCAAATGATTCTGTATTTTCCTGTTTATATGTATAAACATAACTTTACTGATTTACCCATATATGAAATGGCAGCTGATCTAGTTTCAAAATATATGGCTCAGAAGTAAGACACAGAAGACAAGCAAAAAGTGTAAGACTAATTATTAAGTGTGGGAATAAGAAAAATCCGTATTTTAGGTTCCATTTCAGATTTTATCATCTCAGATGAAATAGGTACACCAGTGCCCTTCAGATCATCCTGAATGTCTCATGACTGAGCTTTTTGGCCATCTTTGCTGCCTTTTGATTCATAAAATAGGATATATCACTTGCATTAAGTGCAATGAGCTTAAAATGTAATGGTATAACACAGAACTCAGGAACATTGGATAAAAGCCTTATATCTACTGTAGTTTTATAACACTGCTTTATTATACAATATATTCCAGGTACAGTAGCTATAAAGAGCTCTTAACCATCTCTACCCATTCCCATTAATTATCATGTATCATCATGCAAGACAAAGATAATTGGCTTTAAAGTGATCTTGAATGAACTGCAAAGAGACAAACTACCCTTCTGAAGAGGGATCAGAGAGCTGAGGATGAGTGCTGGGCAGCAGTTTCCTCCTTCACTAGGAAAAGAAGCAGCATGGAGGGTCACCAGTTCCTGGGTGGAGCCAGGTTATCAGGACTAATAGGAATACAGTTCATGGCATACATTAGAGGTGAATGCAAACAAAGGTACTCCATATGAAACACTTTCACCTGTGTGGTGGCTTTTCCATACACAGGCAATAAAAGTTACTGAAAGCTTTCTTTTAAAAGGGTAATTTTAAAGGAAAAAGTGTGAGACTAAAATTCATGTTCTGTTTTGTTACTACTAAAATTCATGCCAATAAACAAGAGCAGCAGTCTGAATTCATATTATTTGCTGTTATATTGCATTTAAGATGTTATAAAACCTTGAAAGAGGTGCTTTAGATGTCACTTGAGCTCTGATGTTTTTGCTTTTCAGGGGAAGTTCTTATCATAACAGGCTTCAAGTTGGAGTGTTACATGGGCTGGATTTGGATTTCCTTGTCATATCTCTCTCATTCTCTTGCATCCCAAAGGATCAGACCCAAGGACGTTACCTTTTTAAATCACCTGAACAGGGATGGAAAGAAGTTCCCTGTGTTACATTTGCCAGATAGCTATGCATAGGCTAGGAACAAGAAGTAAATTTCATTTCCTATAACGTGTGAAAGCCAAGTCTTTCATGACTAAGTGCCGTTTTAAGAGTAAAATATGTGGCTGTTTTTCCTTCCTCTTGGACCTCTACAAAAAGACTGGACAATTTGTTTCCAAGTTCAAAGTTATAGCTCTGAGTCATCAGTCAGCTGCAGACATGGAGACATCCTAAATTGTCTTGTGATTAAGTAATTCTCATACAACTGATATTTAAATATTTAGTGATATTATCTTTGACCATAAGCAAGACCTCCCACATGGAATACACCATGTAAACAAGAAGTAAAGCCCAGCCTGCTTAACATATTTAGACTGGCTTCAATGTATAGACTCCCAAGCCCCTTTTTTGTTTCAAGGCAAACATTGCATTAAAAAAAAAAAAAAAAAAAAAAAAAAAAAAGTTTTCAGTGGCTTCATTCTTCTTACAGATATTCAAATTATACAGTTTCACTGATTTATAACATTTACTTTGGTTTGACAGAGAGATTGTACTCACAGATTGATTCTTTCAACAGACCAATTATAATAAAATGTACTTCTTGGTCCACAGCCAGCATAGTCTATAATACATTTATTCTTTACTTCCACATAATTTACTTCCCTGGACAGCCTTGTTCATCTGTAACTGTTTTGCTTTGATACAGAATGGAATTTTGTTTTGTTCTTACAGTAAACTGGTGCATTTTCAATGGGTTTGCAGTTGCTTCAGCAGCATTTTGCTTCTAAGCATCATGTTGCACTCAGAGACAGATCTGTATTACACCAGTCATGACATACATAAAGCAGTAAAATTATTTAATACAATCCTTTGACATAGGATTTGTTTTTATAAATTTGGCTTTATAAACAGAAGGCTTTACACCAAGTACTTGCATTTTATTTACAAGAAAATACTGCAAGCATGCTGTATTTTTTTGAAAGGTACACTCTTTTTGCTATTTGGGAATGGGTGATCACTCAGAAGTATGATCACTGAAGTGCAGTTAACTTCTTTTCATCTGTAGGCTGAAAGTATCTATCTAGGTGGGAACATCTGCTGAATGGTCAGTTGCCTCTTTCCATATAGTCTCAGTTTGGAATAAGGGCAATCCATTTAAGATATTTTGTCCTTCAAAGTGTGAAATGTTGCCTTTCATGAGAGCGGACTGCCCTGATACATAGTTTAACTCTACAGATCCCTTTCTTTTGTTCTGCCCTACTACTTCTGGGAGCCTAGCCTGAGTCCCTCAGTCACCTGCCCTAACTTCCAGCAGTGCCTGAGCCAAGTCTAAGCTGTCTAAGCACCATTAAGGGCCAGAGCAAGCCTTTGGAAAACTATGGTCACTAGGATCAATCCTGACCTGAAAACATTTGAATGTGCACCAAAAAAACCCTCAGTATCATGTTTATTGCAATGTTATCACCCTTTCATGGTTTCGATACTTTAGATGTATTGCATAACTGTTAATTCAGCTGAATATCTGGCATTAGGCCGTAAGGAACACAATTTAAAAGTAGCTGTTGGATTTTATTTGTACCAACAGTGTCTGGAGAATTGGATAAGTGCCTCACTCTCCTGAACTTCAGTTAGTGCAGTTCAAGACTACAACATAAAAAATAACTACATGAAAATAGTGCTAATTAATAGTCATCAGAAATAACGAGACCTGCTCAGATCTGGCTAGCAGAGTTTCCATCGATAAGTTTCAAAAAGTGATCTTTGCAAGGTTTACTCAATCTATAACTCTGTTCCTAATAATAAGATAATGATACATATGATGCAGCAGGATGGTGCCATAGGAGTGAGGTAAAAAGAACTGTTACAGATCTAATTTCTAAAGAGAAAATGTTGTTTGGCAGTAGTTTGACAGTTTAAACAATAGTCTCAGCTCTAATTTTCCCTCATAAAGAGAAATTTTCTATTTTGTGAGGGAATATGCTTCAGGGTCTGCAAAGGGTGAATTTGCATTTTGCTGTGTTCTCCCAGAACAGAAAAGGAAGCAAGCATGAAGGATCCCAGTAAAGGAAATAGCTGTGCACTGATGATAGAGTCTTCCATTTTATTCCATTTCTGTACAGGCATCTCTAGTCTCTCCCTCTGTATAGAGGAGGCGTGACTCATGCAGAGTAACAAGTTTCAGAACCTTGTCTACTATAGCGTACCATTTTCAAGGCCTGCAAAAGGAATTATTTCTTCCCAAACCTTTATGCTTTGCAAAGAGGATGTTGGCCGGTAGTATAATTAAGTGGAATCAGCAAGAGCAATTGGGGGAGTAGCAGACTGGCCAGACATTTCTTCAGATGCCTCAGACATTGAACTTGACTGGGTACATGTCTGTCCATCCTTCCTAAATGTTGCTCCTCAGTTGTTCACTTCCTATCTGCTGTTCAGCAAAAGACAATGCAACAAAGATTTTTAAAAATCAGTCTGCTACAGGTGTAAGGCGACCTCTTCCAAGTGTTTTTACACTTGGACAGCTTTTACTATTCTTTAAAATATTTTAACAATAAAAGGATCTTGCAGAGAAGTGCAGAATCCACACATGCTTTCTACTTAAAAATACAGTCAGACATGGTGTTTTGACCTCTTTTGGATCAGATGACCTATGTCAAAAAACTAATACTTTTCAGCTGCTATGGTCAATAGCCTGTTTGCAGTTGTTACAGATGCTCTCAAATAAACAACCAACCACCATTAAAAAAAATAATATTATTAACACAATTAACTAGTTCTCTGTAAATTACAGGTTTGAATGTCTGTGAGAGGAGAACAGAACTTTCTGGGGTGTAACGTCAACCCAAAACACAGAACAAAGCACTACTCCTTGAGGTTTAATGGTAACCCCAAACGCTTTACAAAGCCCTGCTACCTAGGGTTTAATGACAACCCAAAACACTTTATCACTCACCTGACAACTGAGGGCTCTCAACCTCAGGACCTGCTCAGGGCAACATCCCGACCTAAGTCACCTCAAGGAGTTTCCTTGGGCAGCGTCCTGACCCAAGGGGAGAGTCCTCAACTGCACTGTGCTGCCCCAGGGGACTCCATTGATCCCCAGGCCCAATCTGACCTGTGGTCAATAGTGGGTCCCATGGGCCAAAGGCCCCAGTTACTGCGAGGCCCTGAGAGCAAAGGCAGCCCCGAGCTGCTGCACCTCAGCAGCCAAGAAGCCCTGCTCTCATCGGGCGGGTGCACCTGCCACAGAAGTGTGGTTCAGAAGAAATGCAGATACCAAAACATCCACTGCAGCATTATTTGGCAACGTCTTCAAACATTCTGATGCCCACGCTCCTTTCTTCGCCCAGCATGTAGGGTTCAAGTACTTGCATTACAACCTAAAGTCCTGAGTTTCATTTTAAAATGGTAAGAGACCAAAAGTCGGTTCTAAAAGTAAACATTGGAAAAATATGCTCCCTGAAAGTCTCCCAGTAATGCAAAAGCTAGAATTCAAATTGGGGGGAAAAAAAAAAAAAGTTTTCAGTGCAGTCATATTTTGACATGCTAGTGCCACACTTTTTGAGAAGAAAGCCTATGAAACACCCATTTGAAAGACAGCTAAATCTCCACAGTTTTCATTCATAACCTACTACACAAAGAAAATATGGTATAAAAGGTGCAATGCATTTGATTTCATAATATCTATTCTTTCCAAAAAACCTCTCTACTATGTATTTAATGGGGAGGATCTTCCTGTTAACCATTGGTGGTTGAATGGATAAATTTGAATATCACTTCTATATAGCTTAAAATTCATTAAAGATCAAGCAGGAGTACAGCTCTTGAAAAATATATATTGTGCTAATGTAAGGAAGACTTTGTATTACTGACATATGAGAGCCATTTAAAAATGATACAGATCCCAAATTGCATCTTGAATGAATTATATAACAGCAGGAAGAGCCATTAAATGGAAAAACAAAACAAAGGCAGCTAGTCATCAGCTTAAAGCTGAACATGATTTTAATTGTTTTGCTGAATTGGGTTCTAAGGTCTATTGCACAGTCTTCACCTGAAGCATAGATAGAACTTCTATTTCAAATATTCATCAGCCTTATTTAAATTGAATCTTTAGTATTCCAAAAGCTTTCAGGAATGACTCACATCTCAAGTAAAATATTCTGATGGAAATTGAAGATAATGGTCTCATGCCATTAATGACATTAAAATGGCAGCATACAAATGTCTTGTAGAGCTGAACCAAAAATATCTATTGTAAATGAAGTTGGAGAAGAGATGTGAAAGCAGTCAAATAAGAAGAATAAAATTAATTTCATTTTCCAAAAACAATTAATGCTTGAACATACTAATGTTTGTTAATTTTATCTATTTTTCAACTAATGTCCTATAGGGTAATATTACACATGATATTTGCATCTTACTGGAAGTTACAAGAAGCCCAATGCAGATTCTTAAAAACACAGAAGTTGTGTTTTAAGTTAAGTTCAGAAAAAATCTAGTAACTGGAATTTCAAATTTGAATACTTTCTTTTTAACTGTCACAGGTTTTTCATAGCTTTATCTTTTTATAAGTCACTGACATGTTACATTAATACAGTTGCTCTTAATACAGCAAAAATGAGAAATCTAACAAAAAATTAGGAAATAGTTTGGGGAATAATACAAATTGTTGCAAAATTTCATTAAATTTTTTCATTTGGATAATATTTAATATTACTAACAATATTGTAATAATTATTGGCAATTAATTGTAATTAATTAACCTATAATTAATTACACTACAATATGTATCATCTGCCACTATATCCTGTGCCCACAAAACAGTGACTTCAGAATGAAGAGAAAAAGTGAGAGATGTACAGATTATACATGTAGAAACAAAAGAGCTGCTAAAAAGAAAGATGGGCTTTGTTGAGCTATATTTTAACCTTTTATAAAATGTTATTTTCTACTTTTCCCATTCATGTTTAAGGGACCACTGTCAACATAAACTAAAAAATATATTTCCCTACCTCAGTTACTATAACAACAGTACATACTCTTAAATAGAGTGACAATATAAGGGACATCTTTTTACCTATCCTGATGTTTGCAGGTGAGGACAGAGCAAGCAGAAAGTAGGTTATCTCAGCTCCTTTTGATTTAAGTAAAATAATTTTTTTATGTGCTGGGACCCAGTCAAGAAACCAAGGAAGTAGAGTCCAATCTGATGCAGTGCCAAACACACTCAAATGCCATTATAGTCTGAGGACAAAATCCTAGCTATGTAGAAGCAAATGGAAAAAAAAATCACCTGGGCAGAAAATTACCCATCATTATTGTTTATTCACACATTACAGAATCACAGAATCAACTAGGTTGGAACAGACCTTGAAGATCATCCAGTCCAACCATTAACCTAACACTGACAGTTCCCAACTACACCATATCCCTCAGCGCTATGTCGACCCGACTCTTAAACACCTCCAGGGATGGGGACTCCAACACCTCCCTGGGCAGCCCATTCCAACACCTAACAACCCCTTCTGGAAAGAAATGATTCCTAATATCCAGTATGAACCTTCCCTGGCACAACTGGAGGCCATTACCTCTTGTCCTGTCACTTATTACTTGGTTAAAGAGACTCATCCCCAGCTCTCTGCAACCTCCTTTCAGGTAGCTGTAGAGGGCGATGAGGTCTCCCCTCAGCCTCCTCTTCTCCAGACTAAACATCCCCAGTTCCCTCAGCCGCTGCCCATACGACCTGTGCTCCAGACCCTGCACCAGCTCCGTTGCCCTTCTCTGGACACGCTCGAGTCACTCAATGTCCTTTTTGGAGTGAGGGGCCCAAAACTGAACACAGGAATCGAGGGGCGGCCTCACCAGTGCCGAGTACAGGGGTGAGATCCCTTCCCTGTCCCTGCTGGCCACGCTATTGCTGACACAAGCCAGGATGCCATTGGCCTTCTTGGCCACCTGGGCACACTGCTGGCTCCTGTTCAGCCGGCTGTCAATCAGCACCCCCAGGTCCCTCTCTGACTGGCAGCTCTCCAGCCACTCCTCCCCAAGCCTGTAGCGCTGCTGGGGGTTGTTGTGGCCCAAGGGCAGCCCCCGGCATTTGGCCTTATGGAAACTCCTCCAGTTGGGCTCAGCCCATGGCTCCAGCCTGTCCAGGTCTCTCTGCAGAGCCTCCCTGCCCTCGAGCAGATCAACACTCCCACCCAACTGGGTGTCATCTGCAAACTGACTGAGGGTGCACTCGATCCCCTCGTCTGGATCATCAATAAAGATGTTAAACAGGAGTGGCCCCAAAACCAAGCCCTGGGGGACACCACTCATGACCGGCCGCCAACTGGATTTAACTCCATCCAGCACAACTCTTTGGGCCTGGCCATCCAGCCAGTTTTTGTCACAGATAATGTTTGATCCACAATTAGGAGAGTGGATCTTCTCAAAAGGAGACATCAATTCAGGCTGCTGGTAGACTCAACAAACATTCACTCCCTCATGAATTCTTAAAAGTTTAAGTTTTCTGCTTTCTGGTATATGTCTTGGCTTCATTTGGAGAATACAAGTTCAAAATAACAATTAATTAATCTAGAAATGGCCATAAGATACCTTGAGATGGTTTATTTTAACGTGAAGTCCAGTTGAAAAACAAACAAGGTTATGATAACTGCAAAAATATAGCTGCACCAAGGCCTCAGCAATAGTACATAGTGATATGGACTATCAGTGCTATGATGTTGACAAGGAAAACTCAGTCCTTTATTTCTGAAGTAGTGCATCTGTAGCAAGATAGAAGTCCTTTTTTTTTTTCTGCTACTGAGAGTGGAGAGCCCAAGAGAGGCCATTCATAGCCATCCAAGAGCCGAGTTGTATCATAGTATAACCATGTCTGGGAAAAATATATATACTTACAATACTTTTTAAATAAAAAGGCAACATACAAGGGTAGCAGAAATAAAGGAATTACACTGATGCCAGCTGTCCACGTTACATTGTGTGTCATGCTCCTCTTCCTTCCCTCTTCCCCAGTAAATCAGCAGGTGGACTTAAATGAGTTGGTTATATCAACACTAAGAGGAGCCAAGGCTTTCTGACATAGGAAGATTCTGTCCTGTTATCTTAACAATTACCAATATCTTGTTAAAAACCCTACAAAACTGAAATATTCTGTGTGTTGTATTTGCATTTCATAACATACTTTTCTGTATTGTCAACTGAAAGCATCTAAAAAAGTTTATCAATGCTCTGAATAGAAGTCCATTTGAAGTTCTTTTGTCAGTGTCTAAGATATCCTTGAACCAGAAAGTGTATTAAAAATTATTTTCTACTCTGACATTATAGGCCCTGCTATACCAATGTGTCAAATACTAGGTCTTGGAGACTACAGATGGGAGATCCAAGAAGCGGTCTTCTGTTTATGGTCTGAGAAAACAAAGTATACCTAAAATCTCAATTTACAGTGTTATTTATCTTCTGCAATGGCCTGAATCTGTGCTTCATATTAGAATATGTTACAGGGAGGGAGAGACAAGAGAAACATTTCAAGCATTGATTTAGCAACTGAACTCATCAATCCTATAAAAGAAGTGAGATTTTTTTCACATATCACTTTATTTTTTAAAAAATGCATAGTTGCTACTGGACAAATATAATGGGAGAAGTAAAACTACACTGACAGTGGGCCTAACATAGTCCTTTGTTCTGAATTACCCTCAGGAGGAGCCTCCCCTCTCCAACAGTTTAATGAAAATTGCCTCCTAATTTAGCTGATAGTTAAATAATGAGAATATTGGACTCTGGTTTCTTTCTCTTTTGCATACAAGCACAAATGCATGTGAAAATGGCTCTGATATGTTGAGTGAGGGCTGGGTTCTTCTATCACTTTGAAATGAATGGTGGTCAGGGATTCTGGAGAGAACCAGAAACAGTGAATCAACAGAGCTGTAGGATGGGTAAAAAAACAGCACTTGAACCATCCTAGTTTGTGACATATCTGACCAACCAGTAGTAGATGAGCCTAAGGAATTTTCTAGGAACTGCTGACATGCTGAGAAAAGTAGTCAGGTTCAAGGCTAGTCTGAGGGTTATTAACCCACAGCCATTTATTTGCTCCAGGAAATGCCCAGGGCCCAAAATGCCCTCACCATCCTTTTTCTCCTTACGAGAGCTTGAAAAGTTCTAAGTTAACATTTTAAATATTTGTAAGATTCTATGACCAAAATATTTTCTCACAACTGCATTTTTTTCACTACCAAGAAAAAAGAAAAAAAAAAAAAGCTTTAGCTTTTTGATGGTTTAGCTTCATTGCCAGATGAAATGACATGTTTTCCTACTTTAAATACTAAGATTGGTTCTGAAGGAACAGTAAGTGGTTTGTTTTGTTGTATTTTGCTTCCAGACGCAGGTAGCAAAAGTTCTAGTTACAGTCAATGAAGATATAGATGGTGAAAGGATGTCAGAATAGACACACATGCAGCTTTGATTGCACATGATACGCTGTCAAATTTGCTTAATCTGAGGAGACTGAGATTAGACATTCTGTTAAAACTATAGTTCAAAGACGTTTTCTTTGCAGGTTTTTTGTTTGATATTACCCTGCAGGTTTATTGGAAAAAAGACACAGGAGCCTACGTGCAACTCAGCCATTATCTTCTATTCACCTGTTTGCTGTTTACATTTTATGTCTAAGACAAACATGGGTGATACGTGTTTTATGAAATGTGATCATACTTCCTGCTGGTTGTACCTATGATTTAAAGGGAATTAATGACAAATGTGACAAACAGCCCATCACATTTCATGTTTAAGAATTTTCACACAGAGTCAGATATAATTACATTTGGTGTAGACCACAAGTAAGCATTTTCATTATTTCTAAAGCTGCTGAAACAGAATGGCTATGCAAAGCTGCTCTGTTGCTCCTGCACCTTATTGCTTGGACATAATTTTCACTAAATTTGCCTTTTGCTTCATTTTAATGCAACCTTTTGCAGAAGGTCATTTATTAGGTAATCACTTGTCTATGGAAAAGCCTAATTGCTTCATATTTGTCAGAAAGAGGAAATGGTACTACATTTGAATACTGAATGGGCTGCAGACTAGTCTCCAGATGAGGAATATGAAAATTTTCAAAGGCTTTACTTATTGCCAGTTAAATGAAAATGGCTAAATGAACCTATACTTTCGGGGTAAAATAGACAAATACTCTGATGTACAGAGGATGAAAAAGCATACAGTTTACAGCTTTTTCAACTTTAATGCTAAAGTAAATGCACAAAATAATTTATGACTACTGCAATAGCCCTTTCTGTATGGAATACTAATGCCCCCTACTGGTCCTTCTCAAGCACTTTCTGTATTTTTGTGTTGAGGAAAGCTGTTCAGCACTCATTTTCTGTTCCATCCCAAAGAAAGGAAAATTATTTAGCCACTACCGAGTTTTTTTATGGTTCACACCCATCAAACACGTATCTGCAGAAAAGGAGCTTTTGTCCGGGTTTTTATCTCCAAGATACATTCTGCAAGTGCTGTTTGCTTTTCCAAATTCACAGCTGCCATGGGAATTACTGACTACAAAGAACTCGTGCACTGATAACCTTTTTTAAAACCTTTTTTTTAAACCCCTGTCAATATTTGAAAGAAAAAGCATTCAGATTTTCATGAAAAATGATATGGAAACAAGAATCAGGACAGTTACAAATAGAGAGTTGTTTATAACTAATGGTCTCATGAAGATTTTTATGACATCTGGTCTTGAACTGCCTTAGCCCAAGAGGCCACCGCTATCAGTTTGTGTGACATTTGACTTGATTTGTCCACATATTACACTGTATATCATACAATTCTCTTGTTGTTGCATCTAATCTTTTGCTTGAGAGATCGTTTAATGAAAAATAAATTTTAAAAATACTTCCTATTTTGGCTTCCCAAGGAAATGAAGCACACAAAATGACATAGTTTGTTGGTCCTCAGATCTTTTTCTCCCAGACGCCTTTGAAGCTGCTGATCAATTTTCAAATTGACACAGGGACAGAGAGCTCAAGGTTCTCAAGTTTCTCCAAAGATTGTAATTGGGTAGCAGAGAGTGAGCTCCCTAAGACAAACATCTATGTCCCACCTCTTCATACACTCAGAAAATCGGCAGCCATAAGCCGGCTAGCCAAGCAGTGCCCCGGTGCCACCTAGACAGCCACTTTGCCCAGTGTTTTGCTGATTAAGGATACCGATTAAACTCGGACACCAGAGTGAAAAGAGCAGGCGTATTTTACTGGTGATAACCAAATAATGTAACAGAGTAATACAGAAGACATGCAGTAAGAAAAGGCAGAATAGTTCACTTAAAGCAACAAACAGGAAAATACAGGGTAATGCATCAAATCTTTACTATCTGAGAGAGAGAATAGTAATTAGGAAAGATCCATCACCACTTGCATATGTTACCATCACCCAGACCCGCAGTGGCTGGGCAGCCCCGGTTACAGCGAGGGTTTGCAGAGCCTGTCCCGGCAAGTGGGAAATCCTACGCGGTGCGTCCACCCACAGGTGAGGCTTCCAAAGTCGCTGTGAGCGGGCCCAGCCTTATATACCAGAGATCGGCAAGCCAGAATGGCTGGCACCTTTGTTTTGAGTGGAAAATTCCTGGTTTCCTTCTCCTGTTGGATTCCACCCAAAGCCTGGCCAGGGCTCAGGGGTGAGACCAAGGGAGTTTCTAACAAGGCCAAATAGGTGGGTTCTCAGCCTTGAACAAGGCTAAACAAGGGAAGCTGGACACATTCTCTCAGCATTTCACCCTCACTACTGATTATATTCTAGGCTGCATCTTTCACTAGCGAGCTTACACACTTTGTTAATGATTACACACTAAGTTAGCAGCTTCAGCTTGGGGGCTGTTGTTCAGGCTTCAGTATTTCAACGGGGTTTTTTTACATTTTTTTTTAGCATTTTTTTACATCAGCATAAGTGGGTTGTTATAACTTAGTACAATACCTACTAGCATAATGGTTATCAGTTATAAAATATACAGGATTCATCTATAGGTCAGCTCTGGCTTGGGCCTGTTGTCCCAGCCTTAGCACTTTACCCAGCCAAAGGAAAGCTGGCAGTACTATGGACTAGGGAGCAGAGCAGGACACAATTATTCTTTAAGATTACTGTCAGTTGCCAAGTAAAAACTACTATGTGACCATCTAGACATGAATCTTCCTTGCCTACTTCTGCTTATGGATGAAACTCTCTCACCTCCAAATGATCATCACTTTTTCTCTTCCAGGAAGAGCAGTTCCCTCTGATCTGGCATTTGAGCTACCCATATGACTGCTTTCTAAGCTTTCTCATGTGAAATGGACAAAACTAGTTCAAACATTTTACAGTAGTAGGTCTTTGCTGAATTTGCTCAGTTTGTTTGGATTAACCTCAGACCAATGTGAATAAAGCCCAGTATGTTCCTGCTGGACACATTCTGAAACATCAAAGTCAGTCGTCGTGTCTACCTGATGAACTATGAGGGCAGGATGTGAGCTGGACCCAGTCTAAGGGCAACAGTAAATGGGGCCAAACATGCCAAAGCCTTGTTAATTGTTGACATTGATATGGGAAATGAGACGCTGCAGATCCATGCAATATCAGCTAAGGTGCACAATTAGAGAAGAGAGCAGACACCAGAATGTTTCACTATGGGGTTCTGAAGCTATGCAATGCAGGCTAGGGATACCCAAACACCATCAAGTGTTCATAGACCTTTCTGAACAATGTGTGCAATCATATGACTTCAATAACTGACCTAATCAGGAATTTCCATAGTCCAGTGCCGTGCACAGACATATCAAATGGTGACACCCTCACTGGCAGCAATACAAATGATTAGGCCTATAGTCTGCAAAGCGCATTAAGATATGCAGCACTATATAATAACATATTAGAACTTTACCCCTATCTCATTCCAAATATCAGCACACAAATTTGCCCAAGAACAGTAATAAGCCAGGAACTGAGCTGCATAAGACAATGGAAATCATTAATAATCAGATCCATCTCCATCCAAGTACCATTTACAGTAGAAAAAAAAAAAAAAAAAAAAGATAAAGACCCAGAGAGATCTACAGTTTCATTTTCTGTAAAGATGTTATTATGTGACTCTTTAAATGTGCCACTCCATTAGAAACAAATGTCTCTTTTAGGAAGTAAGAACATTTTCCTGTAATATGAAAGAATTAAGATACTTAAATAATGGAAGAGAGTCTTACAATTTCCAAGGACTGGATATGTATGAACACATCAGTCTCTTTAAGTTTCTTTCTGCCAACTGCAGGTAACCTGGCAGAGGAGGCATATATCTACAGTGCTCAAAATGCCCTTTACAGGAACACATTTCTTTAGATAATTCTTTTTCTATGTAAAAGCCTAATTACTCAGTGGTTATTAGACAAGGAAAATGGAGTTCCATTTAAATTTAGAACTGGAATCAAAGCCAAACTCCAGGGGAGGAAAAGAAACATTTTACAGATGGAAACTTGCAATCTAATTGCAGAGTTAATATAAATGTCCCAAAGAGAAGAAGAAAGCATGTTAAGGTTAAAGTCACCCAAATGAGAATAAAGAAATCTAAGTCTGTCTTCAGACAAGAGACAGATTTGTCACAGTTGTGGAAAGACATTACATAGTTATGTGGAAAAGAAGCAGTATTCTTAAACTAACATATGCCTATTTTGGTGTGAAAAACACCTAATACAAAGGGATTTTTTTCACAAAAGCTAGGCATTCAGAATGACGTGTCATAAAAATGAAGTTTTTAGCAATAAAACTACCAAAAATATTAGCATAATCGAACATTTCTGGCAGTCAAAGACAAATAAAGTGGTTATGTATAAGTTAGTAAATAAACCCTGTAGATAGGCCTTTCAAAATCTCTAACCCATTTTTAAGCCTGAGACTCATTTCTAGAAGTGGCTTAAAGTCAACATCTTCAAAGTTATTTAAGTGATCAATGTTGCAGATGAATGCTTGATAGGAATTTTATACTGGATAAACAGGGTAGATGCTTAATTCCCACTGATTTCAACACATCTGCTTTTATATCCTTAGATGTCCGAGTTTCAATGACATTAATCAGATTCTAGACTCTATAAACATGCCTAGTAGTTTTTGAAATCAGGACAGTTAGATATTTTTGACACTTCTATTTTGTTTCTTGGATAGGCTCTTTTCTCTCTCATATGTCATATAGTTCACACACACACACCCCCGATGCTACTCCACTGCAGCACTATATATCATTTTTGTGATCTACGTTCTCTCTGCCTCTCTCTTTTATTTCCTTCCTTTTCTTCCTGCCCCTTGCCAGTTGCTGTTGGTCACAGACAATCCCTGGCAGGGATTACTCTAATTTTGACTATGTTAGTTTGCTTCTTCTGTCATCACTGTCAAATTTTGTCAGTTTTCTATAGGGAGAATCAAAGGAAAGTCACTGGAAGAAAATTTTGATATAATGTACCATTGTTTAATCTGAAAGACCAAAATGTCAAGGACTATCTTGACACTCTTGTCTTCATATCAGTACCAGATCTGCCCTTTCTGCCATGTCACCCCATTTTCCCTGCTTAGCCCACAGCACTGGTGGATGAAAGAATTTTAGACAGATTGGCACAACTGTTTCCTGCTGCCTGGGCAAGGGAGGGAAAGGCGAGGAGAAGGTGTGAACTCTACTTTCTTTCTAAATACCAGGTTAAAACTGCCTCCTTTTGCACAAGAATAAATTTATCTGCAAATTCTTACTCTATACTTTGACAATTGAAATTGTATTTCTGGCTGTCTTGCACAAAACATCAGAGAATACTGAGTCCCAGCCAAGCAAGAAGAACTACAGAATCACTCAGGCAGTCACCAAGCCAACCTCCTGTCCAAAGCAGGTCAACTCTGAGATCACAGCAGGTTGCTCAGGGCTTTCTCCAATGGCATCTTGAAAATTTTCACGATGGAGCCTGCAAATCCTCAGGGGGCAATCTGTTCCATTGCTTGGCTATCCTCATGAAGAGATATTTTTCATTATATCTGTTATAAACCTCCCCTGTCTAAGTTTATTTCCACTGTCTTCTTGTCCTTTCACACATGGCTGCTGGTTCTGACCTCCTGATGACTTCTCTGATGACTTACCAGTTATCTCTTCTCCAGGCTGAACAAGCCCTGGTCCCTCAGAGTCTTCTCACGTGACAAGTGTTCCAGTCCCTGACCACCTTGTTGGCCCTCCCCTGACCTCACATCAGTTTTAAAATGTTTTTCTTCTATTGGGGGGAGCAAAACTGGTCACAGTATATAGATACAGTCTAATGACTGTCAGATAAATGGGGATAATTACTTCCCCCAATTTACCAGCTATGCTTCTGTTGATACAACCTAGTCTGTTTTCATTATTCATTATTCCCAGCATGCCATGTTGGTTCCTGTTTAATGTTCCATACACCAGCATGCCCAGGTCCTTTTCCACAGAGCTGTTCCTTAGCCCATCAGTCTCCAGTCAGTAGCACTGCAGAGGGTTATATATACCTATATCTCTGGTATAGGACTTTATATTTGCCCTTGTTGAAGTTCCTAATGGCTCACCCCTATAGTGTGGGTAGCTCTCTTTAAATTGCTGCTCTGTCCCTGAGCATTTTGTTAGCACACTAGAAGTTGCTGTGATCCACAAACTTGTTAAGGGCACATTCTGTCTCTTCCTCCAGGTCACTGGTAAAGCTGTCAAATAAGAAAGGTCCCAGGACAGATATCTGAGAATCTCCACTCAGTTTCAAGGTGAAGTGTGACCTCTTAAGCACTGCCTTTAAGTCCAACAGTCCAGTCATTTTCTCACCCCTCCAGTAATCTACTCATCTAGCCTGTAACATCCCAGCCTGGATAAAAGATGCCGTGGGAGACAGAATATGAAGACAGATAGCATCTGCTACTCAGCCATCATCCACAGACCTCATTATTGTTAGGTTGGTCGAGCATAATTTGACTTTGGTAAATCCTAATCACCTTCTTCTCCATACATATTTGCCTTGACGATTTTTGTCTAACAGCATTGGTGAGTGGAGAAAAAAATGTAGAAAATTACTTGAAGTAGATTATATTTTGTCTCCCTAAAATTGCTCAACAATAATAATAATTTTTAAATAATCTAAAATAAAAACTTTCTACCCAGAAAAGGTTGAAAAAGAACAGGTTTTAAATTACAACATGAAATGGACTGCTTTTAGTGAACAAGACACCCTGACAGAATTACATGCCATGGGAAAACTGTTGACACATTCCAGTGGGTCTTTGCTGTTGACAGACTTAATTTGTACTGTTGTCATTAAAGGCACATATTTTAATATACAAAGTAAAGCAAATGTTTGGGTTTTTTCAACTTCTTACAAGACAATTAGAAACACTTTTAAGTCTTTAATATAAGAACTGGTGCTCAGCCGACTGGCATATAACAAACTATACATGTATGCTAGCATTTAAACCAGCCGTAAGCAAAGCTGGTCGGCTGTCAAAGAGCAGGGAGGGCTGATGTCTGAATACATTGCTTGAAAGTATATGGCAGTATTCCTTGACACAAATACCGCTTGTTACCTACTTTAACATTTGTATTAGCAATGCTTGCATATTTTTACTAGTAATACACATAAATGGAATCATCAGTGAAGCATAGAACTATTTTTAATTCTTTATTAGATAGAAAATATGTAATGTGTTTAAAAAGTATCTCAGGGAATTTATCATGAACTGTTTAAATAGATAAGCTTTCAACACAAGGAGGTGCTCTTGAGACTCAAATCTCTGGGACAGATCCAGTCATGCATCAATATACAGACTGACATATTTGCACAGAATTTCTGAGGTGAGCACTATTCCCCACATCCAAGAATTAAATCCTGGCCCTGTGCAAGGCAATTTGTGCTATGCTATAAAGTTCATAACCCTAGAGAAAAGGTAAGGGTCAGTACTACATAATGCACAAACGTGTGTCTTTCTGTAGGACACATAGAATTCTCTTACAAGCTTCCAGTATTCATGACAGGCACTCAGAAGTCTGTGGGTAACATTGTACGAACTAGTGTTAATAGCCTAACAAACACGGGGAGGGCAAGAAGCCTCAGAATTAAACAGTTGATTCAGTTTGATTTTTATTTTTTTTAATGATGTATTTTACTTTTGGTAGGAAATCTCCTATCGCAGATTTTCATTCACTGATTTACTTTCAGAGTATTAAAAAAATCGGTTCATTATAGTGTACACATAGAACTTCCAGGCCACCCAGATTTTGTAAATATAAGTGTGTTGAATCAAAACATCTGTGTTTCAAATCAGGCAGCTCCCTTGAAACAGATTGGTGACAGTGATGTAACATAACCATTATATAAAGCAATAGATAGAGTAAATATTCAGATCTCTATGGCTGAAAAATCCGTTCTCATATTTAGAAATACTCTGAGAAAAATACATGATTTTCAGAGATGCTGAGCATACTCATATACAAAGATGTTTGGCCCAACAGATACACAACAGCAGAAATAAATTATTCAAAATGAATGGAAGAATGAAAGGATGACTGTGATAAGCCATGGGACCTCATTATGAATATACAGTGCAAGGAGTAAATAAAGTCTCATTCTTACAGAGGCAATATAAAAGAAAGAAAAAAAGTTTTACAGAAAACATTGACATCGTACCTTCCTTAGACACCTATTCCTCTCCAAAAATATGTCAGAATACGTTTCCAGTGCTAGTTACCAATCTCCCGTCATAAAAAATGAAGGCAGCTACATCACAGGAGCTCCTGTCCATAGCTGTCCCTAGGAGCTGCAGTTAAGATAGGAGCATGACTTCTTGAAGAAAATGGCTTCTAGAAACAAGGATTCATTAGTGCTTCAGTATTCAGTTTGTCCATGTTTGTTTTTTAAATTAAATGGGTTTGGGGGTTTTTTTTGAAAGCATGGTTTTTAAAATTAGTGTTTAGATAATATAGTCTTTTTTTTAACTGGAAAAACATAGCTGACATAGCAAAATTGCAATCTGCCCTAGTCTTTTGATCATACCACTAAGAAAAGTGTTTGAACAAGAGAATATTTATGTTCCTTTCATCTGTCAGTTTCACAGATTAAGCCCACTTACACCTTTCTACCCAAGCAGATGTTCATTATTTTTCTTTTAAAACGCCAAGAAATAAGGCATTTGTTCATTGACGTTCTGTCCTTACCTTGCTCTGGCTGGCAGAACGTATGCACATACATGAGAACATACAGTTCAGAAAACCGTAATTGAACACACCAGGATGCACAGTGGGATCCCACTTGCAGAGAATGAGCTCTTTGCTTCTCAGTAAATTCCCCACAGGAATTTCCACCTGCAAAAGGCAGTCTGTTTTACACACCAGAAATTAAATGAAAGGGTGGAAACTCTGCTCCAGATCAGCATTAGCATTTATATAGTCAAATTATTTCAGACAGTCAAATTACCGGAAAACAAGTCTATCTTCAAAACAACCTCCCTGAGGTCAAGACATATTATTGCCATTCAGCGAGGGGCAGATATGTTATGTGTCATATCTGATGTCATCCACTGAGTCATGGGCAAATCCAGAATATTGTCTAAGAGAGGTGACTGAAAAGAGAAAGACAGTGTTTGCCAGTGCACTTAGTCCAGTAGATCTTGCTGCCTCTCCACAGGTGAAAGCAAACTGTTTTTTCTGCCTACTATCCATCTGCTCTCATGAAGCTCAGCTGTTAATTATAGGTTAGATATCCTGGGACCATCTTATCTAGAACATCCTTGTTTTAAGCAAAATTTGACCTTTCAAAACAAAAGTATATGGGGGAACTTTTGGATGACACATTAACAAATTTTATGGCTGAATCATTCGTGGCCTTTTTTTATTGTTTCTGAACCTATGTCTAAAACTGCAATAATCTATTTGACACCTTTTTTCTATTTCTTATATTTTTATATTCTTTACTGAAGTTTTTTCTGTAATCTAACTTTTTGCGGAAAATTTTGACAACTCCAGTCATTTCGAGGATTAACACTAAAACATTTTGCTGATTTTTGCAGAATATCTTTATAAAGAGATCACAATTTATTTTAAACTGGGATATCAACATTAAATTTAAATATAGTTCTTAAGTTTCATTTGAAAGTTCCATTCTCTGTAGAGAAAAACTCCCTTATCTTTTGCTGAGATTAAATGGTCACAGTTAAACTTTCTAGTTTCAGTACTTCCAACTGTCACCATTTTATCATGCATTTTAGGATATTTCTTTTTTCATTTGTTAAGTCTTGGCACCTGAAATCACATGAGTGTTTTGGAATCTTATTTTTCTTTTGAAAGGCATCATTTTCACTTGCTTCTGCTGTTCAAGAGTTTGAAATAGGGTCCAAAACACTTAAATAAAAGGGAATGTTAAAAAAAATAACTTGAATTATTATTTTTTAAATCTCATTTTTAAACCAATTTCATGACAGAGCAGAAAAGTGGTGCATGTGGCTGGCCAGGTGAAACCCTTACGCATTCATGCAATTCTATTATACGAGGTTTTCAGAATTTACAAGAGAATATTTCCGGTGTTGACCTTGCAGAAGTCCTGAGAAGACAGTAGGACTTCTCATAGTGCAAGTAGCAATTCTTATGTTATGTTAGAATGAAAGTCTCTAGCTCCCTTTCCCCCCACCTCAGCCCTTCTCAGAGTAAGGAGGCATTGCAATCTTGCCTTGGCTGTCTTCAAGTCAAGGATCCCATGTCCTGTAGTCACACCAGAGACATCCAGAAAGTGGTGGACACAGGAATCAGAATCTAAAAAATTCTAAAATATTAAACACAGGTTTGCCATTATGAAGTTGCTAATCCCATTAGAGTTTAAAAAGAAAACTTACATCTGGAAGTCCAAAAATGTGACAGAGACCCAAATGTCATCATTATGCCCTTGCATATTACTGCACCCAGTAGATTGACTCTCAGATTAGCACAGCTAAATACTGCAACAGTATAAACAATAGCAGTTTAACGATAACAAGAGTGCACTGACATGGGAAAGAATGAGCAATACTTGTGATATGGCTCAATACTGACAAAAATGAAGATGTCATAAGATCACATTCTTGTTTTGCCTGACTTCATAGTTACAGAAATAACAGACTAATGGAGCAGCTGCTCCACTGTTAAAGCTGGACCATCATCTTTTTAAAAAAAATAAATCAATACTTTTTACCATGTAAATGTAGGCATAATTATGTAAATCTGCTTTAACTATAAAAGATTATTTTAAGAGCATTAGAAATCTCATTTCTGTGAGATGTGTATTGAATTCACTTGAATAAAGTTATGACAATGCTAAGGTACTTGCAGGCAGAAGACACAGACAGCCTAGTTTGGAAAATAAGGTTCTTTTTTAATGTAGCCCTTCAATCATATTTCTCACACAGGCTAGAGAAAACAGTCACAAACATGAATGATGTGCAGAGGTTTAAAAATATCTCTTTTTTTCTACAAAGAGTTAAATAACAATGTCTATTTCTTCACTGAAGAAGGAAAGTGGAATTTTGAGCAGAAAGCATGTTTCAAGATCTAATGAGATTTTGAGGAATAGAAGCATCCAAAGCCAATTACTTTGCTTTTAATGACTATTTGTTAGAAGGAGCTAAAAAGTCTAGGCACGGTTGGGGCCAGTAAAAGGAGGAAATTAGGAACATACATCTCCATAGTCAGCTTCAAGAACAGCTCACTTAGTTATTTCAGATCAAAAAGTTAGAAGCAAAACAGGGTGTTTCAGCTCCCAAAAGCATACTTTTGATTACACGACAGAAGCCTTTCAATTAGCTGTTAGGAGTGACACATCACGAGGATTTGGCAGCTCTAGATCAATAAACTGACCCTAGGATTTCTTTTCTTTTTTTTTTTCCAGACTATCAGGAAAGGGAAAAAATAGCATCCAAGGGGAGAAAAAGTACAGCAACATAAAGCATCTGCACACTATAAACGGAACAATGGTGACCAACATTTTTCAATACCTTTCACTAGATACTCTTCCTTGACCTTTCTTCACCTTATTACATTGCTTTGAAACAAACAAAAACATTTCTGCAGTAAGTCAAAGTCAAAAGCAGGATATTTTTCAGCTGTTTTCCCAGATCTTCTAGCTGTGGTGATCTTTTAATTGTAAATTTTTCTCTATATGTACATTCAGCTTTTTTTCTCTTTTCTTTTTTTTCTTTAAACCAGAGTGAAACTTGACAGAAATAAAAGCTTAAGAGTCACCTGGGACATACAGATCTTAGAGACTACCATTATCTCTCCTCAGCTGTTCCTTTTCTGTCAGCACAGATACTTTCAAACAAGCTTGGAAGCTTCCCTGTGTGTCCAATAGCCTTAAAAGCAAAATCAACTCAATGCTATGAAATTAAACAACAATGCATACAAAATGGAAAATGTAACTTTACCACATTTTTCATTACTTCAGTTTCTTCTGGACTATAAGTAAATTAATCAAATTCTGCAAAAGTTTTCTGCACTCTCCTTCTAGTCCATCCAAGGCTAAAAAATCATTATATGGACAGCTAGGAAATCAAGTTCAGAAATTTATGTGAGGTGCCTCTGCTAGAGCCACTAGAAAGTGATAGACACGGGGCTTAAAAAAAGTAAACTAGCACACACGTCTGTAAAATCTAGGCTGTGTATCAGGAAGCCACCTTTTCCCCACCTCACATAAAATGCACCAAATAAAGGAGAATGAATTGATGTGGTGGACCATAAGGTAGCATGAAAAAAGAGGATGGAGACAACCAGAGAGGAGGCTCTGCCCAGGAAGGAGATTACTACAATGGCAGGCTGTGGGACTGTCCAAAATCCACACCTTGAAGAACACAAGGGAAATTACTGCTTGACAGCAGGAACTGCTGACAGGCAAAGAGCAGTAGGAAGTCTCCTCTCCTGAAAATCCTCTGTAAGAAATGTAGCTTTTATGTGACAAGGCAAAAGTACAGACTTCCTAATCTGGAGCCAGGACATCCAAGATGATGTGAAGAACAGCCAAGGCAGGACTTCATCTTGAATGGTAGACTAGCCTCTGGCAAAAAGCTGTTCAGCCTTTGGGTATGACAATAAGATTCCAGTAACCAAAGAAGCAAATGTATACTAGAATTTAATATTTTTTTACTTATGACCGAAAGCTGTGTCCGGTTGTGTCATCTGTATTAAGTCTCAACCTCACCTTTTCATGATTATCCAGTATACTTCCCTGATGAGGGAAGATAGGCACACAAACTGGGGCCCTCCTTTCATAAGTGTGTGCTGAGAAGGAATAAGTGAACTGACACATTATGCACCTGTATAGCACAGTCAGGACCTGAATCAGCCTTTGAAATGCCACATCAGCAAACAAAGCAACTACTGGACCTGAGCCCACACCAACTTTGTGGATCCACCAACTGCAGTAAGCAGTGTGCCCCATAAATGTGCAACATCCATCAGCAGACGAAGGGGAATCTTTATGCTCATACTGGCTCATCTGTGCTTTGCAACCTCCAAGTAAAATTATCAGCATTGCTCCCAGGGAGAGGAGGGGAAGATAAATAAGATAGCTCATTTCTATGTTAGGCCAGGAATTTCAAACAGGCAATAGGGATTATTTCATTTTTAATGCACATTTTCAAGTTTGAAGGGGGGCATGGGATAATATGTATTGAGCCCACAGAATATTTCTTTCTTGAGCTTATTTAGTGAGAACAGTGATATTCAGCTGCCACTGACAGGTTCTACTTAAAAAAAAAAAAAAAAAATCTCGTTATACTGTGCCAACATAGTGTTTTGCCATATCCTAGAATTCACAGCCTAAAATTACAAGCAAACTTGCCAAAAAAATAAAAAATAAAAAGAGTGTGAGACAAAAGCCAGAGTGAAGCAGAAGACAGAATGCTGTCAGAAAAATCACATAAAAGCAATGAATTATACCATGGGACTTAAGCATCATAGAGCCCCATGAAATGAAAAAGTTCCATTGATTTCCTCTCAGCTCCATCAGTGGCCTCCTTTATCAAATGCCTTTGAAAGTAAGACCTCCCACTGGTTTTCTTATATTAAACTGGGTAAAAAACATATTCCATTGTCAAGGTTGTTGCAAAGATGTAATTAGAGGTTTGGCATCCCAGCTCACAGCAACCAAGCAACTTGGAAAAAAATCCCCATACTTATAGTTGCCATTATTCTTTTCTTATAGTAGGTTGAATATAATTACTGTAAAACTCGATGACATCAAGGGTAGATAACGTTAAAACAAATGACCTTTCTTCCAACTACGCATTTTCCTCATCATTGTGATAAAGTGATAATTGCCTGGAGATTGCTTATTGTAAAGGCAAGCTCTTGCCACTTATGAATTCTCTCTTTAGGTCACTCTCCTGACAAGCAGAATCATTTACAACATGAACCATGAGCCTGAGCCACATTTCTATACAGTTGTACTGAAAATTAATATGAGAGTAACAGAAGGAATAACATGGGGGCAGGAAACTTCCATAGGCATCAGGTATTTTGGGAAACTATTGCATTATCTAAATGAATGGCTGCCATCATCCATCTCAACTCAAGAGCCAAAACACTGTGTAATCAGTATGAGAAAGAAAATGATCCAATTTATTAGCTGATTAAGATCCACCAGTCCAGAGGAGACAAACACTTACCAAAGGTTTCCTGTTCCTGAAGATGATGGCTTTCATGTTTTCAGTATTAACTCATATTTGGAAATAGGTATAGAGTTAGCACATCACATCTGGATTTCCATGAACTCCATACATGGGCTGACATGGACTTACCATGTAGGCTGAATAGATGAGATGGAACAAAAAATATGAACAGTATTTTCCATGCGCAAAATGCAAACAAAGTATGTTTGGTTATTATTATGTTCTTTTTGCATAAGGGGAAAGCAAAGGGAAAAAAAAGAGAGAGAACACATGCACAAAAGACACTAAAGCTTTTCCTTTAAGAGGGTATACCTGATGTGAACAAAAAATTTCAGCTACATCCAGCAGACATCTAAAAAACCTGCAGGTGCAGTAGTAAAATAATTTTAGATAGATAGATAGATAGATAGATAGATAGATAGATAGATAGATAGATAGATATACACTGCTACACAGAATAGATTCTTTGACCTAGAAGGAAAACTGTTCAACACGAACAAAGCTTGGTAAGTACAAGCTGACATGAGATGGATGTTACTTATTTGACTATTCCTTATTTGCCAGTTGAATCAAAGGACTCACCTGCTGTTGTAGAGTCTCCTGTAGGCAGAGATAGAGGAGACGTGAAGTGAGGGCACTGTGCGTGTGGCTTGGGTCCCGGAGGCAGGCTTGCCCAAACTGCAGGCACCCTCAGGGTTGCTCTCACTACACTTAGCTGTTGTGGACCCGGGGGGCTGTACGATAAGTAGGAGCTGCAAGAGTGTAGTGAGCATCAGGTCTGAAGGGACAAGTCAGAGCAATGTAAATTTATGCCACTGGGCAATTCCTTCTCCCTGAGCAGAGTATTCAGAAGGCTACTTTTTCCTGCTCCACAAAAGTTTTCAGCCGCCATCATGGCTGGGCTGGCTGAAGGGCAGCTGTAGGAATTGCCTCACTAGATAGGGTGAAAACTCCTGACCCTGATTCTTTGCAGACTAAATGCATCTATATGTTAATCAGTGGTCTGAAAGATACTTTCACATACATGAGAAGGACCTCTAATCCTCTTCCCCATTCCCTTCCTTCCTAGTTAATGTAACTATTGCCATTAACACTGTCACATACCTATAAATGGAGTTCTCTGTGGAAATACAGATATTGTTCTTCCAGCAGTCCACTCTATTAATTGAACAAAAACTCAGGTTGCAAGTGACTTTGTTTGAACAAACCTTGGCAAGTATGCAGCTTTAAACCATGTTTTATCTGCATTTGCCTTTAGAGATTGTCAACACCTCACTTTGGTTAATTAAATCTACTTAAAGTAGTTTGATGGCAATCGAGACTGATGAGCATTTAGAAAAAAAAAAAAAAAGATTAAAACAAGAGATAGATGAAGAGATAGTACAAATTTATTTTTTAAAAAAGTAAATATAAAATATAACAGCAATATTTGGGGGAAAAAAAAACCACACTGGAAAGGAAGAGAAAGGGAAAAAATTATAACAGCTTAGAGAACAACAAAATGTATTAGGAAAATTCACTTCAAAACATTTAATAAGAGGAGGAGGAGGAGCTATTGTTGTTATTAGTGTTATTATTTCTTCTTTTAAATACAGCTAAGATGAATATGGATCTTCACTGTATTCCTGCTTTTTCCTGACTCCAGGTCTGAGCTACTCTAGCAGTAGTTAGAACGATAGCCTTAACTACAATGACATATGTATACCCTCTCTCATCTTCACTTTTAAGAAACCATTTATGTTAGAGAACTGGAAGCAAGAATCATAAAGCTAGTTATGTCAGTGGTATATTAGCCAGATATTTGCCTGTGCAAAAGGAAGCCCATGCCACCTTTAGGGCAATCCCAGTACTGAATAAAAGGCAGAAAATTAAAAATAACTGAATCTGTGAAACAGGAAACTTTTAAAAAAATCTGTGAGAAGATATTACAGTGTTTTATTCTTAGTTAATTTAACAGTGAATAGCAACTGCCTGTGCTGTTGTCTTCCATGGAGACAGCTCTCATTCAAGTCTTTTTGTGTCCTTCATTACTTCTATTGGCCTAATTGCCCAAAACTGTATTTTGCATTACACATCAGGATTAAAGAATTCCCACAATGCAATGGTTTTTTACAAGACAAAAGCGTGTGCTATATTATGGGAAATAGAGTTAAGGTCAGCAGCTCCCCTGACTTTGAAAACATAAGGAGTTACTTAAAGTGGAACCAGCACATTGTGCTATCACATGTGAAGTAGATACAGATTAATGTAGCAACAAAATAATTTGATTTTTTTTTAGGAAAAAAAAAATAGACTTGTTCCACTCTTTCCAAAGGAAATTTAAAATTTAAGCAAAACCTTACTTCTGGCTTTGCAAAACTAAGAGGTGGGGCATGAGGGAGGTGCTCCTTGTAAATATTCCAGATATCATCTTGTCTTTATTCAAATGTTTCCCTAAAATTTCCTACCAAAATAACACAAAATCAGTCGAGATGGGTTAAGCTACCAATATGTTGAGGGTACTAACATTACCTTGTTCTTTCCTCCGGTTCCATCCAGCGGCTTATTCTAGTTTTCAGTTTCTTCCCTATATAGTCTTACTCATACACTGTTCAGTAACAGGCTAGGCAGATCTCTCTGTTGTAAGTTCATATGCATGGTACATATGACCACCTGAGATAAATGGAGACAACTATTGAACTTTGGTTCAACTTAGCAAATCAATGCTGTAGTTCTTTAAGTTTCGGGGCATTCCTGAGATTTCAGCAAACAAGGCAGCTATAATGTATGCACCTCAAGGTCTCAGCCTATGAGTGTTTCTTTAGTAGAATCAGTAACTAACTAAATTATCCAGAAAAACAAACAAACAAACAAAAAACAAACCCAAATAATTCTTCATGATTTTTGAAGTGTTCACTAGAAAGGAATCATGTCCAGTGCATGTTATTTTCCGCTTCCTCTATAACTACTTAACCAAATCTGGTCATCTTGGGCTGTCTATCAGTCCACTAGACGGTGTTTGCTGAGATGGTGGTACAAATTCCAGTGTTTCCCAAGAGCTGCTTTGTCCCTTTTCTTAATGTTTCCATACAAATGGAGAGATACTGCACTGTACCTGAAGGTATATGGGGCAGTACACAGAGCCTCATTCCCAAACACATGGACTAAAAAAACGTGTGAAAAAAAAAATTAGTCAAGTATCAGCTAAGGGGATCAAGCCTTAGGTCTTGAAGGTGGCATAACTATGGCACAAGTGACAATAGTTGGAGGGAGGCAGTAACATTGAAATGTGTTCAGTCCAGTTGCACCCTTACCTATAACAATAAGCAAAGAAGGGAGTTGCTTGAACTGCAAAACCTTGTTCTGTTTCTTAAATGATGAGAAAAAAACCCAAGGTGTAAAGAAAGATAGAGACTGAAATATTGTGTTTCTGGTATGTAACAAGTTATTTCTCCTCTGTGGTTAGCTAAAGCAGGGTTCTACTTCCTCTTTCCATTATAAAAGAATACATGGACGTTCTGAGTTACTCACAAAGCTCAGATTTCTCAAAAAAAAAAAAAAAAAAAAAAGTCTGTCTTTTGTCCCCAGAGCCGTAGATCAGCTCATTCCAAACCAAAGACCACAGCTTGACAGAAATTCTCCTATTGCTGGCTATCGGGTACACTGTCGAAAACCAAGACATCAGAGCAACATCTCACTCTTAAAATTCTAGGTTTGCATGAGAACTCAAATATTGAGCCTAATTAAAAATAAAAGGAAATTATTTAAAGTCATTTGATTTTTTTCTGAAATTAAACTAAACATAATAAACAATAATAACTAGAAACTAGCACATTCCTTTCCTTAAGAAAAGGCACAGGTGGAGAGAGAAGAAATTTCACACAGGAACATCACCAGTGGCTCTGGAAAATGTCATGCTACTGGTGGTTTAAATGTAAATGAACACATGGTACTCTGGAACAGGAACTTAATGTTTGGGGGTTTTTTGTCTTCTTGCTTTCTTTCCTTTTGCTTTTTTTTTTTTTTTAATCTGTACGGATTTATTTTGAATACTGAGACTGTTATCTGTAAAGTTAGAAAGTTATGGGTCACTGGAGGGACGCTCCATGGCTAATAGTTTCACCCAGGTGGCTCGATATCGCTGAAGTTTTTAGCAAGCTTAGAAGAGTCCCTACCAATTCCCACAAAGTTTCTCTTTCTGTCAGCTCTCATGTTTAACTGTATGTTCCCTATTCTCCTCATCAGTCCCTGTCAGAGCTACATACTCCTAACTCCACACCCGTTGTCTCATTATTCCTGCCTGTGCATATTCTGAAACCTCTGTAAACTGCTATTCCCTGCTCAAAAAGAAAGTAACACTCTCCTATTCTTTCCCTAGCTGGTCCACTCTTCTTCAGGTGTGTTCTTAAATTACACTCCAAGACTGACACTACAAATAAAAAAGGAGCCATCAATATGATGAAAATCAGTAAGACTGATCACTTTACTACTGTCTTTCTGAATCTTGATTTTTATGGCAAGTGATATGTCTTCCTATGGTCTCAATTTACATTTCAGTTTCCGATAGAGATACTCAAGCTAGCTCAAAACATGCTGCTTCAGGTATCAAGAGCAGTGTAGTCCTCTTACAGGTGAATTAATTTTGAAAAGGAAGGTGAATTAATTCTGAAAAATTTTATATGCAGCTATGTTACTTCTAAACTAACTTTTTTTAGTGCTTTACCTTTCATATTTTTCTTTCTGACTCACAAGAAAAAGTAATTATCTATTGCACACTACAGATCTGTGATTATTTCCAAGATACCAATAAATGGAGCCCATCAATTAACTTCACTTTGATTTCCACTGTCGGAAGTGTGAACAGTTCTCATCAAGTAACTTCTAAATGCATAATCAAGGTAACATGCACTCATGTCATGGTATTTTACTTGTAGCAGCCTATAAATGTCTTCAATCACTTTTAAATTTGTTTAGCATAATCAAAATATAAAAAGCCATGCATGGATTTTAAACAACTTTAAATGGTTGAATTTTATAATACTTGCTTAATTTTCATAATTACCATACATCTGTCCACTCCATTTTATGGATCAATCCCATAAAGCTAGCATTCATTAGTATGCTGAAGTTGCTTACATGCCTCATGAGAAAAAGCTTTTGATAGGCAAGATGAAAATAATTATTTACTTCATCAGCTCTCTCACACATCTCTAAATTCCTTGCTGAAACTGTACATCCTCCAATGTGATTTTTTCCTAAAATTCCCTCAGCACACACTGAAATCAGGTTTACTAGCCATTCTTGGAACAGGTGATTCATAATGGTTTGACCAAAAATAAAATTTAAAAAAAAAATAGAATAAATGTTCAAGCATACACATGGTGGTAAAATAACAAAGCATTTTGAAATAAATTTTAGAAGATGATAACACTTAATAAGTTCCTGTTCTGCTATAGGGTATCTTTAACGCACAATGATTTAATCTTGGAATGCATTTAGCAACTGCTCTTTCATATGCTCAGAAAAGTATGGTTCACATCTCTCTCACAATTCTTTCCCGATAAGACTAAATAAGCCCTCTGAATAGCTCCATCTTCCAAACTGTTAGCAGAGCAGTTACCACTTTAAAAAATAAAAATAAAAGATGTCCTTGGGGTACAGAGTTTCTTTTTTCTACTTGTATCAGTTTTGAGCAGACACCATTCCATATGCATTTGTTCATTTATTCAAGGATGATGCACGTTATACATGGATTGCAGCAAAAATCAGAATTAATTAGTGGAGGGATGGAAGCTGTCAGTATGACTGCACTTTGTGAATGCTTCAGTTGAGTTTATTTAAAGTTTGTTTCTGTGCTGAGGACAAGCCAAAAACAAATACACATCCACATCAGTGATGCAGCAAATGGAGAAACTTCAAGACCCACAGGAAAATTCCAGTGGCTTGACATCACAGCATGCTTCATTTCATCATCTAAACAATGAGGATTACTATTTAGCCATTAAAGACTGTACATATAAAGGAACACATGCCAGAGTACTTCTGCTCTGGTATTTTCAAATGTATTGCAGGTATTTTCAAACATGTTTTGCACCTCCCAGATGAATTGAAGCCAACAGAAACTGCAGCCATGAGCTCACTTGAGAGATGTGCATCTACCATTGTTTAACACTATTAAAATGTCTACTGGAAAACACCTTTGCACTATCAGAGCACTGGAAAATAGCATGAGTGTAGGTACATGGATAAGTTTGTTGCCTGTAAAACCCAAAGACAAGGGCTTCAATAATATAGTCAACTCACAACAAAGAGAAAGAGAGGACAAATTTTAAAAGTGACATATGGAAACAAAAAACCAAACAAACAAACAAACAAAAAACACCCAACATTTTCAAAGTTTCAGAGAAACAAAAACTCAGGAAGGGCAAAGAAAGGGGAAAGAATTACTTAAAATTGGTTTTGCCCCCAAAGTGCTGGAAAAATGAAGAACTTTAATTTCATTACATTATCAAAGTTGAGTTTCTATAAGACTAGTTATTTGTTTTCACCGGCCATTCTTTCTTAGAGAGGAGTATATTCTTTAGCTCCCTACTGTATCTGCCCGTGTCTTGCATACTCCAGTGATCCATGTGGTGATTTCAGCACTTACCGCACCTCAGCACTTCCACCCTTCTCTACTGGGCTGAGCTTACTAACTTCTGTTCATCTCACACCTATTCTGATTCAAACATGGTGTAATCCAAACCTGAAAAAAAGACATCAAAATATGATGAAGCCATGACTTGTTTTGATAGCCTCTTTTGGAAGTTAATAACTTTTGTTTGTTAGGTCTTTTTTACTTCCTTATTTTTTAGTTTTCCCTTTGTTTGGCTTCAATTTCATTCATTTAGTTGTTGTTTTGCCTATGGGACTACAGAGGCTTTTTTCTGCCACTACTTTTCTACTTTACTGCACTGTTTCTAAGTTTTAAAAGATTTTTTTTTTTTTAATACCTCAAGAAAGCTAAGCTAGTCTTTTTGAGGGACACTTATTTAGGCTACCAACCTTCTATGCTTGCAGTAAGCCACTAACAAGTAAGTCTTATTGGTCTACCAGTCATAATACTGTTTCATTTCTGCACCAATAAATTCTGCGTGTGTCTGATTCTGTAAACAATGAGAATTATTATTATTGTTTCCTATTTATAGAGAACACCAGAAAAGGAAATAAATGCTTTACGGACAAAACTCACAGACACCAAAGCAGTTTTATTATTGTTGCATTTTTTCTTATTTTCCCTTTTAACCATTTCCAACCAATGCTTCCCATTCTCGTAACTTTTTCCAGCAGGAAGCATTCTGCTTTGGAGACAAATGTTCAAAAGAAGTTTTTTTCACAGGAACACCTCAGGCTGCTGAGGGGCCACAGAAATTGCAGACACAGTCAGGAAACACAGGCTGAACAAAGTCAGGGTAGCAAGGGGCAAGGCCAATGCCAATCATTCCTTAGTCCAAGGGGGGGGTCTGTGGCCTGCTCTAGTTAACCTTTTGCATTGCATCAGTAAAAAACAGTGAACTCAAGCCAAAAGGTAGCCACTTTTGAGCTGGGGATTTATAAATAATATTACAAACACTGAAAAATCCTTGACTGCTGCAGCAGGAACTCAGTTTGTGATGTGAGCTTTTTGCTGAGGTGGACCACCACACCTCATTGCACAGGCAGCTTTTATCCATTAACTGCATTCTCCCAGTCCTTCTGCTGGTTGAATCTCACCCACTTCTTACCCGTCTCCCAGCCTGTTCTGTCTGCCACAGACATTCACTTTGCAGTCCTCTGTGTGCCTGCTGCATCTCTTGCTTTCTGTTCACTTCGGGCTGGTCACCACACCTTTTCCACACAGCCACTGTGATGGACACATAGAGATGCGCACGCACATGTTGATGCATCCTTTTTAGCAGCAGATGGTACACTCCTCCAAGGATTATTCAAGCTTTTTTTCCTCCCACACGACTCATTTCATCCAAGATGACAGCATCTTGTCATGCCCACTCTCCATTAGCTCAGTGTTTTCTTCCTCCTGTGTCACTTCCAGCAGTGATTCAAAAGCCCACAAATTATTCTGCCATTACTTATATTTGTTTATGAAACTGCCAACAGATGGGTAATGGTCTTCCAAAATAATAGTTACCTCCAGGCACACATATTGACAAAGTACCATGAAATGTTTCTGTTTATACCCTGTGCTCTTCTTTATGATACATGAAAAGTGCTTTAAATGGTTTCTGAAAGCCTTTTTGATTTAACTGCTATTCCTCAGCGAAGTCAATTTTCCGTACTGTTGTAGACCTTACCCTTTGTGGTCTCCCAGTCAAACCCAGGAAGCCAAGATTCAGTATTTCTGCCACTCTATTTTCTTCTCAGAAACAGTCAGAAAACATAATTTCTTTTGGGACTTTAAAAAAGTTATGAAAAAGACTGTATTACTCCAACTGTAAAAAGATATATTGGCATAAAAAAAAAAAAAAAAAAAAAAAAAAGGAGGACAGATTTGTAAATTAATGGGCACAAATTTAATACATTTGGAACTGAGCTGCAAAAGACCAACATGTTGAAGTGCTAGAAGCTTTCACTCATCACATACTTTTCCAGGTTTGCTTTTTGTTTATGGGGTTTCTTTGATAAATATAGGTCTAGTGGTCTGCTTTTTTCCTATATGCCTCTGTTACATGTTAGCATTTTGTCTCTATGTCAACCCAAAAGGAATAGAAAGGTGAATTCATTCTGAACTGACCAAAATATTCTAGCTTTGCTTTATGGCTTACCCTTAAGTTACAATAAAAGACAAATAAATGTCTTCTTTATTATTTATTTTATAGACTTATCACATTGTGTCTAATGCAAATATCTTAAACTTCGTTAAATTTTTTTATATCAGTTATTTTACTTTGAAATTGACTAATATTTTTCTTCAATACATACTAAATTCAGTAGCAACTCTGAATGAATCATGCACTCATGATAGTGTTATGCCTTTTTTTTTTTCTGTCAGTATCCCCTTTGATGACTCCTCAAAATCGAGGAATAAGCATGGTTTTCCTGACAGTGAAAGTTCCAAAATGCCAAATAAAAACTTTACATTATTATAATACATATTAAAAAAAAAACAGGTTAGTAACTAGTAAAACAGTTGCTAAATACTTTTTATGGGGTATTTTTAAATGTTTACATTTGTCTTTTAAAACGGAAGCACATAAACAAACCAAACAGCAAGACTCATTTGTACCCTCCAGCAGTCCCTGAATCAAGATGTTTTCTCAGTGTATTTAATTTGCAAGTCACTGCAAGACACCTGACTGCATAGTCCCCTATTCTTCCTTCCTGTTCTCTTGTTTAGATTTTTTTAATTTGTGCTTTAACAAATTCGCGTTCACTTCTTTAGAGTGTCAGTAAACACACCATTGGAAGAGACTGATCTGTAGATTCAGACGAGCCTAGCAATGATCAGAACCTAGCTGTAAAAGACTATATCACCTTAGAAGGCATAAAATTCTTCAACAATTCCATGAAAGTCCTAGGTATGCTAGGTATGTTTTAAAGACCAGTTCTTTGACATTCAAAATACACATACTGCAGAACTCAAGGACTGGATGACAAATCAACAAGAAATAAAATGACTGTCATGTAAAAAACATTTTTAAAATATTCCAGTTGCAGACATCACATAGAATAGAAACTGAAACATATAAAACCTAGTTTTGGAGCTGGAAGAATATATCTGATGTCATGTTTGTTAAGATTAGTTTAAATATAGCAGTGGTTGCAGATTTCTAAAAGCTCGAAGGGACTCATCAGCACAGTATTTGGCTCTCCACTGGATATCTCAGGTTCACAGACTAGAGGAACCACATTGTAATGTACAATAATAACTTCTGAATATTGTAATAAATACACTTTCAGAGAGCACAAAATAATAATAACGAATATGGTTGAGTGTCTTTTACAATACCATCGCAGAAAAAGCCAGGAATATAATGCACTGTACATAATTACGATATGGGAATGTCATATTAATGACCATGCTGTACACTGAGAGATAGATTTCCAAAAGACTCATATCTGCATTCTGCAATTTTTGAGTCCCTGGCAGGACTATTTACAGTGCATGTGTGTGGAAAACTGGCAGATTTTGCACATTTGGTGCTCTTTTCATGATGTTTGCTACATTCAGCAGAATATAAGATTTCAGATTTAAAATGTTTCCTAGCTCATCCCACTGTATAAATCAATGTATTATGCCAGCCTCGCAGAAAGCTAGTCAGATACAGGGCAAATGTGCTAATTCTAATATTTTAAAAAAATAAGGTAGTATATTTTCTTATATAAGTAATGGTGAATAAATGTTTATATGGTGGGTTACTTACCAAAGCATAAGCCATTTTCTGTGTTCCAAAGGTAGGGGGTAAGAGGACAGGAAAACTAGTACAGAGAAGAAAAAGTTTATTTACTCACAAGAGATTTGCTGCTTAAAAAGAGAAATATACTGTTTAAATAAGGAATGCATCTATCAAGCCAATGACATTCTTCAGGAAGGTGGAAAATATCACCTTTTTAGAGAAAGCAGGTTTGTACTCCAACTTATAAGGTATACATCTGACTGTAGGAGGTTAATTTAAGGAGTTTATATTTATTTGTAGGAATACTGCAGCAGGCTCCTAGCTGAAAAAAGAGTGGGGACAAATGTTCATTTCTGGAGACGCTTGCTTTGTCACATTTCACTGTTCCCAGTTAATTTGTTTTATTCTTTTGAGATATTCTCAGAAGATAATGAGAATACCTCCTGTACACATAGAATTTATCTGTCCCTTATTGTCTTCCTGGCTCATCCTTCTCCAGGGCTTCTCAAGAAAAATAATCTAAAACGTAGAAAAAGAAACTAAGAGTCAGAGGTAGAAGAATATGCTGTATATTATTGGTAGAAAGTAGAGGAAATTGTGATCCACTATCAAATATCATAACAGATAGGAGAACCAATTCATAAATTCAAGGTAAGATTGTTTTCTAATGCATTGTAAAGATACATTACTTTTTAAAGTGCGGATTTATTATCTTTGATATCAGATAGCCAGCCTTGCCAAAGAAAAATGTATCATCCTCTGGATACTTGATAACAATGGACCATAGTATTATTGCTAGTGCTAATAATCCTAATAATAACACCAGCAGAACATGAACAAAAAGTTAAAATAAATTCTGAAAATCTGACGCTTCTATGAACAGCAGCAATAAAGAGATCAAGTTAAGCTATGACAGAGACAGAAAGACAAATGTAATTAACCTACACTGCAACTTTACAAATAGGCAAAAGAAACGCATGGCATGTGGGCTGTCCTGAGATTTTTGTCTTCATGTGCCAAAACCACTTATGGGCAAAGTAAATTTCTTTTTCCCTGAATAATTAACCCTTACTATTCATTTTGAGGGTTACTGAAGCACTCTGGCCAAAACTGAAAAGCAGTCAGAACTGACCATTTGGTCATAATTTACAGTAAGTCCTTGTCCTGGTTTTAGCCAGGATAGGGTTAACTTTCCTTGGGCTGGGAGGCAGCACAGCTGGAGGGCCAGGCCCAGATTGGTCATTAGAATATTCCGCATCATGTGACATTATGCTCAGCTTATAAATGAGGTGTGTGCTCTTGCATTTCTGCTTCTGGTCATTGTGGTAGAATCCTTCATGATGTCGGTATCACTGCTGGGGGCCAGATGACTACCAGTCGCCAGGTGGTAAGCAATCGCATTGTGTATTTAGACTTCTTATTGTTGATGTCGTTTTGTCACTATCACTAAACTGTTGGTTTTTTTTTTTAATTCAACCTATGAATTCTCTCTTTTTTTTTATCCCTCCCCTCTTTCACCGAGGAGGAAGGGAAAAAGTAATCAACTGGCTGCATGGTGATTGGCTACCGGCCAAATTCAAACCACAACAGTAATTTTGGCACACAACATGGGGCACACAAGTGTTGAGATAACGACAGATCGGGTCATAATGTCTATTTCTTGGCTCCTCAAGATTTTATCACCTTTGCTGTACGTAGTCCCCATGCAGTTGCTCACCACCTGGTGAACTCTATCCTGGCTGAAACCAGGACAGTCATTTTGCACTATTCTACTGTGTAAGGAAGGGTGCAAGGAAAAGGGAAACAGCCCAGAGAGAATAAGAACCAGGTTTATCAAAGAAAGAATATGTTAGGAGTTAGAAAAAGCCTCCCAAGAATGATCTCTGAAAAAAAAAAAAAAAAAAAAAAAAGAAAGAGTGTGTCCTGGCCAGATCATTACCTCTAGATTAGCAAGGCAGAAAACATGAAATACTTGCAGATCTGGGAAAAGAAAGGAAAAACTAAGATGTTATAATATCTCAACAGCACCCTTCCTCCAGCTATGTGATAATCAGTGAAACCAAGCAGACAACCATTTAGTGCTACAAAGAAGACAATTATCTCTCTGTGGCATTTGGCCAAGGCACACTAACTCATCACAGGCTAGATTATAGTCTTTCTAAAAGCCCACATCTTTTATTATTTCCAGTAAGACAGAAAGCCATGTACCCTGGTCTAAAATGGGTTCTATGCTAAGGAGACAGAGACAAACAAACGGAGGTTATGGACTCTAAGGAATCATAAAGGAAAATATCAGATTTAAGCTGAAGGAAAATCTGAAAGGTACAGTCCAAAAGATTGACTGGGCTGTGACACAGAGACAATAGAAACAAAAATTAAAAGACTCTTGTGAGAGAATGAATGAGAACAGACTGGAGAAAGAAGGAGGTGAAACAGAGTCTGGAAAGGGCAATGTGAATACGCTTGGTAGAGCAAGGTGGGGAGGGGGAAAGAGAGAGAGAGGCAAGGAGTTAGGGAGAAGATGGGACAAATAGGGGAAAATGACATACCTCATGAACTTTTGTAATTTCCAGTCATCTTTATCTTCTAATTCCTCATTTTGCACTGATTTGACTAAATGATTTACTGAAAACATTTTTAAGGATGTCTTAGGAAGTGTGTCTGTATGTCTTGCTTTCAGTGGGCTTGGGCCTCCCAAATCAGTTGCTAAAGCTTTTTTGACAATTTTAGAGAGACTGGAGACTAAACGCTCTTTTAATGAGGGCAGTGGGGCAGAAAGACACTTCGTTTTCAAGCATGAAAAGGAGACAGAAGTAATCTTTCAAATACCTAAATTGGTTGTAAATTTCAATGTCTTTTTGTAGATTCAACTTAGTAAAACTCCATGTGCGCTAACACTTCTTCTGTTAGCGTCTAACAGTGGCAGCACAATAGGTACTTGTAAAAATATATTCTGCTGGATTGACTTTGATGAAGAGTCTTTGATATTAGTCAAAATTCAAACCTTAATAACAAGAAAATTTTTTCATTTGTCATCAGGGAAAAGAGGCAAAGAGATGTAAGAATTACTTCCTTCAACCCCTACCACCACTGTCTTGTTAAACATCTTGTTTCATTGGCAAGTTCTGTAACTTGAGGAATACAATCTTCTTACTGGCAACATTCATTTATATTTTGACACTCTTTTTTCACTTAATGCAGCTGTGCATTCACTGTTACTCATATAAGCTTATTTTTAAAATATTTTATTCTGCCATCTCATTGGTAATCAAACCTAAATCACCATTTAAGACTGCAAAAGCATAAAGGGTACCACTACACCTTAACTTGCCCTAGGTTTGTTTCAGCTGGGACACACTTTAAATGAGATATACATAAACCTAAAGCATGATTGAGCAAAGTGTGTTGAGCAAATTTCAGAGCTCTACATGAGAACATGGAGCACAGAAAAAGGCAGAGTGACTGAGTTATTGCAACATCTAGAAGGTCACTATGAGTGAGACACTGACAAGCCTTTAGACAGACGGTTACAGAATAGCGGACTCACTAGTAATCTTATAATGTTATATGATATGAACATCCTACAATGGCTGGAAGCATGGATGCTGCTTGCAATGTGTAAAGCATCATTATGGGAGTAAACCAGAGGTAAGTCCTCCAACTCTTTACTAGCCCCAAAAATTGTCTCTCTTTGCCAAGAGGGCATGGCTACACTGCCAGAGGTAATGTCATGCAGGGACACCTGAGGAAGGCTGAAAAACATGGTAAAGTAACCCAGGTACAAAACCACCCTAGTGAAGCACAGTCTCAAGGATTCCATGCTAGAGCCAATCTAAGCACTGAATAAACAGTACAGTAATACATTATAGAAAACTAAAACACTATTTTTGCTTAAAGAATCACGACATCATCCAGAAGCACCAAAGGATTAGCATGCAATCTATTTAAGAAGAATAATAGTTGATAAAACTTGGAAGGATGTGAAACAAGCTATTTGGGAAATATTTACATTACTTCAGTAGCTTATGTAAGAAAATCCTGATAGGGGTGTAGGCAGGGAGGTTAATATGTTTTGGGGGTTTTGTCTTCTTAAAAATATCAAGTATTTTCTTCTTTGTTGACTTCTTTTTTTGCCTGGAGATTTCTGTGGATTGCTGAAGAACAACTGGCTCTATTAAATTACAATTTAGAGAATACTAAAACCTGAGCAACTGAAAATTGAAGAAGATTTTTACACTTGGAACATGATAAATCAGTCTTGTAAGCATCTAGCAAACTCAAAAAGAGAAACCTTTATTTCTGAAATTTCCCAGCCCACAGTCTTTTACATCAGGCCTGAAAAAGAATTCATTAATTTCTTCATTCAGTCTTACAAATAGTTTTCTTCAAATAAAACCCAAAACTTGATATGAACAAAAATAATCAAAACAAGGTTTACAAGCTTTCATGCTCCATAAAGAAACAAAAAATACATTAATTCATCTAATGAAAACTGTACCAACAACAAAATAATATCTTTGACTTTTTGTTTGTTTGGTGGGTTTGTTTTGTTTAACCATGGTCTTAAAAGAATTTTTGAAATACCATAGTTTCAAATGAAATTATGTCCAGGAGGTTTCTGCATATGCAGACACAAGAAACACCTTAAAAGAATTCTAAGCAACGCTTCCTAAAAGGAAAGACTTGGGAGTCACTCAACTTAAAAATGCTGCAAACATAATCTAATAGCAGAGTCAACATGGATGTCAGCTTTTTTATTAAAAAAGTGATAAATGTAATTTGCCAGTATTACTGTTTTGGAAGAAAGATAGAGAAAGTGTCATAACTGAGGTGGAACATTGTTCCAGCGTATCTACACAGTTTATACTTATTTCCATAATACTTCTGTAATGTTTGTGTATTCTTCTGTTCCTCAGAACAATTAGTTTTAGGTCAAATAATTTCTTTTATAAAAAGTGCTACATAAAACACCTCTTTACTAGGTATTCTACTTCAAAGTTTTTTATTTTCTTGGATCATTGTGGTGGGTTGGTGCTGGCTGACAGACATAGTCCCACCCAGTCACTCCCCTGATGGACTGGGAGAAAATAACAAGAGCAAGAAATTTCACGGGGTCAAGATTGGCACAGTTGCCCAGAGAAGCTGTGCCTGCCCCCTCCATGGCAGTGTTCAAGGCCAGGTCGGACGGGGCTTTGAGCAACCTGGTCTGGTGGAAGGTGTCCCTGGCAGGGGGGTTGGGACTAGATGTTCTTTAAGGTCCCTTTCAACCCAAACCATTCGATGATTCTGTGATTCTGTGATAACAGGTAGAAGCCACATGCATAATAAAAGCATAAACAAAGTTAAAGAGATACTGAATATCCTGTCTGGAATCCAAACTTTGATTATAAACATCATAATTATATTCATTATTACAAATCAAAAATTGAGGATGATACCTTTTACATCTATATTAAAGAATAAGGTAACATGTTTTAATTAAGAAAATTATGAAAAATATTTTTATCCTGCACACAGAGAGAATTCTTAATGCAAAAGTAAGCAGGAGAAAGGTGATCAGATAGTTAAATCACCATGAGAATGACCTAGAAAAGCATAAATTCTTCTTAATACCAGTAGATCTAATTTTGAAGACAAGTCCTGGGCACATTATGCATTGATGAAGTAAGAGTAAAGTATCAGAACATCTAACAGCAAGTAAAATATTGGGAGAACTTAATAGTAGAACCACAACTAACTGTGTTAGAACAAAGAGCCACTCAACATAGCTCCCCTCACACAGATACAGAAAAATAAATTCTTCCCTTCCACTTAGGTGCCCAAGTTAATGCAACTACAAGAAAAAGACATAAAAGTAAGTTGTTTTTTTTTCAGGCAAACCTAGAACATATTATTCAGGTTAACAAGTGTATAGCCAATCACCTGACAATAGCTTCAAAAAACTGGAAGTTAGTAAATTCACCAACAAAGACAGGACAACAGGGCAGAACTAATAACAAAACAATAGAAATTTACCTGCAAATGGCAATGAATACAGATTCTCCATCACATAAAGGTGGGCACTTCATTTCCCAGAAAATGCAACAGTGTGTAAGAATATACTCTGTGCAAATACAATCATTCAGAGCACTATTGTCTCTAGTAACATTTGATTTGAAAGTTGGATTAGAAAAATCAAGGGCTAGAACAGAAAAAGTATGCATCTTAGAAAGACACATCCTTGGCAGAGTTTAACTACATAAGACTTACAGTCCTGAAAATCCTCACTATTCAATTACTGCCTTCCACAGAAGCAGCTTAATTCAGTGCACATTAATGCTTCCCTGTAGACCTGAAAGTGCAGTGTCCATGCATGTGTAGAAGTGCCTCTGTTGTACTACTCTTGCGCAGCATAGCACAAAGCTTATCCCTGACTGGGATCCAAAAGCCAGTCACTCCACAGCTGTGGTTCCTAAAGACGTCTGACATGCACTAACAGACTCAGGTAGCCTAGAAGATGCACTTGCTACTTACCTTTTTTTTTTTTGTAATGGCAATGATCATCCAAGTGTTTAATGGTCAAAGCACTTTGGGCAAGAGAGATACTTTCACCTGCTCTTTGAAGATTCCCACCAGCCAGGAGAGCCTATTCAACACTTCTGTATAGTGACACATCCCATCCATCACATCTAAAGCTCTGCAGACCAGACTCACCAAAACACAGCACTCAAGGTTGCCCTGAGACGAAGACCACTGCAAAAATTACATTTATTCTTCTCCTCTCCTTGTGATCCAAGGAATCTTTATTTCCTGTACTGAGGCATGACACCAACAAAAAGGATAGGTAGTTATTGCTATGACTGGACTTCTGAATTTTAAATCCTCCTAGGCAAGAATTAGAACTGAGATGTAGTTTTTCACATTCTGAATTTACTGTCTATTCATCAAGTCATGATCCTGTATGGGTAGTTGCTGGGATTCTAGAGGGCTTTCTGAGAGACAATGGCCATGTGAGCAATCCTGCGTGAGAACAAGGCTGATAAGAAAAAAAAAAAAGAGATAAGGCTCCAGAGTTTCAAAAACAGTTTAATACACTAACTTCATCTTGGACTGAAATCTTAAGCAAGTCACCTGTAGGGTGGGATTTATGAGCCATCCTATTTGTCTGCATGTCTGGGGCAAGTGAGCTGCTGGATTTTTATTGGCTCTTTGCTTAGAGTACTAGTTAGGTTTTTGTTGTGAAGTGTTTTGCTCTTTTCCATGTGTTGCAGAGTTTGCTCTGGTGTCTCACCAAATGAGTTCTTTTAAGAAATCAGGCACATAGGTGCCTAAGTCACTTGTTGGTAATGAGTAAAGAGAAGTATCATGGACCTAGCACAAGTGCCTTTAGAAAATGACATTTTAGTGTCTGAAGGACAATGATAGTGATCACATTTCTTAAACCCTTGTCACATGGAAATAGGTATTTCCAGGAGCCTGAGAAGAATTACCTTACTCCATTAAAAAAAAGTGCCATGTTAATTTCTCCAGATTAAGTGGACTCCTCAGTGCTTATTAAAACTTGCTGATCACTCCATATAGATATTCCAGGCATGTCTTTGGTATTTTATTTTCCAAGGAGACATTACCTTCCTCATTTTGATTTCAGACAAACCATATCCTGAAGATAAAAACAGCAGAAGGAAGCTTGTTTTGCAAGAGAAGCAGAACAAGTCCAAAATTACTTTTCAGTATGACTGAATCAATAAAATTGTCATATAATTGTCCAACTTAAAGCCTAGCTGGTTTTGTTATGTTTTATAGTACTTGCACTGTAGTCCAATAAAGTGGAAGTGTTACGAGTAATGGCATAGAAATTATTCACAAGTCAAAAACTATGAAAAGGAGAAAAGAAATTACACAGTCAGTAAATATTTTGCTAAGATTATTTCCACCCTTTTTGAGAAAGCAGAACTAACATAATTCCTTAAAAATTGTCTTGAAACCAATACATTTCCAGGACAATTGAAAAAAAGTCCTTTAAAATACTGTTATTTCAGTTCCCTCACTCCAATTGTGCTATATATTATTGCATGGTTCAGTGGAAGGTCTTCAGAGAACATAAAACCTCTAATTCAATATCCTTGTCTAAACCATCTCTGTATGTATAAAATCAATAACTAAACCACAAAAGGCTCCAGAAATCAGCAAATAAACTAATTAAAATACTTCAGCTTTAATTAGCACTAAGTATTTTCCAAACACCACCACTATTTTTCACTGTTGACCTAACAGTACCCCCTTTGAGTTCAGGAGTTTGCCTTGTGTAGATTATGCAGAATCAGAGCCAAGAACAAAGACTTTCATTCATTCTGCTGGACATCTCCAACTATAAGATAGTGGGGGGTTTATGTCACGCTAGTAAATCTCAATGTTTAGTCCACCAGGCCTTTGTCTCAAATTGCAGGGTGATACTTAAGTTAGACAACATGTAATTGTAACTACTCTCAAAGGGCAAAGTAGGCATTTTCAGGAACCTGAGGCGAATAACGTATCACAGCAAGGAAGAATGTGTTAAAAGGAAAACAATCAGCCATGGGAAAGCTAGGAGAGATGCATTTTTCCCATATTCTGTGTTGGCTTTACTACATATATGAGAACAAACACCAGTGAGGGAATGAGAAGCAAAGATAAATTGTGCCATCGTAGCTTGGTTTTCCACCCTCCTGCACCTTGATGTGTACAGATGGAGTTATAGGGTGCACAGGCAGTATGATTGATTCCACAATGCCCTCAGGCCAAGGAGGCAAAAACACAGGGCTATGAAGCAGGAGGAAGATGGGAAGAGGCTTTACTGAATAGCTGCATACAGACATCTTATTTAATTCCTCAGATCACAACAGTGTGACAGTGTTATCTAACGAGTTACTACTGTGGAACTTAGACCCAAAATACATCCAAATGATAATTTTCCACATATGTAATAGTTTAAACCCATTTTGCTCGATTCCAAATGGAACATTGAAGTGGGAAACAGAGGAGATTCATATCACTCAAGTTCCTGCAGATGTGTTAAAAATAAATGGAGGAATCCAAACTCAGCAGTTACCTCTGCAATAGAGCCCTGTGTCAATGATACAGAGGCCAGAAGAGCTGCTTTTATTCATCTGAGCTCTTGTGTTGACACAGTGAACGCCTACAACAGGGAAGCACACAGGGAGTCACCGTGTGTGTGCATAGATGTAATGCTCTGTGTAGACCAGGTCACAGAAATACATGACTAGAGGTTTCCATTTTAGGCATTCACAAAACATTTTCATAAGCCTAGTACTCAGACCTGTTGTGAGAGGTTCTCACCAAAAAAAGAAAATTTGATCTAGCAAAATGATCTTTTGTTAACGATTGATATCCACAAACATTTATGGAAAATATGGCAAGATTTTGACATGTCTCTGCTATCTCTCCTGCTAGATTGCTTATGAATCCAAATTTCTTAGATCAACAGCTAAAGATCCCAGGCCCCAAGCAGTCCATCCCAGGACATTTCTGTTTCTACAGCTCTGCTCCATCATAATCCTAACACACCAGCAGCACTGGGAACTCCAGCCTGAGCCAGATTTCAAAGTTTACCACCTCCTTCGCCTACAGGTGGAAACAAGGCCATCTTTAAAGCCATAGACATATTTCCTACTTTTCCCCAGGAAAATCACAAGATGAAGGTTTTCAGAAACAAACATCTTCAACTCTTTGCTTCCAGAGCAGATTCCAGGCACTGTGTAAGCATTTTCAGTGTGTCAGAATTTCCCCAGCACAAAATTGCTGAATTTTTAGTTATTCTCCTGGAAACTCACTTTCAGATCAGATGCATTTTTCAGTTGAAATAAGCACATTTTTGTAAATACACAGCTTTCTTGATCAGTTGGGGTAGTGGAAGACAGCTTATGTGCAGATATTCTATGTCAAAAGCAACAACATAATTTTCTGAATACTGTTTTAAAATAATTAATACAAAGCTTTTCTATTAACATTAATGAACACTACCCACTTAAATACCCTGCAAAGAGAAGAGAGAATGGACACTATCAGTGCCTGAAGAGTCAGCAAGTCTTATAAATTGCAGAAGCCCTGAGGGAAATTCATGCTCTAAATGAGTCAGTGTGTGATTGAAAGTGACACATCAGGGAAGAATATTCCATTTCATTTAAATTATTGTCTTTCTTTAGGCTCTTATGTTGTTTATGATGGATTATATTTTGTTTGCCAGAGATTCTGTGTTTTCATTGTTGGCAAGTGCGCATCTGCTGCTTCAGCACTCCAAGGTATCAGCTTCAATTAGTGTAATATTCTCCTTAAATTTAGATCTTTATAAGGTCTACAACAGGGGAAGAGGATAATACAGGTCAGTTTGACTAGCTCCGTTAACTCAAAGGTATGGCCTTTTAAAAGACAAACAATGCTTTTATTAACAAATATTAGACATATCAGAGCCCCGTATGTCTTTGGTTGTGGTAGGGGCTAAGTAGCAGGGGTACAACAGAAAGCATCTATTCTGCTAATTTTGGTACCAGACTGCCATTAAGAAGGAGACAACACCTTGAAACAAGGGCAAGACCCATCTTCCCAGTTTTGGAGCTATCAGCATTTTTTTTCAGTGTTAGTTTTGAACAGTGCTCATGAGAAATCAGTCATGCGTTGCCCACGTACGGGCTTGTTTTTATGGAAGACCTTTTTGCCCCTCTTTTATTGCATGTCTTTGCTAACTTTTACTAGTTGTTGAAATAACAGATAGTCCTCAAATTGCCCATTAAAATCTGCCTCTAGTATGCACAACTCCCGCTGGGCTTAATGTCATCCATACTCAGCTTCCCACTCTTTCCACTGCTCCCCTTTCTTTCTTCCTCATGACACCCACACAGCCTCAGACCCAAAGGACACCATCCCCAAACAAGTAGCGGAATAGGGAATAAACACCCACTCATCACCCCTGAACCTTTCATCCAGACTCATTGACATTCCAACTATCTATGGTCAGTATCTCCAATCCTGATTTAGCAAAAAAGAAACACAGCTTATTAGTGAGCTACAGGTGAGCTTACCCTGTATGGATTATTATTTGAAGTCTGCATATTAAAACCTCAAACCCTGAATAAGTGCACCACAGATGTATCAAAACATTTCATCTAATTTAGTACCCTCATGGAAAAGATCTTTACATCTCTTTTACTTCCCCAAAATGAGGTTGGAGACACACGAATGCACATATTTCAGAATGATATCTCAAGATCACATATAATCACTTACTACAGTCTTTCCTGCGAAATTATTGGGAAAAAATCCTAGAATTATATAGCACTGGTATTAATACTGTTAACAGTACTAGTACAGTCACCAAAACTGCAGGACACAGGGTACATGTATCTTTACAGTTTGCTAAACCATATTGTCAAAGAAACCTTGCAGAGAAACTGCAAGCAAAGCTAAACTTTGGAAGAGAGCATAGCCTGAAATTTAAATTTTATGCATTTGAAGCTGATATGGGTAAGTTTAGAAAAGAGGTAACTCTACCCAGTTTTCTGACTGACCACACCATGATAAGGGATTAAAATGCTTACTGCCCTCACAAAAGTTTTTTTAATCTTTTTAAGCCAAAAGCATACACATGTATTTGTTAATCATACTAAATAACAATATTATATCATATAACCATCTTACAGTCAGCTAAAAAATGCATGTCTGTAAGGCTGTTATTGCACATGTCCCCTGCACTGCATGAATGGTCTATCAATATGACATTTTGATACTATTTTTATTTTAGAAACCTAATATTATCTCCTAAAAGACTCAGGACAAAATTAATCTCTAGTATAACATTACTGAACTAATTGTAGACACAACAGGAAATAATTTCGCCCCTCTTCTTTTCTGAAGGTGATGTGAGCAATGATAAAGTTGGCCTGGTTGGAAGGGGAAAATTAGTGATAAAAAAAAAAATGTCTGCTGAAAAATACTGACAGAGAAACTGGAACTGGAACTGTGAGCCTGGAAACTAGGCATGGGAACCAGAAACATCCTTGAAAAGTGCAACTGGTCTCTCTGAAGTACAGCTGAGGTACTTAGAAACCACAGACATCTTGAAATACCACTGGTAAGTGCAAAACCAAGGGACTGTAATGGCAATTTATCATCTGAAAAAGTGGGAAACAGTCTGCAAAATAAAATTGCTCTGAAAGAACAGAAAACATCATCTATTGGCTATTACACATGAAAAATAGAAATTAACATCATCTATTGGCTGCTCAAAATAGGATGTCCCACACCCTCTTATGTCCCTATGTTACAAAAAGGAATTAATTTTTATCCAGAAATGAAGTTTCTCTATCTCTGTCAGTGTGAGAGAACTTTCCATGCTGCATGTACTTTTTCCTAAACAGGGTGAATTCTGCATGAACTTTCTACAAGATCTTGGACTCTCACCAGGAACACTTGGCTGACTCCAGACTCTGACATGAATCATCTTTGGAGACTGTGTCTGTTATTTTATTGATCTCCTTTTGGCTCCTTCTCCCACTCTGGGGTCAGTTCAGTTTGTCCTCCCACATCTGGGATGGTTGTGTCCCCTTCTGAAATCTAATTCACTTGTTATCAATTATATATATATATATATATACACACACACACACACATATATATATATATTCGTATAAGTAATCTATTAATCTCTTGTTATATTGTTGACATTTCTTCACTAACAAGAAGTTTGTAGGAACCTGTAATAGTATATACCTACTCAGCTATTGATGTTACTGGGTTTTGCTCTTACATTTATTAGGGCTATACAATCAATTACAGCTATTATTGATTGTTGCCATACCTTTAATTGATACTATATCATTGATTGCTGATAGTAACTTGTAGTAGCTTGAGAGAGAGAGAGAGGCAGAAGCAGACATAGATAGATAGATAGATAGATAGATAGATAGATAGATAGATAGATTTACTTAATTATAGGTATACTTGCTAGGGGTTATTATTCTGATAGTTTACTTGCTCATAGTAATACTTGTGGTATCTGTGGTAATCTGTAATAAAGCAGAGAAATTTAGAGGATAAAGCCTCCATGTCCTTGTGTATTGTGGAACCCTATGAATCTGCAGTCACTATCTCTATATACCTGCAGACAAGATAACCCTTTAGGTTGTGACAAAAGACCATTCATTATCTATCTGATCTAATTTGCTAAACTACTTTAAATGGTTCAAAAGAAGAACGATTTTAAGTAAAGAATAGCAATCATTTTAATTTAATATCTTATTCAAACTGTTTGACAATTTCAAACATTTCCTAAACAAATAATTGGCAGATCAGTTCAAGTAAAAATCAAGATAAACTTCTGTTCATGGACTGCGAGAAACTCAGTGATTTCTGTTCACAGTAGGGGAAAGGAACAAATGTTACCAGAGCTCAGCTTGGAGGTGGTCAATATAAAACTGGTTTCCTATGTAGTTAAACAAACTTGATAAGGACTATCTAAACACTCATCAAAACCATGGGAATTACAATTTTCTGCATGTAACCATCAGTACCTTCCTAGACTATAGAGGACATAGGGGGTTACTCCAAAAATCAGATACTTCAAACGTACCTGAAAGTCCTTTCAAAACCATGAACTAAACCGAGAATCTTGCATATGGAAGCTTTGTCTTGTAAATCAGTTAAGCAACTAGTTCTGTACAGTCAAGTGTCTAAATAAGATGCCTTCAACTTTCTTTGTGTTTGGTTAGAAAGAATTTTACTTCCTCTCATTCACCATGATACTGGTTTTGTTGTCTCTCCTCATCTTCTCATAATACTACCTCCAAGTGCTCTATTTGCAGGATTAACTAACAGATTGAGCCTGTGATCAAGGAACTCTAAAGATCAGGAATCAGATCAAGAACAACAATTCTCTAAAAATTTCTGGTTTAAGATTTACCCATGATGGGTGTTGAGCAGCTAACGCACTCATCAGTACCTAATGTACTCATGAGAATGTCCAGCATGAACCTATTATCTCACAGGAATTCAGTTCTTTACAGAAAAGCACAGAAACTCTGCTGTGTCTTCCTCTCCACTAGTACTTCAATAAACCAGTGAAAAAGTCAGTAATATGAACTATTTTCCTAAGACTGACTGATAAGGGCAGGAGGCATGAAGAATGCCAACATCACTACTGAAGAGCTGTTAGGAGATATGCTCATCCAAGAGCCACCTAAATTAAATGTTAAGAGACCCTGAGCTTCTTCCAAAAGACAATATCATCAGAATTACAGAGAAGCAGCCTACACAATGGCCTGTATCTTAGCTAACACACTCAGGAGCTCCAGAGCTAAAATAATTAAAGCTCATATGCTAATCCTGAAACAGATGTGAGAAGACATGAATCTTCTGTGCAACAGGCACAAATAACACACACATTTATCAGTGGGTTACAAGAAGCTTTTTAAGCACTGTACAAGTCTTGCAAATTTCATAGAATACAGCTTCTTAGCTAATCCTACTGCTGTGAACTATCTCACCTTGGCTGAGACAGTGAAAATTTCCACAAGAATAAGGGAAAGAAAAGAGTGCAAAAACTCTGGATACTTACTAGATGAAAGTAAATAATGTTCAGTCTGTAGCAATCAGCAATCAGACTCCCAGACCTGCAGCTTTGGCGAAACATGTCTAAAAAGAGGATATACTTATTTCTGTAACTGTGTAATAGCAGCTAGACAATGACAAAAGATATGATTTTTCAGAGAAGATGCTAAATTCTTCCCAAGGAGCAGAAATTTTACAGGGAAGTGCTGAAGTTACTTCAGCTCTTGTCTATGTAGCTCAGTGTCTTACAAATTTATTTGGAATTTAAGTTTTGTTCTTTAAACAGACTTTAAAATACTTCGTGTGAGGAAAACAATCATATCTGTTTCACTGACTTTACCTTAAATTAGTAATAGATACTCTTGAGCCCAACTCCATAGTAACACAATGGGATGGGATGGGATGGGATGGGATGGGATGGGATGGGATGGGATGGGATGGTGGGTTATTGTTTGTTTTGGTTTTGACTCTATGTGGTCATAAATTATCTTATTTTAAATATTTTCTTCAGAGATTATCATAAAATGTTTTGTTTAAGGGACAGAAAATTATGACAAGTCATACTATTTTACTGTTCTTTTGAAATACAGATATAACATAGATTTACACTGCACATTCATTTTGGAGGAATGTGTATCGCCATAAGAAAGTGGCTAGTTTTCTTCTTCTGTGCCATCTACAGTCATTAAGGGATCGTATCATGTGAAAGGGACTTGTTGCTTACTTTGGAGACTAACATCTCAGCAGTCTCTCCACCCTAAAGATTCTTTTACCATAAATGGAAACAAAGCAGCTTTTTCAAAACGCTCTAGCCAGAATCCCCTGATCTTAAAGGCCATTGGATGAGAAAAGATTATTGAGGATAATGTACCCTGGCCTTAAAAGTGTTCATCATAAAAATCAGCAACAGACTTTACAACCTTTCAGAGAGTGAATCAGCTTACCTATCTCCTCAAGCCCACAGAGTAATAATGACTTACTGGTTCTCTTTGTCACTCTTATGCCTTCTAAAGATTCATATAATTTACCCCAACTTTCTTTTCCTGTCTTTTTTTACAACCATATAAATTCATTCAAAAGAGTCAGTCCAAAGCAAACACAAAATGGCAGAATTTGTCTGTGACCTTGGAAGACCTAGACAGATTATGATGTTGTTTTTTTCTTTTTGACAGTTTCTGCATACAATTAATTGTAATAAGGAATACATATAACATTATATTTTAGAGTATGCTATGTTTTGCTAATCTTCAGCTTTTATTTCCCGTTACGGAAGACTACATGTTTTTAAGGTGCTGTATACAGCAGTCCTGTAAAAATAAAGGTTCTTTAGGAAGAACATAAGGGTTTCAAGCACGAAGCAGATAATAGGTATTTCTAAGCAACTAATTCAGTCAAAATCCACAGGAGCCTGAAAATGCGCATCTAAAATAAGAGTGGCATATGAGGCTATTGAGGTAACAGTTTCTTTATAATGTCAATCCCCTTTCCCTGTGAGTAGAAATAAAAAAATTTTAAAAGCAATGGCACATTTTGAAAGATTTTATTATATTGCATTAGCAACTATCCTTTTCATTTAGCATTTCATATTTAAATTGTTAATATTGATTTTTTTATACACAATCTAGTACAACAGTCACTTGTGGAAGGCCTTGTTCATAATTGCAATGACTTTTGTATTGTACTACAGAAGATGAATATTGATGTCACTGCATTGAGAATTTATAATGTAATAAAACACAGTGCCATACAACACAGAACTGTCATTGTTAGCCAGCCTACTCAATTTGAACAATGCTTGTCAGAATAGTTAGGTGATATTCTTACTAGTAAATAGCATTTTTACTGGGGTAACAATCAGTCTACAAGCACATGTGTTTTTCTCTTACATCACATCTGAAGAGAGACATGAATAACTCTCTCCAGAATTAATTTTAGCTTTACGGCATGCTGCAGACTAATACACACCATAATAAATAGGGAAATATGTGGAAACAGCCATTAAGCAACATGATTCTGGGATGTTCTTTGCACTTTCTAAGGGACATAAGTGATAACTGCTTTAATTACAATATTTAAGTTTGATAGAGATAAATATCTGCATAGAGTAAATTTTAAAAGAACTGTCCTTACATAGTACCAAGTTTGTTGCTTACCACAATACTGATGACAAAGGTAAGCAGCATCAGTAACGAAATCCTGCGATGTTATGAATGGTCATAATTCAGCTATTTCAAGTAATATAAAGAAGCAATGGGTATACAGGCAGTTTTGCAGCTTCTTGATCAAATTATGTGAACATTCATTTGTGGATAGTGAATAATGATGTGGATATTTATCAGTTGCTCTTCAGGAAAACCATGGACAGAAAGGGAGGCATATTCAAAAATAATTTAGGGCAAAGCAACATTCTCACCGAAAATGGAGAGCTGGACATGAGAGGCACAATGAGGAACCTCTACAATCAGGAGGCACAAGCCATAAATGAGTTGAGCATGTAAAGAAAGAGTCACAAGGAAGAGGGAGGACTGTACAATTTCCTCCTTCAGTCCAACCTCATGCAGGAAACAGAGGAAGCGGAGTTTCAGATTTATTTACTAACAAAAAAAATGAGCTCCCAATCTATAACTACGGGTCATGTTTTGAAGGAAACACAGCATTTTTCATCTTCCAGCCTGAAAATACTGGTTCCTTTCCAAAATGTATTTTCTTTTCAGGCCTTGGAAAATTTGAGTCCAAAATTTTTAATATGAAATTATTTTTTGCCATGATTCAGAGTGTCTGTAGCAGAAAACCCCATGTTAGACATGCCTTGAATAGTGGAGCTTGTGCAATAGAGAGTTGAAACAGTCAGTTGGTTTGGAAAATAATCTGGTATCCATGAAGCTGCATTTTTAAATATGGAATATTCGCCCTCATACCAGTGAAAATCATTCTACTAGTCTGACTTAAGCAATGTTCAGCCCCAGACTAACAGTAGGTTTATGGTCTTGTAAGATTATGTTTCCAAATTTTTAATCACTGGAAAACTGAAAAATAGTGATATTCAAGCACTTTTCACCTTAGAGCATCCCGAATTATTAGCTTTTTCTAGGATAATGTACAAGAATAGGTAAATTAGGTGATTATTAGGAATTCCTACTGCACTTTAGGTCTCCAACTCTCAGTTTATTATTGCTGAACTCAAGGGTTACATCAGCTCTGTTCTGCTACAGCTGCACTGAGAGCACTCTCACATCAGATTTCTGGCTGCCCATACCATCTCCTCTCTGGAGTGCTGTTTGAAATTCTATGGAACAATCTCACCACACCAAGAGAGAAATGCCCTTATGGCTTTCTCAAGTGTCCACATACATGCTGTCTGAACTACTACTCTGAACTAATGCTTAAAATATAAAAAATATTTACATCAGAACATTGTATTTCAAATTAATCACATCTTTAATGGTACTACCAAGGGGGTTTAGCTTATGGAAGCTTTTAGGATTATGAATTTTCATTTTAATTTCATGCACAGAGTTTTGTGGGATGGATGGAGGTTATGAGAAAATCTTCACTGGTCAAGAAATTAAGATTTTGGTCCAGCTGTACTCTTAAGTAATGCAGTCAAACCATTTATCTGCTGAAAAAAATAAAAATCCTTTATGCAGTATCATACATGTCCATACTGAATCTGAGTTAGCAAAACTAAACATTTAATTTTTCTTTTAAATACTTTTCATGGATCTTATACCTCACATTTTATACTTCCCTAATAAGGAAAATACAGAGATTAATATTAAGTGTAAGATTTTGTCTCTCAGTAATATGATCTACCTGAAAAATGTATGTCAATACATGTAACGATTTATGTTAACAGCTCTTATTAGCTGATTGTTTTCCATCATTATCATGATTGAGTCCAACTTATCATTGAAACAGATATTTTTTTTTTTTTCAGTGAAAGTTAAAGAGTAAAATGGTTTCTTACCAGTCACTCTGATAGTTATTGCTAACAATACAGACTGGAAAATTATGCAAATAATGAAACAGGTATTTTCATTAATACCTAGAAAAAACTTTTTTACTGAAAAGCCATATATTTGCTTAATGGAAAACTGAAACATAAAGGAGTTTCTTGAAATCTTCTTCTCATGAGCAATGCATTTCTTTCATGAAAAACATTTTGCAACCTAGGTAGCAAAGGTAAAATAAATGAGTCAGTGTCTAATATTTAGTTGCAACTGCAAAGATCCTTTACACAAATCTCATTTCATTTACCTAACAACGAGGGGCTTATTTTCTTAATAGCTTGTCATGGAATATTTTATCTTTCTTTTTAAAGGTCAGGCACAAATAAAATTGTGTAAAATTGTTATTCATCAGTACTCTTTTCTAACATGAACAAATTCTTAAGTGTAACTAACCAACCACCTTTTTTCTTTGGAAAAATAAAATAGAAATTATTTTTTAAATTGACTAGTTATTGCTGTTAACTACTGTTACTGACTACTGTTACCTGAAATAGTTTGTCTTTTCAACAAAAACAATATTTATTCCATGCTAAGTATAATGGTATTTTGGCTGTTTCATAGTTATGAAGAAGTTGTAAATCTGTATCTGCCAGCCTCTTTTCCCAGACTAAAACACTGGGGATCCTCAGTTTAGAGGATGTTCACAGGTTAGACGGGCAGAGTGTTGTCCTTCCAGACTTCATATAGAAATAAGAATTTTCAGGAAAAGGGAGTACTGTGGGAAGGTTGTCACTAGGTGTGACAGATTACTGGTGAGTTCACTTTCTAGAAATTTCCTCCATTGCAAGATACCACAATTGGCATTGCCTTTCTCAAGTTCCATAAGACGGCTGAATTTTCTCTCACTAGATATCTTTGTACTTTCACAAACATTTTCATCTGGTTTCACAAGCAAAGGCAATGGAAATAAATCTTGTGTTTAGCACAGACTCCCATGAGTCTAGACACAAGTCTTGGTAAAAATTAAGGATGTGCTGAGAGGAGCTGTTATTTTGTAGCTCAGTATTTACTTTTCCACTTCTGTCAAATGTCAGGAAAATATTGTCATCTTTAAAAAAAAAAAAAAAAAAATTCAAATTCTTCACACACCAAAAAAAAAGCAATTCTGAAGTCCTATGAAAGCACGTCATGACAAAGCATGCATAGGGGAGGACCTACAGAATAATGCTTATGTTCCATTTAAGGTAATGAATTAATCTGGTAAGAGATGAATCCCCTTGCATTCTAGTCAGTTCTGAGATTAGAGGGTCTAGGGGTGGCTGGACTTATCTCTTAATAAGTATGGCAATTTATGGCCGTAACTATAGGCCTGACACCAGATGCACAAACAGCCTGTATGCTGTAGGTCAGGTTGCAATCAAGAGAAGCAGTCAGGTTCATGAATAGTACCATTTATTCTTATGCAACATCTACAGATTCTTTGAGACTGCCTACGATAAATGCACAAACTGCAGGCTGGCTCTATAGCACTACACACAAAAAAGCCTGATTGCGATAACACACACTTAATTCCCGGGTAATCACTCAGCATAACCAAGGGCCCAAATCTTACCAAAAGGTGAGGATCACAAACCTGCCTATCTGTCCCTCCAACTTGGTATTGGATTATCGTCCCTCCAAGTTAGATACTATCTTGCAGTAGTATTCATCTAAGTATGTATGTGTGAGTGGGTGGGAATCTGGTCAAGCCATTGTTTTCTGAGTGACAACACAGCACATTCCTTGGTGCAAGGTGTGTGCTGGTTTTGTGGAAAAAGAGGAAGAATGAGAGGTAAGCTCTGCAGAGTACTGCAAAACAGTCCTTGAGAGAAGGGGAAGAGCAGGAGATAAATCTGCATAGTCATGTCAAATGTTCCTTGAGAAAAGTGGAAGAATGGGACTGCACAGCCTCCACCTCGCTTCGCATTCCTCCTTGGTGCCATGGCAACATGAATCACTGGATCTCCATCCCGTCCTCTGTTTGTTCTGGGCACCATGTGTTAAGGAAATGTGTGTTTTGCAGATTTTTCACTGGTTTGCTCTTCCTACACTTCCAACAGCCTGGTACACTATCCTGTTCAATGACAGAAATAATTCCACTCTACAGTTAATGCTATATAGTTTTTGTATGCATTTTGGGATTATAACTACACTGCAGGCAGTAAAGGTATATACCATCTCTTTCTTCCTCCAAGTGCTTAGTAAAATAACAAATGTTCACAGATATTCTTGCTTCTAATTGGATTCCTTCTAGGCCACCTACACAGAAAAACACAATTGCTGATGCCTGCAACAGTCACATTGCGCTATATTGTATAAATAGCTGCGGGAGTTCAATAAAGAGCCAAATCTTACAACAGATTTCACAAACAGGAGTCTTCATTTGATAAAGGTGAAAAGGTCAATCCCCCAATTTCCAAATTGTTTCTGCTTTTGAAACACTAGGAGAGGATCAGAGATTGAGATGGGGACAGAAGGGAGGAGGTCAATTTTTGCCTTTTCTTTTGCAGTTACCTATGTATTTGCTCAAAAATGTGTTAAATACATGTAACAATACAAATTGTAGATGATTATATGCAATAGTCACAGTAAATAATATGTAATTATAACAGACAGTGGGTATAAAATGGACTGGAATGAAACACGAAATATATTGCTGCAGTAAAAATGTCCAGTACCATACAGTGAAAAGCCTCTGAAATCAAAAATCTTTTGATAGCATAATGTTGTTTGAACAGCTAAAATGGATTATGATTCCACTGGGTAGGTGTGTACTTTAGCATCCCACACTGTATTAAAGAAGATAAAAATTTGGGAAGCAACTGCCATCAAGAGAAAACCTTCAAATAGATTTTCTCTGCTGGTAAAATTACCACTTACATTTTCCACTTTACAGAGAAATACAAAGCTGTGGAGTTGTATTAGAATAGACTCTATTCATGCCAAGAGATAACTAGATAGCTAGGTAAATAGATATTAGTAGACAAACACTCAAATATTTTGTTTATATGCACATGTCTCAGATGCAAGAAAGATCAAAAACCCACTACAGTGTGAGGCATCTAAAAGTTTATAAATGTCAAAATTAAGGTTTTCTCTCAAATTGCCATCCCTCAGTGTTTGCTATGGGAAGTGGTGATATCTGGAGTTGTATGCTGATTATCCTAGAACTTTAAACCTCTCAGATCCCTGCTTCATACAGCTTGCTCAGATGTTTCATGTTAAAACAATCACCTGATCTGAAATCTGAAAGGACTAGTCTGAGTTAGTTCAGAGCTTCTCAGAAATATAAACAAAATGCATTTTTGCTAACCCTCCCAAAGGAGAAACAGGAAGCAGCGGCACAGAGGGTGAGACCAATGGATGAGGGAAGCAGAGGAACAGACAAGGGAGGAGATATTTTAGATTCAAGATTTACAGATCCTTCAGTATCATTCTGTGAGGAACACTTCTAGAAAGGAACTACCTCCTTCCCAGCCAGCAGCAGAAACCAGCAGCCCAAATAATCACTAAATGGAAGTAGCTGTAGTCAGCCTTGCTTACCAGGTCTTCCTATATGTACGTGGACCAGCATGTGTACTTCCAAGATTTTCTCAGTTGTGCATAATTTAATCAATCACGGGGTTATTTTTCCAAACAAAATGCAATGCCCTGATTTAAAAATAAGTCCAACAATAGTTTTGCTTCCAAGCATGGAAGTGCTGGTTCTTTTCAGTGAAACATTTAAGATCTTTTTAAAGAGCAAATGTACTTCCCCCTATTTACATTCTGGGAAGTGAGCTAACCATATAGCTGTATCTCTTACAGAAATAAAAATTGACACCCATCGTGGGCATTTTCACTGAGAACATTTTAAGCTGTGAAATCTTCGAAGAAACTGAAAACAGGATCTTAAAATGAAAAGGGACAGGCCTCAGATGCAGGCCCTGCCTACACATGCCATAGGGGGGGAATCACCCTGGCTTTATCTTGCTGCTCAATGCCTGGCAAAGGTTTTGCTCCAGAGAATACTTAGCTGGGGCTACGTGAGGAACGTCAGTGTCTCCAACATGCTGCACAGCACAGTACTGCAGGGGAGATACACAAGGCTCCCACAGACCATGTCTTTTGTGATCCTACTGCCTCATATCAGCACTGAGGTGGAAAGAGAGGGCAAGGATATTTCTTTCAGTCCACTGGCTTCAGTAGTGACTGCTGGAGTTACACTGCCAGTGTAACATTCATGGCCTGCAGTAAGGTACCATATTTGTGCATATAAAATTACTTTCACCCACTGAGAATAAAAACCTTCTTTTCTGCATGCTCCTCTAAAATTCATCTTCTTGCTAATCCTTCTAACACAAAAAACCCTGTCATATTCCCTTCTCTTTCACATGAGAATGGTTTCCCTCTACTTCAGTTTTCACTCTTCTCTGCACTACCTAAGTAATCTTTTTGTGTGGTCTTTGATGACATACTAGACACATGCTGTCTTTCCCCCAGGACCTCAGTCTCACACAGTGAACAGAGCAGAAAGACGGGGAGCATTCACAGCTTCAGGGAAAGGTATGATCAGTCCTTGGAGCCCAGGAGGGCTTGTGCACAAATTACTCTGTGGGATGTTGTACGTATCCAAACACATAGGAAAAAATCTGGGAAGTAGTTAAAGCAGGTATAGGCAAGACTCAACAAATAATTAAATCTCCAAACTCTTAGACTTCTGCTGATTGCTTGTAAATCGATAATGACCAGCCATATGGTCAAATTTGAGCCCATTCCTAGTGACAGTAAAAATTTTTGATCCCAGGAGATCCCCTTCCAAGCTTCAACCCTTCTTCAAAGTGCAGATATGCTAGAGGTGCTTCATAAGTAGTAGTTTCATACTTTAAGGGGGGAGGTGGGAGGGTGTTTAAATTCATTTTACTTTGCTGAAATATCCCAAAATTGTTTACACATGTCAAGTTTCAGGCAACATTCTGTAACTGCACTACATGAGACCATGATAACGCTGTACCTTGCATACAGTATGCATTCAGTAGCACAAAAATTATAGTACTCTCTCATTAACTTGGTTAAGGAGCTGTTTGCATTTTTAGTTTTTTTTCAGAATTCTAATGTAAGGAATAGATTGGGAGAGTTTTGACAGTCCATTAGTACTTTTTGACATTATGAACTTGATCAAGGAAGAAAACAATAATTTCATAAAGAGATGAAAATATGACAGAGCCACAATTTATTTTCTAAATAAGGAAATTATTATGGAATTGGGTGTTAAAAGTGGTTCATTCCTCCACTAGTACAACACTTTAGCTTTTAATGTTGCTATTGCATTTACTCTGGATTCTGGCATACATTATAAGAGACCTAAAACCTTTAAAGTGACCCGCTGTTGAATTGGGTTGGCTTTTAAAACCATCAAGACTATGTAAATTGCAATGCAATACACGAAAAGTAGGAAAAATAGAATGGGAATGCTTCAAAAAGAAGCTGGCACGTAGTGCTCCTGCCATCTTGTGGCTCTTCTGCACAAAGTCATATGAACGTTAACTCATTCATTTATATACCTAAACTAAGTTTCAGTATTAATTCTCCTAGTGCCTACCTGTGGCACAGGTCTGCTAATCATACACATACGAACTGTTCAAATAAGGCATAGCCATGTGGTGAAATAAAAACACTATGTATCAGGAAAAATATCTGGAAAGAGAAAGGCATTTTTACTTTGCAGACATCTTTTATTCTCCTCTGGGCTCCAGCCATGTTTTCTCAGAGGAAGGAAAAATACATTGTCTTAAATATATATAAATACAAGTATAATAAATATATACATGTATCTACATACAAAAGTATGTTTAATGTATTCTCCTCCTGGAAATACATACATTTATAGATATATGTACATGTACACAAACACAGACACCGTTCAAAATGTTTGCATTTAAGTATCTGTGATTCTAAATTGGATCTGAAGACACCAGTAGATAAAGTACATGATCAGCCTTACTTATTTCAATTTCATGTCTTCCTAAGAGAATCAAGACATACGATTATTTCCCCCACACCTGCAGCTTCCAGGAGCTACCACATCAACTCAGACAATCTCACCTGAATTTAAACCATTCAACTCAATTCAGCAAACTGTCATGCTTCCATTTGGATAGTCTGAAATGAAATATTGAGCTCGTTTTCCCAATTGAAAAGCAAAACATTGCATCAGAATTGAAACTTAAGCGCTGAAAATTTTGCAGGCTGTGTCGTTCTGCTCATTGTGATTTTCATTAGAAAAACTTAATCAGATCTAATCAAAAGCCAATCAGTCAGTACGAACAGAAACTGCTGGCTTTCTTCATTTCACCTTTGGAGCTCAAGCACAGAAACTGGCAATTTTTCTCTGTCCTGAGAACATCAAGCCTGACCACATATGATCAAGGCTTGCAGAGTTCATCTGCCACCAGTTCCATAGTGTTAACACCCCCTGAACAAAACAGAAAGAAATTAGAGAGAGAGCAATGGGTGGTCACATTCTTGGGGCACTGAGATGACTTCTTGAAAGGAGACTATGATATGGGATTTTAACAGATTATACCCTGCAAATAAGGCACATGCAATTCTACTGCAGAGCAGTACAGTGTTTACCATTCCATCCTGGCTGTATCCTATGACAGTATTAAATATGCTTAATTTTTATGTGGAGGGACTAACACATTAGGGCAGTGTCAAGACCACTTGTCTGTAGCCCTCTGCCTGATGCATGAGGAAAACTAGATGTGGCTAACTATATTTGGAGAGAAAACATTGAATTAGCATCTTCAGGAGAATATAACTGTAAATACCATCTGAGAATTTTAACCATGGTAGAGAAATTTCAGCTGTTCACTGAGGGGAAGTTGCTCCTGGTTCACTGAAAATTGTTGGGTGCCAAGTGGCACAAACACTTAGTAACTGTGGTAATTTCTCATACACAGCTGGGATGAATGGGTAAGATGGAAACTGAGTAACCCATGTAAGTCCTTGACTTTGCACCGGAGTGCTTTACCATCAGTCAAAGCAGTCCCAGCACTGGGACTGTACTGACTTACATGATTGGAAAATAGAGATCAAAGAATCCCATTCCACTGTCAGTGTAACAGAGAAGCCGTCTGGGCCTGGAAGACTTTACTCACTTTTTAAAAAGCACTGTAACTGTGACTCAAAGGTGTGTTATCCTAGAAAAAAAAAGTGGCTGACACATGGTATCAGTAGACTGCTTTGCACTAGGAAGCGTTCAGTGTGTGAATGCTTCTCACTTTGATCACCAAAAGCTTTATCATGGATAGACAAGCATGTTCACTATATTGCAACCCTCACTACACACAGATGGTCATCACTGGATATAAGTAAAAAAAATATTGATGAATCTTAATTTAAAAATTTGTCTTTCCCAGGAAATGAGATTTTTTCAGAATTATAGATTTATATAGCTTGCGAAAAACTTTGGATGTCAGCTAGTCCCACACCCTCCTCAGAGCAGGTTGCTTAGCTGAATTATGAACACCTCCAAGGATGAAGATTTCACAACCTCTTTAGGCCACCTGCTCCAGTATTTGAATACTTTTATTGCAGAAAAAAACCCTCCTCATATCTAATTGAAATTTCCTGTGTTGCTGTTTGTGCCCTTTATCTCTCATCCTTTCACTGTTCAACCACGAGAAGAGTCTGGCTTCATTCTCCTTACACTTGCTTATTAAGTAGCTGAAGGCAGCAAAGAAAATCCCCCCATTTCCCCAGCCTTCTCATCTCAAGACAGAACAAACCCAGCTCTCAGCCTCAGCTTGTACACCATGTGCTCCAGCCCACTCATCGTTTCAATTGCCCTCCAGTGACTTTTCTCCGGTATGTCCATGTCTGTCTTGTACTGGGGAAGACCCAGGCTGGACAGAGTAGTCCAGAACAAATGCTAAACAGAGGGGAATAACCATAATCACTTCCCTCGACCTGTTGCTACACTTTTGCTAATACAGCCTGGGATATGGTTGACCATTTTCTTAATTGCACTCTGTTCACTCATGTTCAGCTTGTGTACACCTGGACTCCTTGCTTACCGGTCAGAACCCAGCCTCTGGCCCAGGTCTCTGTACTCACCTTCACTGAACTTCATGAGGTCCCTGTCAGTCCATTTCCCCAGCCTGACAAGGCTCCCTCTGGACCCATCTACCCTATAGCATACCTCTCCAATCCATACTTCACTGGTTTGGCTAGAAGGATACCCTGGGTATGCATCAGATACTGCTTGGTGTCTAATGATCATGGAGCTGAGGAATCAGAGTGTAAACAATTTTTGTGCAGCCTTTCTGTCTCTGGAATACTTGTTCATACAGGAATTGTAGCTTGAAACTTTATATTGGCACTATAAACTATTCCTCGAATATGCTGAAGGAAAAAATAACTGATTTGTAGACGGGTGAAGTTTCAAAGTTAGTCATTGTTCAAAAAATGTAGATCTTTATACCAGATATCTTCAAGTATTTAAAGAATAACTCACCTAAAATATTTGATATGTAATAGCAAGGTCACTTGAAAGTGAGAGTTTTCATGTGCTCTGAAAAACAGGCTGATAATGATTTTCCCACTATAGAGTTATGTTTCCAGTCACTATTATTTTTCTGAAGATATCTTTTCTAGCTGAAATCTGTCTCCTCTGGGTCCGTTTATAAATTATTGCAGAAAATCTGAACAATTTCAAGTGAGGGATTGGTAAATATAAGTTAACTTCTTCTCCTATGAGAAAATAATTACTTTTTACCTTTATTTGAATCAGATATGCTGGAGAAAAAAAGCTTAAACCATGAGTAAATACATCCTGTGGATGAGCTGGAATTGGATGAACTATGATCATTGAAAAATGAATGCATAATTCATTAAACAGTGCTAGTTCTCAGGCTCTAACACACTTCATTGGTAGACAATCAGGCCTAATTTTGAGAATGAAGGGTAGATATATGTGTTTATCTGTATTGCAACAGCACACACCAGAACTGCAGCCATTCAGCAGGGTGCACCATCACCAGAATCTCATTGCACTCACTACCATATACCAAAGACTGTCTCTGCCTCAAACAAATAGCACCTAGGAGCAAGACAAAAGAAAACAGAGAGAAATACGAAACAATTTCTAAGACCAGTAAGCTGAAAAAATCCAAAATTAATAACATACATTAAAAGAGACTAGGTTCCCTATCAGAGAATCAAATTCTCAAGGTCGAGTTTCTCTGATACCAGAGAATACGTGTGAAACCCACTGGCCAAATAAAAATTTTAACACCACTTTAGTGCCAGTCCACATAGAGAATGACTGTCTGTTTTATCAGTTCCTTTTAGTTTTATGCCAGAAGTATGAGTTACTGATTTAAGAATAGCAACCCTACTGATAGCTATGTGTTGCTAAAGGGCCTAATTTCCTTTTCTTAGCTCTTTGTCTTGTGTTTTAAGACCTTGAAAATTATGCATAACTGGATATTTTTTAAGTGACTGCTGTAAAATTAATCACACTAAAATTAAAAAATGTGAGGATTAAAGTGCTATCTGTCACCCTTGCTTGAATGCACTGTAATAGTATCAATTATATCATCACATTTTGTAGAGACTTCTGCTCCTCTGTCAGTATATAGTATGAATCCTCTGGGAACAAGTCAGTGATTCGCAGCAGAAGAAGCAGTTGTCCATAACACCTTGGTTTCATTTGCCATTGACACTGCGAGGTGTAAACTGAAATAGGAAACAAGAAGGTCTTCTGAGTAAGACAGGTGAAATCTGTCCCACTGAATTACATTTTATCCCTGCCTCTGTCAGAGGCTCTCATCAGCTAAGCAGAAAAGTTTTTAAGTTACTTTCTCAGGTGTCTACTACTTATGAGTTTCTCATTAAATGTTTGACTTGAGACTCTGCTCTGGCATTAGAGCTGATTACTCACAGAGGAAACTGAATGCCAGCAAAAACTATACCTTCAACCTGAAAATTGCTAAGTGTTCTGATAAAAATCAAGCTCCAGACATCTTGAAGTAGGCAACCGATAGATATTTTACACCTAAAATAATTCTGTGTCTCAGTTTACCTTCTGTAAAAACAAGACAATATTTCCTACACCTCTACAGTTGCAGTTTTAAGTAAATAAATTTAACATTGCTGAATAATCAATATGAGTTATTATTCTCTCTTGAAGGCAAATTAGAGTAAATATTGTACTGAATCACACCATTATATTAATAAAACATATTGAATAGCTTCTCACTGACTAAGCATAAATTGGTAACAATAAAAAATAAACAGAATACCTCAAAGAACATATTCATAAGGGTCTTGCTCAGTGGTAATGCTGCACATGCACAGAAAACCTTAATTTTAACATTTTTTATCCTTGAGGGACTTGATCTTGCAGTAGATATGTTCCTTTTTACACGACGTTAAATTTTTAGTATTTAAATTTCAAGTGTTCCCATTCAATCTAGTCACTGAGTGAATCACAAATACCGAATAATTTCTACAGCTTTGCAGTAATCAACTTATTTATACTGTTATATTGCCATTAAAATCAAATACGGGTTTTTTCTTCAGCTCTAGAATGGGACAAACTCATGATTGCAGCTTATCAGTAACACCTGATAACCATAAAAGTTTCAAATAAATCACTTCATTTGATTTAGTTTTTTTTGTCTCACAAGATTATTGCTTTTCGAAGCTCTTATCACTGGGTTAGACTACCAACATCAATCAGCCAGCAAGCAAAGTGTATGGTTTTATTTTCATAGAAGACTTAGCTGTTGTTAATGTGCATTTAAGCAGACAGAAATAATCACTATGAGATCCAAAGATAATTGCACTAGATAAACCAAAAGTACAAATTTGGATTTACATGTCTGTGCCTATGTTAGGTAACAAGAAATCCTGTAGCTTTATGATAAAGGGAACTTTTGTGCATTAATAACAATAGAAGTTGATTTTTACAGACAGAATTTCCACAAGCTTATGAAAAAGTCAGAAGACTGTCAAGTTCAAAAATAGTCTTTCATATACCAGGACTATTTGTGGTGTGCATGTCTACGGTAGATTGGCTTCAATCCAGCTCACCAAGCTGGCTTTCAGTGATACTTTACTTATGATTAAGCCTTTACTCACTTGTTGTACAGACTGTTTAACATTTAAAATGAAATTTTGTTTAAAAGATTGTTTCTGTGGTTCAGACACCTTTTTCTTTTTTCAAATTACTAATTACTATAGGGGAAATCCTTCCTACACTGATAACTGAACGTTAAAGAGAACAGTTGAAGACTAACCAGAAGTATTAATCTCATTCCAAAATGAATCTACCCCTATAATCCAAGTATAAACTTTCAGACCTAGCTATCACAAATTAAGCTGCTAAATCTTGTGCTTGAATACAACTGATGCATCTTCAGGGCCACTTAGTACCAAAATAATTAAAACAAGATTTTGGATGCAAGAAGGCTGACTAGCAAAATTTTGGGTTTACTGATCATAGACTGGCAAAATTATAAGAAAATAAACCAAGGTTTTATGACAAAAATTGTGAGACATTTTTGATAATAAGTGAAGACTTTCTATATTGAACAAAGCTGTTATATGGACAATCCTCTTACCAACCTGTGGTATGACACTTTAGTACAGGACTTCCTTATTTCCCAGAAACTTTAATCAGAGTCCTCCTCAAATTATTCTTCTGTAGTGTATGTAGCAGAGCTGTGAACAGACATGCAGTACTGCAGGGGACTTTTATGCTCAAAAAGTTTTTAAAGCAATTTAGCTAATTGCATTTGCACAATTGTCAGTAATGTGTATAGGTGAAAAGCACTGGTGGTTTCAGGACAGGGAGCAAAACAAATCCTTGGGTTTTAGAGAATGTAGGAGTACTGAATATTAGGGATGCAGGCTACAGAATTCATAGAATTAAAGATTTGACTGGGCAGAAGATAGATTCACCTGGATGTGGTTAGGGAGAAATGGAGCACCTACTTGTAATTTGTAAAATACCAGGGAAAGAGGGAGAAAATATTTGGAAAGATGTGCAGCTGCGATGCAGGTCCAGCAAGAGCTGCTGAGTTTTGCATAAAATCAAAGGAAGGCGTTGAAGATGGACTATGCCAAATGAAAGGGAAATAACTTAGTATAAACTTTGCAGAGATTTCTCATAAGAGCTTTTAACTCAGTGAGATGGGTATAAAAAGGGTTGGTAGAAGCTCAAATCTTTCTCTATCAAATAGAAACTTTTCTGACATCCAAGAAGTGTGGAAAGGAGACTACTCGCAGGTGCCTGCTTCACCAACATCACCATAGCATCCAATAGTGATAGACTTCTATTTTATTCCAGAACTAAGAACTAGTTGAATGTGTGTCTACTAGGTCTGGATGCTATTGCTGGCACCATGTCATATGTCATACAAGGTACATGGAAATCTCCAGTGGAACCACTGGGAGATCATTGTGCAGATGCAAGAGACCTTACTGTACCTCCTTCTGCAAACTGCTATGGAAGAAGCATGATTATCATTTGTGTGATATCACTGTCCACTGTTTCAAGACCAGGCACTCAGCATGGCCTACAGTCTTATTCAAACTGCCAAATGGAAATCACCAGTAGGATAGTTATAGTTGTCCAAAACCCCACTGAGCATATGTAGATAGCAAATCTGTAATAGTTACAGAACAATTCAGACCAGAAACCAGAATTTCTCTCCTGCAGAAAGGAATTCAGAACATGTCTGTCCATTAGCCCTATCAGGAAAGTCTACAGCCAGGAAAGCCTATATTCCTAGACTAAACCAGACATCTAGACTTCTACAGTCAACGGAGACAGTCACACCCAGAGGATAATTAATTCTGTCTTAAAATAAGTCAGTAAGAAAGCAAGGTTGAATTGACAACTGACAGGACCTATTTTTCTCGATTATTTATAGAAAAACTCCACATTAACAAATTAGGTAAAATAAGTCTTACTCAGAGCAACCAGCTATCTCTGTTAGGCAGTCACACTTGGTAAGAACTAATATATTTCCTCACTGACTAGAATTTTTCCATTTGTCTCTTGCTGTTTCTGAGTGATCAGTGTGATTTCCTTGAACATCACTTCTACTGCTGTAGTGCATTATTATAGAACATTTCATAATTTTATTCTTTCTGCAATATAAAAAAAAATGTCTGCAACCTATTACTATAAATGGGCTGTAACTTAACTGTTTGATAGAAGATGCCAGACTTCTCTGGAAGCACAGTTCTAGCAAGTGTCAGATGATTTTTAATTCTACATTTTAAGTTATTCCAGCATGATCAAAAATTCAATGCTAATAGGTAGTTTGGCACTAAAATGTACCTAAAAATCCAAATATTCCCAGTTTCTTTCTTGATAAAGAATGATACAACTTTGTCTGGAAATCCCTTAAAGACGTAATTTTTCCCCAGCTTCTCCATTGTTTCCTCATTCTTTGAAGTAGAACTAGTAAAGCTCCACATTTTTTTCTTAAATTCATGTAAGTATTTAGTTTCTTTTCTAGACAGGAGGTTGAAAGTGCAAAAAAAAAGAAAAAATTATAAAGAGGATGAAAACAACTTGAGTAATATTTTCCAAGACTGACCGGGGAAGGGAACATTTGGGTATAGATAGGGGGGGGGGGTTTAGAATTTCTGTTCTCACTTTCTCCAAGCCTTTTTTAAAAAACTAAATGCTGTATAAACATTACATATTACATGTTTACTACATGACAGTGTTCATGTTTACTAGATGACAGTGTTCATTATTTTACTTTCAGCACAAACAAGATTTAAAGAGTAAAAAATACTAGGCATACAGTTAAAGAAGGACCTTGGAAATTACTACACTAAAATTCATAATACATTGATGAATTTGTGGTCTGCAATTTTTCTCTTTTCCCTTGAGAATTTAATGCATATGGTTTTAAATTAGAATTTAAATCTCTTCTTTATACATGCAACTTGTTATTTTGTCTTGTAGTTCAAAGTTTTTCAATTTGTCTGTACTACGAAGGGTATGCATAACAGAAGTGAAAAAGTCTGATTAATACTACTAGCAGGAGTGTGTGCTAATCTCTTATATCCAGAGAAGTTGTAGGTTATTTCCAAGCTGATGTCATTTGTATAAAAAAAGCATTTTTTAAATGCCTGACATGATTGGGAAATTTATAATCTAAATACATCCTCCTGGTTAATGTTTTCTATGCAGATTACACTATCTGGTCCTTTTTGCTACTTTCATTCTGTGAAATACTTCAGGACCCTGATGACAGGCATGGCATAAAGGATAGATCAAAACTGTATTATCAAAATGAGACATAAAAATAGCACTTAAGAGGTTTGTACTTAGAAGAGGTAAATCAAAATTATACACGTGTATAGCCTATCTAAACAGAAATTATTGCTGTCCTGTCAGTCATCTGCAATACTTGTTTGTGCTATGCAAAAATCACTTCATGCAGCATGTGATGGGCCCCGGGATGTCCTTTCCATCCTTCAAGTTTCCAGATGGCTGTCAGGAAGCAGGGATGGGGATGCATAGCCAGGTGCTCCCCAGGGGCCAGCAAGGCCTGCCCCACCATCCCAGCCAGAAGCAAGACAGCCGAGGGGCACCAGGGCAGCCCCAGGCAGCTCCCTGGGGATGGGACAGGAGCCTGCAGGTAGGCCTGGCTCAGCAGGGCCCATGGCTGGGCAGGGCGGAGTTGGGGACCAGCCCTGCTGCAGCACTGCTGGGGCTGAGGGCTCCAGGGAGCTGAGGTAGGGTCCTGGACAGGTACACTCAGGCTCACGAGCACCCTTAGGGCTCAGACAGAGCAGTGCTCTTCCCAGCAGTGTCTGTCCTCACACCTTGCAGAGGTCTGGGCTCAGCCAAGGGCCAGCATGGCAGTACCTGAGCAGGACAGAGCCAGAGTAGATGGGCAGATCTAACCAAGAAACCAGACCATACAGCAACACTGTATTGATAAGGTGGGTCTGGAATCAAGCTGGGAAGTCAGCGCACAGGTCATGGCCAGGATAAGGTCCTGTGATTGCTGGACAAGTCTGGTCCGGGCCAGGGTGGAAGCCTACCCAAAGGGCTCTGTAGAAAGCCAACACTTCCTCCATCACAACTCAGACAGGGTGTGAATGTCAGGGGCTGAACTTATGTAGTGCTCCTGGATCCATGGGTGTGGGTGGAGGCCCCAGGTGAGGCTGGTCAGGGTCTTTATATCTTATTAGTGCACTCAGGGCCCTGATAATGGGAATGGTGAGTCAGAATGAATATGGTTTTGCCAGATTATGGGTTCTTGGTTTTACGGGTACACATATACAAACTAAATATTGGCGTGACTGTCCCTAACTAGAGCAAGACAGAAATACAGTCATTCCTAACTGAAGAGGCACTCACAGGAAATACAAAAGACAGTTCTTGAATTCACAGAAACACAGAATTGTCTAGGTTGGAAAAGACCTTGAAGATCATCCAGTCCAACCATCAACCCAACATTACTGGTTCCCAACTACACCAGCTCCCTCAGTGCTATTTTGACCCGACTCTTAAACACCTCCAGGGGTGGGGACTCCACCACCTTCCTGGGCAGCCCATTCCAACGCCTAACAACCCCTTCTGGAAAGAAATGCTTCCTAATATCCAGTCTAAACCTTCCCTGGCGCAACTTGAGGCCATTACCTCTTGTCCTGTCGCTTACTACTTGGTTAAAGAGACTCACCCCCAGCTCTCTGCACCCTCCTTTCAGGTAGCTGTAGAGGGCGATGAGGTCTCCCCTCAGCCTCCTCTTCTCCAGACTAAACCCCCCCAGTTCCCTCAGCCGCTCCCCGTACGACCTGTGCTCCAGACCCTGCACCACCTTTGCCCTTCTCTGGACACGCTCGAGTCATTCAATGTCCTTTTTGTAGTGAGGGGCCCAAAACTGAAGAACACAGGAATCGAGGTGCGGCCTCACCAGTGCCGAGTCCAGGGGTCAGATCCCTTCCCTGTCCCTGCTGGCCACGCTATTGCTGACACAAGCCAGGATGCCATTGGCCTTCTTGGCCACCTGGGCACACTGCTGGCTCCTGTTCAGCCAGCTACCAATTCAAGGCTAATACTTTTATAGGCCACAAATTCTGATTTCTCTATCAAAAGCTGTATCACAGAACCATAGACACCAGGAGAAGAATAGACTTAAAAACAACATTTAGCCCATCCACCTGCCTCAAAGGCTGTAGAACTGCAATTATATCATTCCAAACAGCTGTTCTTAAAAATCTGCAGTAATGGTTTTGTGTAAGGCATATGCCTAAGGTACATGCCCTACTGGAAAATACTTGGGGGGTTGTGTGTTTTTTAAAATTCTAAAAGTTTACCTCAATCTTTTTGACTTCAGAGTCTATTGTTTCTTTTTGTTTCTACCAGAAACACAGAGAGAAGATTATTTCTTTCTGTTAGCTTCTTCTGGTTTTCAGGATTAACCAACTGCTATTTTTTCCTCTGTTGACTAAATAACTCCAGATCTTTCAAGCTTTCCTCATAAGTTACATGTTTTAAGAGGTGGACCACTCTTGCTGTTCATTTCTGAATTTTCTCCAATTGTTCTGTATTGTTCATGAAGCATGAAGATTGAAAGAAATTCTCTGGTTGCTAAATATCTGCTAAATACAGCAGAAAGTTGACTTTCAAGGCACACCCTGACATTTGTCTTTATTGCATTGCACCCTTCTTTTCCAGATTTTTTCTCAAGTTTACCAGGAGCACTTTGAATTGGAACGCTGTCTTCTAGTGTAGTTGGTATCAGCTGCAAATTTAAGACTTATACTTCATATTACTTCATCGCTGACACTAATGAAAATAGTGAATAGTAACCTTTTAAAACCCCACTCAATACATTCTTCTCTTCTGGAGATGAATCACTAATAAATACCCTGTAAGAACAGTTTTCCAACCAGTTTTGCACTCTATAACAGTTTCATCTAGGCCATTTTTCTACAGTTTGCTTATGACAATGTAATGTGAGAAAGGGGCAAAAGATGTAGAAGTCAAGGATCTTTCCTAGCACAAAGCAACGTTCCCCTTCATGAATGAAACTACCTGACACAATTTGTCCTTAATGAATCTATACGTCTAGATGTTTATAAAGTGTTTGTTTCACTGTTTGTTTCAGTATATTTTGGGAATGGAAGATAAGAGTCTATAACTCCCTAGATTCCCATTGTGATGTGCTCACCCTCCTGCAGATTTTTTTTCTAAACTTCTTTCTTACTTGTTTTCTAAAAGTTTACAAAGGTAACTGAATGACTTTGACATCCTATCAAGCTTGTTCTCTAAGTATTTAGTGGGGAATTCCACTGAGCCAAGATGATTTGAAAAACAACCCGTGTTTTAGAAGCCCTCAGCCCCAGATTCCCTCAGAGATAATCTCTTTGATGCTGGTATTAATGCTGTTAGACTACTGTAAGACATCCCTCATCAGTCACTGAGGTCACCCAGACCCACAAAAGTCCTCAGTCTCATCCCCACCAACATCAAAGGACAGTTTAATTCTGTATCTGAAACTCCCTGGCCATAGCTCCCACTGAACTACACCACCACTGGCCCAGGCTGAGGCATAACCCCTGCAGCCACTGGCTGTGGAGGGAGGAAGGAGAGCTGTATCCTATTATCATGCTCCACTATTGTTTTTCTCTTCCTCTAGGCAAGCAGTGATGCATCCCTCCTGTGTGATCCTTCTCAGACTCACATAGGTCAAAACCAGGGCAGTGGCAACTGGAGAATTTGGCTCTCCCACCCCTCACACTGGTTCATGGGGAACCAGACTGTTTCCAGAGAGGGTTGTATGCTCTTCTTTCCTTTGAAGGATGGCTGCCACAGGCCCAAACCAGCCTCCTGCACAGCTACAAAGCCTACCTATAGTCCTCAATGCTTTTTTTGTGTCATCAGCCGCACTCTCAGGGGAACAGAGTAAGAGGTGACCCCAGCATGAGTAGTCCTGTAGACCACACAGTGACATTGCCCCAGACATTCATGTCCATGGATCCTTGGCTGAAGACAAAGGCAACATTTCATAAAGAACAGTGCCCTTAAAACAAGACTGTGGATTTATGCTTGTTTCCACAGAAGCTATATACTATGCCATTTTTGTATATTGCATTCCTGTTTGACTCTTTCCCAACACAGTCAGGTGTGGCAGATCTAGCAGCTGCTGTCAGAAGTATCTCATTCACTGTCTTCAAGCCCACTTCAAGACTTCAAGTTAAAGGAAGTCAGTCATCTTCCCAATTGTATGCACGAAATTCACTGAAATGCTTTCATTCTTGACTGAAATGCATTCCCTGGAGGGAATGAAAACAGCCTGCCATGAGGTAGCATAAATTTGATCCCATAAGCTGCATCTCCTTCTTTGTTAAATAGGTTAAACCCCATCTGCCATGCAGAGGTCCATTTTCTAGCCAAAGGATTTATTTTGGGAAAGCAAAATAAGGCAAACGCATCTTTAATATCAATAACCTAAAACAAAGTATTACATCCTGTATAAGTCATTTGAAAGCCAAGGACACACTACATATTTCACTGTTATTCCATTGCAAGCAGAGAGGCTGATATGCCTATCCATGCTCTAGAGGAAAGAAGATTCAAAACTTCTCAAGAAAAACTGATGCTTTTCTTTCTGCTGTAAACTGAAACATCATTAACAAATTTCCATCTCCATGTCACCTTCAAGCAAAGGCTGAGTTGAAATGAGTTCCTGCAGTACTTTTCCCAGGACAAATATCCTCTTCACCAGTTTGTTAACTATGTCTACCCTGAGAGCTCCCACATACAAAGTGTTTCAGCTGCACTTCAGGATGAGATGCAGGGGTTTTCCAGAGGAAAAGGAGATACACAGAAATATCAGGAAACAAATGTGTTCTAGCCTGCTTCAGTTCCCTCCTGATCATCCAGATATTCAGTCTGGTTTATCAATAGACTAAGATTGCAGCATACAACTTTGAGTTCATCTGCTGAGATTCAGTCTTTCAATGCAATTTGATCTGGTCTGCTTTTAAGAGACACGTTTTCTTTAACTACTTTTAGCTTTTAGATCTAATGTCCTAGCTCACTTCTTGGAACCAAAAAACAGCTCCATCTTCTTAGAAGTGCCAGAATGGCTGTCACAAAGCCTGCTTTAAGCAGCACTATTTTGATTCCTCTTTCTACTTGTCTCTTCCATGTGTCTTCAGTAACATTCACACCTGATTGTTGAATTCTGAAAATTCTTCAGAAGCCAAATCTCCAGAGATAGTTTTGACAGTCTTCATAGTCACTGAAATGTTTATAGGAGAGGGCACTAGATAGAATCACAGAATAATTTAGGTTTCAAAACACCTTTAAGATAATTGATTCCAGCTGTTAACCTAGTATTGCCAACTCCACCACTAAGCCATGTCCCTAAGTGCCACATCTACATGTCTTTTAAGTACCTCCAGGGATGGTGACTCAACCACTTCCCTCCGCAGCCTGTTCCAATGCTTAACAACCCTTTCAGTGAAGACATTTTTCCTAATATCCAATTTAAACCTCTCCTGGTGCAACTTGAGGCCATTTCCTCTTGACCAATACCCACCTTGCTACAGTCTTCTTTCAGGTAGTTGTAGAGGGCGATGAGGTCTCCCCTCAGCCTCCTCTTCTCCAGACTAAACACCCCCAGTTCCCTCAGCTGTTCCCTGTACGACCTGTGCTCCAGACCCTGCACCAGCTCCGTTGCCCTTCTCTGGACACACTCTGGCACCTCACTGTCTTTCTTGCAAACTGAACACAGTATTTGAGGTGCAGCCTCACCAACACTGAGTACAGGGGGATGATGACTTCCCTCGTGCTGCTGGCCACACTATTTCTGATACAAGCCAGGATGCTATTGTCTTCTTGGCCACCTGGGCACACTGCCAGCTCATATTCAGCCAGTTGTCAACCAACACCCCCAGGCCCTTTTCTGCCAGGCATCTTTCCAGCCACTCTTCCCCAGGCCTGTAGTGTTGCATGGGGTTGTTGTGACTCAAGTGCAGGACCCAGCACTTGGCCCTGCTGAATGTCATACAATTGACCTCAGACCATCAATCCAGCCTGTCCAGATCCCTCTGCAGAGCCTTCCTTACCCTCAAGCACATCAACACTCCTGCCCAGTCTGGTGTCATCTGCAAATTTACTGAGGGTGCATTCGATGTTCTTGTCCAGATCATTGATAAAGATATTAAACAGAACTGGCCCCAGGACTGAGAAATGGGCAACACCACTTGTGACCAGTCACCAGCTGGATTTAACTCCATTCACCACAATTCTTGGGCCCAGCCACCCAGCCAGGTTTTCACCCAGCAAAGATGAACCCATGTAAGCCACGAGGAGCCAGTTTCTCCAGGAGAATGTTGGGGGAAACACTGTCAAAGGCTTTACTAAAGTCCAGGTAAGCAGCATCCACAGCCTTCCTCTTATCCACTGAGTGGGTGACCTGCTCATAGAAGGAGATCAGGTTCATCAAGCAGAACCTGTCTTTCATAAACACATGCTGACTGGGCTTGATCACCTGGTTGTCCTGTATGATCCCTGTGATGGCACTTAAGATGATCTGCTCCATAACCATCCCTGGCACTGAGGTTAGGCTGATGGGCTTGATGTCCACAGATCCTCCTTTCAACCCTTCTTGTAGATGGGTATCACATTTCCCAACCTCTAGTCAACTGGCACCTCCCCAGATAGCCAAGACTGCTGACAAATTATATTAAGTGGCTTGGATAAATGTCAAGGAGCCAAGAGGGGTGAGATCATAAAGGATTTAATCTATTTTGTTTCTGATTAAGAGAGTTAGGTTTGGAATAGAAGGAAAAAAAGGGGGTAGGGACAATAAGGAAAGCAGTATTAAAATAAAAAGTCAAGGATTACATGTAAGTGGTATCTCTGGCCATTAAATCCAGTAGAGGACTATTATTCTTTGTGCTGAAAGATAAAATAGTTGATAGAGGATGGAACAGGATGTACTGAAGGAAGTGCTAGATTTCCATCAGAATTGCTCAGCAGCAAAAGAACAAGGATGGAAGAAGTGGGCACTAAAGGACTGAGTCAAGGTTCAGGATTAATGGGATAGTGTCTTATGCTGAGAGGAAGGCATGGAAATAAGAGAGAAATGGAAAAGGAAAAGATGAAGGGAATAAACATGTCTTTGACCGAAAGGATGTAAGAGCTAGCAAGAGGACACTAAGGATGATGGAAAAGTCCTTCACATCCCTTGCTGGAGATTTTGGAAAAATTGAAAGAAAAATAGATATAATAGAAGATGAACAAACATGCAGCTCTGACATTTGGACAGATATGCAGACATTAGGATTATCCAGAATAACAGTAATAGCTGGAGAAGAGGTGAAAATTTTCAAAATGTTTCTCACCATTTAATAAAACCTATATATTTTGAAACAAGTGCCTCAGTGACACAGCAACATGGACTCCCCCCATAATCAGAGATAAATCATGGTCTGTGAAATAAGAGTCCATATTAAGAGAACTGCCAAAATAACAGTTGAAGGCAAAACCAAGTTTTTCCTTTTCTTGTGTGTGACAGTTGAGAGATGAATGCCACAGAAGATAAGTATTGTCATTCAAGAAAGAAAAGGAAACAAGTTATGGACAGAGGCAAAGCAATGATAACAACAAAGGTTGGAGGAATATGTAGAACCTGCAGAGCTGGGTGGATGGCTAGGAAAGTGAATGGTGATGGTGGAGATAAAAAGGGAGTATGAGCTAGGAGTGATACGATCCAATCCACGAGGTAGAAATAGAAGTGAAGTGAGCATAATATGAAAGAACTGGAGAAAAGTAAGGTGGAGAAGGAAGCTCAGAAGAAAAAAAAAATCTATGCTAGAAGAGAAATCTGGGAAATTGGCACAGGTTATTGTAACAAGAACGGAAGACAGAGGGAATTGCCTGTAGTGCAGTCTTTGCTGTTTCACTGCAGTAGTATGAAGACATCATTCCCACACACTGCACAGTGCCATAACCCCACAGATTTGGGCAGAGGGAACATGAGTGAGGAGCAGAGTGAACACATCAGCAGACACATGCTGAGGATGATCAAGTCCTGATGTTCACAAGTGGGCTGAGATCAGAAATATGCTGAGATGCAGAAATTCACTTGCAAGCACTCTTTTAGAATTACCCTTGTTCAGTGGGAAACCCCATTTAATATACAAACCCAACTGAAAATTGCCAGAATTAATCACAGCAGTGGTCCAACTTGCCCTAGCCAATACTAAAGACATTAGATTCCAGACACTTTGGGCATAAGATCACTAAAAAATATGTTGCTAAGTCACAGTCCTCATTTGCAGCTATTTCTGTATGTATTTTAATTAAAAGTCCCTTCTGTGTAAGCCATGTTACTTCATCTAAGATTGCAGTAAAAACAAAGGGATACATTTATTTATAAATATATACCAAATTAATATTTCTTTTTAAATTGTTGCCAATATTCTGGTGGTAAACTTTTTTTTTTTTTTCTCTTTGTGGGAAAAGCACAAAGATTCACGAAAATTTACTTAAGAAAATGTCAAGAGTTGAAAGAGCAAAAAAGTACAATGAATCCGTATGACCACTGAACTGTACTCACATGCATCAAACAGTAAAACATCTCCACTCTGGGACACAAGAAACAGGTGGAATTATCAGGAAACTTTATGGAATGTAGGTATCCAGAGAAAATAATGGTTCTCTTATGGACATCACCTTCTCCCTCTGCCTGTTAGTGGCCTTAAAATACCAAGCAATTACTCATTACAAGTGTAGATCCCAAGAAGGAAGCAGGTTACCAACAATAAAATGAGATGCAAATGTTCCTTAAGTAATGGCATTTCTCAAGTGTGTGTTATAAGGGATCTGAAAATTTATTTCACTGTCTTCTCCTCTGCACCATGGTGATCTCCATGAATCCTGCAGAAATTCAGGCTCTGATTCTTCAAAGAGATACACTCCACTTCAAAATTTTCAGTAGTCCTGTTCACTTTGCTGGAATTACTCTTTCACCTGAAGTCAAGCACTGTTATCAGCACTTATATGATTAGATAAAAAGTTTCCAAACTCATTAAAGAAGCAGGTCACTCAGTAGAATTCTGGCAGGATACTAGGAATGAAAATGAGATGTAGACCACAAACAACTTAGTGCCATGTTGAAGGGTACACCACAAACACTGGATGTTGCTGAAATACCTCATCTTTTATCTGGACATGCTCCTGGAATAAAAGAATTTAAAGTGTATTTGAGGAATTAAAAAAAGAACTAATAAAAATAGCCATGAGAACACAGACAAGCAAGTATCATTATTTTCACTACATTCTGTGCTTTATAAAAAGAGAATACATGCACTCTCCCCTGACATATTAAACAGATTGGTTTCCACTTCTGTGTGCACAATTCACACTTCCACTCTGCCAGGAAATACTGAAGGTTTAGGTCTCTGGTCATGCCCTACAATTTGCCTGCATACAAAATTAGCTATTGAGTAGTAAGAGGCATGCTTTAAAAACTGCTTTGGTTAAACCACTGTGAACACTCGTGGGAACCCAGTGGGGGCAGATGGAGTTTTATACAAGAAACATAAAGTCTGCTATAAGTAAAATATGAGTATAACCATTCCATTATCCAAAAGACAATTTCTTAAATTACACATTGCTCACCCACATCGCAGTATATATTTAGATCAGTATTGCTTTGAAGGACCTAAGTCAACACAGTGAACTACCATGGGCCTATAGCCCCAGCAAAAATGAAGGGAAGGCATCACTTTGTCCTCTGTGAGAGCAGAAGACATGTTTGGGAGCTTACCTCTCCCCTGTGGCTGGTAAGAACCCTGAGTAATTTCATGTGAGTACATGAAGTTTCAGGATGAAAGGTGTATAAGTGAGAAAAGTTTTAGATTTTCCTTGTAACGTTCCCAAGAGATACATCAAACAAACCCCACACCGATTTTTTTAATGAAATTTTCAGCTTAAAATTACTGCAGGCCACTGCAAAAATCTGATTTATTTCTTGAACAGAAACATGGAGAAGGGACATTTTTGTAAGACTCCATATACTTGCAACTCAAAATAGCTGGTCATTCTGGGACCTGATTTTCAATTTTGAATAAGACATATTATCTGAGTGCCAAGTTTAATTTAAAAAAAAAAAAAAACAAAAACCTTTTCTGTTTCAAACAGAGAAATCTGTTTCCAAATCGTTTCTATAGCTATTGAGTCATTGGATAACTGAAAATAAGTAATAGTTGCATGAAAGAAAAAATAAGGTTACACAAGACTTTCTATTGAACTTAACAGTATGTTGTCACAATATCTCTGGGTAATTGCATATATCTTGCAAAAGTATGTATATGATATATATTTATTTATTCTTAGAAATAGTTTAGATTTTCTGTCTTCATACATTGGATCTGGCTTTCACCAAAGTAAATTCACACTGAAGCACATGGGAGCTTTCCACAGGTACATCATTAGGATATGTATGTGGGACCAGCATGAATACATTAATTCTCTCCAGTGAATCTTTATTAATTTTACATAATATTAAAAAAAAATGCTATTTCAATGGTACATGTCCTGTGTTCTTCAGTATTAAGAACACAAGACATTAGCTAATAGGTGTTTCAATAACCAACTACATTTAAGAATCCATTTGACTAATGAGGTAACAATTATTAGTTGTTAATGCCACATAATATCCTGCAAGAAAATTGGCTTGCTACTCCATCAGTGTTCCATCTAATTATGTATTCCAGATGATTATGGAATTTGCTTCTATTTTATATATTTTTAAACTGCTTTTAAAAAATCAGTGGTAGCACTTCCACCATCCAAAAAATTTTATTGTTGTGGTTTTAAATTAAATATTACACCTGTGTTGGGTATTTAACTGGCAAATTAACTTACCTAGTACCCTACCCCCAGGAGGACCTGAGCATCCCAAATTTCCAGTAAAGCCATAATATAATTGACTGGAATGTAACATCTTTAATTTTCATTGAGCTCAAATACAAAATCTTCTCACTGCACCAAGACCTTATAGGTCACCCTGCTCCCCAAGTTTGCTAAAATCCGAGTAAAACCTTTAAAAAAAAAAAAAATTACTCTTTTTTTCCCTGTGCATGTGCATGTCTCAGAAGTCAGTCAGAATATAACAATCTTGTTTCACATTGCAAATGGTGTGGTTAAAACACAGTCCCGTTTTGAAAAATCTGACAAATTAAGTGGTATTTCCTGTTTGAAAGAAGGGAGCAACAGAATTTTTCAGGAGTGTGCAATGCTGGTGACATTCAAGTGAGGCAATTGCTTTCATGGCACGGTGCTCTGAGCCTAACATATGGGCTAACTCTAGTCTACAGTTCAGAATGTAAAAAAAGTATTCCCTGCACTCAATACAAATGTGTTTATGCAGACATTTAAATCAAATATCGCCGAGTTCACAAATAAATTCAGTTGTCCCACAAGAACCTCACTTGCTGCCATAACAGAAACATCCAGGCAGCCAAAACCTCACGTGGTCAAGCAACTTGCAGTGATGCTGAAGCTGATGTCTATGGAACACTGTTCAGGTGACACCCTCCTTTGGTCGAATCCTAAATTGAAAGCTTTTGCCTTACCTATTTACCAAAAAATAGGAATGAGTAGATCCTTAGGTGCACATCTAAATAAAGGTATAAAGTGTACTTCTCCAAAGCTGTGACCAGATTCTATCAGCCCTTTTTACTCTGTGGCTTTGCTAGATCAGGAGAGCAGACAAGTAGGCAGCAAATCCAGTCTACTAACTTTAAACAGAAGTGATCATCTGAATATGACAAGCCTTTAAAAACTCAAATATGGTTATCAAAATTTGGACTTCTGCATATAAATACCCACAGAAATCTCTGATGTTTACATCAAGATAAATTTTCTTACATTGCATTCCATAAATAAGAAACTCATCAGTTAGCTATAATCACTGCCTGCCAAGATTGCCTTCACAGTGCCAGAAAATATCCAGCCTCTCTCTCTATTTACGGTCTTTGGCAAATAGAGATCATTACAGGTACATTTAGTCAGATGATGAATTCGAACCAGTTATAAATAAAACTGAAAATTGATAAATACAATTTAGTAACTTTGATAAATGGATTTCAGACATTTTCTCCCAAGATTTTTATTTTTTAATCATGGAATCTTATATCCATATTCAGATCACGTCACAGTGAATTCAAGTATTTGTCTGCAACATCATATGTTAAAAATAAAGCCAAATAAAAATTGAAACAGCAATTTTTTAAAGTAAATACAAACCCTAAATCTTGTAGAATAACTCCACAAAAACTTTGCAAGTGTGTTTATGTTGCTAATGTTGGTAATCAGTATTGGATCCCGATCACTATACCTGTATAATCCCTGCTTGAGGAGGATGATGAGGTTAGTGTACTTCATTGTGCTTTTCTGGTTAAGCTTTGACTTGGCCTGCGCTCTGTGAATAGGATTCACCTGAAAAAATGTAGTGTCTAGCATAAGTAGACCTCAGCATCTGAGATAAAAGTACAGATTTTCTGTATACTTATGGGGATAAATAGGTCTCCTAGGGTACAAATCCCCTCCATCTAAAGTAGAAATCTAAAACAGGCCAGATGAACTGTGCCCAAAAAAAAGTCTGTTTCTTCCCAGACCTTACAGATAATCCAGGGTAATTTAAAAAGACACAGATGTCAATACCATGAAAGTCCATCTTACATGAGATGAATCCCCTGTCAAAGGTGTAAACCTGCTCGCAATCAAGCCCAAAGGGACTTCAGAATTGTCCTCCTCCTGTAGAAAGACCCAAGTCCATTCAAATTTTTGTCACTGGAACATCCCTGGCAACAAAGGATTCCACTAACCGACTTGTTCACCTGCACATGCAGCAAGTCTCGAGCAATGAATGACCTTTCCCATGCACTGAAACCTTCCCAGTTCTACATTTCATGTTAAATAGTTATACCCTGCCCTATACCTGGCATCTCTTACAGGGTTTTTAAATATCCAGTGCCCTGTGCTGACAAACATCTGGAAATCTGGTAAATCACCATCTACAGCAGCAGAGCAAATAGATTACTATGAAAATTACTATTAATCACCTAAACCAATAAAATTAGGTCAGCAGTAAACATAAGATAAAGTCATCCACCTGTATGACATCCAGGAGATAAAAATACATGTACCTTGACAAGCTGGTTTTTAGAATTCTTTTTTTAATGTCTGGGTTTTTTTTCTATGGTAAGGCATCCAAGTGCCCAGGCAACAAATTTTATGCACAAAAATCTAGGCAATATAATGGTGTTTCTGTAAGTGAATACACATCCTTATACAGGAATTAAATAAAATCTAAAACAAGAATGAATGTGTAAGTTTATGAATAAGTGAAAGTACACAAAGATGTAAACTTATCTTGTGTTATATGAATCATTCTTGACATACGACTATAACGGTAGCCTTCATTAGAAAGGGGAACAGCAAAAACTTCTAAGAAATGAAGTAGGAATGCTTCCTAACGTTCAGTGGTTTGGCATTCTTTGTTAAGAAGCTGAAGAAAGCATAAACAGAGCCTGCATGCATTTCATGAGTCACTTCAGAAATTAAAAGTTTTGCACATGAAGCTATGTCACTTGGAAAAGAAGAGATGATATGTATGTGGTGGGCATGAAACTACTAGATGCACTTCTTGTTGATAGTTGTGGGCTCTGCTTTATAAATGCTTGCCTTTCAAAGGATGAAATTTCAGAGAAGCAAGTAATATTTGATACCTGAAGGTTTACATTTTATGCAGATATATTATATAGAAAGGAAGTTGCCCTTAAAGTTTTAGAGACTCAGGGAATGAGTGTGTGTGTGTGTGTGTGTGCGCACACGCGGTATAGCCATGTATGTATTCTTGAATCGTAAATTAATTTACAAATCTACTGACCCTCCAGCTGATGCTGTCTTATCTTTCCTGAAAATCATTCATAGATATGTTTAGTATTCTGAGAAGTGCCCACATGGCACACAGTCATCTAGTGGCCTCCTGCAAACACTGCCATGAGCTGGGGCGGAGAGGGGAGGGACATATCCATAGGTATGTACACACTTAAAACAATCTCATTTAAACCTCCAACAGCAGACTGAGCTACATCTTTACAGTGAAAGTCCTAGAAGAAACGGACTGTTATTTGCAATCAGCCTCCTCATCCCCAACTAACTTCCCTCAGGTTGAGGGATTTTACAGGTACTGGACTGTCTCATCTCCTCCAGCTAGATCTTCCGTTTTCATCTCATCAGCATTGCTCTGGCAGCAAACTTTCTAGCCAGATGGGTGCTACTGTGCACACTGAAAAGAACTGGGAAAATATGAACTGGTCTTTCAACCTCTCAGATAAATCTGCTACTTTGAGATCCCCTAAGACATGAAAGTGTCTTTCCAAAATGGTTTCTTTCATTGAGAAGTGTTTTTGAAATTTTTCTCTCAGTTTTGGAACATAGGAAACATGACTGATTATTCATAGCAATTTATCTCTTTGTAAGCATCGAATACACAGCAACATAGTTGTTTGATGTTTTAAATGATTAGGAGGGAATATTTCCCTCCTAAGTTTCACTTTGTGCTCAGTTGTCAACCACTACATGGAGCTAAAGTGACAGGGGGAAATGTTTTGGCTGATACCAAATCTTTCTTGCTCTACTCTGCCCCCTGTTCTTCCTGCAGGATACGAGAATGTAGGGAAAGGGAGTACAAGCTGAAAGACTGAAGTTGTGCCGTGGCTACACTTTGCTGAAGTGTCGGGATATTGGGTGTTTTTCTCAGCAAACTCAGACTCAAGAATTCTACTTCATCATACTTCCAGTTTTCACTCAGGGAAGCTTGCAACCCCTCCCAGTTGCACACAAACACATGATCCTAAAACACGATCCTAAGAACACATGAAGGAACAGGAAAACCAGTTCTACCACTTCTAAATCAATGTGCTGGTATTTGCTTCTGTCTTCAGATCTTTGCACTTGCAGACATCACATAGAGTTAGTGAAGAATCCTGCAACATAGTGCAACTTTATGATGACCATAAGCTTCGTGGAAACATTTCTGGTTGAAATAGGCTTTCACGCAGTAATGAGCAACATTCCCCCTAGTTTCCTGCCAGCTCATCTCCCCACTGTGAGAACTGATCACTGAGGCTTGTGGCCCCAGAGTACCACTTCCCTCCCTCTAGGGCTGCCTTGGGACCAAACTGTCCCAAATTAAAGTGGGACTTTTAGGATGCCTTAGCAAACACTTCAGCAGCTCTGGAGGGCTGGAGAACCTTGATTGCAGAGGGCTTTCACATTACCCTCTATGCAGAGATGTATGGAGCTTTTTCCGAAGCAGGACTTTCTCTGCCTCCTGGGCTTTGCACTTGATAGCAGAGATGTGCCCTGAGGGACTTTCCAACCACCCCTGTGTGCCAGAGACTCCCTGGGAGTCCAAATACGTACCCACAGTTTGCCAGCTCCTGGGAGTAGCCCCCGATTAGCCCAGACCTTCAACAGCATCGCACTTGCCAAATCTCACCTCCAGCTTCACTTTACAGGGGGAGCAATCGTGTGTGCCTGTGTTAGCCATGCTTGGGCTGATGAATTAACTTGGACACATAACAGATCATTCACAGAACCAAGACCTGTGAGGATACAGATACACTCTGCTGCATTGTCACACTATTAACCATATTGTTATGTACAATGCTACTTCCCTGTTCGTGTTTTTGTTACTGAGTCGGGCTCTGGTTTGGGGTATTTTTCTTTGTTTTTCTCCAGTTCCGGAAATGTAGGAGGAAGAGGTGGTCCAGATCCTACAGTTAACAGACACAAGTGTAATCTTATTTAACCCAACAACAGGACTGGCCACGTGAGGAAGTGCTCCTCACCTGAAAAAAACAAAACAAAACAAACAAAAAAAAAAAAAAACCCAAAAAACAACAGGGTATCCAGTCCTCAATGCTACGATGTCCTTTAAAAACAGAGCATGCTGTTACAAATGCAGCTGTAACTTTTTCTCTGTATGGGACTGTGTTGCTCTCATTCAAACAAGACAGATACATCCCTTCATTCCTCCCTCTAATGCAGAAGAAATCAGTTGAGGCTGTGACTCAAAGTAAAACTGTTGGTCCCACACTGAAGACCACAGCCTCTCCTTTGAAGGCTGTGTTAGATGTGACTTAATAACATTATTTTTAGGCACATTATTACTAATTGGTTTCTCAAGACAACCTGATGCTGGTAACACAAACCCTCGAGTCTTGATTATTCTAATTGTCCCATTGCCACTTACAGAAAGTTGTGAGTAGGAGCCCCAGGGCTCCTCATGGCACTGAAAAGACCTTCATATATAGCCGTCCCTGCAGCCCCTTTCAGGGTGTCAGCCTGGAGAATGGTAAACTCCATTTTTTTTCTTTTTTTTCAAAAAGCTAAGTAGAAGTACAATTATAGTGATATTGGCTATAGTGAGATCTTTCCTACCCAGTGAGTTTCTGCTTCCAGCTACAACTTAAAGTGTGACACTGTTCCACATAAAGACCTCTCCAGAGGTGAAACCTCACTGCAACCAGCCCTCTCCACTTGTTTTATTTGTGTTGCTTTTTTTTATTTACTTATTCATATATTTCTTGAATGGGGAGTGCTTATAATTAATGAGAATTTTTAATTAATCTTATTCAGTAAATGAGTTATGAAGTAAATTAATTGTTTTTACTATTGTTTCTGCTGCTGCTGTTATTAATAAACCTTATTGACATTTATTAATAAATCTTACTGCCATTTAAAGAGAAAATGCAATTGTGTAATCATGGTTACAATATGTTTAGCAGATTTATATTTATATTCAGTTATCCTAGGAACATACAAGAGCACAGAAGACATCCAAACATGTAATTTTTCACTCAACATCTCTCACTCTGTATCATAAAGATACTTATTACCATATTACCAGGCAATCTTTTTACTTTTTTTGATCCAATGTCTCTGTAATAACAACCAGTGTTGTCATTAAGGGGATTCTGGGAAGGAAATATTCACCACTGAAAAAAGCACAAAATCCCATGTACTTTACAGAAAGAAAGATCATTGATTGAAGGCTGACTTCTTCAGAAATTTCTGAGCTTGTGCGTAGCTTGTAAAAATTCCCCACCCACATTATTCTCTTTGAAGCACACTCTCTCAGAGCTGCTCCTTCCATTCCTTGCCATAAAACTGTCAGCTGTTTCATGTTGTGATACAGCCCTCTTTGTTACAGGAAATCAACCTAAGTAGTTTTCCTGTGAGTATAAAAGCAGCAGATAAAATCCATTAACCCTTTCACTATATGATATATTTACACACTTGTAATCTTGCAGGTCTTTCAACAAAGATAAACAGTCTCAATGGGAAATAGCAATGGTTGTGGGCAGGGTTTTTTCCTTTAAGAATTTTTTTTCTACTCATTGGGTAATTTTAATTTATCCACACAAGATATTTATGACTGTTTTAATGAGTGGCCCTTCTTTACAACGTTGCTGTTTCTAACAGCCACAAACTAATTTTTTTCATACTAAACATTAGCATGCTCTCTCAGCCTAGAAAATAAACATCTGTTTTTCTTCTTGATTTGACGACCTAATCGGTGGCTGAAACAGAGCGGTATCCTGAGCTCTAAATTTTCAACATGTGGTAGATATCTCTGATTTAGTTCTTGCTGAAACCTCTTGCTGGATTGTTAGAGATCTGCAGACCTGCAAGAGGTTAGGATCTTTGAATAAGGCTATACAAATTCATAATCGTTATCTGGATCTCCCTAGACATCCAGACAAAGAGAAAGTCTGGAACTGTACTAAGGCTATCTTGCACTGTGGAATTCTTAATAATTCTTAATGTCCTGCAGATGATGGTTTATCAAAATACCCACACACTTAAAAATATACTAATATTTTTACATGAATAAAATGTACTTTGCAGTCCGAACTGGACAAGAGAGCACAGAGGCCCTCAGCTTAAAGCATAATGAGGTGATCAGAAATCTTAAATTCAAAATCCAAAACCAAAATGTATACCATTACCTCCAACTATCAGAATTTTTTGTCTACTACCTATGAATTCTGCATTCTTCTCCAAGAAATCTTGTATCTGTGCTATATTCTACAGTGAGCTGAACTCTGCTGTCAGAACTAGTGAATAATATCAGGTTGGAAGGAACTTCATGCTACAAGACCACATTATCGCACTGCATCTGACTATACTGGAAAGCAACTAAACAAAATCATTAAACAGATACATAGATGCAGCTCAGAAAGGAACAGTCTGAGAATCATCTTCAAAAATAAAATAGGTCATATTTGAGGGAAAGGATTTTTGACCTTCAAGTGATGCTCACAAATAACAGCAGACAGTCCCTAATTCATATAAAATATTGCCAACTCTTGTCTTGCGAGGAAACATGAGGTTCGCCTAGCCTTTTTTTTTTTTGCTTTGTACTCAGTCTTACATTCTCATAAATTCTGAACTGCCACTTCTCATTGTTTTACTTCCCACTCTCTTACTAAAGATATGCCTCCATGTACCTTTAGTATGTCGTTGTAATTTTTCAATAAGTTCAAACAGTTAACAGCTATTGTCAAAGTCAGCTGACCCTTAGTCCAACTTCACACTTAAAACTATTTATCTTAGGAAAGGCAGGAATAAGAGAACACAACAATTTCTTTCACAGCACCAACCTGGCTCATGCCAAAAAAAAAAAAAAAAATTTATCCCACTCAGAAATATAATAAAACTTCAGAAATAATAAATTCCACAGACTGGCAGGTTTTTTCAGCCTAAATGATCAACAATCCATAAAAATGTTATTCTGATTCCCAAAAATTTAATTCTGATTCTTCAGAAGGAAGTAAAAGCTGAAGGGTTTTATATCTACTCTGTGCTTGGGGCACTTATGTGTGTTTGATCTACACATTTTTCTGTGCAGCTTATACAAAAATCATACAAGTACTGCTCTGACTATTCAGGGTACTTATAATAAGGAATACAGTAGTTCTCAAATGCCATGTAAGGAAGGTGTGTAGCACAAAACCTGCAGGTAGAAGGAGGTTCCATAACACTGTAGGCACTCAGAGTTTTCTGTATGGCTCTGATTTATTTTCCCCTTCTCTGTGAAAGTGCAAGTGCAACAGTTGGGTTAGGATGGGAGGAAAATTTCTCTTTTAGTTATAGGTCTAAGCTTATCTCTGGCTCCCACCTAAGACACCTACAGGATGTTTTAGCTTAGTGAGGGACCTAAGCGATTTGTAAAAATCGTTTCTCCAAGCAGGAGTCATTTTAGTCCCTTCAGCCCATGCCTACTAAGACTGAGGGGAAAAAAAGTAGAAACATAAAACTTTCCTACATAAGGTTACACATGTCTTTCTGTACTCCAGTTTAAACATAGACTAAACACACTTCAATGGTGATTAACCTCCTCAGTCATATTTTCAATGGCTACCTTTTGCTAATGTAATTTCAGACTATAATACATAGCTGAACGGGAAAGCTCCAAGAAGTCCTTAAGAAGCCATGATACACGAAAATTCAATTTTTCTGAACTCTGCTACAAAAGCATCTTTTATTATTTTATCATTTAGTGACTGCACCCATCCCCCCACTCCCTTTTCCTCCTGCCAAACCCCAGCAGAGATTTCTCTTCTTCTTGTCATACTGTACCTTAACTGGAACCTAAGAATGAGAGTCTGAAAGTTTATGGATGCCATGCTGTTAGGGAGCACTGCCAGCTGGCAGACATACCCCTTCGTTCCTCAGCACCTCCTCCCCAGGACAGAGACCGGGGGGCTGTCCCTGGCCCCTGCCCCTGGCAAGGCTCTGAGGGGAGCACAGGGGCTGCACTAGAAAGCACCTCTGCATGTCCAGGGCTGCTCTCCATCAAGTGGTGGCTCTGCGTACCAGGAGTGCTGCCTGGCACCACTTGTGGTGTGAGGAACTAGTCTGTCTGAAGAAATAGAAGATGCCTACAGGAGATTTCCACAAACCAGAACCATGGGCAGAATCCATCTGAGCAAAAGGGTAGTAGAATTCCAACTAGCTGCTGTTCATACACAGAAATCACATATGAACGTAATGAGCAAAAAATGTTGCATTCCCCCATGATGTTGGTGAGATTTGAGAATTACAGAAACGCACTGGATGGAAGAGTATGGGCATCAGACTACCTTGTCCTCTGGCCCTGTGGTTTGCAGCAATGTTCATATTCCCTCTGGTTTTCCATATTTGAAAGCATGACAACAGTTTTTACCATGAACAAAGTAATGGGAAGGGACTTCCAGTACATCGAAATTATTTCCAATTCATATTTTTGCCTTCCTTCCTAGAATCAAAGGCGGATGAAACATGGATGCTAAACATAATAAAAAATAAAGGACTATCTCACAGACTGCTAGAAATTAAAATTACTGAAAGTCTGGGAATAAAAGGTATCAGTTCTCCTCCAAGAATAAAAGGCTATAATAAAGAAAATATCCAGAAACTATGAGAGCTCCAACTGTAAATTGAGAACACCGTTAGAAGAAATGTCATTAGGATACAAACCTAAACATTATTCTTTGATGTCTGGATACAGCTCAAACCACTTAGAAATTACACTCAGTCTTTTGGCATTATTAAACATACTTTTAATTATATCTGAATTCTATTCAGTCACACTTAGACTTATCCAGGATTCATTAAAATGTATATTTTATAAACATAGCCCATTCTGACGTGTAAAGATAATCTCAAAGGCAGTTCACAGTAACATCCATTCCCTTTCTGTATTAGATCCTTCCTTACTAGTTCCAGTTATCATTGCTTTACAGGACTGAGTCTTTTCCTTTCCTTAAACTAGAAGGAACCTGTTTTCCCTAGGATGTAGCTTTTAAAGCAGCTTTGTCCATCATTGCTGTCTCCTTCCAGGGAGAGCACGTGGGCTCTGGGGTTCATGTTCAAAGCCTCTTCTCCAGCTTCTTCACTGGAACAGCTTCTTCACTGGAACAGCCTCCAAGCTGCACTCGAATGTCTGTGCATCTTATTGCTCTGGCACATCCTCCTGGATTTCTCACTGTCGTTTTTTGACACGAGTGGAGAAGGACCACAAGCAGCTCATCTGCTTTTCCTGAGCTTCCCCACCCCCTGGGGTACTGGCTTTAGCCCTGGGTCCTCAGGTAACACCACAAGTTCCACTGGAAAGTAGGTCCCCCAGATCGTATTCCTTGCATGGTAGCTTTAGAAAGCAGCATCCCCATGGCATGGACAGGAGAGACTGTAAAGAAAGGGAAGTCACTCTTCATCAGTGTTTAAAGCTGCATCTAGGACTTATGGGCTTTGAATCAGAAAAGGAAGAAAGATCTGAGCAATCGCATTCTGGCTCCTCTATGGCTCACCGGTAGGATTTCAGTATCACAGAAGTGATAGGCACTTAAAGAGTAACTTGAGCAGAATTTTGGTGCCCACAAGAAAAAATTATTTTCCTGTAAAAGCAACTCAGTTGTCATTAAGACCCAGGACTGCACAGGTTTAACTGCCAGAAGCTGCTGCAAAGGGATAGCGGAGAACAAGGTGAGTTGGTTTGAAAAAGCTTCAAACATCCACCTCAAATTATATTTTAGACACTTCACTAGGAAATGTGACAAGAACTGATAAATCATACAGAGTAATTTTTGGCTAATTGAAATGCTACCTTTTAGAGAACTTTGTTCAAAAATATCTTGTCTAATCAATGTCACAATTTCCATAAAAATATTAAAAGTGTACTTGAGATAAAAATTTACAGTCAGCTTTTATGGCAAAGACTAATTTTAGCAACTCTGGAATTTTCAACTCAAAAACCTCATTAGAGGAATAAAATAATTTATTTCAAAAAGGAGAAAATTAGTCTGGGAAGTCTGAAGAAATCTGCAGTTAATTAAAAGAGAAGTTTGTTGCCTCTACATTGTTATTACCTTTTCTAGTGACCCATACTTTAAACCCCTGCAGTCACTCATGAACAAGCTATTTGAAGACGGTTCTTCTATCATTAAACAGTTTTAATTAAATCTGGCATTTCCACCTTTTTCATTGTTTATTTTCTAATAGAGCTCAAATTGCGATCCGCTTCTTTCTCTGATAGATGTCATTATGAGTCTTAACCACTATCTCAAGTGAAATTAGTATTGAGAGTTATGGTTCTGACCAGTGTGTCATACTATGCTGAAACTCTCTTTGATTTCGACAAGTTTTGGACCAGAGCCTATTGCTTGTATGAATGTATTGCCCTCTGTTGGTCACGCATATTTCATAGAGCATCACAGAAGACAGGAAACCTAACCATCTTTACCATGTCTGTTAGGAAATTTACGTTTCTGTGTATGCTGGACAAGCAGAAAGCCTCCAGGAATTTAAAAATATATGCCATACTTTTAGAGACTAATTTTTTCTTAATGACCTAAACAGTCCTTTTTGACATTCTCGCAAGTCATTATTGCTTTGCGTCTCTTGGTGTAGCCCCTGAAATCATATTCACACACTTGAAAACACAAAGGGCATTTATGCTCCTCCCAGGAAATTATGCTACAGTTCTGTGCCCATGTTCAAGTGCAGAACCACAGTGATAATTGCTGTAAGGTGCAAAAAAAAGAGTTTAGGGAGTGAAACTCAAGAAGAGCAGGAAGAGAGCACGGGACAGCCTCAGCAGCGCCCTGGACCACGGCAATGCCACCAGACCACCTCATGGCACCCTTCAGCCTGGGCATTTGAAGCTGATTGCCTGCCTGCCTTCAAACACAAATGCACACACATAATCCTAATCAGGCTACCCCTAATTAGGCACCAATGCACAATTGACAGTTTTCCTGTTAAATTACTCATGTATATTGTTCTTGGCAACATTAGGTTTCTATATGCTCTTTAACAAAAAAATGTTTATTGATCAGTGTGTTAACTGGTGTTTTCATGCATTTGACATATTCCCTTACAAACCAGGTCATTTTGTGACTGGCAAAATGAAAAAAATCTGATTTTTTCAATTTTTTCAAAAAATGAAAATAAACTAATTATGGATTCATAATTAGTTCCCACGTGGACTTTGTAATATTTAATGAGCTGAACTCCAATTACTGTCTTTTCCATAACTGGGAATTTTAATAAGGTGTTTCCTAATTTGCTCACTTGTTTTCACAAAAATCATAAGAGCTTCTGTCCTAATCCAATGTCAGGGGAGGGTTCGATATGGTCCCAAGAGCAAGATTAAGACACAAACGAGGTCAAATGCCACATACCCAAAACAGGTTTTTATTATTAAAAAAGTGAAGAGGGGTAGTGATAGGAGAGAATGGAAGGAAAAGACAGAAATTAGGATGTGAGATAAGGCTGCAAGAATAGTCACCACCATGGATCCAGCGGCATCCTGTTGGTCCTCAGTCTTCAGTTCTTCGATGGTGGATGCACAATGAGCAAGATTTTCTGCTGCTTTTTTAAACCCATCATACCCCCTGATCAGCATATCTGCTCGCCTTTAGTTTTTTTTTTTTCTCTGGTCCCACAGGTTTTGCTGCATCCGGTTTCTGGGCAGGAACGTTTGCCTCTTGTCAGTTCATTAGCAATGCACACATGCGGTCTGGCCTACACAACAGAGCCACAATCTGCTGCAGGATGGGCCCAGCTCAGCACACCTCTGCCCCTTTGAGGCTTAACTAAAGAGTCGGGACAATGCAACCGCAAGGACATGGCGGGGTGCATCCTTCAACACACTCCCGCTTCTCTGGGCAGCATCCCCCAGACCAATTGACAGGCTGCAGAAGCTTCTTTTGGAGGTTTGCAGACACAAGCAAGCTTTGAGACAGTCATAGGACATTTCAGTCTCTCACAGCTTCATATACGCAAGATATGCCTCTGTCATTGTGGGTTCAAGTTAACCCATGATTTCAAGTCATTCGAGAGAAAATCAAGATACATACACAGACATACACATGCCAAGAGTGATTCTATAAATCTCATCTTCTAAGGAATACAGGTTTCCAATTTACACTGAAATCAAGTAAAAATGCAATGCAATTGAGGTAAAAAATAAGATTTTTGTGTTGTAGTATAATCAGGCTGGAGACAATCCCAGGGTTTAATCTCACTGAACTGGAGCCTCCCTCTTCTTCCTCATAAAAGCTGGCCCCAAGTTTTGGCCCTACATCATGTACCAAGTAAGAGAAGATATCTGTGAGAGAAGACAAAGTATCTCAGTATTTTTTCTTTTTCCTGGGTAAAGGCCCAAGAGAAATTCAGTCTCCTTCCAACCCACAGGCATAGGAATAAAACAGAAAGGTGACTGCCATAACATCCCCATCCATCCAGAAGCATGAGTGTTAAGAGCAAAGCCAAGACTTACTGCCCTTCTCTCCTCAAGCAGCATGGGCAGTGGCAATATCCCCAGAGCAGGGGACCCTGGAGATAAAACTGTGTTTCTCAGAGCTGCTTCATCCGGGATGTGTCAGAGAAACATCAGTGCTCCAGCCACAGCTTCAAACTTTTCTCTATAACCATGGGAGCTAAGAAACATCTTACTGTTAATGAGGTGTGAGGGTCTGATGTAATCATGTAAGTGCAGATCTGTGGACAAGCACCCGAAACTTATGTGGGCTCAACAGGGAAAATTAAGACATTTCTAATTACATATCTAAACCAAAGAGAAGAACAGTGTCTGTAAGATAGAATTTTATAGATTTTTTTTTATTTCCTTATGTTTTGTTGGTTGGCACACAGAACTGCTGTCTTTCGACCCTCTTAATGAGTTCTGAAAATATTTTTTAAAATATCACTGAACTTCCAGAGCACTAAGCAAAAGAAATTCTGTTATTCACAGTGAAAAGGTAGTATTTTGAGTATACAATCCTCAATGTCTGAGGAAAATCAGGAGGTAGCAGCCACACCTTTCCTCGCTGGAAATTCACATAAACTGGATTTTTCTGGGAATATGTTCAGAATGTAAGAACTGTAAAAATTTGTATCTCCTGATCATTTAGACCAACCAGTCTTTCCAGTCAACTGCAGTGGCCTTTCAAGAATGTTAAAAATGCCATATAAATTTAATAACAGTCTTCCACAATCCACTGTTTCGCAGTCTTCCAAAAACACCCTAATTTGTCTAGAGTTTGTCCCTAGTTTTAGAGTTTTGCAACAGTTACAGCTACAAGTGTCTGCACACCTCTTGAGGACAGGGAGAATTTTATTGATCTCGTGATTACCAGGGTTAATGAAAAAGTCTGTGCAGGACAGCTCTGGATGAAAAAAGTAATACAAAGAAAAGTAAGAAACAGCTCACCACAGTGAACTCCCTCTCCAGTTGTATCTCTGAAGATACTAGCATGAACTCTCTCTCACACAACATACTCTAACTTGTTTAAGTGTACTGTCACTACTAAACAACCATTTGCATTTATTATTATTACTCAGTTCAAAGGCTGATGCCAAGCTGTCTGAAGGAAGGAAAGTACACGGTGCATTTTTTAAAAATCCTCAGTTTAATTGGAGTTTCTGTTTTCCTTGGGTTTCTCTTTTTTCTTTTTTTTTTTTTAAGCTCTGTTCTAAGAAAAGGAAGGCAGGGGATTTACTAAAGGCAAGGCAAGTCGGTTAGTTATGAGTCACCTTCATGACTTATAAAGGGTCTCCAGTTGTTTGGAGCAGGCTTTCTTCACCTAACTTGTGCTGCAGGGATATCAGGCAATCAGCCAGACCAACAGAACTCTGTGGCAACTGCTTCTGCCTCAGTTGCTTTTTACATTTTTTGTTTGCCTTATTTCTCTCTCTCTCTCTCTCTCTCTCTCTCACTCTCCCTCTCTCTCTTTAGAAGAAAAAAAAAACAAAACACAGCCCAAGCTCGGTGATCATGGTTAACCGTGAGATGGAACAAAGGAAGTCTGTGGCCTTCTTGCTGCATTGGTTTTGCTTGCATCTCTGTGTAAAGAAACTGCCTCATAGCAGGTAGGTTTTTCAGTTTGGTTCTTTGGCTTTTTTGTTTATTTTTGCCTGTGCTCTGTTTTTTTAAATGAGAAGCTTGTATGTTACAGGAGATGGGCCAAGGGAAGGGGCCATAGGGCAGATTTTAGAAGCCTCAAGAGTCAGAGAGGCTAAACTTCAAACATTTGCACATGCAGAAATACTGAGGTAGGCATCTCTGTGAAAATATGCTTTCAGCCATCCAGAATCACACACAGACTACCAGTCTCAAGTGAATACAAACCCAGTCCCCTTGCTGCCTTTGCACTGACTTCAGTAGGTGACCTCATATAACTGATGGGACAGCACACATGAGAAATTTGTCTGTAGACAACTAAAAGGACATAGGGGATGCATGCTGCTTTTTAGCTCCTGCATCCCTCCTTTTTTTTATTTGAGATTAATAGTTTAGAAGATCATGCAGTATGGAAGATAATTTCTACAGTGTTTCAGTTATCTATCTGAAAAAGGTTTAAATCTGCAGTTCTCCTCTTGCTTACAGCTTGCCAGAGACATTTTGAGGTGGAGAAAAGTAACTGCACAGACTAGTTTGACTTACTTAATTTTGGCCATACAAGTAGTTTTGGATATGGGACAAGTTCTAGTCCTCATTTCATTAATAAGCAACAGAGAATGTCTTCTTTAAAGTATACCCATTAGACTTGCATCATTTAGTTATGGTTTTCTTTTAATTCATTTTAAAATGAAGATGCTTAAAATGCCCATGTGAAAACTTCACATAACTTCCTTGAAATGCATACCCTCACTGACAAAACAGGAGCTCCATGCTCACCTGCCTGGTGAAAACTCTAAGGTTTCATTTGGTCATAACGTTTGCTCTGAACTCAAATTTTGCAGCCAATATCTAAGATTAATAATTTCTTTTATTAGCTTTTTTAATTTACAAAGAAATAAACAAAATAGCTGGAATATAGTATTAAAGAAAAAAATCCAGCTACTTGATCCATGAAGTGAAATATAGGCACATTTTATTTTAGAGGGAAGATTTCAGCAGAGAAAAGCCTCTTTTATCCTCATACACATCTTTGGAACTCTTCCAGTATCTTAAGTAAGAGACTTGAATTCAATATTTTTCTAAGTGTTTTAAAAAGAACAGTTTTGCTTTCTGAGAAATTAGAGGACAATAGAAGACTTAAAATCCTCCTGAAAAATGTAAACAGGGTACCTGAAAATGGATGTCTGGTGTACTGTTTATGTGTAACAACCTTTTGTAGATGATTAAAAGCATTATAGAATGTGCTAACTGTATTAACCCTAATTCCTTTTCAGTCAAAATTAGATTTCTGCTATTCAAGGGTAAAAACATCTCTGGAACTGGTACATTTCATTTTGGTCTTATTTTTTAGAAAAAGGATTTTTTCATGACTACAAAAGACAGATTGAAAAGCTACTCTCATATACTATACCAAATGTTAGTTCTGACAAATAAAAGGAAACGGGCATCTCCAGAGGGTAATTTGCAACATTCTGGGAAAGGTATAAAATAGGTGAAGCACATTACTCTTTGGCCAGTGCCCACTTCTCTGTCTCTCTGGTGAATCTTAAGGGAGTATATGCAGATAGACAGCATAAACTAAAGACCTAATATTTCTATAGATGCAGCTGGGTGATGTGAGTCCCAGCTCATGTCCCCTGCAAAGCTATTCACACAATTGGCTTGTTGGCACATCTCTTTCAAGACCCCAAAGCCCCTTGAATTTTTTCCCCCTCAGAATCAGGTAATGTGACATTAGGCTTGTGAGCTTTGTCTTGATTGTATGCAGGTAAATGGAAATAAAAGACTGGGGCTCACTAAGTTTGTTTCAAAGCCTGTTGCGGTCAGTGTGGGTCTCTACTCTTTAACTTCAAAGCATCAGTCTTTGGGTCCATCACAGTCCAATTCTTCCAACATGATTGTGAGTGTACATACTCATGTGCATGAGCAGTGCAGATTTCTGGCCTCGGTGAACAGCCTTTTCTCCCTTGCACCCTCCTACTGAAAAGGGGTTTTGTAACAGAGGTGATTGTACAGCCATAAGTACCTTCAGATGAGGTTCCCCAAATGGCAAAGTTGTTTGGTTTTTTTTTTTTTCCTTTTTGGAGAACACCTTTTATTTTTTCTAAATTGTTTACCAAATTTTTGCAGAGTCAGAATTACTTTCCTAACCTGCATGTGGTTTTCATAAAAATATTACACTGGGAAGTATATCAAAGCTGGCATGTCCTCTTGCTACCAATCCAAAGACAAAAGGTTGAGTTTTACTCCAAATTTGTAACAAAGGATCCCCTCTAGTTGACCAATAGATAAATAAGAATTTGGTCAGTTGGACTGGAGAGGCAAAACTAGCTAATAATCACATAACTAGACTAACATGCTGGATGCTTCTAGTCCATCAGTGGAGCAGCGTAAGTCCAGTCAGAACTCTGAGGTACCATACAACGATGTACAAATGTACAGGTGGGGAAATGAGCACTTGACACATTTAAACAAAATAGTCTGAACCATACTTGAGGTACTCCTTCAGAAGGGAAACTGAATATAGACTATGATATGGATGAGGTGAATAACCATTGATATTTCATTGACCAAAGTAAATCCTAGGTTAGGGAACAATGAGCTACCTACACTAAAGCAGACTTTAAGTGTCTCAATCATAGATTATTTTTTTAAAATATATGAAATACAAAAATAGCTATGAGTATGATGTCCATTCTCACACATTTTGGAAGACAGATTGCAAAATAAAATTACTGTTGTCTGTAAAATTACTAGTCAATATTTCTTTTTCCATAATGCCGTAGGTCTCAATAAGGTCTCAATCAGTTGCATTAATATTGCAACAGAAATTAAGATAATCATTTTCACAACATACTGAGGTAATTACGAAGATATTAAATATATGTGCACATGTGTATACAAGAGCAGAGAAAACCTTGTCCATGTTTACTAATTTTACTTGGTTTTATTGTTTATAGTTCAAACTAGGTCATCCAGCCTCTCACTTTATCCCAACTGCCTCATAGGCTCTTTAGAAAGCACTAGTAGATTTCTTGAAGCTGTCACAGCAGAAGTTAACCTTTAGGAGTTATCTGAAACAGGAGAAAGGAACTGTGGAGAAAAAATGTTTGTCTGAAGGGAGGTGGTCTGTAAAACTGTATGAGGAGAAACAGAATAGAATAGAATAGAATAGAGTATTTCAGTTGGAAGGGAGCAAAACCGATGATCTAGTCCAACTGCCTGACACTTCAGGGCTGACCAAAAGGTAAAGCATGCTGTTATTAAGGGCATTGTCCAAATGCCTCTTAAACACTGACAGGCTTGGGGCATCGACCACCTCTCCAGGAAGCCTGTTCCAAGTAGATGAAGTTGGTGGAATAGATCACTTCTGTATAGTTATGACAAAAAAGACAATGGTAAGAATTGAATGTGAATGGAGAATAACTGAAGCAGAGATGACACTGGAGGAAAAAAATATTTGTTGCAGTTTATATGTCTTAAGTTAAATGTTGCTACTAAGAAATCCAGAGGGACATCTCAGAGGAATAGGAAAAGTCTATATGATTAAATGAAGGCTAAAAATATGGAGACAGGTCTGTGGTCACAGAGGCAGGAGAAGAACGGAGAAAGAACGGTCACAAAAAGGCAAGGTGAGACAACATTTTCATGTATGTTTGACTGCCAAACAGGGATAAAATGATCAAAGAGTAGAACACCTAGCCTTAAGAGATCAATTCTGATATGGACAGCTTCTGTGAAAGCAATAGTAATGAAAGCAGATATGAAGTTTGAAAACTGAATTAAAACACACACCTGTCTGAGGTCACTACAGTAGATAAAAGAAGTGAAAAGCAGATGAGTGAATGGTAGCTGATGACCAGAGATCAGCAGATAAGATAGGAAGAATAAATGTGTTATTCTGACATTAGTGACTGAAGGAAGAGAGTGCTGGAAAGAGGAAGAAGGAAACCACACCAGATCTTATGAGCTTTCTCTTTTTTAACATTGCAAGGGAAATAATAGGGGATTTTATTTTATTATATGTAAGCATAAGTAGATGCTCATAATTTCCACTGATGGCAAGGCCACATTTTTAGAGCTGTGTTTGAAGACAGGCAGCAATATATGGTTTTATTCATGTAATGGAAATCTGACAGCTGTATAAAAGGCTGTTTGTTACAAAGGTTCAGCAAGAGGAAACACATGTCATTTCTCATCACTTCCTGATAAAGCATGATTTTTTTTTTTTTTTTTTTTTTTTTTTTTTTTTTTTTTTTTTTTTTTTTTTTTTTTTTTTTTTTTTTTTTTTTTGCCTTTAGCACACAGAAGCAAACCAGTTTGCAGCACTGGAGATACTATGTAGCTTTTAAAACCCAAAATGAAAATGCTAGGGTGCCAGCCTAGGCAAAACTATTCCATTACATAAATTCAAGATCATGAGAGTAGAAGAGCACCAAACAAAGGCTTGTCTGTGGTTATAGCTACCAGCTCAACCACTTCAGCTTAGAAGGGCTGGTTCTGGAGTAAAGCTGCAGAGAGAAAATGCTGCCTCAAGACTCTTGTACCCCTCACTGCTCAACAGTAATGTTGGAAGTACACATGGGAAAGCACAGCACTCATTCATCTTCTTTAGAGAAACGATTATTAGATCTATTCAAGTGATCAGTTTCAAAAACATCCCTTCTCCAAGAATGAATGCAGGAGAAGGCAGACTGGAGAGGAAGGTGCCATCAACCACAAACGACTGCTGCAAACCACAGATAAAAATATTCTCTATTTCAGCAAAACTCATAGGAATCTCTGGCAAACCCTAAAAATATGTGAAAGAATTACAGTTTGGGAAACATGGTGTAAATAACAGCAACCTGGAATACATTTAAGAGAATGGAAATTTACAAACATGTTCTACAAACACTCTTGGGGCAACAGACTTGGAGGTGACAGAAGCTTCTTGTAGCAAATCTCTTGTTCTACGGCCTTGTATGATCCTTATCCAAAGCTTAATGAGCCAAATTTAGTGTTTCCATAAAAGGAACAGATGTTTTGCATCATAAAGATGTATGCCCACTGGGTGAGAGCAAGTGAATAAGGAGTCAGAGACTTAGAGACATTAGAAGTACAATAATTGAATCAAAGAATAATTTAGGTTGGAAGGGATCTCTGAAGGTCATCAAACCCAAATCTCTGCTCAAAGCAGGTTCAATCCACAATAAATTCAGATAAGACAATAGTATTTTATTGACAGAATTAATTGCTTTGCTTTCTTCCTTTAAAAAAAAAATAATAATACCTTTACTTGCATCTCTCATCCTCCTCCCCTGACCTGCACCCCTCACCCTCCACACACATACCACATATGAACGCACAACAATTAGTACTGATGTATAGTTTTAGAAACTGCTCACTTCATTGCCCACAAATGCAAATGTTACACCACAGGTCTCAATGTCTGGCTTCAGTAGGAGTTTAACCTGAACACTCAACAGAGCTCTGAATCATCATTTTAAATCGAGGTTTGGAAATTTCTAAACCACTTTTTTTCTGCCTACCAAAATTTTATATTCATCCTGGAATTTCTGTTTGCCACTTACATATCACAACCATATACATGACTAGTTTCATTTAGAGTGGCACAAAGTGAAAGGTAATTTCCCTAAAATCTCTAAATTAGATCACAGTCTTACTATGACATTTCAACTTCCTCTTAAAACATGTGTTAGTAAGAGTAGGGAAGTTATAAAAGTACATAAGTTTCTTTAAATTTACATACAAAAAAAGATCTCCAAAATCACGTCTTATATATAATGTCTCATTTCCCATACTGTTTTTCTTGCTACTTTTTTTCTTAAACAACAGTAAATGGGTTTTTTGAAAGTGGTTACTGGGAGACCAAACAGAAAGCAAACAAGATTCAGCCATTTCAGAACTCTGCCCAGGAGCCAATACATTATTTTAGAAGGATGGAGAAAGGAAAATGTATTTCAGTCAAGACATAGTTAGCAGAGAACGAACTGGGAATTACTTAGGCCTTTTTACACCTCCTTGGAATGACTGTCTCAACTATTCCATCTTTATTGCTGATGTAAGTAACTGCAAATTGTAAAAAAACTTCAGATAATTGGATATATAATGAAGATTCTCTAACCTTTCTTCTACTGAGTGCATTTCTGCTTCATTATGCAATTTCTTTGCAGATTTTTGAAATATATTGTAGAATTACTGATTTCTAAAACTGTGTTTTCCATGTTAGTTTTCAGGAGAGAGGTCATAACAGGCTGAAAGGAGTAAAAGAAAAAAAAGAAAAACGTTCAACTTTGCTCAAAAAAATTCAGCACTTACTAATTTTATGGTCAAAGCAGTGACTGGTTAGTATAAATAAGCAATTAACAAACAATGTACTGTTCAACACAGACAATTATAATCATTAATCTCATTCTAGCCTACTGGAACAAGGGTGTAGGAGCCCTGTAGACCAGCAACTAAATCTGTCCAACAGGTTTTCTCTCTGCTAAGCGCTCAGTTATTCCAGAATCCAAAGGAATATTTATTGCTTAATCACAAGCACCACAAAATGATGAAACTGATTATTTCTTAGCTCTGTTTCTTACATGCTGTTAAATAGTCAGCTCTCCTGATAGGCATTTTGTCGTATTTAAGTAAAATAAACACAAGTCATTTTTGCTTTTGTTTACAAATGTTTGGGTTCTTAACATTTTGAGGAACTTGACTGATATTACAAGTCTTCATTAACTGATACCTAAAGGGATACAAAATTAGGCAAGATCATGCTACAATCTATATTCCTTCTGCTCAATGCAAGTAAAGCAGCACAAAAAAAATGCAATAAGCAGAATGATGGAAGTCCTTCAGACATGAATAGTTAATGTACACTTTCTCTTATAAAAGTATCTAAAACAACTGCAGGTTTGACTGTTTTTAAATGTACAGCGGATGGTTCTTGTGTATTTAACTAACTACAATCCTTTTTCCTCTGATGTCTGTCTTTTCTCTGACATATTTTTTTTTATATGCTGCTTTTTTTTTTTTTTTTTTTTTTTTTTTATCAAGGGGAAAACCCAGTGGTTTCAGTTCTTTATGTCTCATACTCCAGTCTCTGGAGCTCTTCTGTAGGCTGTATGTTGTTAATGCTAATCGTGATAGGGGTTTTTACCTCTGACTGACTCCTACATATTAGCATTAACACTGTATCATGCCTCTTACCAGAATTCACATGGAACAAACTACTGCTGTGGGAGGAGAACAGAACAGAAATTGTGAAACAGTGCTGTGCTGGGAAAATCTCCATTCTACGTGTAAAAAGACTAGTTGTTCTGCATACAGACACACTTGCTAGAATGTTTGCTAGGTTTAGAGTCACTGGAAAAATCAAGAAAAAAAAACAGCTTTGTGTATCAGTAAGTCCTTACTATGATGTAGAACATGTAATATTTTGAGCACAACAACTTTTTTTTTATTATTATTGTTTTTCAGCTCTTCTGGGCTTTACTTCCCACACAAATATTTCATTTCTTCATTTTATTTAGGAAAGAAAAATGATGAATTAAACTTTTGGCATGTGCAACTGTGCATTTTATTCATTTCTATATAATTTTATGTAAGAGAAAAACTGACAGAAAATGTTTCTCTGAAATTTTGTTGTCAGCTCATTAAGACAAATGGGTCAATGTGTCATTAGGAGAAAATAAAAATATATTTATTTTACTTAAGATTACCAGTGCATTCAAAAGTCTCAGAAAATTCCAGAGAAATAGGGAAGTATTGTCAGATTCATTTCATGGAAGGTCAAAATAGATATTGAATACTCACAGTCACGAAACTTGAGTAACAAATCCAGACTTTAAAACTCTTTATCTTATACTCTAATTAAATTGCTTAATGAATAGTTTAGTTATGAAACATTAATTTGATGGGGGAGCAGAAGAGGAAACAAAAAACCTCAATGTACTCACCATTAATTAAGAAATAAGGTTCATATTTGTGCTATATAAATATGTATACCCTTTTCTGTTCGCAATGTTTTGACTGTGAACTCCCACCCAGCATGAAGGTATGATTACAGAGAACCTCAAGACCGCAAACACTTATGAATCAATGGTCTCACATATAAAACAGTCTCACGTATGAACGGTCTCACTGAATGTAATTTTCCCACTCAGAACTGCTGCAGGGTGTGTATGTTTTACAAATTAGGCTGCAAGTTCAGTGGCTCCCCTGGAGATGCCTACAGCCAGGGGCCACTACCACCAAGAAGCAAAAGCCAGCTTCATCCCTTCCAAAGTCAGAGCTATAGCTCTGAGAGGAGATTCTCAATGTGGTGAAGCACATTTCGTTAAAGAAAAGCTTATTCCTATTCATTTTGCAGGAAAAATAGCTTTGAAAGTGGGTAGGAAACTGTGGTGAAAGAGAGGAGGAGAGTCAATAGAAATTCTCATTTCTTGTAACTAGGGTGAAACAGTGACTTCCTTGATTCATCCCACCTTTCCACTCCCCATCCTGGACTTCACTTTTCTATCCTATGTAGACACATACTAATAGAAGGTATATTAAGGGAGAAACAGGTTTTGCCATTCACCATTCTGATTCATAGTAATGCTTTAAAAATCAAATGTTCCCTTACATTTTCTCTCTTTAAAAAAATGCAAGTTGATTAACCTGAAAACTTAAGAAATAGAAAGAAAATATAAATATGGCCATTAGACCATTTATGTGTATTTTTTCTGCATAGCTGATTCCCCAGGAAAGCGGGTGTACTAGGTTGCAGATATTATATTAGCAAATATTTTTAAAATAGGTTTTCTTTTTACTCTGAAAAAATGTTAATGCTGTCCATGACTGGGGTTAAATCTCGTGAAAGACCACAGCATGATAGCATTACCATTTTCAGATGGTTGATGTTCTTCAAGAAATATCCACTGCCAACTCTTCATATCAAAGGCCTCTGTGATACTGAGTTCCTGCATCTGGATTCCCTAAAAAACTAATAAAATAAATGTAGCTGCACTAGCAAGTTCACTGGCTTCAAATATAACAAAGTATTGAGATAAGCGGAGTGGTATGGCATTAGATTAAGTTACCAAACAGCAATAAGAGATTACTTCTTGCCAGAGGTTAAAGTAGAAAGGGAAGTTCATTCTGGCTGCTGTCATAAAAGGACTTGATATCTAACTGATGATTGAGCGTTTTCATCACTTGCATGTGTTCAATTTCCCAGGGAAAAGTTTCACTTCCTCGGTAAAAAAACCCAACTCTCTCTTGACATTTAATTCCTCCTGTTATGAAAGAAGTCAAACTACATCATAACTGACTTTCTATCTCCAAAATCCATGATAACATGAATTACAGAATATTACTCTGGAAAGAAAGTATCTGTTGGTCAGATAACATGTATACAAAACTGGAACTGACTCAGCTCAACCTTCCTACTGCCACCTCTTAGGATCAAGACACCATGTAGCTTTAACCTTAGTACAGAGTTTCCTTTTGGACAAAATCAATAAACAAAAAAAGGGAAGGCTCAAGAGTCAAACTCAGAACAAAAATTCTGCAATCTGGAAAAGTTTCAACTCTTTCAAACAAGAGGTAGGAGGAACAACTTGAATGTGAGAAGCCATGGAGCTACTACTGAGATGTGCAACAAGGAAAAAGGCTTCAGCTCCTGCCTTTTCCCCTGTCATCATAGAATGGTTTAGGTCGAACAGGGCCTTAAAGCTCATCTCGTTCCAATGCTCCTGCCATAAGCAGGGACACCTTCCACTAGACCAGGTTGCTCAAAGCCCCGTCCAACCTGGCCTTGAACACTGCCAGGGAGGGGGCAGCCACAGCTTCTCTGGGCAACCTGCTCCAGTGTCTCACCACCTTCATCATTTAAAAAAAAAAAAAAAAAAAAAAAAACACAAAAAAAACCCCAAAACCCACTTTATTTATTCCTTATCAGAATCTGGCCAGTGTCTTCTGTTCATGTGTGTTGGCCTAAATCACCTTGCCCTTCTCTTTCTCCATCATCTATATCTTGCAGTACAGCATCTTCCTAGATTCTTCCTTAATCTTTAGCTGTCTCTGCATTTCTTTCATTAAATGGATACAGTAAAAACTGCTTCTTTACACTGAAGAGCAATTTAATAAAGAGGATAAATTGTCAAGGAGGGGACTTGGTTTAATTCTGCAGTCTCTTTTGTCCACCTGTCCTCCCCTAATCCCTGTAGTTTCTGGGATCTGTAGCATTCAGTATGGAGAAATAATTCTACTTTCTTCTGTCTTTTTGAAGTGACCTACAGTGGTCTTTTTTGGCTTCCAATGAAGAAGATTGGGCCAGGCCCCACAGTAGGCAGGACAGTGCACACACATCTAGAATCACACCCAGACAAAGCTTTGCCATACCCATGGCTTTAAGTTTGGTATACAGCTATAGTTCCAGGTGTATGTCAGAGCACAGCCCCAAATAGCCAGCCAAGCTAGTACCACCCTGCAGTTCAGCAATCCTTCAGCCAAAAAGAGAAAGGAAGCATTACTCTAGCTACCTGCTGTAACATTCTTCTAGGTAGACAATTTCAGCATTTTATATGCCAACAACTAATGATAAAATACAGAAATGACCCTGAGCTCAGGGACCTGATCTCCCTGTTGCTGTGGCTGCTGTAAGCATTGTTTCCATTTGTTCTCATGCTCATCCAGGAAATCTTCAGGACTTTTTTCTACATACAGATTGAGTGGGAAATACTCAAAGTACCTTATGATCCATCCTTCCCAAAAAATCCCACAGATGTCTCTCCCTGCAAGCGTAGCTCTGAATCCCTCTCTGGCAGAACAGGGAATTGAATCTACAACTCCTATTTCAAAAAGTGCTGTAACCACCATATTGGTGGTAAGAAGTGGACTCTGTGTTCTATAACCCAGCTCTCTCTTAACTGCTACTGTCCTCTGCGAGAATCCTGTTGCTTTTCAACAACATCCCCCAGCTCCATCACTCCCAAAGGAAGACCTGTCTTCTGGAGCCCACGTAAACCAAGATGTGAGCTAGAACCAAGTGCTGTGCTTTTTATGCAAAGACCTCTGCAGATAGGAGGGGAAGTTAAATCTCATGTAAACTTCAGCTGGCAGCCCTCAACAGCATTTTGAATAACAGTTCTGCACCTGCACGAGTCCCTTCCATGGGGATTCACCCGTGTCCCCACAGCTCCTGTCCCAGCCGCTGCTCCTACCTACTCGTGGCAGCTCTGGGAGCACCCCAGGCCCTGTGGCAAACTCCCCCGCCCATCCCACACCTGCTTGGCTTAGACCCAGTAAAGTCAGGAAAGAGAAATTCCCTCTCCAGACTTTTTAGCCCAGCTATACACCTTTCAGTTTCCCACACTGTAAAACACAGGTTCCCTACCCCTCCAAAAAAAAAACCCAGAAAAGCTCTGAAACATGGAATTCCAGCTAAGGTTAAAAAATTTCCTAAGGGGAAGCAGCATTCTCACCTTCCTCTGCAGGCAGGGGAATCCAGGAGGAATTCTCAACTGGATTCCCAAAATACAGAGCAGACATCAGGAGACTCTGTGGGTGGGTGATGTAACTGGCTTAAGATTCAAAACACATCACCTAAATCAGACCCCACTGGCATAATTTCACTACGGTCTTGAGTTAATCAGAGATAGCAGGCACCTCCAAAAAAGAACGCAAACAAAAACCCCAGCAAATTTTGTGTTCCTCAAGACAGGAACCAATGCCTGCTCCTTCAGTAGCACCAGAGCAACAGATTCAAAGCCAAAGTATACGCTGGAAGGTTAGGTTTAAAAGAAACACAAATATTTGAAGTTCAGTGCAAAGATCATTTATAGTCTTAAGAAAACATAGAATGTGTGTGTACTCTTAAGGTAAACCTTGAACCAAGAATCTTATTTAAAACAATAAGCATCTGATACCATTCTTAAAAGTCCTCTGCAACATTAATCATGAGGAAAAAAACCCAGTTTTTAAAGTACTCTGAGAAGGCATGGACTATAAAGATGTGTTGTATTAGACAGGAAACTAAATTAGAGGTCACAGACTGTCAGCATACTGACAGACTTCGAACATCACTGTATGCCAGTAAATCTCAATAGCTAAAGATTGCACCAAGCACAGAAATGCGTAGGAACAAACATATTTTAAACACATACCTTAAGCAGATTTCTGCAGTTTCACCAAAACCTACTTTTACCACTTGCATGTCGTCTTCTGTGCTCCAACACATTCAGCATTTATTTATTGTTTAGTTGGATTAAGTTAGGTAAGAATTCCTTACCTAAATGTACTTTACTGATTTGCTACCCTGCTCTTACAAAACCATAGTAGCAATTATTAGAAAGCAAGTGACACAGTGAATGGTGAAAACACTAACTGGGATAAAATTCAGATAAAATATATGCACTTCAAATATTAATAAAAATCTCTTCTGGCATAATGAGAACAGCTCCAATAAACTAGGAATGAAAATACAAAACATCAGAAAAAATCATCTAACAAAACCCCTTGTGAAATTTAATCAAATTCACCATATTTAAGTATCAAAGCATGAAAATGCTTAATAAATCTTATTACACTGGGGATGAAAGTAATAGACTACACTCCTGGTACTATTCTGGAAAACAATCTTTAACTGCACTTGTACAGCAGAAGATATTTAAACTCAAAGAACTTCTCTGCTTTTACATTCTGCTACTTTTGTATTAGTAAAGCAATGGCGATTACACAGTTGTCTACTGAATGCAGTCTTTTGAACCAGAAACACACAAAGTACCTAATTTCAATTCTGACAGGAAATCAAAATTAGTAAAATAATATTTTTTAACCTTTTAAGGACTTCTGAAAGGGCATCTTTTTCCTTTTTTCTTTTTTTTTTTAAGGTACTATTTGTCTCAACTTTCTATTGCAGTAGGCAAAGCACTCAGTGGAATTTAATCAGGAAGTTCCAGCAAGAAACACACACATCAGGTCAGAAATTAGAAGGGAGTAATTCCTTCACAAGAGACGAAACAAGGGGTCTTGAAATTATATCACGATAAAGAGGATGGCCTTTTCAGCTGCCAGTTCAACTACAGTCTGTAGGCCATGCTGCATTTAATCACAGAGGACCACACAGGGACACATACAATTGCTTTCAAGATAAGGACAACTTGCAAGATGAGTTAGCGCAAATAAAACAAAGGGGAGAAGGTAATGTTTTAAGTGAAATTTTTTAAGTGGACTGAAATGACTGATAATGGCTTGAAATCTATCTGTGATTTAAGTCCACAGAATTCAAATTAATTACCAAAGACATTTCTAGATGAAGCACAGTAAGTCATGTAAAAATACACATTTTATTATGTACATTTAGAGGTTAATTTAAATTGATACAGTTTTTCCTTCTTCAGTTCCATCTTTTGCCTCATGACATTCTGCTGCTGCTTCCAAATATTTTTCTTCAGTGACCTGCAGAAATGTATCCATTTTGTTATGTTTTTTTAAATTATTTCATTCTCCTTGACTCTGGAAATCCTACTCTCATACTGACACTGCAACAAGAAAGGATAGCCTACAAAGCGACCCTGGAAATCCTACTCTCATACTGACACTGCAACAAGAAAGGATAGCCTACAAAGACAATTATTATCTTCAACATGAAACAACCTGAATGACAAGCATCTTCTAACTGTTTTCAGAGAAAAGTATCATGGGCTCTGAGCACATCCTTGGCTAACAAGTTTCAGTAGACATACAGCACATTTTCTCTCTCTTGCCACACAAATAGTAAAGTATTTGATCCGAAGGCTCCAAAACATTTGCTGTTTAATTCTTATGAATATTTCTTATGTTAAAGCATGTCTTGATAGTGAGTCTCTGGTTATATACAGCTTACATTATTTTATAGTTCCATCTATCTTAAAAACTTGCCTTTTGCATTTACTCAGTCATTGTAAAGCTTGTCTTGGATAAATAAGTACATTTCAACTTTAAAACACTAGTTGTTGAACAGAAAAATGTTTACAAGAAACTTATTGTCCATGTAGGTTTTAAACAGGCAAAAAATAGGCAAACTACTGCAATTATGCAGTTTTGTGTCACTTTTATCTCCAGTAACTTTCACCTAGGTTCACTCACTGGTATTAGATTTTATCACTGCATTTACTTATAGAAATATGTTTGCATGTGTTCTCTCAAACCTGTGGCAGAAAATCTTACCTAAAATCTAGGTAAGTGTAAATACGTTATTCCAATTTTACTTTTCTTATTTCACGTTCATGATTAAAACAGGAAAAAAAAAATTTTACATGCGTGTGATACCAATATTAATTCTAGAGATTAATTTGAAAAATGCCAATATACTTTAAAGATAAAATTGACAACAGCTTAGAGAGATTACTACAAAACCCATGTGGGATTCTCAGAAGCAGACAGCTTCAGAGCCACAGATAGGAAGTCTGATATAATTTGCTCCAGGGTTGGTTTTTTAATAGCACAAATTATATCAGTTGAATAGTGGGGTTTTTTTTAAACAGTACAGTGCATTTTAATAACTAGACTTCAGAAACAGTACTAGCACACCCTCTGCTACACAGCAGTTAGATTTCCTGTGCATCCAATTTTTAACCTGTGAACATTTCCATTCCTAAAGATAAGTTCCTGAATACACTACCTATATCATTCAAATTCTACTCTATCTCAGCATATGTTTATATTTGGTAAACTCTACTTCATGACTGAAACTTACCAGCCTTTTTGATCTTTCCAGCAGTTTCTGCCACACGATGTGGTAAGCCTGTGTTAGATGTCATTAAATTATGTTAGTGGAGGTAAAAAAAAAGAAAATCTTATCATAGAATATATTCTGACAAATGTATAGAAATGCCAGCACAAAACCATAACAATCCCTAATTTAGATGTTACAGTTTATAATTTCAGTGTCCAATTTGCCCATATGGGGGACTTGAATAAATGCTAATCACACACATCCAATGTGTGGAATCATTGAGGGGGTAATGGGTAAAAACAGGAATTAAAATCTTATGAGGAGGAAGGGAACACAGAGATGAAGTGAGGAACCCAGTGCCCACTTGTCTCTTGAAACTTCCGCAACTGAGAGAACAGCACACGTGCTAAACCACAGGTTAAAATCATGTAAGTTAACAGGAATGGGAAGAAAGACTCCTGCCTCTACCTACAGTCATGCAAAGCCTTTGTTTAATAACAAAAAAAGTCCTAGCACTAACGAGTCCTAAGTTTTGCTTTGGTGTCCTAAAAGACTTCAAAATGGCATCCTTTATCTTGAGAATAAGTTCAAAATTCTGCTCTTTCCTGAATCTGAATAAACACTGTTAGCAGCCTCTCTTTCAGAAGATTAACATGCACAACTAAGGCAAGCTGAATGAAATGTCTATGCAGAAATTGAATAACTGAAACAACACTTTCGGTACTGAAAAATAACATTAAGCGCTTTTCTAGGTGACTTCACATTCACAATAGTTCCAGTAAAACTAACCCCAAATATCCAACATATTCATCACCATGGGCCTTCCCCTTCTGCTACTGTTCCCACCTCTGAATTACATTTGGCTACTAGCACAGCATATAATAAAGGTCTGAAAGTAAGACAAATGACCTAACTTAAAGAAGGAAAACCTGTACATCATGGATTAGTTACCTTCAGATGCACTGGCAGGGACACACCCTGGAACCTCCTTATCAATTCAGATTGGTTAGTTTGAAGATTATGGGCTGCCGTTATCTCATACTGGAAACAGAAACTTGTTCTTGGAATATGAGGGCCTTCACTAACATCTACAAAGTCACCAAACCTGATGGGAGAAAAAAAACCCTATGTCAAATATATTTAGAGAGAATTACAAGCCTATTTGTTTTTATTTTTGATTAGCGAATTCCTATCCACAGAACAGATGAAAGAAAATCCACACAAATCCCAAACCAAATCTAAACAAATCCCCAGTTCAACATTTCTAGGTCTCCTGAAGCAAAAGTACAAGTCACACAATTTCCTAAAATTAACCTATGAAATTTAAACCTTAAGTCTAGACAGAGGATCCTAGGTTTAACAAATCTTTGAAGACATCTTGGCTTTAAAAGTGGGATAACTGTCTTTCACCAGAAGATTTGTCTCCAGGAGCATGTATTTTCCACGGTACAGTGTTTACAACCTGCACAGGTATTTTTCCCTTTCAGGTCCGGGAAAACTGCAAATCAATTAAGAAAAGTGAGAGACAAAAAAAATGTACAGCAAAAGAATACTTGGAACAAATGTCTCCCAGAAATCAATAGATAAGTCCATTTTCCCTCTTACTGAGCAAATTGGAGAGTGGGAGGAAGGATAGAACAGACACAGCGTTGTTTTAAAATTCCAAGAACCATCACTGCAAAGCCATCTGTTCCTTTAGAGAGATGTGGATTCCAAAATCAAATGCAGCAAAATTTAGACATCTAGAAAACTGAATATCCTACATCAGCCTAAGCTAGTCTCAAATTCTTCTCTATGACTGAGATACAGCACAAGCTTCCTGCTTCCAGCCTAAGAACATTTATATCTTGCACGGTATCCCAGGAGCCATTCTCATCTCCACCACTACAAGGCAGCAGCTTGCCAGTTAGGACGATCTTGACAACTCTGGAAAAAAAACCACTATGCAATGCTAACTCCTGTTTTCAGACAAGTATTTGGTTTGTATTTTGTTTAACCTGTCAAACTCTAGAGAATTATTTAGATGTTATGTAAGAGCATTTAAAGCAGTAAGACTTCTCTGGCACTTACCACCTTTAACATAACAAGAAATAGAAATGTAGTGAGATCCACCAAGTGCTAAGTATCACAAAACAATGGTTGTATTTAAAAAAAAAACAAACACAAAAACAAAACCAACATCTTAAGACAGACTACAGACAGCAATGAATACAAGTGATTTTTAAATTGAAAACTATCACAAGTAACTTAGTCCACACCTATGGAAAGTACTTGCAATATAATCAAATCTTTCAGTGAATCATTACAGAATGAGAGTTCAGTTTTGCTCACCTATGTAATGTTACAATTCCTTCTGCATTCTGAGAAGCTTTTCGTTCTATCATCTCCATTTTGTACCTGAACAAGACAAAAAAAAGGTTACAAAAATCCTCACCTTTAACACCTAGTTCTTGTAAGAATACTTAAGAGATAGATTTAAGGAGCATTCTTAAAAATCATGATCATATTTATGTGAGCTTTGAAACAGGTTTGAATTCTTAATTTTATATGACGTTTCATAAAGCTTGTCATACAGACCTGTTAGTCTAACGACAGTTCCCAGAAAAATTATGGAGATTATACTGAATACTATAGAAATGCATTCAAAAAACAATGCAATCAACAGGCACAGTCAACATGTGTTCACAAAGGGAAAGACCTGCTTAACTAATTCCATATTTTTCTAAAAGGTCACCTGCCCAGCTGATGAAGGGAAGGAGGTGAATGTAGTTTTTTGGGACTTTAGTAAGGCTTTTGATACTGTCCCTCATGGCACCTTTCTGGACAAGTTGTCCAGTTGTGGGATAAGTAGGTTCGTGGTGCACTGGGTGAAGAACTGGCAGAAGGGCAGAGCAAAAAAAGTTGTAGTGAATGGGGCTACATCTGGCTGGCAGACAGTCACCAGTGGTGTTCCTCAGGGCCCAATTCTAGGGCCAGTTCTGTTCAATACATTTATCAGTGATCTGGATGCAAGAGTTGAATGTACCATTAAGTTTGCTGATGATATCAAACTGGAAAGTGTTGTTGACTTGTAGGACAAGAGGTCTTGCAGAGGGACCTAGACAGATTGGAGCACTGAACAATCATCAACGGCATGAAATTTAACAAGTTCAAACGCCAATTCTGCACCTGTGAGGGATTAACGCTGGGCACACATATGAACTGGGAGAGGAGTGGCTGGAGAACAGCCCTGCAGAAAGGGATCTGGGAGGGCTGGTCAACAGCAGGGCTCAGTACAAGTCAGCAGTGTGCCCTGACAGCCCAGAGGGCAAACCACATCCTGGAGTGCATCAAACAGGAGGTGATTATCCCACTGTATTCCGCACTGGTGCAGCCTCACTTTGAGTGCTGTGTGCAGTTCTGGGCTCCACAATTTAAGAAGGATGTGAAGGTCCTTGAACGCGTCCAGAGGAGGGCAGCAAAGCTGGTGAAAGGGCTGGAAGCCATGTCCTGCGAGGAGCAGCTGAGGACTTTGGGCTTGTCTAGTTTGGAGAAAAGGAAGCTGACGAGTGACCTCATTGCTCTCTCCAGCTTCCTGAGGAGAGGAAGGGGACAGGTAGGTGCTGAGCTCTCCTCCCTGGGATCCAATGACAGGATGTGTGGGAATGGTTCAAAGCTGCACCAGTGGAAGTTCAGACTGACATTATGAAGCACTCCTTTATGAAGAGGGTGGTCAAACACTGAAACATTCTTCCTGGAGAGGTGATTGATGCCCCAAGCCTGTCAGTGTTTAAGAGACATTTAGACAATGCCCTTAATAACACACCTTAATTTTTGGTCAGCCCTGTTGGATTAGATGATCACTGTAGTTCCCTTGCTACTAAAATATTCTGTTCTATTCTAAGTATATGTTATAGGAGGGCCGTGCTCCCTCAACAGAAAAATAAAATGAACCTACTACTTCAAATAAAGAGTTTTTCAAGTCACATGTAAGACTATAAGATGCCATTAGACCACCTAAACTGAGTTTATGCCATCTGTGGCCCTCAACAGCTGGCCATCTGCAAGACAGCCAAGTGTTCTCTGCTCTTTCTACACGCACACACACACACAAATATACACATACAATGTCTAAAGCTAATATCAAAAGTCAGCTCCCACCTACTGTCAATGCTTGCCAGCCAACATAGCAAAGAGATGTCTGTCTGTCTGTACGTCACATTAATATCATCATTATTAAGCTAAAAAACTAACTATTTTTGCAACTTTAGTTTTAACATAATTTCATTTTGGTTCACAAAATGATAAATTATTTATCATTTTCCCCCACCTCTCTCCAACTACTAAAAAGCTATGGATCAGAGAACTTTTTTCCCAAAACATTAAGTGTTTTTTCACTGAAGAAGGCTGGAGTGTTTTGAACAAGCCTTCTTTCATAGCAAGGCCACAGTATTTTATCCATTTTCCCTCTGCAGAGCTAAAAACCTGTGTATCATCAAATCCTCCTTTGAAGATACCATGATACGAAAAATCTACATTCCTTTGAACACGACAGCTTTTCAGCACAGGCTGAGAGTAACTAGCACTCCAAAATCTAACCACCAGAGCTTCAATTTAAAAGCAGTGAAATCTTAGAGCTCACTATTAAACAAAGAAGTCTACAGTCTTTCATTTGCCACAAAACAATATCCTGTAAAGTGTTAGCCTCTGGAGAGAACATTAAAAATAAATTAAGGTAGTGTGACAAAGAGAATGGAGGCAGGCTCCTTCAAAGTAGCGGGAGAATTATCTTCTTACCTCATCTGTCACATCTTATTTTAGATTTACAAAACCAATCAGAGATTTAAATAAATTCCTAATTGCCTCTCTAAAAGAAAGGCAAATTTAGGCACTTACCTGTTATGCTGAAACATTTCATGTGCTACTTTTGCTTCAACATGCAGTGTTTCAAATGGCAGGTCTTTATGAATTATCTTTGTGGCATCCCTTGTAAGGGAACGGAAGCTGTCCTAAAAAACAGTTTATACATACAAAACTGTTACCACTGCTTCACAGCTGTAGTGAATAGACAAAGCATAGGAAACACTAAATATTAGCCAAAACAACAAGGATTATCTACCTGAAATATAAGAATATTCCTGTAGGACTGTAACTCTTGCTATGTATCAGCAAGAGATTGCTACAGATCACCACTGTTTAAATGGACTGATGCACTGCCCAGTCAAATCAACAGGCATTTTTCCCACCAGAAACAATACATTACTTGGAGTTAAACTTCTCAGATTTTCCCTACATGATATACATACATAGTAGCAAGACTGTGTATCTTGTTTCCCAAAATCATGACTCCACTTACACATGGCCTCTATTGTGACGGAATCAAAGGGCAAAAAAGTACTGAATAATTAATAAATAGAAATTGATCACCTTGGTCCAGAAACCAAAGCTCTGTATACTCAGATTTACTGATAAATAAGAAATTTTAATTAAGAAAAATTTATAATGTCACATAGAAAATATTTCCTAAGTTACTTCAACCACAAGATCATATCGAAGAAAAAACCTGCATTGTACCAATACTGCTTTGTTAGCTGTACACACGTCTGCTGATATTTGGGAACAAGAATAGGTACCAGATGATTAAAACAATTGTAATCAGACCAGCTACGAAATGAGGTTTTAGGTTATTAGATTTACTGAAGAGAATGAAATACAAGCAAGCTATTAAGGAGAGCTTCAGCTCAATGTGCCCACAGTTCTTTTGCAACAATAAACTGATTATGCTATAAACCACGAGGTGAAAATCTGTGTATCTGTCCCCTACATTTTTATTTTCTGCTTACACAAAAACTGTGGTTTCATCCACATTACCAGGCAAGAGCAGGTGAGTAGGAGCAGATCTGTATAGTAACAAAGATGGTACCAAGGACCCAATGGCCACGTCAACTGTCTTTAATTGTATTTCAGACTACAACTTACTCTAGTCCCACAGACCTAAAACCTGTAAGCATCTGGAGGACAGCTCAAGGTTTAATTGCATCTGAAAGGAAACCAGTCTGTGTGCTCTGAGAGCACTCTGCAGTGATAGCCAGTATGTGGTAAATGCAGAGATTAGTTTCCAAAGACAACTCCTAACCTAAACAAACACTACTGTAGATATATCCAACAAAAAGAAAAAAAAAAACACACTGCCCCCTCTCCCCCATTAAGAAAGAACCACTGGACAAGGATACAAGCTCTACAACTTTCCAGGCAAGAAGTTACTGTGCTTACGTTTGTTGGTTTCCAGTCATTCAGTCTATTGTCCAAAATTACATCATAACAAAAAGCTCCAGAGATCACTGCAATTCCAATTCCAAAGAGAAGAATATTGATGTTTGTAACAAAATATGTATTTCATTGTCATACTATATTCTTATATAAAAATGAATGAGAAAACAAATTATCTCAAGAAATCCATAATATAAATTTTCAGCTGTGATTATACAAATGACAGATCAAACCCGAATCATTTTCATTTAATATGAATGAATGAGAAAGTAATTTGAAATGAGTTTTAATATAGTGTCAGGATAATACAACCCCATTAAAGAGAAAAAAAAAAAGTAGTGCTTCTGAACACTGCATCTAACATTGAAAGAAAAACACTCTGAAAACATTTCACATTTTTCCTGTGTATGCACAGTACACTAAAAGTAAACTTGCGCTATTAAGCTGTAAAGAGGAATTTATTGCATAGAGAAATCAGACAATCTTAGAGCTGAGGTAGAATGTTTATCCATGACACAAGCATGGCACAAATTTATTATAAAGACAACACAAATTTCTGTGATAGTCATCAGAACACTCTGTGTGTATATTTATTCAGTTATTGCCATCTTAGAAAACAAGCTTATGAACCCAGTAAGCTCACACTATTTCTATACATACAGTACAAAGATATAGCTCAATATATGCAAGAATACTCCAAATCCTGGTGAAACTGAAATATCCACTCTACACTTACCAATCAAGACAAATGCTGGAACTGCTAAAAAAGTGAATCAACTGTAGGAGGATTCCACATGACTGGCAATCAACCTTCTTGTATATCAAATGCATAATCATGGACGCTTTTAAATAACCTCCCCTCACGCATTTTCTCACTTTTTGAAACTTCAATCAGGTCACAGATGAGCAAAAGTTGTTACTTGAAGTACAAACCCTGTTTGTACTTCAATAATCTTCCACCTTAATGCATACATCATGATTTTTACTAACTCAAGTGCTCACAAGGTTATATATAGTTACTACAGGAATTTCACAGAAACACATCACGTCTTCTAAATACCTTAACTCATGTAACTTCACAATAAAAAGGTTATGTCCAGAAATTACTAACTTAACCTATGAAATCCTAAGTGGTCTCAAAAGCAGTTGCCACACAGACCAATCTTCTGTGCTTTGATAACAAAATTGTTTTCAGTGTGATTATTGTAAATTAAAGACTACAACAACAGCACATAATACACATATCAATGCTAAGTACCTTCATTCACTGGAAAAGGAGCCTCTGTTTTTTTGGTAACACTATTAGACACTCACTTAAGAAGCAGGAAAAGACAAGACAATCAATACAAAACACTTATATCACCTGGCACTTCTGGAGATTTAATCAGATTGACTGAGTACTCATCTTTGAATGCCCGCTTTAACACACATGCCATGATCATGGCACAGGAACGCCAATAGGCCTGTAAAGAGAATTTCAAAACATAGATGTATTACCCATATCAGATATCAACGATTTATTCCAAGAGAATACCAACATCCAACTGAGTGACACACAACCTAGATGTCAACCCAAGCATTACTTTCTTTAGTATTTAATCTTCTATTTGGAGATGATTCTCCATATAAAATCAATTTAAAAAAAAATCAAAACTGCACTTGAAATGCAAGCCAAATGTTTCCCTGGAGATATTTAAATCTTAAATCATAGAATAATACAACAATCAGTTGGAAGGGATGCCCACACATCACCTAGCCCACACCCTGATCCAGCTAATGATAATCATGGTGCGCCAACCAACTATTAAAAATACTTGAACTTTCACAACCACGAAGTTCAAGAAAGCAGATGGACACAGAACTGCAAAGGGCAAACATAATCAAGTGGTCATAATCAGGGTCACCTACAATAGGACTAGATACAGATTTACCTTGTTTACTTCCTCTGGATCTTCATCTTTGAAAGTAAGGAACTGAATTTCACATGATTTGGTCAAAGGTTTGTACATATCCCAGACTTCACCATCCACAAGAGCTAGAACAGATTTCTTGCAATGCCACTCACTTAAGTCTAAAGAAAGTGAAACAAGTAATACACAGTTATTAACCATATTCCTCAGAGTCAGCAGTTTAGACCCCTACATTTGTAATAACAAACTGCAAGTTTCATTTTTATAAATGACTTGGAAGGATGAGTTATTAACAGAGACTCCAACAATTAGCTCAGTTTCTGCTGATGTATTTTAGTATAAATGTATTTTAAACTTACTAAACACAAATATTCTGAATGCACGTCTGTGGCATTGGTCATTAAAATGTCAGTAACACTAACATTTCAAATTGAGATAACAACTACTTCAACTGGCAGCATGATTTTCATCATTGGTGGCACAACGTTAGTTTAAGAGTCCATTCACTTACGCATGGCACAATTGTATGGAGTAGACAAGGCTTTGTTCATTACAAACACGGTGCCAGGGTGAGATTTCCCAGTGTATTTTACTTCGATTTTCTCAATTCGTGGATAAAGAGACAACTGCCTCTCTTTCTCTTTGTTGAAGAGTTCATTACGCATCAGAATCAGTTCATCTGATGTCAGCCGAGAAACTGTTGGTGTGGAGAAGAACCCTGGTAAAAGGAAAGATCTAAAATAAGCAATAAGTTTTCAAAGCCTCTTTATAAGAGGTTGGTTTCTAAAGAAAAGGAGACATGCCACTGCACTGCTAATCCCTGTGCCCGCCTCAATACGCTTACGGTGAGCGAGCGCTTCAGCAGCTCTTACAGCCCGTCCGTTCTTGGTCCCTGCAACGCCTGCAGGGAGTCACAACCGAGAACTCCGAACCAGCGGAAGCTCAGGGACGTGCTCTGCTGCAGAGGCCCTTCCCTCAGACAGGCCAACCGCCCCCGAAACACCGCGGCCCGGCCCGGCCCGGCCCGGCCCTGCGCGGGGTACGGGGTCGACAGGGCCT
>NW_020799091.1:101831531-101847342 GCF_003259725.1 Athene cunicularia | reverse complement strand
GAAGGGATGCCCACACATCACGCCGGTGCTCGAGGCGGAGCGAGGGTCAGTCCCTGTTCCCACCCCGCGGCCGTTCGCGCTCTCTGCAGAGGCCCCCTGAGGTCTGTATTAGTTCCCGAGCGCTGAGGGCGGGGTGCGTGGCCCCCTCCCTCCCTTTGCCGCTGCAGTGCTACCCTGGGCAGTAATGTCATCCCCGACACCGGCGTCTTCTGGGGGGCCCTACGGTGTATGTTCAGCCGCCTGGCAGGGAGGATCACAAACACGCAGTACGGGGGCTACAGCATTCACATTAACGGCCGGCAGGCTGTTGGAGAAGCGGTGGTGCCCGGCTCCCCGCTATGGCAGAGCCGTGGCCGGGCCGCAGCACGCACAGGCTGCCAAGTCTCCCGGTAACTCCAGCGCCACACCGCCTGCTCCCCTTCGCCACCACGGCCCCGCTCCGCTGGGCTTGCACGGCGAGGTTTTGTAGTGAGGGAGTGTCGCTGTAGAGACGGACAAAGCGACACACAACACACTCACATGGGTGAACAAGCGGCTGGGGTTTTTATTACTAAAAGCGTGCAGGTTTATATATTTCAGGTGTCAGAGTGTTACAATATAATTGGTCAAAAAGTTGGTTTTAACATTCTCATTGGGTAACCTGCTTGCTGTGTAGTCATCAGTCCCTTGAAAGTTACTTGCTTTAAGCAAAGCTTCTTTCTCAAGGGTACACTGGAATCTCGTCAAGGTCAAACTCTTCTTCAGTCAGGTTATCAGCAGACCGACAATTCCCACTTTTTTTATTTGTGCTAAAAATATTGCAAGAACAGTTTTTTGCAGGGCCCTTTGCAAGAAACTGACAAAGCAAGGCAACATCAATAACACAACCACAGCTAGCAAAATAATTAGTCCCACAGTCTTGACCAAAGATATTAACCATCCAGATAGTCTGCAGCCTTTGAACATTTTTGTTAACTAAATCTAGATTATCATGCACCCATAAATGTTCTACTCCTTCTTTTAGCTGCTGTATGCTTTTATGGATTGACTCGGAGTGATCCGATAAATGCATACAACACATTCCTTCAAAATCTTTGCACCCATGCCCTTGTGCTAAAAGCAAAAAAATTATGGCAGCTTTATTCTACAAAGTAGCATGTCTAACACTATCTACATCATGTCTAACACTATCTACCCACTAAGTGCCAGTGATGTAGCCCTGTCCTGTCTACTCAGCCAACACCCCAAATCAGACGATTTCTTTAGCGCAGCTGAGCAGCGACTCCTGGTGCAAAAAAGGAGGATGCGATAATTTGACCTGGATTCCAAAATGTTACTTTGTCATCACAGTTCTCAGCAAATTGATGTGTATTCCTTATATGTCACAATTTTTTGTGTATCATTGTAATACTAGGTGTTAGCAAAGTAAGAGGACCAAGGCTACATGGGCCGCCATTAAGTTTTGATGGCAGTCGTCCCCAGGCTCTAACCCCATATATTAAGAATATTCCAGGGGGTAGAGCAATGGGAACACCAAATGACTGAGATACGTTCAGATTGGTATAGGCACACCAAGACATTGCATTGCGATGAATCGGTAAAGTGGCACTTACATTCTGTCCTTTACATTTTGTACTACTTTTTTTTACTACTATAATTAAAAAACAGGCAGGCATCCATGATTACTGATCCTAGTAGTTCCAGTTCTTGTGTTTCCTGTACCACTTGAGGGAAGTGAGCATACACCAAATCCCAATTGTCCATACAGCTTTTTGGAGAGTTGCAGAGATCCACGTTGCACAGTGGGTTCTGCATTGTGTCTACTGGCAATCCCACCAAGCACGTGGAGAATGGGTTTTCAGGGCTCACAGTAGAGAGACACAAAGTTTCCTGATGTGTCATGTTTGCCAGAGTTACCCAGACATTCTGCTTGGGTTGTGGAATTACCCATTCTTCACCAAGATGTTGGTTCCAGCACAGGCTGAACACACTGAGCAGGAACCCAGCGAGGGCTGGCATCTGCAGAGACACAAGCATAACTGCGACAGGCAGAGGAAACAAGCAGCCGATTCAATGTGAATGACAGAGCAAGCTTCAACTTAATTGAAAGAAATCACACCTTATATAAGCACTCTACAATAATCATACATACTACTCACAAATCTATTGGATACAGGTAAAAGGCTACATTATAATATCCCAGCCCCTTGTGGCATCTCAGGCATGTCACAACATCTTCCTTCTTCTGGCCTGCTTCTTTCCCAGGGCTGTTTTTCTATCACCCCCAAGGTCATAATGTACCTCAGTTTCTCTCTTTGTTAACATAACAGTCCTTTGTTAGCATAACTGTACCCTGGGTTTTTTCCTTTGTTTACCTCAGGTGGCTGTGACCAGCTCCTGCAGGGAGATATGGCCTTGCTCTCTGCAAGCCGTTCTCCAACACATAACCCCTATCCCAGGTTAATAATTCACACAGTCCACTCCATTGGCCAGTAACCAAATCTTTAGTATGTACTTTGACACCCTTTTGCAAATCCTGTTTGGAAAAAAGAGAGGAAAAATGTTGAAAAAGAGGAGGTAGAGAATAATTATCCCCATAATGGAGAAAGTTAAGAACATAAACTGTTTTATCTAAACAGGCCTGGGGTGATTCCCCAGTCATTCCCCCTTTTTGTTTTTGAAGCTGTCACTTCAATGTGCCATGTGCACATTCAACAATTGCTTGCCCTGTTGGGGAACGGGGAATACCCCTAATATGAGTAACACCCCACAAATTGAAAAACATTATAACTTTCTTCGAAACATATGATGGGCCATTGTCTATTTTGATTTGGTGTGGCACCCCAAGCATAGAAAAGGCCTTCTGCAAATGTCGAACCACATCTTTTCTAGTTACCCCATTATGTGCTGTTGCTACCAAGGCACGAGAATAAGTATCAATAGAAACATGAACATATTTCTGTCAGTGAAATTCATCTATATGAGGAACATCAGTTTGCCAAATTTGTAGAGCCTGCATACCTCTGGGGTTGGTACCGAAATACACTGGAGTGTGAGTTCCTTGACAATCAGGACAGGCAGCTACTATAGGGCAAGCTTCAGTGTGAGATAGACCGAACTGCTGTCGTAAAGCTTGAAAGCCTTGATGAAAAAATGGATGAGATAATACAGCTTGTTGCTTCATGTTAGGAATAGGACCCAGACCCATAGCAGAAACAAGAGCGTCTGCTCTAGCATTGCCTTCCATGTAAAACCCTGGTAAAGTAGTATGACTATGGACATGTGTGACAAAATAAGGTTATTCCAGAGTTCCAAAAGCACATCAAATAATAATTGATTGTCTGAGTCAGGACTACTTTATCCAATCAAGTAACCAAGTTGGCTACATATGCTGAATCAGTTACAATATTCACAGAAGTAAAAATAGAGAAGGCAACAGCCATGGCACATAACTCCACTACCTGTGGGGAACCTTTCTGATGTACTACCTTGTTTTTCCAATCATGGTTTTCATACCATACTACTGCTGCCTTACTTGTTTTTCCTGAGCCATCTGTAAAAAAGTGAGGCCTTTCACAGGTTCTGGTTGGCTTACATTTTTCTGACCAAATGGTACTTCCTGAGCAAATTTCAGCAGTGGGTGTGATGGCAGGTGATATGATATCTGATCTTGAAAACCTGCCATGGCTGCCTGCATTTTAATTATTTGCCAGGCACCATTCAAAATACCAGTTTTGCGCAGGTAAAACAACAGTAGCCAGATCATGCCCTGTTAGTTCTAAACATCACTTTCTCGTTTCTATGATTACGTCAGAAATAAGTTCAAACAGTCCAGGAGCAGTTTTTTGTGGCTGGAATGACGGAAACATCCATTCTAGAATATGTAATGGGTCATCCCATTCAGGGTTCCATTGTACTAGAGCACCAAATGGTACAGTTTTGTCGATTAGTACAAAGAACTGTACTACCTGAGACAGATCTATTTGAGAGACAAATTTCTCAGGTATAGATTGTTCTACCATATGAATTACACTTAATGCTTCCTTGTTTAGTATTCCGGGTTCTGCTGGATCATTAGAATGTTTTAGTAACTCCAATAATGGTTGCAACTGAGCCAATACTCTGTCCAAGATAGGGCCTTATCCAAATTAAGGATCCCATCAGTTCCTGTACATCATTGAGAGTTTTAATTTCAAGGTTGAATTTCACAGATTGGGGCATAACCTGCTTGCTTGTAACTGTCATTCCCAGATATTTCCATAGTTACACCTTTTTTACCTTTTCAGAAGCAACAACCAATCCATATTGTTGCAACAACTCTCTGGCTAAATGCTCCATGCTGTTCAACTGCTCCTTGCTGTCTGCTGCTAACAGGATGTCATCCATATAATGGTACCAATAGCTAGCAGGGAACTTGTTGGAGAACGGCTTGCAGAGAGCAAGGCCATGGGTCTCTGCAGGAGCTGATTGCAGCCATCTGAGGTAACAAAGGAAAAAACCCAAGGTATAGTTATGCTAACAAAGGACTGTTATGTTAACAAAGACAGAAACTGAGGTACACAACGGCCTTGAGTATGATGGTAAACATCCTGGGGAAAGAAGGCAGGCCAGAAGAGGGAAGATGTTGTGACATACCTGAAATGCCACAAGGGGTTGGGATATTATAATGTAGCCTTTTACCTGTATCCAATAGATTTGTGAGTAGTATGTATGATTACTGTAGAGTGCTTATATAAGGTGTGATTTCTTTCAATTAAGTTGAAGCTTGCTCTATCATTCACATTGAATCAGCTGCATGCTTCCTCCGTCCGCCGCAGGAACTTTTCTCTCACAGGTGACAAAGAATGGGCTACAAACCATCGACAAATTGTTGGTGAATTTTTCATGCCTTGTGGCAAAACTTTCCAATGGTACCTTTTCAAAGGTTCTGCATGATTTAGAGAAGGCACAGAGAATGCAAATTAGTCTTTATCTTGGGATGCCAATAGGATAGTAAAGAAGCAGTCCTTCAAATCCATCACAATGATTTCCCAATCCATAGGAATCATGGCAGGTGAGGTAGTAGAGTTCCCACTGTGGTCATAACAGCATTTATTTCCATAGGTCATGCAAAACCTGCCATTTTCCTAATTTCTTTTTCATTACAAACACTGGAGTATTCCATGGGCTGTGAGAAGGCTCGGTACATCCAGCAGCTAGCTGTTCCATCACCAACTCCTGCAGGGCCTTTAATTTCTCTGTAGGCAAGGGCCACTGATCTACCCACACAGGGTCACTTGTTAGCCAGGTTAATGCAAGTGTGGGTTGCTCTGTGCCCTGCAGCACAGTGGCCCCTGTCAAAAATCCATAGTAATCTTCACTCCCCACTGTGACAAACAGTCCCTCCCCCATAGGTTATGGGGGGCTGTTGTCACATAGGGCTTGACGGTCGCCTGTTGACCCTCAGGATTGGTGATCAGAACAGGCGTAGCTGCTACCCCTCCTTGTGTTGACCCTCCCAGTCCTACCACTCCCATTCCCGTGTTTGCAATTGGCCAGGTGGGTGGCCACGAGTACTGAGATATAACAGTGAACGTCAGCTCCTGTGTCCAGAGACCCGTAAGTTTTACTGCTGTCGGCGAGTGCCCTCTGCTGGATAGTGTACAGGCCATCTGCGGTCTTGGTGATGAGACAGTCTGTGACCAGACCACCTCCGGGGGTCCTGTGGAACCAAATCCTCCGTCATGTCGCTCCTGACGTTCTGTTTTGGGAACACAGCTCAAAAATGGTATAAGTTGAGCAATTCGAGTTCCTTTGGGAATGGTTACAGGTGGATAGGGAGTAGAAATCATAGCACAAATTTGCCCAGTATAATCAGCATCGATAATTCCCACATGCACAATCAATCCATTTAAAGTACTGCTAGACCTCCCGATCAATAAGGCACTCAACCCTCGCCCTATAGGTCCTTTTGCATCTAACGATATTTTAACGACGTCTGTCGTTGAAATGGTTACTGTGTCGGCAGCGGATACAGCCATGCCTGCTGATCCAGTGGCAGAAGGGTAGGTGACCTGGGTAGCTCTCAGGAAAGGGTTGCTGGAGGGAATTTGTGCCTTCGTGCGCCCTCTCGCGCTCTTCTTGCCGTTTCCCTGAAGAGATTGTCCGCCGACATGAAATTTGGACCGGCAGTGTTTGGCAAAGTGCCCTATTTTTCCACAGCAGCTGGAGGTTACTCCTGCGGAATTGCTGGCAGAGTTTCTTGGATTTTTTTGTTTGGCAGGACAATCTGCTTTAACCTGTCCCTCCTGCCCACATCCAAAGCCCTTGGGAGCGGATTTAGCCTTCATGGCCGTAGCTAGTACAGCCACTTTATGCTCCACAGTGCCAACTTTAGAGCAGGCAGCAACCATATCAGGTACAGAGGGCTCTCCAGGCATAGCTTCAATAATTTTTTGGCAGTCTACATTGGCATTATCTTTTGCCAATTGCTTACACAATATCTGCCGCAGTCCATCATCGTCTACTTGTTTTTCTAAAGTGGCAGAAATTTTTTCAACAAACTGCAAAAACGGTTCTCTGGGTCCCTGCTGGATAGCAACATATTTCTGCTTCGGGGCCACTAACTCCATGGTTCTTTTTAAGGCATTAATTCCTGTTTGTTGGGATTGTTCTAAAATAAGGGGGTGCCATGACACCTGTAATTGAGGATTACTAAACAGTCCTTCTCCTAGTAAAGCATCTTCACCAATGCCAAGCCGTGGATCGCCCTGCGGCAGTCCCCTGTTATTATTTGCAGTGGCTCGAGCCATTTGCCTCCAGGTAGACTGAAAGACCACAAGCTGTATAGGCTGAAATAACACTTGTGCAAGATGAGTAATATCATAAGGACATAACAAGTTGGTACTGATGATTCTAATTAACTGCATAACCTCAGGGGAGTTAATACCAAACTTTGCTGATTTTGTTTGTAAATCTTGCACCAACTTCCACAAGATGGGGCTGTGTTCGTCCTGTTCGTTAGTGCCAGCCACTGCCTTATAAACAGGAACTGCTCCTGGGGCACTGGTACCATTGCAAGTTTGCAGACGACATGGGGCGAGTTTTTCAACCAGATCCCAGTTTCCTACTTCGGCCGCTTGCTTTCTAACCTGCGCCCAGAACCGACTGGGATGACGAGGCTTAACAGTCACAGTAGCAGGGGGCAAAGTCCACAGGAGGGTGGATTTGCTGACACAGTCAGGGTCTCCGATCTGTAACGTTCTAATTGCATTTTTTACTGCGCCTGCTCCTCCCTCCTCCTCTTCATCCTCATCACTACTGTCCCCCAGGGAAGGCAAAGGGATCTGAGAGGGATTCACTGCTGATTCTATTTCTGTCTCTTCCTCTGCGAGGGGTGCAGTAGGTTCTATAAGGTTAGAGCTTTGTTTCATCATCTGTAACTGCTGACTAGGCATTTGATGTTGACTAGGTGGAGGTGCTCGTGAATGACATTTGACAGACCCTGCAGAGGGGTTTTTGCGCACTACAGAAGACAGAAATGAACAGTCTTTAACTTGAGCAGACTGCCTCGAGCTTTTGTCCTTATCATTTGCCAAAGAAACATGCATATGAGTGACGGAAGAGGAGTGAGGTAACTGGAACTCCTCTTTTCCCACAGAGGGGGCACTGGGTACAGTAGGTTTGCCTTTATTAGCAAATTCTTCTAGCTGCTGAGCAGGGATTTTATAATTGAACCGATGGGAATAGTTTTTTGGTGACTTCCAGGTGTTCACAACTTTAATCTGATCAGCAGGTGATGGGTAACTAGAGGATTTGTTTAGTTTCTTATTTAGATCTTTAGATGAAGTATTAGACAAATTAGGCTCCGCAGGGAGCTGTAACACTCCCATTTTCTCTGTTACAGTTTCCATGTCACGGTGTTTATCAGAGCATTTTTCCTTATCAGAGCATTTTTTCTTTGTCTCAGCAGTTGCTGCCTCTAGTTCCCTTTCCTTACTGTCCGGCTCTGCTTTCCATTCTTTTAAAGTCTCACTCAGCAGCGACCAAGTAGTAGCCAATTCTGATGCATCTTTTGACCCTTTAGAAATTGCATCCCATAATTTTTGCCCTACTTCTTGCCACGCTGTTACACTAAACGCCGTGGCAGCTGTTACTTCAAGTCCTTGCATTTTACTCCAAATGAGCATTTGCTTTAGCCGGTATTCATTAGTCTTAACACCTTTACAGCTAAGTAATGCTTTCCATATGGACAGTATTGTTTCGTCTTCTTTCGTTAAATGCTGTCCCATGGCTATGGTCGCGATCCCGGTGGCTCACCTTAAGAGGTGTAAAAGTTCAGGTCCGGACCAAGCAGATTCCCACTGCTCTCAGCTTCACCGAGCTCCGTCCCGCTGCAGCCGTCCTGCAGCCCACCTTTGCTAAATCGCAAATCCCGAATCACATCCTTGTCAAATCGCCATCTCGCCCTTGTTGCACGTCGTTGTTTCTCGTCAGGGTCACCAGATGTCGCTGTAGAGACGGACAAAGCGACACACACCCCCCCACATGGATGAACAAGCGGCTAGGGTTTTTTATTACTAAAAGCGTGCGGTTTTATATATTTCAGGTGCCAGAGTGTCACAATATAATTGGTCAAAAAGTTGTTTTTAACATTCTCATTGGATAACCTTTATCAGTTTCCTCCCTGCTTTCTTCATCCTGCTGTGTAGTCAGCAGCTCCTTGAAAGTTATTTGCTTTAAGCATAGCTTCCTTATCTCAAGGGTACACCAGAATCTCGTCAAGGTCAAACTCTTCTTCAATCAGGTTGTTGGCAGACCAGCTGCCTTCCCCGAAAAATCCTTTTTGATCCTGAACACTTTATTATCTCTTTCTGTTATAAATTGCTACTTTCTAATCTCTAAATCTTCTTTTGTATGAGTATTTGAAACTTTTTATTCAGCTTAATCATCAGAAAAATTGTGGTAGAATATCTGGTTCCTCCTTCCACTTGTTTGGTGTTGCTCTGGAAGGACAGTGAAGATAAAAAGTCACCTGGGACTTGTAGCACACAGAAGACTACAGGAGGAGCGTGGTTGTAGCACTCTGTTTTTTGGTAATCCTCAATCAACAGAGTGACAGTGCAAAGCTTTACCCCCTTACTGGAAATCAAGAGGTATGCAAAGCTGCTGGAAATTTCACCCGGTGTTCAGCTGACATCTCTACAGCCCCTGGACAAAAGCAGGAAAGAGAAACAACATTCGCATAGATTTGGGTTTAATTTAAAAATTCAGACTTCAATATTACTTTTGATTCACACTGCACAACTGTCTCACAACTGCAGTATAATTTCTCTGTTTACTACAGTATATTTACTTGAGGCTTCTGTGAGAAAGTAAAAACCCCCGGGTCTACTCAAACCCCATGAACTGAGCCAAGTGCCAGCTGGGGGTTACTCTCAGCTGCCAAACACGGCCCAGTCAGCAGCCTGGGGGGAACGTACAGGCCTGCTGCAATCCCCCAGCTATAGATCTCTCAGTGCCAAAAGACTTCCAACTGAGAAGAACTCTGAGAAAGGTTTGGCTGAAATCCAGTGGCTTAAAAGCAGCATGTCATAACACCAAGCATGCCTGTGGTACGGAGAAGAGATGGGCAACAAAACTTTACAAAAATAATTACAAGGTATCAGTCTTCATAAAGCCCTTTGACTTTCAGGAAAACTGTGGATGTTATTTTATCATGGGTAGAAAATGAGAGGTTGTTCCATAAGGCAACAGGAACCCCATAATTGCTCCTACACCATAGTATGTGACCCAACAGTAATGCATAAGTGACACCTTCATGGTCCCAAAGCCAGGTCTGAGCTCACTTACAGATTGCTTCAAAAGCAAAACTAGCACAAAAATTCCTGGTCCTCCCTTTTCCATTCTTGGTTGTTTCTCACCACTTACCCTCTAGGTAGACAACTGTAGCAGCGCTGTACAAGGTGCTGAGCACAAAATCACTGAAGTGATACAAATTGCAGGATCAGTATTACTGAAAAATTATGATTTATTCACATTATTTCAGTGAGTCGGCTTATAGTACAGCTTTCTATACTTGTTTCTGTGCACAAGTGAAGTGGTAGCAGCAATCCATGGCCAGAGGCAGCAGTTGCCTTGGAGGACAACACAGTGTGTAACTACATCCTAAGAGCCGTATTCTTCATCTCTTTAGCCACAGCCATGCAAAAGAGCAGGACCAGGAGGCTCTGGCTGTTCTGACATGAATCATCAGTGAATACTAATGAACACAGATTTAAGAAAAAATAATAATTTTAAGCTGCTTACTACTGTGTTGGAATGGCAATGTCTCTCACCACATACTGTGAGAAAGAGTTTTGCGCTCTCTGGCATTGGATGATGATTTCAAATGGACAGCCTGTGCAATGCTGAAGGTTAAATACCATCTGGATTAAGTCTTTCCTCTCTGAGGCATGCCTTGGAGCAACTAACAAGTCAGCAACTCAGCCCATCTGCAGATCATTAGTGGTACTGTGACAAAGGAAACACCTGAGCAGGGAAGCAGAGTAGTGTGCAGAGTTCACAGGCAGGTGTAGATGTCTGGGGAACAAGTTGAGTTCTGGAGCGCACCTGAAAAGCCTCAGACCACCAATGTTTTTAGCAAGGCTTGGCTATGAAACTTCTGTGCAGTTCTCTGATAACCTAAGGGTCAGGTGCAGCAACAGAGGAGAGACGCTGAACTTTCATGAAGCATGCAAAAAAAATGATTAATCCTTCTGTTTTGAAATGGTATATGTTGTGGTTTGAATCACTACACTCCCTGATAAAGAGTCCCTCCCTATCTTTCCTGTAGCCCCCTTTAAGTACTGGAAGTTCATTTTTTGGCCCCTCACTACAAAAAGGACATTGAATTACTTGACCATGTCCAAAGAAGGTCAACGTAGCTGGTGAAGGGTCTGGAGGGCAGGTCTTGTGGGGAGCGACTGAGGGAACTGGGGTGTTTAGTCTGGAGAAGAGGAGGCTGAGGAGAGACCTCATCGCCCTCTACAGCTACCTGAAAGGAGGTTGCAGAGAGATGGAGATGAGTCTCTCTAACAAAGTATCAAGTGATAGGACAAGAGGTAATGGCCTCCAGTTGTGCCAGGGAAGGTTTAGACTACATATTAGGAAGCATTTCCTTACAGAATGGGTTGTTAGGGATTAGAATGGGCTGCCCCAAGGAAGTGGTGGAGTCCCCATCTCTGGAGGTGTTGAAGGGTAGAGTAGACATAGCGCTGAGGGATATGGTGTAGTTGGGAACTGTCAGTGTGAGGTTAATAGTTGAACTAGATGATCTTTGAGGTTTTTTCCAACCTTGATGATTCTGTGATTCATGCCACCATGGAGTAGCAAAGCATTTTAAACACTGTGGTAAAATAATTCTGACTCTACCACCACTAGCATTGTGGCTAATGCATTGCTGACTGTTACTTAGGTTGAATCAGGAAGCATCCTATAATGCCATCCAATTTGGTGATATTTTTAGAAATGTACTTTTGATTCTACTGAGCTGTCTACTCAGTGGCAGTAATCTCACAAATTCAGTTGACAAAACCATTGCATTAATACTGTACTTTGCAAGTCAAAGATAAAATTATACAAGACATCACAGAAAATTGAGCTGGGGGATTCACAGAAAAAAGCCACTGAGAACAAGTAATTTCTATTACTGTTATCTTGTTCTGCTCTCACATTTTGTAACTTTTCTGGTTCAAATGTGGCTGACACGTTAGATATGAGATACTTTAACAGTCTAATAGAGATATAGTGTTCTATCACAGCACTCCAGCCCCTTTCATTATAGAAAGGCAACTAATCTATGGCATATTCTGTCTTTAAACAGCCAACAAGTTGGTGGGGGAAAAAAAAAAAAAAATAATATCTGAATTTTTTTTTTTTGCTTCTTTTCTCAAAACTATACTTGCTCACAGTTTTCAGATTCAAAGTAGTGAACAGATAACTTACCAGCTAAATCAGATTTATTTCCCCAGACAGGAATTAAAACAATTACCATGAAGCGACAAAACAAAATAACAAGAGGCCACAAAAGCAGAAATGAGACAAGGCCTACTGTAACTAAGGACTGGATAGCCATTAAAGCAATACCCCAGAACATTATAAAAACTAGGTGTCATGCTATTAAAAATTGCAAAAGAAAAAAATTATCCCTTAAATTGTAGATATCAGCCTCTCCACACACTTAAACATGGTGATAACTCTTCATGCTAAAGAGCAAGGCTTTCAAGGTGACAGATTCAATGTACTCCAGGCTGGTAGTAAGGACACAATAAAAAATACATAGTACATCAATCAATGAGTTTCAGAAAAAAGATTTGCAAAACAGAACATGAAATATGTATTCTGGGGATTAAACTAGTTAATTAAATGGAATCTGGTTTAGCAGTTTTACAAAATAGATTTCTATCCATTTCTCCCATTGTCATGCCCAGAATCACACCACAACAGTAACTCTACAGCTATGTGCTCCCATCTTCAGCACTTACTAGGACAAACATATGTGACAACAATTCAGTGTGCTTGGAAAAAACATGTATACAGAGATTTAACCCACAGGCTATTGCACCAAGTCCCAAATGGCATCTCTGACCATCTCAAACATAACATTTCTCTTTTTAGAAATATGAAGAAATATGTTTCTTCTTCTTTAAATACAGAAAAATATTCAAAGATGCCTTCTTGATCAAAACCTAAAAAATGTAAATTCCAATAACAATCAGCCCTCCAACTCTCCATATAAATAAATATATGGGCATACTTACCACAGGAGTGCTTTTTTCCTATGTCTTTTACTTTATCCCTCGGATGCTTCAGATTCTAAATCCTCTCCCCTGCTCCTCTCAACTAGGCAGTTATCAGCAACCTTGCTGGGTTACCTGCTGTTGTAGGTCAGCTAAGAGACACTAATAAGTTTAACAAACAATTAACTTAGGAAAGCACAGCAAGAAAAGGGAAAAGTAGTGTAGAACTGTAATCTTTAATGCTTTCACTGACATTTCACTCTGCAAACGAGATGAGCTACTCACAGATCATCACACATCCATACTACCTGCTTATCAACAGAATAAAAAATATGTACTTTCCTACATCAAACTAGGGTTACACTACTTGGTCTACTTAAATTCAACAAGTAAACTTGAGATGTATCAGTTCTATGCCTGAATGGGATATACTAGGGAAGCATTGCCTTTCATTAAACTTTTTTTTTTAATAGTGGTGCAAGGATGAATGTTCATTAGCTCTCCCATGACTGTCTTCTAATCTGGTATGTGTAAGCCATGACAGATGAGTGAATTAACATCTTACTCTTCTATGTGCTAATTAAACAGCCAGTTCTCTTCTTGTAGCGCACTACTTTTCCCACTATCCTACGCATGGTTTTGAGAAGAGGACTCGTAATTATCTTCCTCTCTTACCTATCTGTAATTTATGTCGCAACACCTTTGTAACCAAATTTAGCAGTTCCAATTTGATTTTTTAATTATTATTATATACCTCAAAGTTATTCTAGGAATTAGCATGAAAGGGACAGAAAAATAAATCTGGGGTGATTTGGTTTTGTTCCCCCTGCAAAATAAAACCTAATTGGAGTGGAGAAATCACAAAAATGAGTATTTTCTTAATATAGGTTAATTTCTCTGTATTCATTTTAATCATCCTATAGCTAAGAAAAATGAAACATTCCCAAACTGAAGAGCCAGAGTTTCAGCTCATAGTGTTTCACTATCCAAGTCTTGAAATCATGTTGCATTCCACACAGTTCTTAAAGGCCTTCCTATTCCAAGAACTTGACTAGAATAGTTACAAGACAGCGATTCTTGACCAGCATTCTGTGTGCAGATGTTAATTATAGACTATTCTTATTATTCTAAAAAGGAGTTTCTATAGAAAGCTCTCCAAGAATAACTGTTAAACTGAGCATCTCAAACAAATTCTTCCCCATTGGGCTCTGTGTGCTCTTTAATGAAAATATTTTTACTACATTTAACTTAAAAAGATTAAAAATAAGGATAGCAGTCTTGTGCACTTCTAACAAAGTACTTAACAGTATTTTTAACACCACTGTTCAGCAAAGTACATACAGAATAAGTATATGTATTAAATGAACTCTATGCATTACAATCACTTTTCCAGTAATTCTGTAAATGCATTCAGAATGCCCACATTTAATTGCTGGTGTTTTCTGGAGTTGTATAAAGCAAGCAGAGAAACTGTGATCTAGTTGTTGCTGAAATAAAAGAGGGGAATGTAAAGAAACTGTGAAAACACCATGAAACCATACCAGAAAAAGTCAAGAGAAATGTTGGGGAGGCAACCCTGTACACTGGATATTTGCTTCACTCACAAAAGAAGCAAAACAGTGGACATGAAAAAAAAAAAAAGGAACTTTATTCTGACCTCATGCTTATATAAACCCTATGCATTTAAGTGGATTTGCTGTGGTGTAAGAGTCATGTTAATGAAATCCAAATTAAACCCTATATGTGAGTCTATGTATTTGGGCAATTAGAACCAAATGTTTACTGTGGTGGAAAGGCTCTGTACAAGCCCATCTCATCGACTAATGGGATACCTTTGCCTTGCAATTAAGCTCTTCATTCCCCTCGTTGATTCATTGTCATTACATCAGCTTTAGTAGTCACCCCACGAGCTAACCCTTAATTTAATTCCATAGTGCTGTTTCTTAACGTTCTCCACCTCTGTACCTTTTCCACCAGGCTCCTCCTATATATTTAAATTTTATATCAACACAGTGTTTCTGTCACCGTGTGGCTTTAAATAGTAAAGCAGTCCTACTGAAATCAGTGAAACTTTGTGTATGCTTAAAGTTATGATGTGCTGGGCCACATGAAATAAAGAACTTCCCTGTTGCCTAGGCAGTAGTTTTGATTTTATTAAAAGCATCTGTCACCATTATACTGTAAGATATACTGGACATATATATATGTGTATATATTTTGCAGAAATATTTCTTGCATTCTATATACATTTTTGCATGTGAAAAATAAGCTAGGAAGATTCTGATATGAAGAGCATCATGCCATCCTACTTCTTTGGTCTCCATTAAAACAGCTGCTAGAGATTTTATTTATAAATAATCTTTCCTCATTTTGCTCCAGTCTAACACAATATTGCCAACACTGCTGTTCTGATTATCAAAGAAATGCTTATGATACTTTTTCTTGTTATAGAACCGTATTACATCTGCGGCAAAGTATTTTTAAGATGTCATTAGAAACTACTCAGACGCACTATTAACTGTCACGATGAGTAATTTTCCTCGATTCAAAAATTTAAAGGGCCATTACACCTCCTGTATATTTCATCAAGAATGCCCCAGGCTGCTGTAAACTTCTAATAAGAAAGGCCCCGAAGGTGACGGCGCGGTCCATCCTCGGCGGGTTAACGTGCCCGACGGCGGGTGGCATTAGCCCAGCCCGGCCGCACAGGCACAGGGGTCACGGGGACTTTGTCCAAAGCCTGAAGCTTAAAAAACCCGCGCCCCATCGGTACATCGCGCTCCCTTCATCCGGAACGTCTAAACTGGTGTTTCGCGATTTCACCCTGTTACGCCAGCTCCCACCCCGGCCTGACTTCGGGAAATGCACCAGCAGGGACTCTCCGGTCTTCTCTGAGAAGCTGGAGCCTCTTGCCTTGACAAGTTTATTCCGTTGCAACAAACGTCCTTGAGCTGACGAAAATCTCGGAGTTTCAAAACGAGTAAACGCATCGGAGGGAAGAGCCGCTGGCTACGACACGGTGCAGCCCCGGGCTGCGCGGGGGCATCGCGCTGGCGGGGCCGGCGGCGAGCGGC
>NW_020799091.1:101802269-101831481 GCF_003259725.1 Athene cunicularia | reverse complement strand
CGGAGGAGCCGAGTCCCGCAGCCAGCAGCGGAGGAAAAGCGGGGGCCCCCTCCGCGGGAGGCGGGGGGTGCCGCTCCCTGCGCCCGCGCGTCTCTCGCCGCCACGCAGATGTAACCTGTCTGAGCCGGGCCCCTTTCAGCGCAAGGCGGTGGCTCTCTGCAGTGATGCAAACTTTAGGATGCGGGCTGTGTAGTTTGCTGTTCCTGCGGGCCTTTGCGAGAGGGATGAGCGAGTGACGGGAGCGTGTTTTCTGTTGCCAGAGCTTGGATGCTGCAGCTCCACAACCGACTCTGTTTCTAATATCTTTGTGGTCCGATTGTCTAACTCCTTCAAAACAAAAGGGGGGATGTTAAAATGAGTTGGCAAAACCTGCCCCACCCAGAAAGCACATAGAAATAAGAAAAAGATTGTGGGGTCACATACCTGTGAAGAAGCAGTGAATTTAATATACAGTGTTAACAGTGCCAGTCCTGTGATAAGGCTGTCGCTTTCAGATCGTGTCTTGCTGTGCTCCTGTTGTATGCTGCTTGTGTCTCGCTGGTATTTTAGGGAAAGAGGCTGTATGTGTTTTGAAGAGAATTATGTAGCACAGTCTTGCAAGGAAGTGCCCACCTGGGACCTGCCTGAGATGGGGTCTCAGCCCTCTGTGGATGTGGTACATGCATGGTGCTGATGTGGGTATGTTTTGTAGTTTACTTCTCATTCCTCCTCACCTAACTGAAACTTGTCTGTGTGGAAACTCCTTTTTTTGCAGAGGAGGAGTCAGTCCTGGAGAGGAGAGACTTGGGAGTGATGCATGTCTGTTAGGTCTTTGGTTTGGTGGCAGTTTTCTTTTCCCCTCTGTTTCTATGAGACCTTATGGAAATTTTGCATTGTTAGATGAGCAGCTAGTGCAGGCTTTCCCTTTCATACAGAAAATAATAATAAAAATTATTTAATCTGTTTTTCTTGATTTGCTGTTATTGGCATGGGTATATCTGAGCAGATGAGGATGCTGTGGTTTTCTTGGTGACAGGTTTCTGTGTGTTCAGGCTGCTCAGCCTTCTGATTTAGTTCTGTCTGTTGGCAGTGCTGGCTTTGAACAGTGAGGAAATGATAGAGGGTGGTTTGGAAGCAGTACAGTGGATCAAAGTCTGGTGCATACATTGTTGTCAGACTTGTGGTTTGGGTGGGGGGGGTGGTGTTCCTCTTCCTGTCCCAATTACCAAGAAATGCCAGGTGGGGAGAAAGTTTACTAGCATGGTGCTGATAAGTTGTGGCATGAAGAAAGTGAGTGTCGGTGGGCATGCAAATGCTGATTGTTTGTGTGAGCCAGAGGAAATCCAGGCAGAAATCCAGGCAGTCAGGAGTCTGCTGCTGCTCCTGTGGCTGGAGTATGTTCACATGAACAATGAGGCTGAGTAATACTGGCATCCATGTCAGGCGTACGGGCTGAGCAGTCTCTTATGTGGGACCCATATGCTCTGGAGACAGTGGGGAATGGGCAGAAACTACTGAGGAAAAGAAGTAGTGGTTGATAACTGAAGTGCTTGAGCATTATATTGTGGGACAAGTATAGAGAACTTGCTTGGTAGCTCAGCTGCAGAAATTAAAAGCTGTATAAGTTTGTCACAGGATGTCAGTGTAGCCAAGAGCAGTGCTGAGGTAGATGAGATTTGGATTGCTTTTCAGTGAGAACCTACTAAGAAATATTAATGACCTGCAGAAGTAGTAATTAGTCTTAAATCTTTTGCCTTAAAGGAGTAAGGGAGTTGGAGGTCTTCAGTCATATCCCCTGTCAGCATGAGCTTCTGAAACTGGTGTTCTCTGGAAAGTTTTAAGAGGTAGATGATGTACAGAGATGATTCTTATTAATCGTAATGTCTACTCTGGATGAGATAGTACATACTGATGAACTGGCTGTTTTGTGAAACTTATAGATGTAGTTTTTTCTTTCATTAATGTGCATTTGAAATCAAACTTAAGCCGGTGATGCTGGAAGCAAATCCAGTACGTGTCTGTGTGAGGACAATTCAGAGGCAATATATAATAGTAGTCTTATATAAACATTTGATGGAGTTTAATGGGGTAGCTTGAGCAATAAATAAGGTGAAGGCTTTTTTGTCTGTTTGTTTTTGGCTTTAAAACAAACAGTCCTTAGTGCTCAGGAATCTTTCTTCTAGATACAGAGGTTCTAGACAAAAAAACCCTTTTGTGTCTTCCTCCCCAACCCCAACAAGAAACCATAAAGCATGACTGCATTGACTGTAGGAATCAACAGTGGAAGTCTTTAAACTATGCTTTCCTGATTATAAGTGATGTACAACTGATGTACTCAGAGTTCAGAATATTGTCAACCTGCAGTCTTCTGTTGTGCTCTGTTTGCATTAACTTGGTAAGGGCTTTCTCTGATTTCTAAATCAGAGTCAGGTGAGATGGGATTTCTTAAATTTGTAGGACTGCATACTTTTCTAGTACTATCTGTACAACATAACACTATAAACCAAACTACCTATTTTTTGAAGAGGGGTGGGGGAAAGAGACAGAAAAGGAAGGTTCCCTGTCTTGCTCTTGAGAAGTGTTTCTTTGCTGTAGACTGCTAGTGATCTACAAATCTGCACTGACCCTTAGACACCATAACATAGGCTGTGAGATGAGAGTAAGCTTCTTAATTTTAATTTGCTTGTTTTATTTAACTACAGAAGAGCAATGCTTGTTTCTAATGGTCTGTCTAACTTTTTTCACTTATGACTGTGGTGACACTGCGCAAGATACCTGAATGCTTCTAAAATGGATAAAATTTGAGGATTTGGTTGGAAAACCTTTCTGTCTTTAAAAGGGAGACATGCTTCCCTCTAGCTTATGTTAGAACCTTCACAATTTCACCCTTTTGGCTGGATCCTCAGGGTGCAGAATAAACTTTGTCTCTGAGTTACTGGCATGTCTCTCAGAAATCATAGCCTTTGCTGCATTTGAGCAAGTCATGCTATTTCCCTTAAACCTTGCCATGCCACTTGGAAGGAGTGCTCTGAGGCCTCTACCAGAAGCAGTGCTGTTCTGTAGTAAGGGCTTTGTCTCTTTCCTCTCTCTCCCCAGCAGAGAGAGCTGGTCCTTGGCTGGCCCTGCAGTATCCTTAGTTAAAGTTACTGGCCCCACAGCCTGCTGTTGGATGTGCAAAAGAAAAAATGAGGGTGACTGTCTTGCCTGATTGCATACAAGAGGCAGGAAGTGTACCTGGAAATGTCACCTCAAGACAATCGCAATTCCTCTTGTTTTCTCGTGTTCAAGGTGGGTGTATGCAAGTGAAAGACCTGGGTTTGCTGTTGCTTGGCCTTTGAGGTCCTGTTTTCTTAACTTTAACATTGCAACGATTCTTTGTTAATGTTGTAGGACATGTATTTCTGGTAATTGTGAATACTGTAGGGCATCTGGCATTAATAAGAGCTAAAATTACCACTGTGATTAGCAGATCTAATTGAGCTTGGATGAGGTCTTCTCATTGGCTATTTAACTGAATTACACAAAGATATTTTTGTGATTGTTTCCTGTATTATCCCTATATTTCCTGCTTCCAAAACAGTCTGCTGTAACACAGTAGCTGCCAGGTTCTGCTGCAGAATCTGGCTGATGACATCATAAATGATTAGGTAAGAACTTGCAAGTAGTTGAACTTTAACTTCACCTTTTCTCTTCAGGTGACTGACAACAAAACGTGTGGGATCATCTTTCATGACCTTGTCTTTATCCACTGACTAACCCCAAATGTTATTGGGGGTATGTGCTGACTTGTTTTTTAAGAAATGAGCTAAAAATGCTAGAGAAGGCTTTTACCCTTCCTCAAAAAATGCCCCGAGTGCTTTAGCTTCTTAAGTGCTGGTGGTCATGAGAGAAGTCCTCTTAACTATGAGAGAATCTTCTTGTACAACTGGTTATAAAGAATATCCATTTTTCTCATAATTTCACATCATTAAATACTAGTGATATTTCTTCACTGAAGATGGACATTGACATGCATGTGAATCTTCTGCAGTAGCAGTAAGCAAGCTTCCATTGGTGTGTGTAGGTTTGGGTGTCAGTGCTTTTAGAGGAGCAGGAACAACTATTAATTTAGATCTGAAATTCTGATTTAAAAGGTCACATATGGTGTGATCTACTTAGAGTCCATCAACACTCAAAATGTCATCTTTCTGCTGGAGCACTTCTGAAGACAGTCTGTCATTAGTTCCCTGCAGCTGGCAATCCCTTTTAGGAATACTTTCTTCAAAGTAAGGCGTAGTGTCATACTTAGCAATGCTAGAGGTGACTCCAGTGTAAATGCTTATGTAAAGCAAGATTACTAAGAGATGTTCACACAGTCAGAAATGTCCACATTGCAATATAAATATCTTGTATATCAAAACAATTGAAGCACAAGGTAGATGTTTGTATTTGTCATTGAAGACTATTTGCCAGGGCCATATGGAATGGCTAAATTAAGGTTCCCTTGAAGTTTTGCAAGGGTATTAAACAACAAAAAAAAAAGCTTAAAATTGTGTCCCTGTGAATGTATACAATAAACTATCTTACTACTGGTTTTTTTTTTCTTGTTTGACTGTTTTATTTTTTTCCCTCCACTGTGATAACTTTGTGGCACTGTCGCATATATGTGGGAAAATAGGTGGTTTATAAGTTCTTACTTTCTGGTTTAGTGGCTAATTTACAATGGAGTAATCATTTTAATGGAAATGTTATGTGGAAGCTGAAAGGCGATTCATTTACCAGTAATTAATTCTAGTCTGGTTAGCTCACCTTCGTCCCCCTCGGAATTTTGTAAAGCTAGCTTTGTTACAGTTTTACTTTCTGGCATGTCTTTTCCCATCCTGAGTACTTTTCAAAGAACTACCAGTTTTAACAAAACATTTCTGCAGAAAAGCCAGTCACATCTCCGACAAAGAGTTGTACGTGATTATGCTGTAATTCTCCTGCAGGAAGCTTAAAGCAAATATTATGGTGTCTTGTAGTCAAGACAAATTATTTGTTTTTTTCATCTAAACACCTTTTTTTGGGGGGGAAATGAATATGTATTTCAAAGAATGAGACAGCAAACAAGGCTGGAGGAGCATTTGGATGATTGCCAGTGCTTGTGCTCACCTGTATTTCCAAAGCCACTTTTTTTCTGGAAGGCTCTGAGTTATGTCACCTTTATGCTCACAGTATATCATTGAGCACTCAAGCACTTATATAAAATTTCTTAAACGAGACAGAAGGTGAACTTGGCAGCTGAACATCTGGTCCTGTTCAGTTGTCGGTTTCTAACATATGCTGGGAGGTGAAGGAGCTTTTGGAGAACAAAGAAGGGAAAATAGCCGTTTCTGAACAACAGCAAGTAATACAACAGCAGTAGTTGAAGCTTTAGTAAGTCTGTAACCCCTCTGGTTAGTAGGACCTAAAGCAGGCATCCACTTTCTCCTCAAAGATTATTTGTAGGGGAAGACATGATAGAAAAATCTGGTAATAAGCCTTTTTGAATGCTTGCTTTTAACAATTCAAAACTTAGCAGTTTTCAGTAAGAGATAGGAAGATCAAACTTACATTGAAATAGTTACAGTTTGATCCTGGATGTTTAAAATAGTTAAGAAATGGTCAGACTTGAACTGGGAAGAACAGACCCTATAGGTATCAGTTTCAATGGGTATATTTACATTCCTTTTGTTTGGATTAACTTCTTAAGGGTTGACCATGCTCTCAAGCCTGTCCAAACCACTGGATCAGACTCAAAGGGAAACAAAACATTGTCTGGATGAAAGGTGATGTATTATAGGGTTATTTTGGTACCAGATAATGTTAACAATAGGGACTATATTTGCTGTTCACCATCTGTTAGCATAGTACTTGGAGGTAATAGTGGAACATGCATTCTTGAGATGTTACTTTTGCTCAAATTAATAGAGAAACCAAAATGGTTATATATTGTATGTCATACTGCAGAAAGTGCCCAGTATGAATTGGGAGAAATTCTTGGGGGTGGTAGGCTAAGGACTTGTGGCTAGAGCTGGGTTAGAGTTGAAGTGTTTGTACTTGGCATACTTGTAAACATATGAGGAAACAATATGCAGACAACCAGATTTAGATAGCAGTTTACTTCTTGAATGTATAGACAGTATTTATCTCCAGGAGGCCCTGGTTCATAACTGAAGCCTTCTAGCAGCTGTAGTAGCAAAAAAAAAAAGGAGTAAAAGTGTATCATCTGTAGAATTCATAGGTGTCTTTAGGTGCATGTTATGGCTAGCTTTTGTGCTCCAGTAATAAATATTTCTGTTTCTATAAAATGGTCTTGAAAAGTAAATATTGGTTCTTTGCCCTTTGACTATTGGCCCACCTGAACTGATTTTCTACCCCTTCTCCAGTCTTTAAGCTAGTCCACAAAGATGAGAAGTTCTCTCTTAAACTCCTGGCTTGTTGTTTGTAGCTCTTGTTTTATGTATCCTTGTGCCAGAAGGACTGGGATTTCAGAGTGTGACATGTCTTTGATGCAGCTTTGACACTGTTCAGACTGGTGGTGGTGATCACTTTGGACAAGGGGATTCGAGCAAGCTGTCCCATGTATTTAATAACAAAGGGCTATACCTCTGTGTTTGGGGAGGCTGCTTCCCTGGCTAAGTACAGAAAAACCTAAGAGGGCACAGCAACTGGGGATGAGGAGTGTGGGCTTTGGTGTGCCAAGACCTGTGGAGGGCTGCTGGCTGGCAGCCCCTGCAACTCTGTCTTGAAGTGTGGCTCCGTGGTATTGGCTGGGGTGATCTGAGCTACAGGAGCTCTGCTGGGTCCAATTGGCTGTTGTTAAGGTGTTGAGCTGGCTTGAGAGCCTGAACAGTTTTAAAATGCAAACTGGGAGAAAGTTGGGCCCAGCTGAGCTTAGCTGACCCATGCTATATGAAAGGTGTGTGCATCAACTCTTATATATCTATAAGTCCAATATAGATATGTTAGTAGCTTAAACACTTTCAGTTTTGGGGTGGGACTAATCACATGAAAACTAGAGAAATTTACTGCATCACGTTGCTGTTAAGGCTGCAGTCCTGCACCTATATGCTGCATTTGAATCCCTTATAACTTTATGGACCCATGCTGAAATCTTGTACTGAAAATACAGTATGAAATCTGATTATTTTAGATTGTCAGCTGTGGTGACTAAAGGGTAGACAGTCCATTTTCTTTAGCTGTCTCTGCCTTTGGATGGCAATAGTGTGCTTGGTGGACAGATGGCATCCAAGGTAGCTCCTATGGCCAGATGTGGCAAGGGCCTTACTTAAGAAATCAGACTGTTTAAATAGAAGATATGTGTAGATTTGGCTATGAAGAGTTGTGCATCTCTAAGATCTGAAGTGGATAATCTTTCACAGGAAAGAGTAGTTAATTTTTTTCCTCATAAGGAACCTGTTCCTTATCTGCCCTAAAACAATACCTTGCACTCATAAACATAAACAATAAAAGTTTATGGGTTTATTTTACAAATGTGCTTTCAGCAGAACTGTTGAACTTTTACTTAGTTGGTGATAAGTTCCTCTTCTAGAAGAGAAAATCTGGTAGCAATTTATAATTCAACAAGCCATATTGTTGTCTTGATTTCTTAACCACTCGTAGCTCTGATGATGCCTGCTCTGTACCATCCAGGCTCATTACAGGCAGGTCAGCCCCGCAACAACAGGGGATGCCTGTTCTTTGGTCATCTTTCTCAAAAAGAGATCCTTAAACTGAAATTAGTTGACCTGAGTTAAAGGAGCACTAGTGCATTCAAGGTGGTATTTAGTCTTAATTCTAAAAGAAACTTCAGTTTAAGCAATAATAGTGTCACACAAGTTTCTAGAGTATCAGTATCTCATGAGCAGTTGGTTACAGACAGAATACTGGCAGAAGTAGGCAAAGGAGATGGCAAAACAGTAGTTTAAAGCAGCATATATGCCTATCTGGGAGTCGTGGTTTCATGAAATGCGTTGATCTAGTGACTCTAACAAGTATTCTAGAAATTTAACACGTTTGTGTGCTTCGGAGTATTCCAGATATAGACATGCTAACCACCAGACTTTTAACCACAAAGTTGTCCTTGAGAAGGTAGTGTTACCCAGGGGGCCAAATCCTTAATCAGATATGGTTTGTTCTAAACAAAACAAAAATATTAAAAATCTAATGGCTTAAAAAAAAATCCCAGCTATACATGTTCCTGGTACTATTTCTGACTCTGAACTGTGACTAGTTTGGCTATTTAATTCTGACAAGATTATTTGTCTTCCATACAAATCACTTTCTCCTGGATTTTTTTGTTGTTGTTGTTGTTGTTGTTGTTGTTGCAGTTTTACAGCATTACAGAATTGTTGAAGTAATTTTTCTTTCATTTTTGTAGGTGTGGAACAGCTGGTCCTTTCTTAGTTTAAGTATCTGCAGACGAGATCATCAAATCGGATTACATGAAGCAGCAAAGCAGTCAGTTGTGAATGTTAGCTCACATACTGAGCTATCTCTTCTGAGGCAAAGCAGCAGTGTTTCATTAGTGAACTTTACTGAAATATTCTGAGGGTGTGGCTCATAACACATCTCTTCTGTTGCAAAGCTGTAATGAGCACCAAGTTAACATTTATTCTTGAATTAAAAATAAATACAGAAAGCACAGAGTTACTCTATTATCTTTATTCCTGTGTAACTTTCCAGTGTTGTTCCTCTGGCTTCTAATCTGAATACCCATACCTTGTTTTTCTTGTGTTGCTTTTAATGTGCTGAAGACTGTAGTGGTTTTGTTTTGCTTTTTTACCCTCTTCATTCCCTTTAAGGAAAACTTGGCAGCTATTATACTGTGACCTATTGTTCCTAGCTCTACCTTCCGGAGGATTTCTTCTAGTCACCCTTCTCCTTTAAGGGTGCAAAATATCTTCTGTTTTTTCTAGCTCTTCTCTATACATATCAGCCTTAATTGAGTTGAAGGAGTGGCTTCAGTCTTCTTAAAATGTGGTGGAAGATACTACTTTTAAAATTTGATATTTAAAGAACTAAATTATCTATTAAAGGCCTGTAGAACTAAGGCTAAAGATATGCATTTGTACTGTAAAGTACAATATTGATTGAATGTAATAGTTATCAAACATGACCATTGGAAGCTCTGGCAGGAGGAGACTATTGAGCAAACTTGGCAGTGTAAGAAATCATGTGTGAGTGGAAATGGATGTGCTAATTTGGCAATTACATTTGGATTATGAGGAAGGGTCCACCATATTCTTTTGGCCAGGAGAGAAGTGGACATGTTCCCAGCTCATATTAACAAAGAATCTGGTCTGTAGTCTGGAGAAACAAAGTTTAAAAGCTAAGTTCAGTGCTGTTTATCACTAATAGGATGCAGTCCTAAAATCCATGGTTCGAGTAAAATTTGCTGAAGTGAAAACGCCACTATCCCCAGCTGTTGAAAACATCTCCTCAGAAAGGCCAAATTCAAAAAGCATTGCACAAGGCTCTTGCTGAGTATTTGAAGAACATCCTAGGGTTTTTGGAAAGACTCTGACTCAGGTTTTTTTTAATAGATGTGCTAGCTAGAATGAAGTCATGGTATGTTCCAAAGTCATGAAAAATTGAATGAGAGAAGGCATCTGTAAAACCCTCTTTAAAATCTCACCACAAGGTGTTATTCTTGCATCTGTTGCATTTTGGTATAGAAGTATATTCTAGGTCACTAGCTGCTTCAGGGAGAGCAACTTTTTTTTTAATTAATGTTTTTCAGATGTATCATCCCCTTCAGCAGGGGACATAAGGTGACAATGCTGACTTGGCTTTGATTATTACACATTGCTGAAAATGAGACACAGTCAGTGAAATTAGCTATCCTTCAGATCTGTTTGCATTGCACCATTATGGTTAGTTAGCTAACCTTTAGAAGCCAGAGCTTAATACGTACTCATATGTACTTATCCTCTGCAGTGAAAGCACTATGTAGAAATGTTTAGAAGACCTACTGTGAGAAAAACCTCTATAAACTTGAGGAAGGACTGAGGATGCACAGGAAATTTGATTCCAGTTTACATGAATAAGACTGACTATGGGAAGAGATGTTTCTTCACTATAACAGTGTATTTTATTTACTCACAGCAATTTAAAATTGTAGTGTCTTGATGTTCTTCCTAGCATCTGGAAACATGATCCTGCAGAGAGGGAGCTTGTATGACTTCACTGGTTCTGAATGAGCAGGGACTCCTGTCTCATGTAGTGTCTACTGGAATTGTAACTAATGGTGGTTGGCACAGTTGAAAAGTAAACTAAGTTTGTGTTCAGGAGTTTTTAGATAAGTAATGTCTGCATTTGTAGGTGTATAAATGATGCAACTTCCTGAAAATGTTTAGCCTTTTCAAATGGCTTGGCAATTCTGGCAGAAGTCACTTAAAAGTTGTAGATTTCAAAGACTTTTATCTCAAATTATGGCTGAGAACGGTTGTGTGGGTCTTGGAGGGGGATTGTTTATTTCTTCCAGTTTCCCAACTTTGCTGTGTTTCAGGGCAGATTTTACAGTTGATGTAGATTAGTCTAGTACTATTGACTTCAGAGGAACATGCCAGTTTGCACTGGGTACCTAGCCTTGTTTTGTAAATTTAATAATAATTCTGCAACAGTTTCTCTAGGTATTTGCACAGGCAAGTGTTTTGCTGGTATTCCGACTGGAGATGTGTTTCTTCACATCACTGCAGTAGTGTGTGATATGAGGTGGGTGGGACAGCAGTGGTAAGGGGTTTCTACTCCCGTGGGCTGTTCTCATGGTCTTTTCAAGGACGATGGTACTAGACACAAGTCGTCAGCATCTTGACGCATCGTAAGCAAAAGCTGAAGCAGCTATAGGCTTGTTCTGCAGTTACAAGCTGTCTTTGAGCTGCTGCTGAGTTGCCATGGAAACCAGTGTTGAGCAGGACTGGGAGAGGGCTGGAAAATAGGCTTTTTTGTGAGAGCCCGACTACTTTAAAACCCCATCCCCCGTTTTCAGAAGCTCCCTCTAAATTGCCATGGAGACAAAAATAGTAGTGGAGTTTTGAATCTTGTAAAAGTGTGAATCTTGTAAAAGTGTGAGCTATAAATATTTATTTGGTTAATAGCATATGCTTTCTGGATTGTCACTCTGTTGGAATAAACTCTATGCTAGATTGAACCTTTGCAAGCTGTGAATTCAAATCGTTCCTCTCTTCTGTGTGAGCAGAAAAAGAGAAGGTTAAAAAAAAAAAAAAAAACAACTTCGAAGGGAATTGAATGTTACATTTTTATTAGTAATTATATAAAAATTAATTGGAAATTTTTTTCCTGGAATTTCTCACACGATCTCATGCAGTGATCTTTCAGTGTTGTGACTGCTGAAAGCACTTAGAAGGCTGTTCAGTTTATCCAGAGTTGTTGTGCATTGGTGTTCAGTTTCTTCAGAAAGGCTGACCTAAATAATCTCTTCCTTTCTTGTCCCATGCCACTTAATTTTTATTCCCGACTTTCTCCTCCACAAGCACTCCAGTTTTGTGTTTCCAAAGCCAACTGTCCTTGGGGCTCTGCTCTGAAATGAATCATCATCAAGATCTTAAACTCCTAGGACTGTTACTGATAACTTTAGATAATTTGCTCTGAAACTTCAGTCGCTTACTACTTTCAGGTTTTTTTTTTTTGCTTAACTTGAAAGTTGACAGTAAAAACACCATCAGCTGGTGTGCTAGCCTTCCAGATTGCACTAAACAGCACACACAGAGTGGAGGCTTAACTCATTCTTAGGTTGTCATTGTAAATGAAGTCCTCTTTGCTAATCTGCTCTGTGGTTGAGGCATTTAACATAAGAACTTCTTTCCCCTGTGAGACTAAGAGCTCCTCAGATCATCCAATACCAGCTTTTAATACAGGTAGAAATCCTACTATTAGTCACTTTCTGGCAAAGCTTCTCTTCCCCTGTTTAAATAACTCCTGGCTGGATGAGAATGCAGTTCTGAATTCTGTTCCTCATATGATTTCCATTACGAAGGCAGAGTTACTGAAGCCGCTTAAAACCTACATTCTGTAACAGATGAGTGTGAAGGATTGTTTTCATTTTTATGCTACAGCTAAATAAAGCACTTTTTTGTATTAGGTTCTAGACCTCTGGATATGTAATAAGTAGTAAATCCATACAACGTTGCTGTTTGCTTTCCAACTGTTTTCAAATTCCTAGTCACCTTTTTCTTAGGGGGGAGAAGGGAGGGAGAATGGTGCTACAAAGGTTTTGCCCAGTTGCCAGAGGGTGTAGTGGCTTTGAAACCGACCTACTATCTGGATGCTGGCCTTGTTATCAGCTTCAAATGTATAGCTCTGCTCAGGAGAGCAAATGGAGTGGGGGATTACTCCATTGTGCATGGCTCTGTGCCTGGGCTGGAAGAAGGGGGAAAATGCCTTTGGGTTTTGGGGAAATTCTTTTGGTTCTGCTGAGGGTGGGGGGAAGGTCAGTTTTTGTGTGTTAGTCAGCTGTAGAGATGGAATTCTAATTTTGTAATAGCTGCTCTTCCAAAAGAGAAGCCAAACCAAATACTGGATTTAGCTGTTTTCTTCCCCCTGCCCCCACTGCTGCCCCTTCTGTTCCCTTGCTTCACAAACCTAGTCCATTTTTCCATGAATAAAAAATTTGTCAGGAGAGAGCTTGTATAAAACAAGGGGAGGGAAAGCTAGCCGATATCTATGCGCACAAATTGCGGTTCATTACAAAGCTTTTAATGAGATTTTTATTAAATCCCTTATGGAAAAGACACAGCTTACAACATAGAAATTAAGGTCTGTTACTCTGCCAGTGAGCTTTTTTCCCTGCATCCCTCTACTCTTTGAACCTGATGAGTATCTAAAAGCCTGCTGCTTATGCTGTATCTGTCATTCCCAAGAGTCAGGACCAAGATACTGCAACTCTTGTACTGTTTAAGGATTGAAAATAACTAGCTGTATCTTTGTCCTGATGCTTGAAATACTACCAGCACAGATACACTAGGACAATTTCTATGTAGTGTAAGGAAACCAGAACTGCATCTGCTTGTATCAAGGAATAGTTTTCCTTATAGTTGTAAGGACTGAAGACTTAACTTCTTTGTTAAAAGCTGTTTCTTCAAGCTGCTAGAAAAACTTTTCTCATCTGCCACTGATGTAGAGATAGCACATGTGTATATAGTGTAGAATCCCTACATTTTTTTTCCTTGATTAAAAACATCTGCAAGGTCTGTGTCCTAATTAACCAGTAAGTGTTGAAAATCTTGCCATGTATTTCACAGCATGTTAAACTACTCTCAAGAGCTGTATGCCTTACCACCAGGTCTCAGAGTTGTAGCAGCTCTGGGGTCTGAATGACTAAAACTTGCTGTGTTTAAGTCTAGCCGTTCCCAAAACACAACAGAAGCACTGCTGACAGCTATCACATAAGTGAAGGGGTGGCTGAGAAGCTCTTTAAGCTCCTTTTGTGTTTTAGACCCCTTTAGCTGGTCTGCCAGAAAATGTGCCTTCTCTCTTAGATTACAATCCTTTATGCAGTCACACCATGCCTATTAAAATACAAACTTGCTCTCCACATATGGGCTTATTATTCCCACCCTGCAGGCCCCCTGTTCAGACTACTCCCTTATTTGTTTTCTGTGGCTGAAGATATACAGGCTTGTTTTTTTGTGATTCAGATAAACTCTGCCCAAAGTAAATCCTGTTCTATTATTATTCTTTAAGACTCAGGATAACTGAAGTTGAGCTTCTTTCTCCTTTTTTCTTTTCCCCATGATGTAGGATAATTTCTTTTCAAAGTTTGAAGTGTTAATGACATGTTTGTTATGTTTACTTAAACTGGGTTTACTTCAGTTATTTCAGGCTACATTTTGGTACCTAAATTGCCAACTTCAGAGATCAGTTAAGAACTCTGACCAACACAGGAGACTTCTGCAGAGGCTAGGAATACTCCCAATCTCTCTCCAGCAAGTTTGATAGAGGTTAGCATTCACCAAGAACTGGTAGAAGACAAAGGTTGTTTAAACACTGACTGACTGAGCAATGTGGCTGGGACGAGTGATGGGTCTGAGCTCTGGCTGGTGGCTGTTAATTGACAGAGTTAACGTAGTGGCCTGCCAGTGCCACCATGAGCAGGGTTGATAGCCTTTTGGTTGTAGCAACTGTCTCTTAGACTGCAAAGAACGGGAGTTAGGCGTTTAGGGTTTTTTTAGGTAATTCACAGCTAATTCTGTCCAAAGGCAGATAGCTTTTCCTCCCCCTCCCCCATTTATGGACTATGTAATCTATGGAGTACTTCTCCTAAGAAAAAATGGCAACAGTAGAACCAAACTAGACATGAGTGTTTAAATGATGTGACTGTGGCAAAATTCTAGGTATTGTTTGAGTACATCATGGTAGGTAGCTACATAGCTGAGAAGTCTGCATCAGCATCTAAGCATGTCACTGATGGTTTATCCTAAGGTGGTCACGTGTCTGAAGGATGCTAACACCAAACAGATGTCTGGTTTCCTATTCAGGGATTTCAGTAAGAGTTGGCTTCGTTATTGCTTTATTCTTGGGACACTGGACTTCCTAAACTTACTGTATCCTCTCACATCCTTTGTTAAGCTTTGCTCTAGACCACCTGCTATTTAGAACTTGGCAAAACAAATACCACAAGACTGCTTTTTCTCTTGTACTTATAACTTTGTTTTGATTGTGTTCTCATGTAGCTTCCTCCAGGCACACTGTTTCCTTTGACTTGGTTTGACTAATATGCTCTTCCTTAATGATTCCTCCAGCTAGTAGTTATCAGTTTACAGCTGCATGACTGATTATCAAATGGAAAGTGTGTATTTTTGGGCTTTACTTCTAAACAACTTACTGACACATACAAGTTTTGTTTCAGTCTGTATAAAAGTGTTTGAACAAGAAGTTTACTGGTACAGTAATAAGTAATCTTTTTCACTATTGCTTTTTATATGGTGAATTAAAATCCAAAGATTAAATGTTGGATTCTAAATAATTGGTGGAGGCATTTCTGTAAGGACATTTTAAGGAATAGATGCTTTAGCTCTAAAGACCTCTCCTGTTTTTCTGCTTGTTCAGAATATATAATGGTTTTAATTCGGTTACCTATCTCTGTTACCACATTAAGTTACCATTCGGTCTGCACTGCTTTTTGAAGAGGGTCATGTATACGTGTGGTTTGTGTGTGTGAGAAGGGCTGTGTTTATGCTGAACTTACTTTTTTCTGACGTATTTTGTACTTAACGCATAATAGGATCTTCATGTATTCTATAAATCCCTTGATACAAGGAGAAATATGGAGACTGTGCAATTGCAAGCTCCCAATAAAATGTATGTAATTTCCTGATAACTTCCATAATGAGAAGTACGTACCATGATCCTGCCTCAAGTCATATGATAAGAAAATAAGATTCAATAAGGAAACCTGTTTTCTTATTCTGACTTCTAGCTTATGAATACCTAGACCGTGACAGTGAGCTGTGACATCTGTGTTAAAGAGAGGGAGAGATCCATGGCTCTATGAAACAGTGTAATGTAATAAAGTGGCGAACTGCATGTATTTGAGCTGGTTTGTGTCCAGACAGAGAAGGTTAATGTGCCAATAGCTTATAAATGGCTTTACCCACACACCAGAGACCCAGAAATGCTTCTGAAGTGTTAGCAAGCATTAGTTGCTGTCAGAACCTCAACAAAATGTGCCTCCCCGTCCTGAACACATGAAGGAAGATGTTATTTCAATAAAAAAGATTTTTAAATGGCATATAGGATGTGTGTCAGGGTGTTTATTGTTCTAGAAACAACATTGTTTCATGAAAGTCAAAATCTGATTTTTCTCTCACAAATCTAAGTAGGGCTTAATGGGTTAAAAGGAAAATTACTTAATGATTTCAGGCTTTATTCTAGACAAAGCTTGGACAAAAACAAGGAGATGGGCTCTATGGACATGCAAGAACAGTTACTCTGGGAGGTGCTGGAGAAGCAGTTGCCTCCTCTGGTTTCAGCAGGGAGTGTGGAGGGTCATTTGGGGGTTTTTTATTTCTTTTTTTAAAGTCCAACAGGAAAGCTTCCTTGCTTGATGAGGTGGAAAAAATTTCCAAGCACTATTTGTAATGCAAATATTTTTTGCTATTTCAGTATTCTAAGGTCTACATAAATGACATTGCTGGAATTGTTGTCATCTTATTTTTTGTATTAAAAACTTCTACTTGTAACTATTTTGGGGTAACACAAAGGTGATGATAAAATTAAAACATATTAAGGACAGGATAGTTACACACAAATTTGGATCTTTTAGTGATGTGCACATACGAAAATACACTATGTTGCCAATTGTGAAGCTGTATTCTCTTAGTATGTCTAACACTTCTTACTACTTTCTCCTTCCCCCTTTCCAAATTTGAGAGATTTAGAAACCAGCAGCTCTGAAGAGTAATACAGGGGTACGGGGTGCGGTTGCCCGGGTCTGCCGGGGGCTGCCGCGGGGCGGGAGTGCGGGGAGGCCGGGGCTGCCCCGTGCCGGACACAGCCGGTTCCAGCCGGCTCCGACCGACCCAGCGCAGGGCGCGGCTGAGCCCCGCGGGCACGATGGCGGCGCCTCGGGGAAAGCCTGGGGAAGGGACCGCAAAGCGCTGCCCGACCGTGAGGGTGAGGGGAGAAGGTGAGAAACTGCCCTGAGAGCACCGAGGGCAGAGGGGAGGAGGCGATCCCCTGCAGCCCCTGGAGAAACCACAGTGGAGCAGGTTTGGTCTGAAGCCCGTGGAGGACCATGCTGGAGCAGATACCCACGCTGCAGCCTGTGAAGAATCCCACAGCAGAGCAAGGGGATATGCTGTGGAGGATCTGTGCTGGAGCAGGCTCCTGGCAGTAGTTGCAGTCCATGGAGAGGAGCCCACGCAGGAACAGGAGAAAAGTGTGTGGAGGAGTGAGCGGCAGAGAGGAGTTGTTATGGGCTGACCACAGCCATCATTCCCCAAAACTTTACTCTGTTTTAAATTTGCAATAAATTAATTTTGTCGAAGCTGAGTCTCTTTTGCCTGTGATGGTAATTGCTAAGTGATCTCCCTGTCTTCCTCTTGACCCGTGGGCTTTTTAATTTTATTTTCTCCCCTGTCATGTCGAAGCAGGAAAGTGAGAGAGTGGCTGGGTGGGTGTCTGGCAGCTGGCCCAGGGCAACCGGCCACAACAGGATACAGTGAATGAGTAACAGCTTTTGCTACAGTGCTGGGCCTCAAATATCTACTCTGTTGCATCATGACTCGGAGGCAATGATTGTAGATACCGCTAGAACCTCAATCAGTACTTTTAAAGGATGCTGAGGGGAAGGGCTGTAGGAACAGTTTGGATGGAGAATTCCATCTGTTGTGCCAGACTTGAACAATAAGAAATGATCTTTGAGAAAACCATGATGGTATATGGGACCAGCACTCTTAATATCTTCATTAATGGACAGTGGGATTGAGTGCACCCTCAGAAAGTTTGCAGATGACACCAAGCTGTCATGTCCAGGGGATGGGATGCCATCCAGAGGGACCTGGACAAGCTCTAGAAGTGGGCCTATAGGAACTTCATGAGGTTCAACAAGGGCAAGTGCAAGGTCTTGCACCTAGGCTGGAGCAGCCTCCAGTGTCAATACAGGCTGGGGGATGAAGGGATTGAGAGCAGCCCAGCAGAGAAGGACTTGGCAGTACTGGTGGATGAAAAGCTGGACATAGGTCAACAATGTGCTCTTGCAGCCCAGAAAGCCAACTGTGTCCTAGGCTGCATCAAAAGCAATGTGGCCAGCAGGTTGAGAGAGGTGATTTTTTTTATTTTTTTTTTTCCCCTCTACTCTACACTTGTGAGACTCCACCTGGAGCACTATGTGGAACTCTGGACTCCTTAGCACAGGAAAGACATGGACCTGTTGAGGAGGGTCCAGAGGAAGGCCACAAAAATGGTCTGAGAGATGGAATACCTTTCTTATGAGAAAAGGCTGAGAGCTGGGGTTGTTCAGCCTGGAGAAGAGAGGGCTCTGGGGAGACCTTATTGCAGCCCTTCAGTGCTTAAAGGGGGCTTATAAGAAAGACAGGAACAAACTTTTTAGTAGGACCTGTTGTGATAGGATAGGGGGTAATGCTTGTAAACTAAGAGACTGGAACAAGTTGCCCAGAGAGGTGGTGGATGCCCCATCCCTGGAAACATTCAAGGTCAGGCTGGTTGGGGCTCTGAGCAACCTGATCTAGTTGAAGATGTCTGTGCTTGTTGCAGGGATGAGTGGAATATATGACCTTTAAATGTCCCTTCCAACTCACCATTCTATGATTCAGTGATGGTACCTTCATACAAAGAAAACAGCATGCTCACTGAGAGCTGCAAGAACCCATAGCTGAAAGACCAAATGGATTCACTCAAGTGAGAAACGAGGCACATGCTTCAGTAGAAGTAATCAACTGTCAAAACAGTAACAGGCAAAAGATTCTTGATCTGTTCTGTCTTGATAAAGACTGGATACCCATCTGCCAGGTTGTATGCAACTGTTTCCCTGGGCAGGGGAAATGGAAATTAATTATTTGGGGGTGAACAAAGGAGGTATGTGTTCGTGAGAGGTAAATAGCAAGATTAGACTAAAAGGAGTAAAGCAAGACTAGTTTCTATCAGTCAGAACATTATGCTCTTAAACAAGCCATGTTTCTCAATATTGTTGATGGGGACAAGAGCTCAATTCTTATTCATACCCTCTGTAGCAATTGTTCAGTTGTCTGATGCGGGTGGAGGAAATGGACTGTGCTGCATTAGGAATGTCCATGCTGTCTTCAAAACTGGTCCAAAACCCTAGGGAACTTGAGATGCTTTTGGAAAAAAATGTTAATGTAAACTTGTGTACAGAACTGTATTTAGCTGTTCTTAAGTACTTGGTAGACTTGTAGCCTGCCATGGAGTATATGAAGAATAACTGTAACTGACTCTTGGGCCTTGCAGGAATGCTTCTGAATCATGAGGGAGCAAGGTAGAGTCCTTTCTTGGGAGGAGGGCAGTTCTTAAGGAAGGATGTGTAGTAAGGTGCAGTGAGGGAGGAGGTAGCTGGGTGGGGGTTGATGTAGGAGTAGTAGTTATTTCACTTGTTCTCTCTGGCATTTTGATATTCCTGAAACAAGAGATATCCAAGAATATATGGGGTTTTTTCCCTCTGATATAAAAGTATAGAAATGTTAACTAATGTTTTCCATATCATTTCAACAAGAATTTGAGGTAACTCTTCATTACCGCACACATATTTTTATGCAGTAGAAACCGTATATGTATATATATATATAACTATATATATATATTCTTCAGTAAACATGCCTGCCTTGTAACAGGAATACAATGAAAAATAGACTTACGGATTAATACAAGTCTCCCCAGTTAGAAATAGACTGAGACATTACCCCAGTATAAAACAATGTCTACTGTTTATATAGAACTTCTCACATGTAAATATTATCATGCTACTGTAGAAGAGAAATATCACTGGTTTTTACAGGTGCCAGGGCCTGGAGAGGAAAAGATTAATTGTTCAAGGCCACCTACATGGCCAGCCCTGATCTAGGTCTTAGTCCTGTGCTGTGTCTAGTAGACAATATCTAATCTGTCCAGTGTAAGGAGGTCTCAGAAATACTGCTTGTAGCTGTTGAAGCACATATGAAATTGTGAGTATTTATTGCTGAATTGTCTTTATTTTTTTTTCTGTTCCCTTGCAGATCATAACGTGTCTGGAATTTCCATTGAAACGGATAACAAAAATGTAAAAGCAGAGGAGTTTAAGGGTACAGTATGGGCACTGCTGTGATTGTTTTCAATATATACACAATGCATGAAAGCTATGTATACAGAAGTTGTGCAGCTGCTAAGATTGTCTTCCTCTTTCCTGAGGGGTCCTGATGCTACTTTTTCCATTGACTCTTTGTGTAATCTTGGTCTTGTCCCCATTTTCTCTTAGTTGATGTGGGATTGGACTAGATGCTCTACCGATGTCCTTTTCAGCCTCATCTATTCTGTGATTGTCTGACTTGTTTGTCAGTACTGGTAGCCCACTGTCTAACTTCTGCCTGGTTTCCTTCCACCAAAAATGATGAGAACTGATAGAAAGGAGAAGCATTAACTATCTGACAAGATAGACAAGTGAGGAACTAGAGAGAGAACAACTGTAAGTCAGCTAATTGTCAGTAACTATAATTTAATGGCTTTTTTTAATTGTCAGCAACTATAATGGCTATTTACGTATTTATATATGTATGTTGTATGTAAAATGACAATTGGCTTCCAGTAATGTGCTAGAGAAGTTAAGGATGCAGGGGGGAAACCCTGACGTTTGCTGGATAGATGAGAAAGGGATCCTAGTAGTGTGCATGTGAGGTTTGTGGGTTATGTGAGGTATTTTCTGTTTGTTTTTTGCATTTGGTTGGAATGGAGACAGATGGGAATTTAGGAAGTGAAATAATGACTTTAGCTTTAGGCTTTATTCATCTGTTTGAGGTAATACTAAAATATTTTAGAGGTTTCTAAAACTGCTGCCTGGGCTCCTGTCAAGTATTCTTGTAACTTTGGGGGAAGAAAAACTTAATACATTTAGAGCTCAGGACAGGCAAGAAGAGAGATAAACTATTCAGGTAATATTAAAGCTTGATCAGGTTCTATCTTTTTATGATATGTGGCTTGCATTTTGTTCTTTTGTTATTTGTATGATAGAGTGAGATCAGTTTAGCATGGCTCAGATGCTCAGTTCTTTTTGTGTAGCAACACCAAGGGAGTGGCAGAGGCTGATAGATGTAGCTATTCAACTGAATACAGCTGTCTGAAATACATTTTTCTTTTCTCCTCCAACTCTTGTTACTGTGGAGGAAGGTGGTTAGTCACTGGAACAGGCTCCCCAGGAAGGTGGTCACGGCACCAAGCCTGTCGGAGTTCAGGGAGTGTCTGGATGATGCTCTTAGTCATATGGTTTAGGTTTAGATAGTCCTGCAAGGAGCAGAGTTGGATTTGATGATACTTAAGGGTCCCTTCCAACTTCAGATATTCTATGATTCATTCTATAACCAAATAATAGCCTCAAGACCACATGAAAGAAATCCAAATTAAACATTGTCAAGATCTCTCCAAGATTCCAGAAGGTTCTTTCAGGCCTGGCAGAGCCTGTGTTGATGCACAGCATCCTGTGGGCCTACCTTAATGCAGGTCAAGTAGACCTGTTCTGGAAAATATCTCTCGCTGACTGCATTAGTATGAGAAGAAGTGGGAGGAGAACTATAACTAAGGAGGGGTTTATTATGTTTTCTCTGTTCTGCTTGTGCTCCCTTTCTCTGGATAATACTAGTGGGAGGGTATCAATGCTAGCTTTTCCTGAAATGAAAAAATGTAGCATGCAAGAAAGGGGCAGCTCATTCAAGATGGAGGTGACTTACTCAGCTGAGAACGCTTCAGCTGAGCCGTCTCTGTGTACTAGTATAGACCGGCTCATGAGACCAGCCAACTGTCACAAGGTCAGTAGCAAAAGCAAGCTGAGCTTGAATGATGGTTTTTCTTTGTTAGAAGGATACAAAAACAAAATGGAAAGGAAACTTAAGCAAATCTTAAGATTCAGGAAGCCTCCACCCATACACTCAACCTGAAGTCAGGAACCTCGGGCTTCCTGAGTGTACAGCATGTTTTTTGAAGCAGCCAGTGTGTGTGTAACATGTTTCTGGCAAAGAATGCCCTCCTGCTGCAATATTTCTATCAAGTCTGGACATTTTTTTCCTCTGTGAGAGATCACCAAGGCTACAAGTCTGGCTCCTTGGAAGCTTTCGGTTTCTCTACAGAACAGACCTGGGAAGTCAGACTCCAAAGGATGAGGGAATAGATCTGTCAGTAGCTCTTAATTGCCCTCCAGCCTTGTTTGCTGAGACTGGAAACGAGACTGCCACTTAATGCAGATGGACTGCATGTTTGAGCAGTGGATGTTTGTCTGCTGAAAGCTACAGTCATTGCCAAAACTATAAAGACTTTTGATCCTTGATACTCTAGTTTATATTGCAAAACGAGGAGTCTAAAGGTGGCAAGACCAATATTGTATATGTTTCTTTTACAGAAGTTTCTGGGAGATACTAAATTTTACTTTATTAATAGATTTGGAGCCAGTCAGATGTGTGGTTTGATTCTTGCCTCTGATGTTGTTTCCCAACAATTCTTATTAATACCTTGATTTAAGAGTTATTTACCAGGGAGAAAAATACATATATTTCAGCATGCTGTTCCACAGAAAATGGAAGTGCAGAGATGCTGAGTTTGTGTCAGTAATTCATCTATACAGTTTGTCATGTCTTCTCTCCCTCTTTAGTTCCCCCATAATAACTATAGGCTTGACCATAGACCAGAATTACTATGATGCAACTACATGGTAGTGATGACATATGCTGATGCCCAGCTGTGAGGGAGGAAAAAAATAACAGTTGAGCTCTTCCTCATTAGGAGCACTAATTTTGATTTGTTTCCTACCCAGTTATAGGTATATATATAGCAATAATAAGTAACTTAAAAACTCAGCCTCTCTGTGAAATTTGGTTGGTGATGCCTACTATACATAAGTCAGGGAAACTTGAGTGGACAGACAAAAAGATGAACAACTGTATGAACCTTATTTTCTTGAACTCAGGAAAAATAAGATGTAACTGCCAAGGGATGTTGGGAACAGCCTCTGCCCCCAGCAGCTCTGGGGGTTCTTCCCAATGCATCTGGAGGCCTTGGGGGTCTTTGTCCCAGGCCACTGGACAGAGCTGCTGCTTTTCCATTTGCAGCTTCAACCAGTAGCAAGGTTGTATGTGTGTCTTAGGGATGCATGCGTGTGTGCACACACCCACACATACACACACTCGTGACACTTGCACTGCCAGCTACACAGACCGCCACAGACAAGGCACTGCTTTCAACAGCCCCCACACAGACCACTGCCTGGGTGAAGTGCTAAGGCTGACAACAGGCCCAAGCCAGAGCTGACCTATAGATGAATTCTGTATATTTTATAACTGATAACCATTGTGCTAGTAGGTATTGTACTAAGTTATAACAACCCACTTACCGCTGATGTAAAAAGTGCTAAAGCATTGAAATACTGAAGCCTGAACAACAGGCCCCAAGCCGAAGCTGCTAACTTAGTGTGTAATCATTAACAAAGTGTGTAAGCTCTCTAGTGAAAGATGCCTCCTAGAATATAATCAGTAGTGAGGGTGGAATGCTGAGAGAATGTGTCCAACTTCCCTTGTTTAACCTTGTTCAGGGCTGAGAACCCACCTATTTGGCCTTGTTAGAAACTCCCTTGGTTTGCCCCCCTGAGCCCTGGCCAGGCTTTGGGTGGAATCCAACAGGAGAATGAAACCAGGAATTTTCCACTCAAAACAAAGGTGCCAGCTATTCTGGCTTGCCGATCTCTGGTATATAAGGCTGGACCCGCTCACAGCGACTTTGGAAGCCTCACCTGTGGGTGGACGCACCAGGTAGGATTTCCCACTTGCCGGGACAGGCTCTGCAAACCCTCGCTGTAACCGGGGCTGCCCAGCCACTGCGGGTCTGGGTGATGGTAACATATGCAAGTGGTGATGGATCTTTCCTAATCACTATTCTCTCTCTCCCATGTAGTAATGATTTGATGCATTACCCTGTATTTTCCTGTTTGTTGCTTTAGGTGCATATTCTGCCTTTTCTTACTGCATGTCTTCTGTATTACTCTGTTACATTATTTAGTTATCACCAGTAAAATACACCTGCTCTTTTCACTGTGGTGTCTGAGTTTAATCGGTATCCTTAATCAGCAAAACACTGGGCTCATATAAAGCATTATAAGTACAGACAGCTGAGCCTCCTTCCTCCTCTCTGGCTGGTGGAGATTGAAGTTCAGTGGTGAAAGCCCTCACAGAACACTCTCGAGATTCGCAAACACATGCCTGTTCTTGCATCCCCTATGTACCAACACAGTCCCTCTGTCCATCTGCTACCCCTGCCCTACTCATCAGCTCGCCCAGCTTGAGGTTTGCTTGTGAATTACACACAGACCTCTAGGCACACCAGGTCCAGAGAAGACACTGTGCACACACCACACACCCCCTCTGCCACAAGCCCAGGGGTGTCAACACCTCCAGTATGAACCCAGTTGCTGGCCCTAAATTTACTCAAGAAACTGCTCTCTGCCTTGGTAGCTTGCATTCCAGGCACATGTGCTTTGAGACTCACCAACACACACTCCCAACATCTGTGCCCCCCCCCAACTACTGATGCAGAGACCCTCACTTGCTCCAGTTGCCCCCACCACAGTTCCATCAGTTTGTTTGGAGATTGACAGTCTTCGTCACCATTTCTGTTAGTCCCTGTTTGTCATGCTTGTGTCTGTTTCTGTTTGTTGCTGCCCCCTTTACTTGTTATCACTTTTGCATTGAAAAGGTCCTTGATTGGGAAACCTTAATGAAGCAGACTCACTTTCCACATACCCTTACAATAACCAATGTGAAATTGTAACTAAATACATGTTACTTAAGAGAATGTTTAACCACCCTACTGCTATGTTTTCCATCTGCATTGTTATAAATTTAAACAGTTAAACTACTGATACTGAATTCAAAATGGTAACTCACAAAATACTGTTGATAACAGGGTCAGAGTCCTTTTTTAATGGTGGTATGCTCACTGACAAAAATATTTAAACCTAAAATGAGGGTAGTAATACAGAATCTCTGCCCATCCAACATGGAAAGATCTAGTCTCCAACATCTGAAGTTTGATCCGAAGACCACTGAAGCATGGGAAAATTACTAGTTTCTGTTTCCCCATTGTGTTTGAGTAAATCTGGAGAAGGTCTAATGGCATGACACTGAGAAGTAGATCTGGCCCTTGCTGACTGCTCAAGTTCTTTTGCAGGGGAAACATTAATTTCATGGAGCCTGAATGCACACCAAACATAATGCTAAAGTCTCTAATTTTCCCTTTTGTGTTAATTTTTTTTTCACCCTTCTAGAGGCTATTCTTAGTTGCAAGCACAAATTTTCAAAAGCGATGAGCTTAAGAATAGAATGGAAGAAAATTCAGTCTCAAGGAGTCTCATTTGTCTACTACAATGGTGAATTTACAGGTACAGTACTACAGACTTGCACTGATAGTTTAACATGTCATTCTAGCAGAGGTATCGACTCTTTCTTGTGAAGTAACATTAGGAAAATGACTGAAGGACAATGCTTTTGACTCTGCATACTGAACAGCTGTCCTTTTGAGGAAAAGAATTCTTCCCCATGAGGAAAACAAAAAAGCATTTCTTAATAAAATAATTAATAATTAGTTATCTTTTTAATTAAGTAAAATATAATAAAACTCAAGACTAAGAAAATGGCACTGCACATTCCTTGACATTTTTCAAAAATGTTTACATGCAGATATAAACTCCCCAAAACTACTGCAAGCTCTGCCCTTCTATCCTACAAAGAGGTTTATGAATCTTCCTGTAGAGCTGGAGGCTTAGATATGAATAATGCAGCAATTTTTGTATGCATAAAATATAAACTCAGCTGTATATTTTAAATTATTCGTATTCTTTTCAGAAGTGGAATTTCTCTTTATTTGTTCTGAAAAGGACTTACTTTAGCTTTATGTGTATGGGTCTTTGGTTTATATTTACACAATAAATGAAGGTTCAGGAGTAAAATAAAAGGGCAGCAATTTTGTTAGTTTGTAGAGCTTGCAAGTTGTGCTTGTGTTGTTGATGAACTTGGTTTTATTTGCACATATTTAATTTAGAGAAATACTGGAACTCATGGTTCTGTGTGTGCATGTAGCTTTAATTTCATAACAAGCTGTAGAATAAAAACCCCCTCATTGTAAGAAGTCTGATGGCCATACCTTTGCTAAATGCATCAAGTTTTTCTTGCCAAGTTAAAATGTCAAATACTTTGCTGTGGTCTTGCTCACATTTCTTTCTGTAAGGTAATTAAGTTATTGATTGCCATCCCTCTAGTGGAAAATTATGTCTTTTTTGTCACCTGACTACTGCTATACGTATTTTTTGAAATATCTGAAGAAAAAAAGCATTCCATCTTCCAGCTGGAAATGTATGATAGATGTAGGTTTTTCAAACTGAGTTTTTTTAAAACTAAATGGACAAGTTGTGGAAGGTTCTTACTGTCTTGGGAGGAGGTTACATTTTGCTCCTTGGTGGTAGATAACTAATACTGAACAAATGAGCAGTACTTCATACATTGTACGTGATTTCAGAACAAGCCAATGAGATGTAGACATTTGCTGTAAGCAAAGAGCAGAAACCTCTCTGTCTGTTCTCCCTTAAAGGTGATCTTCGAGGCCGAGCAGAGATGCTGAATACAGGAATCCGTATTAGAAATGTGACCAGAAAGGATTCTGGGACCTACCGCTGTGAAATCAGTGCAAAGAGTGAAGAAGGGCAACACCTTGGAGAGGCTACTATTACTCTCACAGTACTGGGTATGAACTTTATTACTTGGACTTCTGTAAAGAAACTGAATGTGGACAAGGAGTGTTGAAAGTAGGGTTGTCCATATGGTGTGTGACTGATGGGTTTTGGGGTCTTCTTTGGGGTAGATTTATAAACATATGTGCACATGTACTTTCTACAACATACTTTACAACAGAGCTTCTCAAAATGCACACGTATTAGAAAGATTTTGTTGATATAAATGTGGATTTCAGTTCTCAAAACTTATCAAATACGCTGATTTATGTGATGGTGAAACTTCCATTTCTACTAAAACTGAAGTCACTCAGTGTCCAAGAATCTGAATAAGCTGATCACGGTGTTTGGCACTGGAAAGTCAGCATCTGTCAACACTTATCAAATATTCCTAAGCAACAGTTCATTCCAATATGTTACAGTCTCCTACTGGTTTGTTTGGTTTGTTTTTTTTTTTTTAAGGAGAAACTGCTGCAGTGTCTGTGCAGTGCCAGCCAGCAAGCTAGCAATCTGTGCACTTTATTTACATGAGAGGGTGTTGGCTTGGGGGGTGCTTGGTCTCTGTGGGGTTTTGTTTGTTTTCTTTCCCAACTGGGGAGAGGAGGGAAAAGTGAATACTGAGTACATTCTCCTTACATGGTTCTTTCCTAGTCAATAAATAGGAGAGGCTGGTAGTTTTCTTCTTTTTTCCATATAGGAAGAAAATACTTGCTTTTGTAGTTTCTATATTGTTTTTTTCTATACAAAAATAATTGATCTTTTAAAATTAGAAATAAAGGCTCAAAGTTCTTCATAAAGGATGATAAATTCATGAACTTCTGATTAGCTCAAACAGTGAGATAACCTCATTTTTTACTTTTATTCTACTCCCTCAACAGCTTTCCTGTTTTAAATGTGGCTTCTTAATTTGAAATCTTAGACCCCAACGCAGAGTGTGTGTGTTGCTTACAAACCTTTTTGAAAGCTAATGTGAATTAGTTAGTATTTCACTTGGTTTTCTTTATTTTTGCATTTTATTTTAAAATCAGCCAAGAAAAAGCTATGAATACTTGTTAAGGTGTCAGTTGTGCTTTTAATGTTCCATGCGTGCCTCTTCATCCTTCATTTTCATCTACATATCTTTGAGTTACCAAAAAAAAAAAGATTCTTTTCTGTTCACATAATAATAATAAAGGAGATGTTCATCTTCATGGCAGACAGAACAATCAGTTCTCCTGAAAATGTTTTAGTTTAAACTGAAAGTTAGTAGCCAATTGATTTTGGTCTTCAACCTGGGATTTACACAATGGCTATTGGTAATTCTTTCTGACAATCATTTTTCAAAAACCAGTTGACAAATTTGAATAGAAAAAATATATTTCCTCTTTCTCACTTCTGTTTTTAAATACTGGGGCAAGGAAGTGGGGAATTCTGGGACTACAGATTCCCTGAATTATCCCTCCTCTGACCATGAGCAAGAGTCCTCAAACAAGAAATAAGGTGAAACAAACTCTCAGGGGTTGGATGAGAGTGTATAGATTTGAGACAGGATGACACAGCACATTGTGGAGGAGGCTGGGAGCAAACCTCTCCTGCATTTTTAGCGACTCATAAATTTTACTGTGCTCTCCAGTAGCAGGACTCTCTCTGCCTTCAACCTCTTATCCAACACCTCATTTCATTAATGTGGTAGTTTCTAAGCATGTACACAAGAGCTCACCCCTTCACCAGTGACTGTCAAACTGTTGTCACATAGACAATACTGATAAGACTGTGTAACAAGTGCAATTTCATTGTCCAGTTGCTCCGACTACTCCAGTATGTGAGGTACCCAGCTCTGCAATGACGGGAACAGTAGTGGAACTGAGCTGTAAGGAGACTGAGGGGTCTCCTCCGTCTGAGTACCAGTGGTACAAGAATGGTGTTGCCTTACTGGAAAAGACAGGAACAGGCAGTGCTAGAGCAGCAAACATAACTTACACCATGAATAAAAAATCTGGCACTCTGGTAAGTGTAATAACCAACTCTGTCATAACCAGCTATCAAGAAGACCCAATTTACTGTCTCATACAACGATGCACAGGGGTCTTAATCCAAAAATGCACAAGGTCTTTGTGAGAGATCAATGTCATGCTGAAATAAGTGCTAACAAATGTAAAAGGTGATTTCCACCTCACTCCACATCTATGGCTTGTCATTAGTCTGAGACAGACAAATTGGGTGAGTTGCAAGGCTGCATTAATGATAAATGAGCAGAATCTAGAAAATATGTGACAAATTTCACCTTGTCAGCTAACTAGTGCCAGGTGAGAATGATCTCTCAGTATGTCAACAGACTTATATTTCATAGCACCTTAAAATCTGAAAAAGCATCTTCACAGACTTCAGGGGAAGTGCAGCACTAAGGACGGTCCAGGATCTGTGCAATCCTGTGGCATTTGAAATTTTTCAGTCCAGTACTTGTGAAGTCAGTGGGAATGAGTTGGGCCTGTAAGTAAGCTTAGTGTTTTTTTGGTTTAATTTAGAGTCTTTTTTTTTTTTTTTTTTCTTTTTTTGGGGGGTGGGGTGGGGGTGGGGAGGGTGAGGAGTGGTATTCCTCTCAGAAAGGAGACTGGCTGTCTCTTTCCTATCCTTCCCTCATTAGCTAATCTTTCTAAAAAAAATTGATACATAATACTTAAATGCATTGTCAGCTGAGACTTTTCAGAAGAGTTGTTCTAGGAACATGCTACTCTTGTGCATGGTCAAATGTGGAAATTGAAATGTGACTAAGCCTTCAGAGGTGCTGTGGATATTTCAGCGCACTGG
>NW_020799091.1:101798755-101802219 GCF_003259725.1 Athene cunicularia | reverse complement strand
CAAAATAAAAATGTCTAGATGTTTCAGGAGCCCAGTGTAGAGTTTAAATTAAGGCATTGGGGCTACAATATTTGTTGGCCTTTATTTTGTGTTGAATTTTAAAATCTTTGCTGTTTAAAAATAAAAAAGCACTGAATTTTAAATAACTTGCCTGAAGAGTTCTTCAAGACTGGGACCTGATGTTGCCATCAGGTGTTTCAGTTATTTTAGGCAAACTAACTAGATGAAAACACTTGCTTTAAGACTTTTAAAGATTTCAAGATATTTTCCCTTAGAGACTTGAATAGTAATATTTACTGGGGATAGGTATTATGAGGAGTGTGTATCCCTTGACCTCTCTTATTCTTTCCCTCCTTTTGACCCAAAGTAAGCAGTTCAGGTGTATTAGGCACTCTTGTTACTGTGGCTGTGATATAGTAATGCTTTTGGGCTTCTGATCTACATCTGAGTGTTGCTAATTAACTTACACAGCTTGTACCAAAGACCACTTATAGATACAAAAGGTGCCTGTAGTAATTAGGGGAAAAAAATCCAACCAATGGAAATTTTTACAACTTCCAACATTGGACTTATGTTTTATGATTACAGATGACCTTAATGTAAGTGGTATCATCGCTGCTGTAGTATTTGTGGCTCTGGTAATGGCATTGTGTGGCCTTGGAGTATTTTATGCCCAAAAAAAGGGCTACTTTACAAGTAAGTGAAATAAAATCACTCCTTCCTTGTATCAAAAAAAAAAGTCTGTACTTCTGCTGGCTGTAACATATCCTCCTTTTCAGGGGGGCTCTAACTCCATGATACTAAAGCTAAAGAGCTTTACAACAGCAACTTTTTTGGTGTAGACGTTTTTTATTCTGCTGACTTCTACTGCAAACAGTACTTAAAAAAACTGACATGGAGACGTTTGCAGTTGCCTAAGGCTACTAAACAACAACCTAGAAAAAGCAACGAGCCAAACCCTGGTTGCTGGAACCTCTCTGCTCTAGTTTTGAGCATGGATGGTGAAGAAAGGCAACAAAAAGCAATCCGTGACCGTTTACTTTTAATCTAAAAGGTTTGAGCGGCTGAGTTCTGGTGAAGGGGAAACAAACTGGCTCCCTCTTCTGGGTCGTGGAGAAAATTTGCTTTTAGGGATTGCTGCAAAAAGCTCGACACCCTCTCCGTAGTCTTTCCATTAGTGCCGGTAGAGTTCAGCAGAATAAGAAGGGATGCCAGATGTCGGGGTCTGGGAAGGTCTGCTGCCTGAAAGTAACAGGCTAACGGAGCTGCAGTTAGAGTTCATGTTCACTTCGAAGTTCATTTACCTTTGAAAGCTACATAATCTTTTTCTGTTTAAACTCACTATACCAAAAAGAGACATTTGATACAGAAACTCCTCCTAGAAACTAAAGAGCTGAATAAGCTATGAATAACTATTTCAAAGAACTTTAAATCAGCTAAGGAAACTATTCTTGTGCTAATTCTTTTTTTTTTTTTTTTTTTTCTTCTCCTTTTTTCCCCAGAGGAAAACTCTTCCCAGTAAGTATCTTGATGCAAGCAGAACACAAATCACTGCAAACTTCATTTACATTTCTGATGATTTAATAACTGTGATGATTAAGGCCTTTCTTACATGATTCTTTTACAGTGACTTATTTGAACACTGAAATAAACTTGATCCTACACACCAGCTGGTTCCCTTATTAGAACCAGTGCGCTGGTCAGAAAATGAATTTGTTTCCTCTTCAAATTAGACAAAACATGATCAGAACCAAATTGAACTGTCCTCCTATCCATGTCTACAGACTATTTCAGGAAACATTTTGTAAAAATATAACTGGTGGAAACTTTAAGGGTGTCTGGTCTGCTCCTTTGATATGGATGTATTTCTTGCACATAGATGTCTTAGTAGCAAGTGAGAATTCCTCAAGCTATTTTAGTGCTCCCACACAAGGCTAAAATTTTATCTTCATTGGAGGCTGGCCTCCCTTTTTTTTTTTTTTTTCTTTTCAAAGTTTATTATTGTACTTCTAGGTAATAGCAGGTTAAAAAAATAGTAATGTACTAAAGAGAAATACAAATATTACTTTAAAATACTGTGTGATTTATACTGGTCATGAACTAGACAAAAAGCATAACTAAGACTTGAAAAAACAAGGTAGGGAAGGTAGTTTGACAGTGGCTTGTGAGATAATGACAGCTATCTAAAAGCATTCAATGAATGTGTTATTGTAACTTTTTTCTAAGAGGGGGAAAAAAAAATTAAGGAGTGCTGGAAATCTGGAAAAATGAATTCATAAATAATGTTCTCAAAGGGTTAATGCTAACACCAGAAAAGTGACTTATTTAACCTATGTTCCTTTCCTGCTGTTAACAGAAAGAAGACTAACTATCAATCTACAAGTGAAAAGGCAAGTATTTTGCATTCAGTATTGTGTTTTTAGATGTCTTCAAACTTCCTTAGATATTTGATGGTTTTGCACGTATACACACACACACCAACCCATCCATGCCACCAATACCTGGAGATACCTTCTGTGCTTTTATAGCTTCCTATTACTCAGTTTCAAGTGCCATACAACTTCAGCACCTTGCTCCATACTTTACTTTTTACCACACTAACCAGATTTTTACCCAGTTGTCTTTTACCTACCTCTTCCTACCTTTCCCTGTTCTATTAGCTTCTTTAATTTTTTTCTTCCCCATTTTCATGATTACTTTCCCTCTATCAGAAAGAGGCAGCACCCTTACACTGTTTGGCACTATCATCTCTATACTGTCCACTTAATAATGCCATTTCTTGAAGTGAAGACTTCCACTCTGCCTTGCTTATATGTATTAGTTAACCAAGGAAACTGACACAGTCCAGGGCAGCAGTGAAAGACTGGGCCTTAGTTAACTCTCAGAGAGTAATGAGTCAAAAGGCTTGACTAAAGACGAAAGCTAAACTTGATAGGTTTTTTCCCCCTTCCTCACTGGGAGGGCTCAGGGGCTTTAACTGCATACATTGTTCAGATGGGTGCAAAAAGAATGGAGTGCCAGCTAAAGCTTCAACTAGAAGTAACATAATTTCACTATCTGTAGTGCTACATTAGTAGACTGAAAAGCTCACTGAATGCAGCTCATTTCTTTAATCAAAATAATGTACTAAATAGCATAAGCTTATTCCTTCACCTAGTATGTATATAAGAAATGTACAGAAGCCAACTGATTACTCTGAGTTGGAAGGAACAAACTTTGAAGAGCTGTGGTATCCGTTTATCAGTATTAATGCACTTAACCAGGTGTTCAGAGCTGTTTGCTTGTAAACATTAACCGACAGTGCTCCAGGCATGCTTCTTTCCAGTCTTGATGCTTTTAGTTTCTTCTGAAATGTACACTAAAGGTTAATCTGGTTAAAATCTTTGAACTGTTATTTATGTAACCTTATCTGCTTCATTTAGGATTTCAAGCATACCAAGTCCTTTGTTATTTAGAAGATTTCT
>NW_020799091.1:101795910-101798705 GCF_003259725.1 Athene cunicularia | reverse complement strand
AAAAAAAAAAAAAAAAAAAAAAAAATCCTGCTGCCTGTTTTTTCTACTTGCACAGTTTAAGTGAAGTGTAACATTGGTTAGTTAGTAAAGAATTTAGCAAAGGCTGAAAGGAAGATTCTGTAATAACCAAAAATGTATGAATGTTTTTGAAAAATATAAAACTAGACCAACTAGATCTTGCAGATGTGATAGGAAAGCAGAAGGTAAAAAATTCTAACAAATACTGCACAGAAATTATTATCCAAGTATTCTGTAAAGCAGTTGTCTGGTGCTTTCTTAGAACTTAACTGAAAATCACTGTATCATGGCTTTTAATGCATTCCTGGTTGATAATGAGCAAGTGTTCCACAAGCTACTAAGATAGAACCCCACTGTTGTGGAAATACTAACCGCAGTCCTAAATTGCTGTCAACTAATGCACAGAAACTGATAGGTCTGGGGGTAAAATTCTCAACCATGTATTTATGTATGCTTAAAGTCAGGATCCAGATAAGTAATTGGATGGATAATAGAAATCTATGAAAATGTTTCTGCTGTTGATGCTTTTGGGGTTTTTTTATATAGATGATTGTGTGAAGCTCCTATTATGTCAGGAAATGGGCATGGGTTCAAATAAACTAAAATAAAAATTTAAAAATTCAAAATAAAAATGTCTAGATGTTTCAGGAGCCCAGTGTAGAGTTTAAATTAAGGCATTGGGGCTACAATATTTGTTGGCCTTTATTTTGTGTTGAATTTTAAAATCTTTGCTGTTTAAAAATAAAAAAGCACTGAATTTTAAATAACTTGCCTGAAGAGTTCTTCAAGACTGGGACCTGATGTTGCCATCAGGTGTTTCAGTTATTTTAGGCAAACTAACTAGATGAAAACACTTGCTTTAAGACTTTTAAAGATTTCAAGATATTTTCCCTTAGAGACTTGAATAGTAATATTTACTGGGGATAGGTATTATGAGGAGTGTGTATCCCTTGACCTCTCTTATTCTTTCCCTCCTTTTGACCCAAAGTAAGCAGTTCAGGTGTATTAGGCACTCTTGTTACTGTGGCTGTGATATAGTAATGCTTTTGGGCTTCTGATCTACATCTGAGTGTTGCTAATTAACTTACACAGCTTGTACCAAAGACCACTTATAGATACAAAAGGTGCCTGTAGTAATTAGGGGAAAAAAATCCAACCAATGGAAATTTTTACAACTTCCAACATTGGACTTATGTTTTATGATTACAGATGACCTTAATGTAAGTGGTATCATCGCTGCTGTAGTATTTGTGGCTCTGGTAATGGCATTGTGTGGCCTTGGAGTATTTTATGCCCAAAAAAAGGGCTACTTTACAAGTAAGTGAAATAAAATCACTCCTTCCTTGTATCAAAAAAAAAAGTCTGTACTTCTGCTGGCTGTAACATATCCTCCTTTTCAGGGGGGCTCTAACTCCATGATACTAAAGCTAAAGAGCTTTACAACAGCAACTTTTTTGGTGTAGACGTTTTTTATTCTGCTGACTTCTACTGCAAACAGTACTTAAAAAAACTGACATGGAGACGTTTGCAGTTGCCTAAGGCTACTAAACAACAACCTAGAAAAAGCAACGAGCCAAACCCTGGTTGCTGGAACCTCTCTGCTCTAGTTTTGAGCATGGATGGTGAAGAAAGGCAACAAAAAGCAATCCGTGACCGTTTACTTTTAATCTAAAAGGTTTGAGCGGCTGAGTTCTGGTGAAGGGGAAACAAACTGGCTCCCTCTTCTGGGTCGTGGAGAAAATTTGCTTTTAGGGATTGCTGCAAAAAGCTCGACACCCTCTCCGTAGTCTTTCCATTAGTGCCGGTAGAGTTCAGCAGAATAAGAAGGGATGCCAGATGTCGGGGTCTGGGAAGGTCTGCTGCCTGTTTTTTCTACTTGCACAGTTTAAGTGAAGTGTAACATTGGTTAGTTAGTAAAGAATTTAGCAAAGGCTGAAAGGAAGATTCTGTAATAACCAAAAATGTATGAATGTTTTTGAAAAATATAAAACTAGACCAACTAGATCTTGCAGATGTGATAGGAAAGCAGAAGGTAAAAAATTCTAACAAATACTGCACAGAAATTATTATCCAAGTATTCTGTAAAGCAGTTGTCTGGTGCTTTCTTAGAACTTAACTGAAAATCACTGTATCATGGCTTTTAATGCATTCCTGGTTGATAATGAGCAAGTGTTCCACAAGCTACTAAGATAGAACCCCACTGTTGTGGAAATACTAACCGCAGTCCTAAATTGCTGTCAACTAATGCACAGAAACTGATAGGTCTGGGGGTAAAATTCTCAACCATGTATTTATGTATGCTTAAAGTCAGGATCCAGATAAGTAATTGGATGGATAATAGAAATCTATGAAAATGTTTCTGCTGTTGATGCTTTTGGGGTTTTTTTATATAGATGATTGTGTGAAGCTCCTATTATGTCAGGAAATGGGCATGGGTTCAAATAAACTAAAATAAAAATTTAAAAATTCAAAATAAAAATGTCTAGATGTTTCAGGAGCCCAGTGTAGAGTTTAAATTAAGGCATTGGGGCTACAATATTTGTTGGCCTTTATTTTGTGTTGAATTTTAAAATCTTTGCTGTTTAAAAATAAAAAAGCACTGAATTTTAAATAACTTGCCTGAAGAGTTCTTCAAGACTGGGACCTGATGTTGCCATCAGGTGTTTCAGTTATTTTAGGCAAACTAACTAGATGAAAACACTTGCTTTAAGACTTTTAAAGATTTCAAGATATTTTCCCTTAGAGACTTGAATAGTAATATTTACTGGGGATAGGTA
>NW_020799091.1:101790169-101795860 GCF_003259725.1 Athene cunicularia | reverse complement strand
GTATGTATATAAGAAATGTACAGAAGCCAACTGATTACTCTGAGTTGGAAGGAACAAACTTTGAAGAGCTGTGGTATCCGTTTATCAGTATTAATGCACTTAACCAGGTGTTCAGAGCTGTTTGCTTGTAAACATTAACCGACAGTGCTCCAGGCATGCTTCTTTCCAGTCTTGATGCTTTTAGTTTCTTCTGAAATGTACACTAAAGGTTAATCTGGTTAAAATCTTTGAACTGTTATTTATGTAACCTTATCTGCTTCATTTAGGATTTCAAGCATACCAAGTCCTTTGTTATTTAGAAGATTTCTGCCTCTGTGAGGGACATCAAATGACTACTTGTTATACAAAAGTATCAAAGGGATCTTTTGACCTCTACTTTGTAAATATTGTTTCCATGTACTACATGCTGAAAATAGAAACTGCCAATGTTTCAATCTAGTCAACCTGTCTGTCTGTGTGTCTTAAAAAAAACTTCACTTAAAGATAGAACTAAATTGAATGTACAAGTCAATTTGTGTGAAGCCTTCTCATTTTGTTCACGTATACATGCAGTAATACAGGATTCACTCTTACAGCTTGGAACAATCTATTCAAGTAACTTTCATAGATGACCTTGCTATCACTACTTGTACTACTTACACTGTCATCAAGGGTTCAAACTCCCCTGCAATTCTGACTTAACAGTACCTTGACATTGTTTGCCAAAGCCATCTATAAGTGCATAAGTAGTCATACAGACTTAAACTCACTATCCTGACAGAATAAAGCTTCCTGTAATTGATGGTCAAGCAGTGTTTTATTGTCTAATATAATATCCCTCCAGCTTCTCTTCCACAAGAAAGTGTGTCTCTCTCTAGACTGCATATGTAATTTAATGCTGAAAAATAAAGCCAGTACAACTCAAGCTGTAGTATCTGGACCTTAACTGTTGAAGTGTCACAAATAAATAGTTCCTCAGAACCTGAAGTGTTTGTGTCAGTAGTTCAGTTACTGAAATTTAAATCTCACAACCTCATTAACAGGTTCCAGTTGCTTCTTTAAGAGTAACGCTTCCATCACTTGTGTGTTTACTGATCAAGTGTAAAATTTGTATATTTGTGCTTATGCTTTTGGCTGTACAGGTCTATTACTATCCTAGAGCTTTGATACACATTTAGGGTTCATGGGGTTTTTTTTTCCCCAGAAGCTTTTGGGATGTAACAAACTCAAAACCACATAGTTCCTTGGTGTATCGTTATTGGTGTCACAACTTCTCAGCACTAAGATGTAGCTTGGCAAAGGAGTTTTGCAGTTGACATTGAGAAATACTGATCAGATGCCTCAGTCACTTAAAAGAGTTGATGATCATTAGCTAACTCTGCTCTCCATACAGTTAAGAACTTATTCACACTTCTGAAGTCAAACTGAAATGGTATGTTTATTAAGTTACAACTGCTGCCATGTTCAGCAACTCCACTGGTGTACACTGCTGTTGGGTGTACAACCTGCAGGTATCACTTTGGAGTCTCCTCAAAGTTGGGCTCTAGAGGAAGAAAGGGAGAGAGAAAAAAGCTCCATTAATCTTCTTTTATACCAGCCTCGAACACCACAATTCATCTGCTATTCAAAGAAAACTAAACATCAAGTTGGCAAGCTAAAGCAAGCTCTTGTATGTTACAGTCGGTATAACTGCTTACTTTGTTTGGACCAGGGTATGACTGGATGTAGGCAGCACTAAAGAATAAACTATACCAAAGACAGGTCTCTTCCACCTTGGAGGAGTTGTGCATGAGGTTTAGACAGACACGCACTTTGGTAACATTCTGCCAAAACAGCTTTTAGCAACACATGGCGTAGGGAAGAAGGCAACAGAGAAACTGAAGAAGTCAACCAGAATGTTACTGGATATGACACTAGTATTTCCAATGTAGCTCTGATGTAAGAACAAGTCCCCAGGCTGCTCTTTCCTCTTGATTAGCATCTTCTAGCTGATGAACAGAACGGATTGCACAATTTCAGCTCTACTCTGCAGAAGATACTCTCCACATACAAACACTAAGGAAGGAGTTCTTGGTGTCAAAGGTACAAACTCAGAGTTAGGGCTTTTGACAGGTGGGCTATTAATGCCCATTCTTGCTACAAAGAGTCTGAGAGGTAAGGCTCAGCTTATAGTAGTCTGCACTAACACAAAAAAAGTAAGTTTCTACCCATCTAGCCACTTAGCTTTGAAAACTTACTGAAATTAGATTAAGTATAGGCAACAGTGGTACAAGAACATGGTCTCCCCCCTGCTTTGTTCTGTTCCTATTGTCACATAAATGAAATTTAATATGTATGGTTTCACATATTACATAGAAATAAAACTGAATATAAAGAAACCACATCACTAAAATGGGGGGGGGATGAACGACGACAAGAAACACCATAAATCCTACTTTACAGATGCTCTGTTTTATTTGCACCAGTAATAACCTGACACCAAATTCCTCCTTAATCCATCTGAAATACCACCCAAACATTTTTAGGTGTGTTCCTAGTCTAAATTAGAATTTCCAGATAGTCTGATCAGAATTACAAGTCACAGACTACAGTGGCTTGACCTTGACTGGCTGCCAGATGGACACCCAGCCTCAAGCTCTCTCGCTGTTTCGCTCCCTCTCTCCACAGAAGGGTTGAGAATAGACACAGTGTTTCTCACCCTTTGTAAAATACATTGTCACAGAGGCACCACCAGCATTGCTGACTGGTTCAGTTGTGTCCTGCAGCGGGTCCATTTTGGAGCTGGACGGAACTGGCTCACTCTGATGTATGGACACACCCAGCCTCTCCTGATAGAGGCCACCCCTGCAGCCCCCCACTACCAAAACCTCACCACATAAACCAAATACACCAACACATTCAAAAGATGCTGAATACCAGCTACCAGCTGCTTACAGATTAAGAAAGACAGCCTGCAAAACCTGACTTTAGTAAACCTGCTCATGAGCAATGAAGACTTAAGAGCTGTACTTTGATAAGCAAGCAAAAGAAACTAAGAAGTATAGAAATGAGCCTGTCTAAGAAAATTAAGTTGCATTTACATCCTAAGGCAGACAGAGTCTGTGCAGTTTCTTTGCATTCCTGACAAACCAGTCCTCACAAGCACTCTTGTCATAATCAATCTGGGTAATATGAAAACATCCTAACACAAACTTAGAGCAGTTAAACAGAAGTTATAGCCAAATAACTGAAGAAAAAGGTTTAATATAATTTAGTCACAAAGTTACCAAAAGTAACAAAGTTAAGTTCCATGTTTATTTTCTGAAATCACTGATTTTCCACATAGGCTTACAAAATTTACAAATTCCAGTTTGATAACTGATAACAAATTCCATTGATAACTGGTTTTCAAATTATAGTCTGCTGACCCCTTTGGAACGATGAGCTAAAAAAAAATAGGACTGGGTTACTCCTTTTATATTTAGGCTATTTCTTTAGGGTCTGTGTAGGGTAATTAAAATAGCCTGATCTGACTGCAAGTTTTATTAAGCATCAAGGTAATTCCACATCTCTGCTGGAAAAGGCAAATAATCAAAAAAGGAGTTAGGTGAATTCAGATGTGAACTGTGTGAAAGCAAGGAGATTCACTGAGGGCATCTTACATGAAATTAATGGTCCAAATGAAAACTAAACGAGAATTAAGAAAACCAATCAATGAACATGTCCTTACTTTCAATTAGAAATTCAGTAAGATTGTTAACTCACCCTCAAATTTAAATTCTGGAAACTTGGTTAGATCTCCTTCACCATATGCCCGTTGAAGTCTAGCAAGGGATTCATTCAGGTCTTTCTGAAATTCAGCACCTGCATCAACAGGTCCTCCAGTTTGCCTAAAAAACATGAAAAGTTCTGATTAACAGTTCAGTGCTGAAATTTCATGTGGAGGTTCTACATTCGCATGGCTATTTATCAATAAAATAATCTTTTTGACAACCAATTAAAGGAAACCATTTAAAATATTTTCAAAGTTGAGATATAACACACCTCAGGGCCTACTTACACATAAACAAGGTTCTCAGGGTGAAGTACAAGCCTTCTACTATCAGTGATGAAAATCCAAGCTACAGAGGTAGCCTTCTGAAACATAAAACTATGCTGACTATCCAGGCTTTCAGGGCTCTTAGTTTCACTTGTTCTAGGTGCGATTTTCTAACAAAATTAGGATTTATACCTCTGCTATTTCTGAATTAGTGACCTTGGTTAGTAAAGCTTAACTGTTCTTGCAAAAAGATGTTTTGAATACTAAACAAGAAAAAAAAAAAAAACAGACAAGGCACCTTACTTTCATGTAGATTCAGACAGGAATTTCTTGGGATACAAATAGAAAATAATTAAACCAGTTAACTTTTCAGATTACCAGTGTTCAGTTATACCAACACAGGTATCACTTATGATTGGTGAAGTCAACAAAAATATGCCTCCCTACACAGGCTAGCTTGTAGGTGTGGAAACACACATCTTCCTCCACTAGAACTACAAAGTTCTTGCTTCCTTCCCAAAAATAATTCCCAAGAATAAATTATGCAGAATTACTATAGTTTTAGTTTCTTATTAAGTAGTTAATTCAAACATTACAAGAATCTAAGATTCCATTTGAATTTCAATCAGCCTCACAGTTCCATTAATTCTCAATTGCTTTTGGAGACTATTTCCATTCAGCTTCTGGAAACAAGACTGAAGAATAACCATTTTCCTCAGGAAAAAAAAAATAAAAGGTGGTGTGTTTTTTTTTTTTTATTTACAGAGCACACAGATGGATAAAAATTTACATACCGGTATGTTCACAGTGTGCAAAAAAACTTAACTGAGTGCCTAACTCCCCAAGAAGAATAACATCAGCATTATTTTTTTTAAGGGGCAAAAATAGACATTTTCTATCAGCTACGCAAGATTAAACTTTCTCACTTGTGATGCTACCAGTGTTGCAGGAAAGCATACCTTAAATGCTTAGAGACCAACCTACAAAGCTAGCATATTTTAGCATTTGTCAAAATCAGTATTTTTCCCTCTTTTGCCATCAGCGTTAAGATAATTGCCTTTACTTACTTGCTCTTTGTGTTGTATTCTCTGATCTTGTCCAAGAAGAGCCTCTGAACTGGATCGAGCTCTTTTGCCTTATTAAAGGCAATAGCAGAAAGCCCTATGTTTCTGCGCAAGTGAACGGAAACAGCAGAGCGGAAAATGGAAGAAAGTCGCAGAATTTGATGCAAAATCATGATGACACTAACGTTTTAGCTAAAAAAAAAAAAAAAGCCAAATCAGAAACGCAGAATTAGGTAGCTCTTTCAGCAATATAAATGCGTAGAGAAGCAAAAAATTTAGTTCAGGGATGAACATTAAACCAGAAAAAACACTTAAAACGAGCATGCAATCCGGGGAGAGAACTCGGGCTCCACGCACGCTACTGCTGACGACCGGTTCAATCGCGCAGCGCGACCGAGACAAAGAGGGAAATTTAGGTTTTGCGTTGTTTACAAAAAGAAGTAACAATTTTAACCCAGCCAAAGCCAGCAGCAGCACCGGCCGCCGGCCCTACTGCTCCCCCCGTCTCTCAGTCTCCACCTCACCCGCCCCGGGAAGCCCCCGCAGGCGGCGGGGCCAGGAGGCGCCGTGAGTCCCGCATGCTCCAAACATACACCGGCGGAGGAGGAGCCGCCCCCCGGCGCCCACCGG
>NW_020799091.1:101781350-101790119 GCF_003259725.1 Athene cunicularia | reverse complement strand
GGAGCGGGCGGGTGAAGCCTTCCCGCCGCAGGTCCTGTGGCCCGGAGCGCGGTCCGCGAGTCCTCTCCGGGGCGTGAGAACTTCCCTCCACTTGTAAAAACTTACTTATCTTGGGTGAAAACGCAAGAGGGTGGGTATTTGGCATCTTACTGCGTTTGCTTCCTGGTGTTCCGCCAGGTACGTGCTGCACGTCCACTTCTCCCAGTTGGGATTTATTTTCTAACATCTGACTGTTGATAAGGAAGAAAACCACTTCAGATCTGGCGTGACTCCACCCCGTTTGGTGGTCTACTGTCTTTGTCTTAAATCCGAACTGGCTGGTAACTTGTAAAAGCTAATCTGGAAGGGATAGGTTGTCTGCTTTGTTACCTAGTTTGTGCTGGTATTTACAATTAGAATAATAATAATAGGGATGGATAGTACCGAATGCTCCACGAACTCCGGGGCTTCTTGGGAGCACAAGTATCTCTAGTGATTGGGTTTCAGTATCAGTTGATAATGCATGTGGGCTCCAGCAGTTTCCCCTACTTCACAATTACCTGGTAGGATAACAAACGCTAATTCTACTAGTGGAGTTTGTGCCCGTATCATGATGGGCTTGTTGCTTAATTCCTTGTGTTCTAGAGAAGAGAAAAGATAGATCTTAACAGAACAATGGGACTTCTCCCCTGACTGCAAAAGTGAAACTGTAAAAGATACTGGAGTAGCACTGGGCAGTTGTGCAGGGGAAAAACAGGCTCTGTTGAAGTGTCTTCTCTTGCTTAAGTTAGTGAAGGTCTGTGTCAGGCATTACGGTCAGATTCCTTTTTGGATAACAGGTAAGTATAAGACTTTTTAGGTTGAAGGGAAATTAAAAACTAAAAGAGTTTGGTTGGCCTTCCACAATCAAGCTGGTACCTTCCACAAATCAAGCATAGTTTTATGTGTTCCTCTGAACAAATGCTTCATCCCGTAGCAACAAATTTCTCTAGACTTCGTGTGAAGTGTTTGTTTTCTCAATGGATAACTTATGAGTACATCAAGGAACAGAAATCTCACAGAACTCCTTTCCTTGCAGAAAAAATGATGACTTACTCTTGTTGGTTTGGGTTTTTAATCTGATTGCTAATACAGGAAAGAATTTCCCCCTTTTTCATTATACCAGTTAGCTTCTTTGGGAGTATTCAGTAAGGGACTTTGCTCAAACCTTAGTTTCAAAAAATCTTCTAACAGTCAACCGGATCACCTGTAACCATGCAGGTGTCAGTTCTTTCAGATACTTAATTAAGCTTCTCTGCATTCTTCAGAAGTGGTGGTTCGTTCTTCCCCATTTATCATGAAGATGATATACGAGAGTAAGCGATACAGGAATTGGACTCTCAGGGACCTGTTCAGTGGGCACTACCACTGCAGTTCAGTGGACCCTACTCTGGCAGTTTGGGGATTTCCACAGAACCAGGTCTGTGGGCAAAAAAGATAGATTCTGGTTTTGCTTCTAGTTGTGAGATACTTAATGAGGTGCCATTTGCTTCCTGTCTAGCCCTAGTAGCTTCTTACAGGTGGATGTCATGTGCAGGACTTGATTTCTTCAAAATTAATTTTACATAATAGTTTTTGAAGGAGATGATGAGTAGTTTGAATTTCTTTAAACGTTTTCTATAACAACTGTACAACTCAGTTGGCTACTATTCCTTTTGAGAAATTTTAAACTAATGAGTTCCCTTATTAACTTGTCTTTATTAAAGTGTTGGGTTTGCAGTAGAGTAGTCCCCCGTGAAGGAATGATTCCAGGATGGAAACCTCTCTAATCTCTTATATTGTGGATATTTAAATAGTAGCATGTTTGCTCGTTCTACTGTGACTTTTTTTCCTCTGTACTCCTACTTCCTACTCCTTTACCTGTGAATTGGTTGTGTTATTTATTGTAAACTGTTAATATAATTTGGCCCAGTTCTTTATCGTGTGTATTTCATACATATGATATATGGGATGGTTAGTGAAGCATGATAATATTATATCTTTACAGACCAAATGCTGCAATTCTTTCTTACCCCTTACGTTCCAACAGACTCCAGTATTCTACAGGGTGTGAAAATCTGCAGTGTGAATGAGAATATAATCACAGGATAGCTTTCCTTTTTAATTGCTAACATCCTGCATTAGTTTGAGACTTAACAAGATGTGCTATTTATGCACATGTCAAGTGATGACCCTTGAGAGGGATGCATGGAAAGATGGGACTGTCAATAAATGCTTTATTGTTGAGTTTATTTCCTTATGAGGAAATCATGAATCTTCTATCTTCCTGTTGCAGCATTTTATGTAAAATGCTGCTTAAATTCATAAGCAGCCTCTTTCAGCCTTGCTAGGAAAGTAATATGTAGCTGCATCTAGATGGCAAAAATACACGTAACTTTCAAAGAATTTTCAGAAGTTCTCTGTAACCAGTGAAAGCTGTAGCTGGCCCATAACAAAGACATTCAGTAAATTTGGATACCTCCAAGAAAATCAGGCTTTGGACTCAGTGCTAATGTCCATTTATAGTACTGGATTTGACCCTGGAACATTTGTTTGAGAAACGGATATTGTCATTTTGTGAAATCTGTAGTAGATTTTGGCTTTAATTTTTAGGTGAATTCTTGTCTTTAAAAAGCTATCTTGGTATTTGGTTTAGAAAATATTTGATAGGGGACAGCCCATCATCTAGTTTTGTTCTGTGACTTACAAACAAAAAATTCTTTTTCTGTTCACAGCTCTGTTCTTAAGACATTTTAGCCATGACTAAGAGGGAGGCAGAGGAGCTGATAGAAATAGAAATTGATGGAACTGAAAAACAGGAATGCACTGAAGAAAGGTATGTACTGTCTTTGCTTTTTGGGGTCCTTAGGCTGCAATTCATTTATTTATTTGTTTTCTTTAATAGGTTTCAGATTTGGGGCTGCACACACTAAGTTTGGTTATTCAGATTCATTATTGGCTATTGTGTAATGCTTCAAAGATGGCCATGGATGGTTAGGAAATTAGTGTTTTCTAGCTAGACAAAAGAAGTAACTTTAAACTGGCAGATGTAACTGGCTCAATATGATCTCTGTAATCCTGCTGTTGATTGTTTCCACAGTTTTTCAGCTTTCTTGCTGAATACAAAATTCATAGTTTTACTTGTGCTCTCTTCAGTTTTTCTTATCTAAATAAATGGTGGCTTTCTTCAAGTGGAGCTGTAGCTACTATAGGAAAACCAGTATAGTGCTATCATGTTCTTCAGTCTTAATTCCCAAACCATTTTGTTTCTCTTGCTACATTCTTAATAGTCCTCTTCCCCTGCCTTCATGTCTGTGGGAATATGTCTACATGTACATGCTGCAAACCTTTCAGCTTCAATATATCCTTCTGTACTTGAGATTAACCTTTCAATTTCTTCAGTCCATTGCTTTACTGTTACACAGGATCATTTGTTTTTAACGGGGCAGAAATTATGTTCTGTATCTATTGTCTGTATTGTTGTTGGGGCCATTGAAACCATAGATACCGAAGTCTGATACTTCAGCCTGTTGGGTTTTTTTTACTTCCTAATGCTTCCCTCCTAAATTTTACAACTGTTTTTGAAAGTACAGAGAGGCAGTTAATGTTTTGGATAGAAATAGCTGAGGCCACTGTGTGACCTGCTCTTTAAGAACCTGTTTTGGAGAACTGATTCAAAACCACATACTAGTTTCTTCTTATTCTGAGCTCCTTGTATATTTTACTACTTACAAACTATGTCTGTATATACTTTATGATTTCCTTCTATCAAAATGTAGAGAGACCAACTGTCTGAGGTCTTGTTAAGACAGGTGTCCCGTCACATTGATGTTTCTGAATGCCTACACTGATACTGTCATCATTTTAGTGCAGGACAGCCCCTGACACATGACTAATGTTTCCTTCAAGGCTCCATGTTGCTGTAGTTACTTCTGATTGTTTTTTGTATGCATTAAGTCCTTGTGCTGTCTGGTGTAGAGATATGGACAATTAATTACTCTGAGAGTGAACATTTTTTCCTTCTTTTTTCCCTGTTAAGTTTCTGTGTGTGTTTTTAACTTGAATATCCTTTAAATACAGTCTAGGCAAGGTAAATAGGATTAGTTTATTCTACATGCTAATAATGTATAACATACTAATCATGACTTAATCTCTTGAAAACGGTGATCTGAAAATAATCTTGGTATTTGGCTTAGCTTTTTAATGGCAACAGGGTGAAAGAATAGTTGCACAACTGTAACATCAATAGGACAAATTTAGTAATTCACTATACTCAAGCTAAGGTGTTGCATGGCATTAAGATTTCAGAGTCAGTATTACCTCTTATGTAGTTTACTTCTCCTTTTTCCTATCCCTATGTATGAACATGTAGGTAATGATTTGTTGTTTTAATTTGGTATTTAAGCATTGTTGAGCAAACCTACACCACAGCAGAATTTGTGAGTCAAGCTATAGACATCAATGAACCAATTGGAAATCTTAAGAAGTTGCTGGAACCCAGACTGCAGTGTTCCTTGGATGCACATGAAATTTGCCTGCAAGATATCCAGGTAAATTGAAAGGCTATGAAAGAGTTAAGCTCTTAATGGAGAAGGATTTTACATACTTCGTGACTTTCTTCCATTGTTCATGGAATTCATGCTTCATTTGGTATATTAATTACAATTAAGATTTTCATTTTATGTCTGGTTCGTTATCGTCAGGCCATTTAATATGTACATACTATTTCGTTGTGAATAAAATACTTTTCAGGTTCTGCAGGTGAGGGTAAGAAAGCAAAAAATTGCCACCTTGGAAGTGAAAGAAGGAGGGCAATGACAGTGCTATCTTCTCTTGAGGTAGCCCACATAATTTGTTGCTGCCTGAATTTCCATGAGTCTAGTCTTGTTTTGAATCTGAATAAAGCAAGAAGGTTTTTATACTATTCAGTTGCATAGATAGTAAAACATTACTCAAAAATAGCATGCGTGTGGGTTTCTTACAGGCATCTCTACACCTTAGACAATGTAACTGTTTCGCATGTGTTCATCTGCATGTTTTACTTATAGTTGTAATCAGGCATCTGCAGCTTCTCCAGAAACAACAGGGAGAATACTGCTTTAAACACAGGAATTTTTATGAAGGTGTTAAAAACTGAGAAAGGGAACTGTAGATACTTTTCACAAAGTGAAGGTACTTCCAGGTATTGTATTGCATTTTTTTAGGATAAAAAAATGTCCCTGTAAGTGAAACTACCTTAAACAGAGCAGAGTGGCGAGTTTCAAATTCCAGTTGAATTCTTTGTCTTGTACTATGTCTGCATAGTATTAAAAATATTTACATGCTTCTTCAGAAGATTTGCTGCAGACGCTAAGTGTTTCTAAAGTGTAAAGGAGCATTACATTTCCTATAACCATGACTAATACATATTTTTAATCTTTTTTTGCTTTTATCAAGCTGGACCCTGATCGAAGCCTTTTTGATCAAGGAGTAAAAACAGATGGAACAGTGCAACTCAGTGTGCAAGTAATATCTAGGCAAGGTAAGTAGTTATGTTCATCTGTTGTACAGACAAATTAATATTGTAGAAGTGCTTGTGAGCAAATCTAATCCCCTACTATTTCTAGCTGTAAAATTGAGAAAATCACTCAACGGTCATATAGCATCAGAATGTCTCTTTCATTGTGTACTGTGTTTATAAGTAGTATATGTAGTAGTAGTAGTAGTTAAAATAAATGTCATGGACTGATGCTATTTGAAATGTTTGTCTATAGTAACTTCATATCAATTTTTGAGATAAAAAACAAACAAAAAATCCCAGACAAACTTGTGTCAAATAATGACAGTTACAGCATGAGACTTTTGTTAAGGGTGAGTAGTTGCTCATACCAGGCCAAGTATCTAAGCAGGTGAAAGATTTTTGTCTAGGTAGGTGACAATTTCATCTTTCTGAGGTGAGTGAACTTGTGTGCTTTGTGAATGATTTGATTGTGAGAATATATGTAGCTAATCGAAAATTGTTACAAAAGGCTAGGATCACTGTTTATTGTCTGTTTTCTTTGGATGAGGAGTCAGAGTAATCTGTTGTGACAGAGGAGCATTAACCAGGTGGGTAGGGATTTGTTGATGCATAGTTTTTATTTGTATTATCAGGTATGACAGGATTTTCCTGTGTTGAATCCTCAGGAATTAGTAGCTTCATTGTTTTGCTTTTTGTCCTATTCTTCTCCTTTGCCCCCTCCATATGTCTTGGAAGGACTGCCAACACTCACTGAAGACTGTTCGTGTTGGGCTCTGGGAACAGCTACAGACGTTTGTTGCCATGTTTTCAAACAGGCAGTGGCAACAAGTTGTTACTGGAGTACGGTATCTTTGATTATCTGTTTTGAGTTATGTCAGCAAAGCAGATCGGCAAAATTTGGGGAGCATGTTTTGTTTTCTTGTGGCTTGAGTGTATATTAGACAGAAGAAAGCCTTTCTGGTTTTTATTAACAGACTGACAATTTGTAGTTGATGCTGAATATCCAGTAACTAGTGCTAGGTTGAATTCTGTTCCTCGTGTGTAATGGGGATTGAGCTCCCTTTCTGGTTTTAAAAACAGTAGAAATATCCTTCAGGGAGCTAGAATAACTGCTCTTAATTCATGCCCCGAAACTTGTAGTATGCAATGCTCAGACTTCCATTTTCAAAAGGATGCAGGTGATAAATGATAAGTATCTTCACTGTTATCTTCCATCTTCTTTCTTTAGTTTTTTTTTTCTTTAATGTAACCTTTTTTTTTTTTTTTTTTTCTCTTGCTCGCTATGTTTCTCTCTCCTTAAAAGAAACACCTGAGTATTAAGCAATTTTTTTATAACTTCAATGTGATCCTCAGTGTTGTTTTTTGGGCCATGATACTTGACACTCAACTGTCTGAAGGCAAGTAAAATATGGCAGGACAGAATATCAGAAAACAAACAGCATGGATATAAATAATAAAAGGAAGATATTTGGATCACTAACAGGGAAATGGACTTGTTACTCTGACTGCAGTGTCATTTGAGATGGGAGGAGGGGGGGGAAACAGGTTCTTATGCCATTCACATATTTTTCTTGTATGGATGAGGTATTGAAAGATTCTTGATGTACTTATTTTAATTTTTCCCCAACTTGTATAATGTATAGAATTTGGCTATCAGTAATAAGTGATGCTAATCCTTGTGATGGATTTAACTTTCTTAAGAGAAAAGCTGTTATGTCAGTTCAGGTGTTCTGTCAAATTTTGATTAGCCATCTGTAAATTCAGAGCAATAAACACCAGCTGAAATGTAGTCCGTTGTAGTTCTTTTATAGCAGTTCATGTAAAGATATCTTAAATATGAGCTACAGCAGATAAAATATCGGTCTTGTTTATTCTTTTCACTAGAAAGACCATTGTGTCATTCTACTTTGCATTAACTCTTTTCTTCTGTTTTGAAGAATGGAGATGTATGTGGTTTTCCTGTCATTGTGAGAACAGCAATTTTGAGTGCAGCCCTGTTCTGTATTGCTCTGACTCTTGCAAGTTTGTGGAGATCTGAGTAACTGTATTGCATTGTATGTCAAAAAAACTTGAAAAAAGTTTTAATTTATAAGACCTTCCAAATATTTTGGTCTCTGTTTTTGTCTTTAATCCAGACACAAGTTACATCTAATCAAGGCTTTTTCCTGCCTGTCTGACTGTAGATAATACCAGATTAACATTTTGCCATCCTTAAACTCTTAGGGTTGATAGGTGTTTTTTTGCTTGAGATATGATAAAATGGATTCTGACCCTATTTTTAGTTGCTAACTTTCTTTTTTGGTTGTTTCTTGGTGGGGGGGTGTGTGTGTGCGCTGTTTGTTTTGGTTTTTTTCAAGAAAATAAACAGTTAGTGGGAGAGGGAAGATAAACTTTTCAGGTTGTAAATTGCAGTGCTAGGTGTATGGCATAGACAAATATTTTTGGGGAAAACTTCAGAGGTGGAAGATCTGTCTGGCAGCCTGTCACCTGAAGGAATCTTTTTGTGCTTTTTCTACTTCCTTAATCAACAGAGTAGAGGCAAGCTTGACTGGAGGTACTTGCTACACTTTTTTCGGATGAACTGTGGTAGACAGAGATACTAGATTGAAAGGGCTAGAATGAGAATGGTGATCTCTGACAGACATTGGTTTGAGCAGTAGGAGGAGAGAGGCCTATATTATGGAGGCAGAAAATGTAGTTTTGCTTCTATTTCTTGTTGTTTGCAAAGTATATGGACTTTATGGAGTCCAGTTAACTTGCCATTGAGGTCATTGACATACCAGGTACACAAACCAGTCAAAGCTGTGTTTGTGAAAGTGTAGCTGCTGTCTGTGGTGAGCTCAGTTTTCTCTGTTAATGCGCACCCGGAGCACACCTGCAAGATTAACATTTTTCCTGTTCCACCTACTTTTTAAATCCTCGACTGACATAAGAAGTTAATGTTTAACTGTTTTGAGAATTTCTGAGCATGTGTATGTAGCGGTACTATAGATACTTACACAGATTTTGAGACTATGTGGTGGTTAAGCACAAAAGGTTTTTTTGGATTTAGGTAGCTGAAGTCCAAGTCCTGTTTTAAGCATGTAACTCCTCATTTGTCTGTGGTTTCTAAACTGTTTTTTGCAATAACTAGGCTTTTATTATTTTAGTATGTAAATGAATGATTCATAAATGTAATGAAACATAATAATTTAGATTAAAAGTGCAGCTTGACTAATGTCCTGTCTCTGGCTGTGGTTAATACTAGACATTTCAGGGGGGGGGGGGGGGGG
>NW_020799091.1:101747953-101781300 GCF_003259725.1 Athene cunicularia | reverse complement strand
GTGTATAAGAGACAGGGGCTGGGAAAACAAAAACAAAACAGGTGGCCTGTTAGGTCAGTCTTAACCCTAGTATATTGTCTAGCTTCAGACAGTTAGTAGTGAAGGTGCTTGTACTGGTAGCATCTGGACACATCCTTGAATTTTTGTACCAGTTTGTGGTGTGTGAGACTGATACACTGTGTTCCACAACTTATGTGCTGTCCAAGGAAGACAGAAGATCTATTTTCTTGTGCACTAGGTAAAGGGAGAGATGTGAGAAGAGATGCAAACCCTGTAAATCAATGTTGATCTAATGTTGTAGTACGTTAGATAGCAGACTGTTACTTCACAGTATTTCTACTTGTAAGTTGATTCTTCTACAGAGACTCATGACTTTGCTCTCCCTGTTTGCATTATGGATAACACAGTAGACTCACAGTTCTTTTGACATATAGTTATTTGACAGTGAATTATTTTGGTGAGCAATAGTGAACTGTTGTCTCTAGAAGCTTTTTTTTTTTTTTTTTAAGATCATAACCAGAATCTTAACCCTTAGTATTTTCCCTTACCCATTTCTATCTGACTTTAAAACAAGCCTGTTTGAGATTATCTTAGATGGCCTAGTTAAAGCACTTACTCTCCTCAGTAAGGTATTTGTTTGCTTTTTCTTCATGTTTGCTTCTTCATCTAATCAACCACTTACTGATTGTTTACATCTATTTAATTTTCTTGATTTTGTATTGCTGCATGTTGCACTTATGGTCTTTGTAGTGTTCATTTTCTCATTTTCCTCAAGCTGAATTTCTTTTAAAGTTAAGAGGAATATTTTTCTGAAAAAAAGACTTGGTTTGTTCTTACTTGTACTACAGGTAAGTATTCCTTGGTTTTCCCTTATAAACTGTGAATGTTTTACCTTTTAAGACAGTCACCTACAGAACCTACCATCACACATTGAGATTTAATATAGATTAGTCAGGAGGGTCGCAAAGTAATACCTTATGGCACAAGATACTGAAGTTATTCTGGCCATGTGATGTCCTGTGAATCCTACTTTCAACTGCCTAACCCTAGTCAAGGTTTTCCAAGTCGTAATAAAATGGAAAATTCTTTTATGTGCAGTTTATGTTTGATAAAAATCTCTGAAGTATGGTTGTTAGTTATTATTATAATGGAAATTATAGGTTACAAAAATTGAAAGAGTTTTTTCTGTTTAGCTGTTATAATGACGAGGAAAATCTTCTATACAATGTCAGAAATTTGGTGAGGCACCTCTTGGACAAAATACCTTCTCAGAAGGTGGTGATACAAAGCATTAGTAGCATTAGTGAATGTGGTCTTTATTGCTGCAGAACAGGTACAGATGGTCCAGCTCCATGATCTAGTATCTTAAATGACAGACATAAAACCAAAACATGAATAGCTGATGAAGCTTAAAATATTAAGAATTTTCTAGTTTCCTTTAACTTGCTGTTGAACACATTGCCTCTTGCAGAGTACTGAAAGAAAATGTTGAATTCCTCTGTGTAGAACCCAGAAATATCTGGGCAACCCTGTAAAGGCTGGAAGAAATGCGTCTTGATTGGGGAAAAGAGGTGGATGCTTTTTCTATTTTTTTTTTTTTTTTTTTTTTTCTTTGATTCAATATATTTCTTACAGACAAAAATACTTGTTCTTTGTGCCCACATGCTGAACATTCTGTTCAAGATATGTGAAATGGATCATCTGAATAGAACAGGAAGCTGTAATACTGAGGGGGGGAAGGAGGGACAGCTTTGTATTCGCCTTACCGAAGTATGTTCTGTATAATAGAATATGTCATTCTAATTTAGGACACTTGCAGATATTTGATGATGCTGTTGTGTCATGCTTCTTCCCTAAGCATGCTAACACCTAGTAATCAGAATACTTTAAAACAATGTTTTTGTTGTATTTGCATTGCTGTCTTTACGTTTTCTGTTTGTTCTTTCTCTACCTAGGGATAGAGCCCAAATTAAACATCCTTGAAATTGTGAAGCCTGTGGAGACTGTAGAGGTAGTAATTGATCCAGATGCTCATCATGCAGAGGCTGAAGCTCACCTTGTTGAGGAAGCTCAAGTGATAACCTTGGATGGAACAAAACATATTACAACAATTTCAGATGAAACCTCTGAACAAGTGACACGATGGGCTGCAGCGCTGGAAGGCTACCGAAAGGAGCAGGAGCGCCTTGGAATACCCTATGGTAATAATACACTCTCTGTGTGTGTGTTTATGTATGTGTTCAGGTAAGAGCTGGGTTCTTCTGTTTGGAGGATTGGTGTATTTTCATAAATTATAAATAATTTTGGTTATATAATTAAAGTGCTCCAATACATCAGAGAAGGCTTCTTATGGTATGGGTAAGTACAGTGCAAATATCTGCATAAGAGAAACCTAAAGAGAAGTAGAATCAAAGCTTGTAATAGTTTTATTAAAATATTAAAATACTAAAATAATGTTTTAATTATTTTAATATTAAAATATTAAGATAAATAGTTTTATTAAAATAGTGCTTTTTGCTCCATGACCTTCTTGTTATTGCAGTTTTTAGAAAGCAGTTTTCTTCTTCCTCCCCTCCTTAATAAGGTGTATGTTAGTGATAAAGCTCTTTTTCATGTGTGTCTGAATATGAACTAGACTCGGTACTTGGTGGGGGTTGCCTCTAAAGATACTGAAACAAATTGTTCACAGATTGTAGGATGCTGAGTGTAGTATTAAATCAGATTTTGCATGGAAAGCCATACTTCAACATACTGGAAAAAGATGATTCAGAACTGAGTATAAGTATTCTTGTTGATCATCATCTCTTTTGAATTAATGTTGTTACTTAGCAGACTGCTCATCTTTGAATGCCTGTTTAGGATTGAACTGAAACTGTGGGTTTTAAACCTACATTACATTCAGAAAATTATCCGAGTTGCTTGTGACTTGCAGATACGTACTGTGAAGGCATATTCAGCACATGAAGCTGTAGTATCTAAGCAGACCTACAAAACTGGTATATATTTGGCAAGTGGGAATTTGGAAGTTCCATTTGGAAGTGGTTGAGTTCCAGTGAAATCACATATCTTTGCAGCTTGCCAGTATTTTGAACGTATTTTTGATAACTAAAGCGGTCACTTTTTCATGCCTTTTTGTTGTCCTCATTGCCAAACACCTCCAAAATAGTTTTCATCATGCTATGTCTATTGATTATCAGAGATTCGATGCAAAATATTAATCTTGAGATGTTATCAGGAGCAGACTGATATTTTTCAGCCTGCTCTCCCATTAATATAAAAAGAAAATTACTTAAAACTAATTGTTGTTGTTGTGTTGAATAACGTTAATAAAGCATCAACCTTATTATTAAAGTTTTAAGAAAATCCTATAACCTGCAGCTGTGACTTTTCAAAACGTTTAATGTCTTTTGTGTCATGGGAGTGTGGATTTTCCAGGAAAATCATACTAGTTCATTATGGCAGAGATCTCTGTATTAAAAATAATAGGGTTCCTTGATATCAGAAAAATGTGCTAAACTGCCTTCCTAGAAAGAATAAAATTTTAAATGTTATCTGAGTTGATGTTGAAGGGACTTGGTTTGAAATAAGACACCACTAAGTTCTATGTTATGATGCAGTCAGGAGTTTCTGAGAATAAAGGATGTTCTTAAGGTTCTTACGCAGTCCCCCAAAAAGTTGACCGTCTGTCCCCCCGTTTATAAATATACATCTTAAAAGATAAAAAGGTGAGTTTCCTTCAGAGTTGTGAGTCTTGTTTCTGTGAAATTATTTATTAAATCTTTTCAAAAAACAGGATATTTTGGTATTAAAAGTCAAGTCCAGTCAGTAAATAATCATCCAGAATGGTAGAGGTTCTGTATCTTCATCCTTACAGGTTTCTCTGTTTTGCTGCAAATGGAAAATCAGCTTTTAGCAGGTCTTTAAAATGTTGTGGCTTTCTCTTTGTTTTATGTTTTGGTGGCTTTTACTAGATATTACAAATTCTTAGCTGTTAAAGGTATTTCCTCTAATAGAATTTTAAAAATTGGTACCATGGCAAAGAAGGAAAACGTTAATTGTTATGAGAAATAAAGCCAGAAGAGGGAGCAGCAGAAAGCTTGGAAACCATGGACTGGTTAGAGAAAATTATGATTCATGTTACTTTGCAGACTGTGTTCTGTCATGAGAGCAAATTAGCAGCTTTTTAATAAAAATTAACTGCTGATAATGTTTTGAAGACCAAAACCCTTTTGGTGTGGCTTTTCCCAAAGGATTACATTCCATAATTTTATGTAGCTTCACTGAAAAATGATGCAGTGTTACTGTTCTTTATTAAGCAAAGTGGAATTTGTGGCTCCTAGGTGAAGTTTATAGATTTAGAAAGCTTTGTTTTCTTTTTAATTCTTAAAATAAAAACTTCTTAAGGAGACATCTGTTTGGGGTATCGTAATTTAAAAATACGTAATCGTTCTGCCCTTGGTTTTTGCCCTTGAGATAGTGAAAGTAAATATCCCTCCTTTAGTTTCCATTTCCAGTTCGTACTTGCTGACATGTTTTATTATATTGCATATATTAAGCTTTGAAGTTTTTATATTGAAGTTTTGAACATGATGCTTAGATTGACCCATCCTCTTTCTAGCTTATTCACACTGTTTGAAACAACAGACTTTTTATGTTAAAATGTCTCAAGTCAACAAAGCATGTATTGCACATATCTTGAGTGGATTGTTTATTACCATTTTTGTGTGTTCCTCCGCTGTGTGAATTGTCTGTACTTCTGTGTGTTTGGCACTGGCATTTAAATAATGTGTGTGTTGTGCTCTGGTGAAGTGTCAAGACAGGCATCCCAACACTTGATGCTGTGGCTTGTTTGATTCAAATACAGGCATGCATTGGGTCCTGCTGTACCAAATGTTCGTTTAATGGTTTATTTAATATGATCTTTCTAAATCTGGTGTATTACACTTACTGTTTTATATTTTTATATATATTGTGCATGTTTATTAGCCCACCCACATGATGGGTTGACCCCAGCTGGCAGGTGAGCCTCTATTCAGTCACTTGCTCTCTTCCCCTCCAGAGGCATGAGGAAAAGAATCAAAAGGGACAAAGCCAGTTTAGAGAAGAAAAAAAAAAATCATGGGTCAATATAAAAACAATTTATTAAGCTGTCCTGGCTCTGTCCCCTCCCAGTTCCTTGTGCATCCCCAGCCTACTCACTGGGGTGGCCGAGTGAGAAACAGAAAAGGCCTTGTTGGAATCTAGTACTCTCTGACCAGTCTCTTTCAGATACTCCGTGCATGGAGGGTGTAATGTTTAATATCAAATTTACTTGAAGATGGTTGATGTTACATGGGATTTCTGATTTAGCAGAGTAATACAAATCATACTAAAAACACAGTACAGAGGTAAGTTACACTTAGAAAAAATACAGCAGTTGCAATACACTGTTCAGTCACAATACCAATGTGACTCCCACAACCAGTCTCTATATAATATGCTCACCATCACAACGTTGGGTGTCCCCAGTTGCCAGGAAGGAATACATGGGTTGAAACCAGCCCAAGCCTGTCTCTCTCTTCGATATTCCTTTGCTAGGCATTTGGTTTGTGTATTCTGTGTTGGGCTAAGCAGCATATTCACTCCCCCCATGCTGGTCTGTCTGACCCAGGGGGAGACATCTACACCACCAGTTGATCCAACTTAGCTGTTGATAGGTCTTTGTCTAAAACCAAGACGACCCTCCACCTCCTTTTTGTTGAGCTAAAGTCAGCTGCTTTGCATTATTCTGAGCTGTGTGAGCACTTCACCCTTGCCCATCTCCTCTTAGCCTTCTTCCATTGTCATGTTCTACCTCTCGGGCTTTAGTCAGTCACCCCCTGACTCTGTGCAAGCACAGCTTCAGCAGTAACTAAAACGTGTGCTACCAACACTGTTTTGGTCACCAACCTAAAACATAGGACCACATGGGCTGCTATAAAGAAAATTAACTCCATCTCAGCCAAACCCAGAATGATGATGATTTTAAATAGTTTAGAAACTGGGATAATGTGAATGTATTTAGAATGTAGTATTTAGTCGTAATCACATGCTGATCAACATATTTGAGGAAAAGCATCCTGGTGTGAGACTACTCTTTTTTTGAAACTACAGACCTATGGAAAAAGAAAAGTAGTTAATTTTCTGTGTTTGAGAAATGTCAGGTGTAGTTCTGATGTAAAAGGTTTTGCTAAAGAAAATCCATCTTTTGCCCTTTCCATCTCCCCACCAAGCAACACCACTGCATGAGCATTTTAAGAGAGGACAACTTTCCATCCAGTCAGATTTGGTCATGGTAACTACACTTCTCGATGCTCTGTATTTTCTTTCATGGAAGTTATTGTATAGTTGAAAACATACTATCGTTGGACTTTAACTGAATAGCAGCACTCACTGGCCTGAAAGGCTGTTTTTTAAAAATAAATAGATAAGAAGAACGCCCCTAAATAAAGTTTCTTAAAAGGCCTTCAGAAACGGTCATACAAAAAAGTGAGCTCTGGGTTACAATCGTTTGAAAGCTGTGGATCAGAAGCCACTTGTATTTAATTTTTGTTATCAGTTACAGTAAAGGCTAGCTCTGTATCCTCAGCGAGGAGCAGCCTTGCAGTATAAAATGGGATGATTTGCAGTTTTGTCTCTCTTTTCCCAGACCCGGTGCAGTGGTCGACAGACCAGGTGCTCCACTGGGTGGTGTGGGTGATGAAGGAGTTCAGCATGACTGACATTGACCTCAATGCCCTCAGTATTTCCGGGCGGGAGCTCTGCAACCTCAGTCAAGAAGACTTCTTCCAGCGTGTCCTGAGAGGAGAAATCCTCTGGAGCCATTTGGAGCTTCTTCGAAAGTGTATGGGAGATTTTACTTTTGCTTATTCCCTGTCCCCACTTCTTTCTTTTCTTTTTTTTTTTAAGATGAAACCAATTGTGAACAGTTGGTTTTCCTCTATTTAATATTGGCAGTAAAAATGAGGGCATCAATACAAGATAACAGGAGGTATTAGTGAGAATGTCTGCCATTATGAAACATGTCTGCATACTGCCCGTCTTTCATCAAACTTGATAACTAATAGGGAGGCATTAATGACTGATGATTCCTCCTTTGTTTTAATAAAGATTTTTAGTTTGTGCATCTCCTGATTTTGACAGTTTTATAATTAAATATCGATTGTGTGTTATTTAATGTAACATCTCCCTCATATAGAAGTGAAGATTATTAAGCCCAGGCAATTAAATCGTTAGATTGTACACAACAAAACCGATAAGTGATGTGTTTTATGTGTGTAATACAATAATGTATATGTACATTTCAGATTTACCATGCTTAGATGTAATTGGGCAGACTAAAAACCTCTTTCCATCTTCATTTACATGATATAGCTAAAGGTGTTAGGGGATGGAGAATGCATGAGATACCTTGAAATTCACCATGTACATCTTTGTTTCTAAAAATTCAGTGACAGATTGACGCGCGGAAACAAATCTACAACTCAGAGAGTTATAAAGCAGGCATGTTTATTCCAGCCAAGGTGCAAGGGCATTTCTCCACAAAGCTTGCACACCGTCTCTGGCAAGTAGCCAAATATTTATTACACCAGAACATACATATTCATTAGGAAGGGCTGGGTTATTACAGTTAGTTCAGGGAATAGGTGTGATTATTAAAATTATTCAAGGGGAGAAGTACATGGTCTTCTTCACAGTGTCCGCTCTCTCCAGGGCATGTGCTGTTAAGCGAAGTCCAGGTGTCTACTTCCTAAATCAGCAAGATCATCCTCTCTAGACAGCATCTCTGAGTCCTTTTGTTCAAGTTTGTTTGCCCAAGTGCCCATTCCGGGCTTTGCTTCTGCTATCTGTGAGTTATCCTTTTACTTCATACCCCCGGGCTACCTGCCACTTTCTTATCATAGCCAAATCCCCAAGCTATCTGGTAAGCTACACTGAATCCACAAAACTAGTCTGGACAAGCAGAATTCTTAGACAACGTTCAGAAATCATCATATGTTGCTATAAGTAAATAATTTGCAAGAAAAGTGGTTATTTCTCTGTATCAGTTCCCCCCTTTTACCTATGCAAATTCTTTTGCTATATCATGCCATTCCGTTTAAGGATTTTGGCAAAGTATGCACCACTCTCCACCTTTTGGCATAGCTGATGTCTTTTCTGGTCTTCAGAATGGTTGCTGGTATACTTGCATATCCACATAAAACACTGTAACATGCAACGTATCAATATTCCTATAATAATTATTAAAACACAGGCTATAAAGAGCTGCTTTAACCATGCTAGGTCTGGTAGCCAAGATGTGAGTTTCTCCCATAGGTTTGTAAATCCTAATGATGTATTGTCCTGAGTTTTTTGGTGTAGTATTTTTTACTGCTGCCATATTTGGGTCATATCTGATTCCATTCTTTTACCTTGGTTGATGTATGAGCAGCAGCTTTGATTTATTATCAAACATACTCCTCCCTCTTTAGTTGTTATTAAATCTAAAACCATATGATTTTGTAAGACTACTAAGTGAGGAAATTTCTACTTGTAGCTCCTGGATGTCATCTACAGTGGAATTTACTATTTTTTCCATTGTAGCCAAAATATTTACTATGGCCTTTTCTAATTCACTGACTCCTAATTGAGGAAAGAGCCATCTTACAAAACTGTGATAAGCTAGCTGTTGGTCTTTTTATAAGAGGGTTTTTTAAATCCCTACGCATCTTCTGCCGAGGGGTCCATATAAGTCCAGGTGGGGGATGTGAGTGGTTATATATTTTGTCCTGGGGAATCACATATCCCAGGGTGCAATCCTCATCCCAATATTTAGGCAGAGATTTCCTTGCCCTTACATCCCCACACAACCACTGGTGACCATCAGGGATACAGTCATAAGAACAGCTGAACCACAGTCCTTTTAGTATAGCTGGTGGACAAGTGCTGTTAAGGGTGTCATGGAGGGTTTCTCTTATCTGACATTGGATTATATTTTTTAAAGGAAGTCTTCAGGGCAGTCTTATTATTTTGTCTGGTGATTATTTGCTTTTCTAATATTTGCAAATCAAATTTAAGTGGATAGCCATTTTTGTTCCCACAAGAGTGATTGGGGACTGATTCCTCAGGAAGCAGTGGGCTCTGTGAGCCCCAACATATGGTTTCCCCTGAGGGTAATTGGCTCTCCTGTTGGCCAGGGCCACAAATAGTGCCCATGTTCCAGATTATGTTATCCCCTGTGGGCAAAGTGGAGTTATTTAAGCTATCATGGGGCCAACTCCATTTGTTATAAGACACTGGAATTCTAAAGAGTGGAGTCTCTAAATTTCCTCTGGGGAGAGCACGTGCATACCCAGCAATCAGAGAGGTTAAAACTTTCTGCAATTGTTTGAGTCATTTTCAGATAAGAGTTTTGATCCCATTCATCTATGGTCCCTACCCATAGTCCAACCATGATGATAATCAGTGTCCATCCTTTTGTTGGATTCGGAGTCTTAGGGGTCCAGTCAATTTCGATTCCCATTGCTGTTTTGGGACTCCTTTGACTTGAGTGGATGTATCCATGATAATTGTTCTTTAATCTTGATTGCTGTATGGGATGTCAACACCACCTGAAATGGACCCTCCCACTTTGGTTCCAGAGGTGAATCTGAAAAAGATCTGATAGATATATCTATATATAGATATAGATAGATAGATAGATAGATAGATAGATAGATAGATAGATAGATAGATAGATAGATAGATAGAGAGAATCACCTGGTTTAATGTTGTGTACAGGGCTGTCCAGACTTCGAGCTCTGGTCCCTAGGACCAATTTCTCTATTTCCCACAGCTGTTTTTGTAGGCTTATTCAATAATCAGTTAATATTTCATTCTCAATCTAAGTTGATGTCCCTGCCTGTATCATATATGGTCTCCCATATACTATTTCAAAAGAACTTAATCCCTCCTCAGTTCTGGGTTTGGTTCTGAGTCTCAAAAGTACTAAAGACAATGACTGGGGCCAAGGCAATCCAACCTCCTGACCTAGTTTTACTATTTGTGATTTAATTAAATGATTCACCTTCCCTACTTGACCACTTGCTTGTGGGCTGTATGGAGTATGTAATTGCCAGTCAGTTCCTATGATCGATGCAAGTAATTGTTTTAACCATTTAAAGTTTGGTAACCATGAAGTAAGCTTGTTCCATATTTCTTCAAAGATTAAAGAAGCATCGTCCTTTCATATCTCCTGCAAAATACTTAATTATTGCAATGTTATTCCTAAATCTACATTTATTTTTCCGGTTTCATCTATATATGTACAACAACTACAATTCACAACTGTGCTCAATACCCCATGTGAGGCCAACATCATGTCTCACTGTTAGCACTTCAGATTGAGAAATTATTTCATTCAATAACACTTACTAGTTCTGCATGGGAATGCATTTGGCCAACCTGAGAAGGTATCTGTTAATACTAATAAGTACTGACACCCCTTTTTCTTAGGAGTTCAGAAAAATCTGTTTGCCAGTGTTGTCCTGGACTATTACCTTTCACTCTAACTCCATTTTGAATCTTACTTGATGTGTTTGGGTTGTGGTTTTTGTTTTGTTTGGGGATTTTTGTGTAAACAGCATAGTCTTTTTTTTTTTTTTTTAATTTAACTGCTTGTATAGAGCATGTGCTCCCCAGTGTTTTCTTATGTTCACCTAAATCTAACTTCTGTTGTATGTTAGAAGGCACTATTATTTGCCCATCTGGAATATAAAACCATCCATCTTTTTCTTTATTACCTTTTAGATCATTAATCAATTTTTGATCCTCCTTTGAATATTTAGTTTTCAAATCTGAGTTTAGGATTGCAAGTTTTACTGTCTGGGACCAAAGCTAATGCTATGGTTGTCATTTCTGCTGCCTGTCTGGCCTTTCAATCTGCCAAATTATTTCCAATTTCCTGTTCAGTGTTACTGTTTTGATGCCCTCAACAGTGCATGATGGGTACTTTTTTGGGGAGTTTTATGGATTCTAGCAGCCTTAAAATTTCCTCCACATGTTTTATTTGTTTTCTTTGTGCTGTGAGTTCTTTCAATACAGGAGCATGTACTACTCCAAAAGCATATTTCAAATCTGTCCATATATGAATCTTTTTCCCTTTTGCCGGTTCTAAAGCTCTGGTCAAGGCAGTTATTTCAGCCTTCTGAGCAGAAGTTGCTACTGGCAATGGTTTAGCTTCTATTACTTCAGAAGTGGTGGTCACAGTGTATCCTGCCTTGCGGTTTTCCCTGTTTTATGAAGCTGCTTCCATCCATGAACCAGATGCCTTCAGCATTCTCAAGTGGTTCTTCTTTTAAGTCAAGTCTACTGGAGAAAATGGCTTCCATGATCTCCAGACAGTCACAGGTTACAGGCTCTGATGTGGTCCCTCTGAGAAAAGAGGCTGGATTCACAGTGTTAGTGATCCACAGTCGGCACCAACCTGTCATCCCAAGGAAAGTTCGGAGTTCTTTTACCATTCTGGGCTCACGTGTGCGACAGGTGGCCTCTTTCCATTCTCAGCTCTGTTGTTCTCCCGGAATTCCGAATCCTAAGTAGGTCACTTGCTGCTGGACCAGTTGAGCTGTCTGTTGAGAGACTCGATATCCACTAAGTCCCAGAAAGTTAAGCAAACTGACAGTCCATTGTAAACAATCTTCCTTCATCCTTGTAGCTATGAAAAGGTCACCTACAGATTGTAGTAAAATTCCTCCTGGTGAGGGCAGGTTCCAGGTTTCAAATTCCCAGGCTAATTGATTCCCAGAGATAGTGGGGCTGTTTTTAAAACCTTGTGGTAACACTGTCCAGGTTAACCAGGGTTACTGGGGTGTGTGCGTGTGTGTGTGTGTGTGTTTCTCCCTGTATCAGGGTTTCCTCATTCAAAAGCAAATAGCTTCTGTCTTTCTTTTGCTAAGGCCAGGCAGGAAAAGGCATCTTTTAGATCCAATACAGTAAATCATATTTGAACTCCTTTTAATTTAGTTAACAAAGTATGAAGATTTGCCACTATAGGATATGTCTTATACAATTTTGTTTATTGCCCTTAAATCCTGAATTAATCTATAACACTTGCCATCAGATTTCTTTACAAGTAAGATACGGGTACTATACCCTGGTTTGCAATTGTGAGAAACGCCCAGTTACCAATTATCAATGGCTCAGACAGGATGCGGTGTGAAGCACTCTTTATTACATTCTTGCAAGACCATGCACCCCAACCAGGTGGACGCGCCTAACAGCCATCGTGCAATGGTTTATATCCCTTTCTCCCGACCGTGAGTTCCCTCCCCTGATTCCTCATTAGCTGAGTACTACAGGGTGTACAGACTTCCCAAACCGCCTACATGTATGTGTTCATACATTGCATGTTCATGGAAGTGAACCTTGGCTTTCTCCAGGGCGGAGAAGTTAATATGCATGAGCTCATCACGCAAGCATACTAAGACAGAAAAAGTTCGAAATTCAGGTTCCCTGAGTCTCTCGGTACCTGCATCTATCTAAAGCCAGTTCTAAGCACTGGTCATCACAGTTGACAAAAGAACTACCTGCCTTCTCACCCCAGGCCAGAAATTTCAATGGTTGTGAATTGCTCTCGTTAATTGCCTTGGTGAATTGCTCTTGCCATTCCCATCAGGCTGAATATGAGAAGACAACGTTCTTTCCCTTACACATTCAATTAACAGTCCGAATTTCAAAAATTTATCAATAATTGGTTTTATCCCTACCTGATCTTTTGCACACAAAGAATCCTCACCGGAGAAGCTCCTGGTTTTAATTTGATTCCTATTAATTTAGCATTCTTAGCCTTACCTGGTATTCCAGAAGCCCACACTCCTGGATATACCTGGTCCAAAATTTCTGTTGGTATTGTGCTCTCCTTTTCGGTCTGTAAAAAAACCACCAAACTTAAAAGTTTGATTAATTGATATTCTTTATTTTAGACTCAGTTTCTTTGGCACTAAAACCAATCTTTGTTCCTACTTGTTCTAACAGGTCTCTCCCTAATAATGGTTTAGGGAATCAAGGCAAATAAAGAAACTTACGTATACCTCTTTGTTTTCCTAATTTATACTTTATAGGCTGCATAAAGAAAGCCTTTTCATTCTGGCCAGTTGCTCTAACCAGTTATAAAATCTTTGTCCATAGGTGTTAAAAGTTGCTTCAAAACATAATAAGAGGCTAACTGTTTTCAAAACCAGTTGTTTCTCTGTTTCTGTCATAGCATCTAGCATTAAGTCTGTATCTTTCTAATCAGGGTCCTAGTTCAGATCTTTTTGTGTCCCCTTGTGGGTCATCCCGGTAGTTTGTCACTACCTCCTTCCAAGCATCTAACTCATTCATACGAAAGGAGACTTTAATTTGGGTTATTCCTCCCGGTCCCATCTGGGGTGCCAAAATTGAGGCACGGAAACAAACTACAACTCAGAGGGAGTTATAAAGCAGGCATGTTTATTCCGGCCAGAGTGCAAGGGGATTTCTCCACAAAGCTTGCACACCGTCTCTGTCAAGTAGCCAGATATTTATTGCACCAGAACATACATATTCATTAGGAAGGGCTGGGTTATTACAATTAGTTCAAGGAATAGGTGTGATTATTAAAGTTATTCAAGGGGAGAAGTACATGGTCTTCTTCACAGTGTCTGCTCTCTCCAGGGCATGTGCTGTTAAGCGAAGTCCAGGTGTCTACTTCCTAAATCAGCAAGATCATCCTCTCTAGACAGCATCTCTGAGTCCTTTTGTTCAAGTTTGTTTGCCTAAGTGCCCATTCAGGGCTTTGTTTATGTTATCTGTGAGTTATCCTTTTACTTCATACCCCCGGGGTTCCTGCCACTTTCTTATCATAGCCAATCCCCAAGCTATCTGGTAAGATACACTGAATCCACAAAATCAGTCTGGACAAGCAGGATTCTTAGACAACGTTCAGAAATCATCATATGTTGCTATAAGTAAATAATTTGCAAGAAAAGTGGTTATTTCTCTGTATCAGATATTAAGTGTCTCTATTCATAAGACCATGAGCTATGCATGTCTCTTGAAAACTGGTGCTAGATTTTCACTTTTTTCCTCTATGAAACATGAGAGGTTTTGATCTTCGGGTAACTTGAAATTTGTGGCTTAAATAAAAACTTGCTTTTTATTTCTTCCTAATTTGCAGATGTGTTGGCTAGCCAAGAACACTCTGGAGAAATAGCAACTGTTACTATTGATCAGCGTAAGTACTTCTGTCAGCAATTAATTCACACAATTAACTGTTTGTAGGCTTAGCACTGTACTTTGGTTCAGTGCTATAATAGTACAACATTTAGAAATTCACTTGAGAGATAGCAGTGTTCCTTGATGAGGGGAAGAGGGCATATTTTAAACTTAAAAGCAAAATGATCCATTTCTTGATATTTTGTTACTGGCTAAAAGGTGGTGTATGATTTCAACTTTGAAAGTTTCTAACTCTCGCTTTGGATGATAAATTTTCAACTGTCATGAAATAAGCTGCCTAGGATACATATTTGAGTTCTTGAGTTCTGTTTTTTTAGGTTATATATTGCATTAATGAATAGATACATTAAAATGTTATGATTTCAAAAGAGTGTTTCCAGAAGCTGAACGGGAGCATGGAAGGCAGGATTTGCTTAGAAACCAGCACTAGGAAAAATACATTGAAATAACTTTCCACTTATTTAAAACTCATTCTTCCAGCTGAAGCAGTGTCATCAATTATTAAAATAAATCAATTTTCAGAAGACTTGTAAGCAGCTTATATGTTAAATAGATAGACCATGCATTGCATCCTCTTATACCATTGCAATAGAAGGGTATTTAATTGCTGTTTGAATAGCAGCTGTGGTGGGTCGTACGGTGACTATAGAGAAAAGTGCATTAGGGCAGACCATATGGGAACAGCATAAAGATGATAACGAAGGCATGAGGGTTTTTTTTTAAATAGAAACATGTAATAGACATGATGATAGTAAACTAAAGCTGATGTTTCATGTGTAATGTGACATCTCTACTACAAGTCTAAAACCACAGTGTCTGCTGTAAGAAGTCTTTGCATTATTCTTAGCATTGTGATTTATACAGTGTGTCTTTTTAGCAAAGGAAAAAAAATAGCTCCTAGATGTTATGATAATACAGGTAATAAATAATATATGCCTATTTCTGTGCCAGCAATTTATAATTGATGTTCTGCAATGTTCTCTGCTTTACAGCTGTGCAGATTATTCCAGCATCTGTACAGCCTGCTACCCCAACCACCATTAAAGTAATAAACAGCAGCGCAAAGGCAGCTAAAGTACAGAGAGCTCCAAGGATCTCTGGGGAAGATAGAAGCTCCCCTGGGAACAGAACGGGTATTGTCTCCATTATTTTTAAATGCAAATGCAGTAAACAGTTACTCATTAATTTGAATTACAGTTTTGTAGAACATGTTTTTGTCACTCTAAACGTGAGGTTTTAGAAATCCATGTGGTATACAGGGGACCATAGCTACAAAATATTTCACAAGCCCAGGCAGACCTGGCAGGTTGGTTAGCTCACAGAGGTACTGTGTTAATGTGGTGCTGCAGCTTTTGAGTCCTGCGGTAAATAAAATTAATAAAATTGTTTCTCTTCCTGTGACTTAACAGTCTGCCCTCTCAAACCACTGCATAGTGTTTATTAATGCTTTTAACTTCTTTCTACTTTTCATTTCCAGAAAGGGGAGAAAATAAACTGTATGTTGTAGAATTCTAGCCTAGCTACTACTTTCTCTACTTGTCCTCTTCCTCTCCACTCCCCACCCTACCTCCCAGTTTCATGACTTTAGAATTTGGCAAGTTTCAGATTTCTTGTTTTGTTAAATGAATGCACCTTCTAGAAAACTGCACAGTAAATCTGCAGTTTATTTTTGCAACTACTGTTATTTGTACATACTCTTTGATTATTAATAATTCATCTTAATTTCTTTATCTTTTTGTTGTTGTTGCTGTCATTTTTTGCTTTGGTTCTCTCCTGTTGTGAATTTTTCTGTTAAATCTTTTCCTCTTCTTCCCCTTGAATTTTTGCTTGGTTAAACTCTCCATAAGAGTCTATTATAATGTCATTTGAGATTCTTAGGCCAAGATGTTACCAGCTGACATCAGTGGGGAATACTCTGTTTCTCTCTTTAGACATGAGGTCTGCTATCTGTATCTCATTGAAAATTTAGGAATTTAACTGCAGATACTCAAGTTAAAAAAGAAATTGTGAGAAACGCTCAGTTGCCAATTATCAATGGCTCAGACAGGATGCCGAGTGAAGCACTCTCTATTCTTGCAAGATCAGGCGCCCCAACCAGGTGGACGCGCCTAACAGCCATGTTTATATGCAGTGGTTTATATCCCTTTCTCCCGACCGCGAGTTCCCTCCCCTGATTCCTCATTGGCTGAGTACTACAGGGTGTACAGACTTTCTGAACCGCCTACCGATACGCCCCTTCATGTATGTGTTCATATGTCGCATGTTCATGGAAATGAACCTTGGCTTTCTCCAGGGCGGAGAAGTTAATATGCATGAGCTCATCTCGCAAGCGTACTAAGACAGGAAAGTTCGAAATTCAGGTTCCCCGTGTCTTTTGGTATCTGCATCCATCTAAAACCATTTCTAAGTACTGGGTCATCACAGTTGAAAAAAAGACACAGGTCTTCTAGCCCCAAGCCAGGGATTTCAGTGGTTGTGAATTGCTGTCGTTAATTGCTCTGGTGAATTGCTCTTGCCATTACCATCAGGGTTATTATGCGAAAACAACATTCTTTTCCTTACAAAATCTTAATAATTGGACATGAAAGATGTTAAATTGATGTAAGCTGAAGTTTGGGTTTTCTTTTATTTCTAATATTTCATGAAAATTGGAGACTAAGCTATTTTTTATTAAAACAGCTTCTGTTGCATATATTTGTGTGCGTGTTTATATGCCTGAAGAGGAATAAGCAGCTCTTGCTAAATCTGTTTTGTTTTACTGGATAGATGTGTGTCTAAATGACTGTGTGTAGTGTTATGTAATTTTTGTACCTTCTAGGGACAGATTTATGAGAAATGTTATTTTTTTCTGTATTCATCAGTTTATTTTTTTAATAGATTAATACTGATGTATTTGCAAGAAAATGTTTTAAAAATAATAATTAGAAGAAATTAAGAGCAAGTTTTCCTTCCATCATATATTATATGTTGGTCTGCTTTAACATGTTAGTTCGAAATTTTTAGCTGTGAGGGGAACGTAAAAAGCACTAATTGAAACGTATCTTGTTATTCCTATTTCAACAGGAAATAATGGCCAGATCCAGTTGTGGCAGTTTTTATTAGAACTTCTCACAGACAAAGATGCTCGGGACTGTATTTCTTGGGTTGGTGATGAAGGAGAGTTTAAATTGAATCAACCTGAACTGGTTGCGCAAAAATGGGGGCAGCGCAAAAACAAACCCACAATGAACTATGAGAAGCTTAGTCGGGCTTTGAGGTAAGACTAACTTTAGGAACTGATCAGGTATGAAGAAATTTGCTTCCACTTGGATACTTTAACTATCATACTGCAAGACTTGCAGCTTTTTTTAGTAAAGGGATAAACAGATCTTCTGAAGCTAACACTTTCAGAAATATTTCTTTGTGATGTATCTTCAGCATTTATGTTTTCAGTAGTATGCCAAACAATATTGATTATTGGTGAAAGATACAGAAATGTGTGAATACTCTGAATTATTGACTTAATTTTATATTTCAGTTTATTTGTTCGTGTTCCTCTTGCTCTTGTTACGGTATTGTCACCAAAAACCGGGATAAAAAAAACTTATCAACACCAGTGTGATGTAGATAAGCAGACACTTCTTTATTGATGGCTGGATGTGTAGGGGAGTGCTCTCACCAACAACACGTGCTGAGCACCAGAATCATACACCTTCTATAGAACTTATTCATTAAGTATCCATACATAAACATACAATCTCCAATAAATCATTAACATATTCTCCTCCTATTTCCGAATCTGCACAGTGAAGGTTAGAAATGTCTAGAAATGGGTCTGGGATGTAATGTGAGTAGGTGGTCCATGAGTCGGTGGTCGCGATCTCCCCCTGCTGGAATTACCTTTTGCTTAAGGACATCGTTTACTTGGCAGGTACCTGCAAGATGTTACGGTTACTGCCCTCAGTTCCCATTAATCCTGGACCTTGACAGCTACTTGCATTCTTCTAGTCCTATACGTGTATTATAAATCAGTTTACAAACCATCTTGTGTTTTGTTACCTAGGTTCTAACCGTTCCTACTAAACAATTATGACCAATCCCGTCAGCCTTGGTACAGGGCTGTACAGGTGATTTTAGAGTAGCAGTCGGTTGCTAGATTCAAAATACAATAAATGTCAAATGATTTTTACTAAAATAGCTCTTAATTCTATACTTATATTAAAATCAAGCACGATTTAATTTCAGTTGATAATAAAATCAGTAACAGTATGAAGTGGATACATTCCTGTAATTACATAATTGGTAATAGTTTTCTGTATGTAGCAATTTTTTCTGTATGTAAAAAAACTTTTTCTAAGTTCAGATGTTCATTGATGTATTCCATTGTTCTTAAAGTAGGGATGTTAAATTGAAAAATACAGTTGACAGGTCGGTTTCAGTAGTTGCTGAAATTCCAACATAATGAACTTTTATCATCTGAAGAAATGGAAACTTTTCAGGCTGTCTTTATTCCATCGTGATTTTGTAGTTTGACATTGGTAAAAGGGACTTCTGTTATTGAATCACTGTAGGTGATGTGCTTGAGGAGGGGCAAGAATGCAAGTACCTGAATTTTAGACTTTTTTTTCCCTGATTATTTTGGCCCCTGGAATAATTTGAAGATTTATCCAAGTTCTCTGAAATCATTAAGACTGAACTTCTTATTTCTTATTCTTATCTGGTTAAATCTATTTCTCTTGACTAGTTTTCAAAAAAGGTATTTACTGCCTAGTCCTTCAAATTATTTGAAGCAATTTTAGGAACTGTTTTTAGATGAATGAAGATGCATATTGGTTGAAGTCTGAGATCTAAGATTGACTTTTTAGCATTTCCACTTTTGGCTTGCTTTTTTTTTTTTTTTATAATGGAGGTAAACTCATCTAGCATTGTTTAAAAAAAACCCATCAACTTATATTTAAAAATACTGCTATGAGAAATGATGCTAAAGTTGCCATATTCTGGCTTTCTTTAGTCTTTTAGGGAGGATTTAAATAACATCAATATGTGTAATGCTGAATTTTCACTTTCACTGGGGGAGATCAAAGTCTAAAAGACCAGGAATGGTGCAGAGTCAGTAAAGAATTACTACTCATTTACATGAACAGGAGGCATCAGAAGAAAATGGCAGGCACAAGATAAACAGCTTAACTATTCCCTTTTGTTTGTCTTGTAACTTCTTTAGGCACAGTATTGTGCATGCCAGAATTATATAAGCTTGAGAGGAAAGTGGATAAATTAATGAAAAAGAAATATTTTTAAGGATATTAGGTATGGAAAGTCACAACTTCTGGAAGTTCCTGAGCCCCAGATCATTGGAAGCAAGGAGAAGAGCATTGATATATACTTACTGTACTTCCATGCTTTTCCTTAGGCATCCTTTTTTGGTCTGTTGGAGTCTATAACCTGTTCTGGATAGATTTTAGTCTGGTCTTGTGTGGCTGTTCTTGCATTATTTATATATTAAATTAGAATGTTACTTTCTTTGTAGGATCACAGAATCCCTTGGGTGGGAAGGGCCTCAGGAAGTCTCTGGTCTAACTTTTTGCCCAAAGCAGGGCCTTTCCAGTAGACCTGCTCCCCAGCCTGTATTGTTGCGATACCGTTCCCATATTTCCAACCGGGTTCTGTGAATCTATATGTTTGTGTACTGAAGGTATATGTGAAAACTTTCTGGAACATAAAAATGATGTAAATGATGCTAATGTGGTTTGGGTTTTGTCAACAAACACCGCAGAAGATCTCGAAGGCAGCTGAAGAACTTTAGAATAATGTTTTTATCACTGGGATATTAAACAGATGTCTGCACAGTAATTTGCATAAATCACTATTAGAGAAGTTTTGCATTTATATTTTATTCACAGAATTACAGAAATCACATTCCTCAAAATGTTGCCATTTTGGCAGCTGCATCAATATTGACATGTTTTCTAACACTTGAATGTCTGAAGGGATATTTAATTCTTCTTGCTACTCCCATGATAAACACTGTTGCTAAGCTAAAGTTTTATTAAATGGTGGTACATTTTGTTTACTAATGTGCTGAAATTACTGTGTCAATTGTTTGTTAATAAAGAAAATGATGTCAGTATTAATGAGAAATGTGCTAGCTCTTCTGTCCAGCTGTAGGAAAACCAAGCAGTATAGAAACGAGGGCAAGGTGAAAAAATAGAGCAGTGCTTTTTCTATATAGTCTAGTCTCTCATCCTGTCTTTGCTTTGGTCCTGTTGCTTAGATCCTGACCCTCAAAAGTCAGAAATTAAAAGGGTTTTTTTCAGAATTTGAGGTGTCTGAAGAAATTTGATTGGATTCTTAGTAATTGATTCCTTTTCCACTAGGGCTGGGAGGCAGAAGTTAGTCTTTTAATTGACTTGATTTTGCTCATGAAGGAGAATCATCTTTGCTTTATAAGCATGTCACTCAGAGGATTGAGTTGTAGACAGTCAAGAAATCTGGGCTCATTTGTACTACATTTGGGTGATGATTTTGAGGGAATGAAATTGTGTGGGGTTTTTTGTTTGTTTCTTTGGTGTTTCTTTTTTTGTTGTTGGTTGGTTTAGATTTTTTTCCAAATTTATCTCACGCTTGTTAGGCTCATCAAGTCCAAGTTATGTCCCAGCCACCTGGGTATTTTAATGAGAAATACGATGTGTTTTATTAATGCCTTCAGTGAGACAAGAACAGCAACAAAACTGTAAAATTCTAACTTCTGTTTTATTGGTATCACCTAAAGTTTTATAATGCCTCTGAAGTATAGTGGGTCATATAGACTTTGTTATCTTTACTGCATTTCTGCCCAGTCTGATAATTTTTTCGTGACACAATGTAAGAAGTATTCATAGTTTTTAGTTATAATATATAATAACATAGTTATTATATGAGAGTCTTGATGAGAAAAAGACTAATATTTTGGCCTCCAAGTGACCTTAAATAAATAACCAATTCATACGGAAGTTGCAGATGCTGAAAATTTATATTGATTTTTTTTTTTTTTTTTTTACAGTTTTTTTTTTTTTTACAGGTATTACTATGATGGAGACATGATCTGCAAAGTGCAAGGCAAGAGGTTTGTGTACAAATTTGTCTGCGACTTGAAAACTCTCATTGGATATAGCGCAGCGGAGTTGAATCGGTTGGTCACAGAATGTGAACAGAAGAAACTAGCCAAGATGCAGCTCCATGGCATTGCACAGCCAGTTACAGCAGTGGCACTAGCTACCGCATCCCTCCAAACAGAGAAAGATAATTAAGCACTAGGACCTGAAAGTGGGAGCCTGAGGACTTTCCTATGTAACCAGAGCAATTGCTGCTCTTACCTTTAGCAGAATTGGAAACTTCTTTTGCTTCTTGACAGTACAACATAGAGCATGATTTTCTGTAAAGAACTGGGACTCGCATAAATTTGGATCTTTTAACAGCATATATTTCAATATAAGTTTAGGGATCACCACAACTTCTACAACTTCGAATCAGGGCCTCTGTGGTATGCAATCTGAAACTGGTGAGAAAGGTTGAACTGGTCAGCGCTCTGTCTCCACAGCTGTACAAAGTAATTTTTGCAGCGCTTTTAACAAAAATGAAGTACCTACTGCAAGCAGGCTGATCAGTTGTCTCAACTCAGTCCTGTCCAGTCTTTTGTTCTCTGCTGAACTACCAAATGGCATTTGATGCTTTCGAAGTTAAACGTGTTCATTATTCTTATTTAATCAAGCAGAGCTGAAAGGCACATTAAACGTGACAAAGCATCAGGTTCTTAAAATAGCTTCTGTGTTTTTTAGCGAAGGAAACTAAGACTAGACCGAACTGAAGATCAGTGCTGAAGAAGGAGATCCAGGTTTAGATCTGGCTTAGGTGAAAAGCCAATTATGAGTATTTCATTGTAATGTGTAGGTAATATGCATATATGAGGGCAAGTACCTGTTTTGAAAGACATTGTTAATGCCAACCATTTAGCAAAAAGTGAAGACAAACTTCTTCCCCCGCTGCCACCCCTGTCAGGTGATTTGAAAACTTGAAAAAATAGGCCTCACCCAAAGAGTAGTTTGTTTTGGTGGGGAGTTCTAATGCGCTATTCTATAAGGTGCTTATGCCTACATGGTAGTCAACCTTAGTAACTGAAGACTTCAGTTAATCACAGTCAGTAGTCCCTTTTTAGAATTAAAATGCAAGTTGAAAATAGTTTTACAGAGAACTGCAGTTTGATTTCCAAATTATTGTACAGTCTGTCATATATTGAAATAGAAAGATGTATTTTTTATTTAAAATTAATTCTTTCTGAACTTCAAGTGATGTTTTTGAAGTTTCACAAAAATCAAATGCACACTCCAGAGGTGGGAGCAATTTGAAGTCTGGATGACAAACAGAAGTACTTGGAATGTATCCTGAATTCTGAGCTACAGAGAATACTTTATGCAAACACATGTGCAGTAAAAAGTTGGCTGCAACATTTGAGCTTCTGTAATGATACCTATTAGATTATTTCTTTTGATGGCTGATAATGGGTGTTATTTTGGGTTTGCTTTTGCCCCTTCATGTTCCTAACAATATAAATATTATGTCACCATGCATATTTTCCAGCTTTTTATGAAAACCCCTTGGTAACACTTGAACTACTAAAATGCAGATTTATAAGGGAAAACCTTTAATTCTATGGAGGATTGAGCTACTCTTAAGTCTTAAATCAAAAGTGCTCGTACAGTGAGGTTCTAAACATAAAATGTGTTTATACTGAGTAGCGAGAGCACTGGGCTGTTGCTCTTGATCTGAAGAGGAAGGGTCATACTTGCAGGCAGAGGGCAAAGAACACAGAAGACTCATGTATATTTTAAAGATGCTTTGAGGACAAAGCTTTTCATTTGTAGGTGAATGTTCATTGGCAGATAGTTTTTGCTTAACTAGAAATGTTGCATGTAGTTCTAGCGTACTTTTTTTTTCACCATCGCTATTGTACTTTTTTTTTTTTTTTTTTTCCAGATTCTTTCAGTAACTCTTGTTTTCATTCTTGAACTCTTAAAGCACTCCATCTACTGAGCGTGCTGGTTTGGTTTTTGGTTTTTTGGGGGTTTTTTTACATCTCAAGCCCTGAGTAAAACATGTAAATGCATCTGTCACAAGAGGTCAACCAACAATCCATTTATTACTGTTACAGTAGTCTGATCCCACCAGCTGACAGGTGTTTCAGGTGACTTACGCAGATAGACGCAGGTTTGCTTACAAAGAATATGATGAAGCTGATAATTCGGTGGCAGCAACTATGCGTGTAACACTGCTCATTACTGAGCAGAAGTCCAATGCAAGTAGCTAGTTTTATTTAGCAGAGTTCATGAGAGGCCTTTTTAGTTAAAACACAGTATAAAAAGAAGAGAAGCTTAAAATATCAGCTTTCTAGATCAAACTGGACTGTGGGAGGATAAACTAACTGCAAAATTGAAATGTTCTATCAGTACTTTATCCCCCTGCATGTTCTTGTTACATTATAGGCCTCCTAGGGGAAGTTTCTGATATCACACTTTCTTTGTAAATACATCTTACTATTATTTTGCAGATTTTCAGTAGGTATGATAGTCCTTCCGGTTCTTTGTTGTGGGATCATCTGCTTTTCCACCATGTCCTAATTAGTAAAGATGGAATCTTTCAAACGGTATAAAATCACTGTCACATTCTCTGTAGTTAAGGGAAAAATCTGTGACTAACTTGATGTCTTCAATAAAATCAAAGATGTAGAATATATTGTCCAAGGTTGTTCTGTTGCTGCCAGAAGGAAAACATAGAATATTCCCATTTTTTTGTAAAATGGAAGGTTTTTTGCATACTTTTTACTCTTTAAATAAAGACACTTATACTCTGCTAATAACTATGTATTTCTTTTGTGTTTTGCTTTTTTTTTGGTAATTTTACATGAAACAATTATTTTCTATTTTTACTCTGATAAAATATTTGTGCATAAAATGTCAATATAGTAAAATAAAAATGTTATACAGCTAATGCCTTTTGACTTCTTAATTTTTCAGAAAGTAATTTCTAATGTCATTCAGGTGCAGTTTAAAGATGAATACATGCACTTTATTCTCATTACTCTTAAAATCACAAGCTCATTACAGGAAGAAGGCAGACTTACCTTATTTTCTGAAAATACATTTTTGACTCAATACTTGGCTATGTGGTTTTACTTCTAAATGGAATGCTGTTCTTCATTACAGTGACAGCTTTCTTTAACATCTTAATTGTAAATTTCAAAATGTGGCTTTGATAAAAATGATGGAAACTTAATAGTAGGACAAAATGGAGCTCTGTAAAATGGTTTTATGCTTTTAGCTGTGTTTAGATTGGAAAGGTTCCTGTTGATCTGTAGACTTTGGACTTTGTTTCATTCTTGCAAATAGCCCCACTTTTAGTGGCCCACTAACAAAATGGTTAGTACTGTCCTTTTTAAAAAGAAGATAAAATTCTGATTATACTGCTGTTACCTTATTTTTAAGTTGTGTCTCAATAAAAATATCGTCTTTATACCTCTGACCTCCTCCATCTGGACTGGTAAACTAAAGACTGAAATATTTTGTCATCTTTAAACCTACCAGATCACTTGATTTCAAAATGTTTATGCTTAGCTCAGCAGCAACAGCACGTAATAGATTGAAAAGAATTTTTTGGACATTTCAATAGATTGTTGACCTTTAAAAGTACACTTACAACTGTTCAGTATCATATTAATTGAGGACCTTTTGTTTGTGTTTATAGTTATTAGTATCCTCGTGCTAGTGAGAGTTTGTTTTGCGATTCCCACTCTCGGACTGAAATTTTTTTACTGGGAATTACAAACTAACAGCTTGCAACTGTCGACCTGCTGACATAAGGCTCCACTGACTGATAGCGAAAGGAGGATGATACAAGGTCTGCTGACATAGGTTTATGGATTTGATTTTTTTGTTGTTGGTTTTGTTTTGTTTTGTTTAAGCAGTATGATGTAAGATCCATGCTCACAGGTCTATGGGGAATATTTTTAGACTGGAGTGGGAGGGTTTGTTTTTCAAGATCATACATATTCTTAAAGGTGGTTTTGATATACCTGTATCGGGACTTTTACAATTGATTTGGTTTGATAACTACAATTTTTTTTTTTCTTTTGGAAACGTAATTCTTGATGATGCTAAACAGAAGATTACTTAATAATTAAAGCAAAGGAATGATTGATTGGTTTTGAGAACTGTAATGCAGGACCTAACACATTAGACATGAATCAATTATATTTTTGCATCATTATTTCAGCTTTAGAGCTGACAGCATCTGATCAGGCACCAAACTGAAATTTTATCATCTTGCAACTTTAGAGTATTGACATCTCAGCCATTAATAATTTGAAACTAATGTTAAAAAATGCTGAGGGGGAAGAAACAAATATTGAATGTCTGTCTTTAATTAAAATTGTTCTTTACTCGAACTGGTTTTCTGGAAACCAAAATTAAATGGTGCTAATGGCAGTAGTATCAGAAGACGTATCTAACCGATGAAACAGTTCTCATTTACCTGGTTTGCAGGTTTAAGCCCTGCCAGGATCGGAGAGCACGTTGCTGTTGCCCCTCCCCCACCCACGCCGGTCAGGCTGGAAGTTAAACACAGACCCCGGCTAAAATAACAAGAAATTTAATACAACAGAGTGATAGAACAATCTGAACAGTATCAATGGTAACAACAATAAACAGCACTAACAGTGAACAAGACAAACGATATACAGAGAAATACCGCTAGCTGGTTTACGGAAAGGTTCCCGCCAAAGAGCAAGGTGAAAAGGTTCCGCCCCTGGACCTGACATCAGCATGGTATGAATAACCCCGCTAGAGATCCCTTCCCCCTCTCTCTCTGCTGGGGAAAAACTTGACTCTATCCTGGCTGAACCAGGACACTTGGGAAAAGAGGAATTGGTTGATGCATTTGTGGTTTGTGACACACAACATGCAAGTAGGTTCTTTTTGTAGGTGATGTCACCGTAACTGTCTATGATGAGAATGAAAGAATCCAAAGATAATTTTTTTTGTTGATTGAAGTTGTAAGCAACTCGCTTATGCAGTTACTTAACAAAAATAAAGGCAGTTTAGAAGAGGAGATAACTCTGTATCGGGAACAGCTGAAATCCTCATCTAAATAGTTGTGTTAGCAGAAACAGCTGAAGCTACCTGCAGTGCATTAGTTTTTAATTGCCAACAGTTCTTGACTTACAAAACAACTGCTGGACAGCAGATAGTAATAAAATTTCTATTTATAGTAATTTTCAGGTTGCTGGCACTGAAATGATTGTTCAGAAACAGTAGGAAAAATGCTCGTTTAGTTCAGCACAGCTGAATGTGAACACGTGTGGAAACATTTTGTCTATTGAATAACTTCAGGTATTTGCTACTAATGATCTAAATGAGCTGGGAGTCTTTAGTATTAAAAAAAAAAAATGCTCATAATAGATCTGTTATCTTGAGACACAACTCTTTCTTACCTTTACAACTTGCCTTGTAACCCACATGGAAGAAATTAGCATTTAGGAGCTGCATTTCTAGTGCTATGTGGGCTACTTGTCAGAATTCACTACTAAAAGTAGAATAACAATCATCTCAGTAGACCAAAATAAAATTATATAAATTATATCTATTATAATTGATATGTAATATATATCAATTATTGATTGTAATTGAAGCAAGCATGGATGGCACCAAACAAACAGTTTCTTAGAAATTAGAAGATTATTTGTTTATTTGAAATTCCTCCCAGTTAGGGAAAGGTATTTTAGGATGAAAAAGCATTAGCTGTTTCCCCCTTCATCCCAGTAAGCTTAGGTTTTTCAGTGTTCTCATTTTCAAGGACTCTGCAGGAACTGCTTCATACGAACTGAGTTTGCAAAAAGCTGCAGCTGTAGAAGACAATGAGAAACCAGTATGTTTAAAAAAAAGTCTTGTGAGAGTGAAAGCTGCAAGCAGCATGTGTGGAAAAAATGAGTTTGGAAGAGTGAGAATGCAAGAGATGAGATTTAATGAGATTAACTGGGGGGAAAGGCACCTGCAGGGCACAGTTCTTTAAACTTCAGGTTTAGGATAGAAAAGGTTGGGATTTTTTTTTTCCCCTGTAAAAGCAATGTTTTAGTCCAGAAACTCAAAGCAGCATTATTCCCAAAATGAAGCACGGTCCCTGCTTCCTAAGGTGTGCAGGGCTTTGCAGAAACTGCCCCATGCAGGAGAATACCCACCTTAGGACTTCGATTTCCCAGCTGAGCTCAGCGAAGGGAAGTTAGAGACAGCCGCTGGGGATGCGAAACTCACTGTGTAACTGCAGCCTCTCCTGGCTCTTGTCCACTCCAAACAGCTGAGGGAGGCAGAACTGATGGGGAAGCACTTTGGCTAACAACCATAAATTAATAAGATGACCTGAACTGTACCCAGCAAAGAGCTAGAAGCTGTAACAGGATCATGAACTTGTCCTCGGGAATAATTCACCAGGTCTAAAGTGAGCTCTATAGGAATGAAGAGAAAAAATAAAATCAACTGAGGAATACTTACAGTGTAAAGAGGAGAAGAGGTCTTTCCTGCTCTACCAACTTTTCAACTTGTTGTCTGGTTACATCTAAAGGTTTACAAACAATAAAAGTTCAGGAGTTCTGTGAAACTGAATAGCTGAGTAAGTGCGATCATGCTCCAACTGATGTGCCCCAGCTGGAAAATAAAGCATGATTCAGCCTTTTTGCAATCAACAGTATGCTTTTGTGGACTGGCTGCTTGCTCAATTTTACCCAAATGGAGAAGCAGGAAAAACCAGAAGAGAGCTGCGATTCATGGACATGCGGGTGTTGGGATGGAAAGGCCTCTACTATTTTGGAAAACAAGTTTCAATAGTTTTTCACTGTTGCTTCTACAATACTTTGTCAGAAGGATAGTTCTTCGAGGATGGCTGATAACCAGCTAGAGTGCAGTACCATACTAATAGCTGATTTATGACACTAAACTGAAAATAGCAGCATTAATTTCTGAAAACTGTTGTAAAAGCTTATAAGACCAGACAGGTGGCAATAGAGATGAGATTTTCCCTGGACCAGAAGGCGAGCTAGACAAGACTGGCAGGTATAAAGAGGACAGACGGTCTTTGCCTGGATGCTCTGCTGGGGTAATCAAAGGGGCTTTGGACAGGGCTGGAATAAAACTGGCTTGTGTTGAGGGACTGAACATGCCCTGATGGAAAAGTGCTGTGCAAGTTTATAAGTATATATGTATATACAGGGGGTGGGGTGTCACCCTTAGTTTTGCTTGGTTGCATAGTGTTATGCCCTTTGGACTTCACAAAGCTGAAATGAATGAGTGCTTTTTGGTTTGGTTTTTTTTTTTTTTTATTTTTAAAAAAGACCTGACTGAAAAGAATAAATTGAGGGAAGAAATAAAACCTTCTTCCTTAGCCGTGTAAAACTGCTCAGAAATGTCAACTGTGAGGCTGCGTGTGTTACTTCATAGACTGACTATGAATACAGGTAGAGCACTGATGTTGGCTGAAGGTGCAGGCAAGCCAGAGGGGAGGGAAATGGAGCCATCGCTGAAAAACAACAATGCAGGGAAGCAAAGAAACTTCTGACTCGGATGAAGCGCCTCTGAGGAAAACACAGTAGGAGCTGTAGCTGCTGCTTGCTGCCTGGGAGCAGCCTAGTACTGTACGCCAAGGGACTGTCTCCTGTCATCTCTGTATCTCAGGGGAGCCTCTGTAACTAAACCAGACGGTGTTAAGGTAGTTTTTGATTATATCCTCTGTAGCTGCTGACCAAAGCAGCCACATTAATTATCCCCTTGGGCCAGGAAGAGTAAACAGCTAAACAGTTTTCCCTCTTTCATTTTCAACAGTGTACACCTAGAAACATTTCTTCTGTCATTATTTGGGTTTCACGGAAGGGTTTGGAAAAATCTGGTCTGATTAAACTCTGGGCGTCCCCTGCAGAATTATTTCCAACGTCAGATAACAGATCTGTCCAGTGAGGATCCCAGGGAGCAGACAGGCTTCCAACACACTGTTATATTACAGCGTTATTCAATGAAGCATTTTAAACCCATTTAAAGACTTTGATCCTGAAGCCTCTATATACCAGGGAACCTTGTGTTTCATTTTTTAAAACTGTATCTGGACTTGTGATTGTAGCAGAGCTCTTGTTGCAGAGAAGCGTGCTGTAATGCTCTACACTTTTCCTGCAGTTTTCCATTGCTTGAGCTACTGATCACAATTTTCTTTCAACCAGCAGCAAAATTAAAGTTAGGCCAGATGCTGTTCACTGCAGAGAAACTCACAAACCTCATACCAACTTCATCTGATTTTCAAAAATAATTTGGGAATTACTGAAGCTATTTATTCCAGTAAACTCTTTGCTCCTTCCAATTCCTTATATAACCTTGTAAACTCTTCAATGAAATGGAAGGATAAAAGGCATAAATACTCCTTTTTCCCAGCAGTGGTCTCAGGGAGCGTGCTAGCTCAGCATCTGTCTTTTTACTAAAGGGCATTGGTGCCAAAACAAGCCCAGGAGTGTTCTCCCGGGAAGTTCAGCTTTTTCCCATCTCCCAAAAGATATGCTGTGTGTGGATGGTTTTCATGTGATATTTCCATCATCTTTTAAATTAGCTTGTGTGTAGAAAGTTGGGGTTTTTTCTGTGACCTTTAGGGCAACCAGTTTTCTATTCGAATAAGGGGCAATTTCCCTTTGCAAGGCTTACCTTAGTGAAAAATGCCTGTCACTTACTAGAACTACAAAACTTCAGTCACTAAACAAAATTCTAATCAGAAGCCCTTCTGTCACAGTTGTGGTGGTTCATCAAATCAATAATAGATTTGAGAGTAGCAATCATAGGTATCACTGAGTAAGAGCTCATACATCATCTTTTCCCAAAAGATGAGCTCAGCTGCACCTATGGAGATCTCTGGCTGAAAAAGTTTCATAAACATTAGTCTTCTGCCCCAAGAAAAACCCTTTTCCAGTGCTGATCCAAGCCCCTGAGGATTTCTTTACCTATCTTCCTCTTTGGGGATTTCTCCAACTTTACCTATCACATATTCAGAATTAAAGTATGCATGCTTTCTTGCCAAAGGAAAAACCTTGATATATTTCTGCTCATCTCTATATGCCAGAACTGTGCAAGGTACTTTACAGCAATTGCTGATATCTTTCTAGAAGAAATATAGTCGTGATTTATGGCTGGATCATACAAAACACAGTAGATTCTTGAGCAGTAATGTGTTGCCAGTCAGAAGGAGAAATTTTTACAAATATGTGTTGAATGCCTTAGTATTGTGTTGCAAATGCCATGCCTTTTAATTAGAAGCTTGTAGTCTTAATGTAACATTAAAATACAATTACTACCACCAGAAGCCCCCCCCCAATTATATCAGGCAGCCAGCCCATCAGTATGATAAATTGTCACTTCCAGGCCCCATGAGAGCTGATACTGAAGCTTCATTCCTGTACGACTGAAAAAAGAAAAAAAACCAACACAATGTGCCCAACTCTTGTCCTTCAACAAGGCTGGCTGCACTGCTGTGCTCCAGCTTTCTCTTGCTCATTTCATGTATGAAGAATTTACAGTTAAAAATAATGAAAAAGGACAATTTCATTTAGTATTAATCTGGGTAACACTCTTGAAAATCGAGAGGTCATTGTTTGCTTTCAGATTATGGAAAGTTATAATTTACCTGGGATTTCTGGATTTCAGAAGATCTGAGGTGTTCTGTGCAACGTGGGGAGATCTCGCTTTTGGAAAGAAACTTCTTTAAAAACTAAGTTCTGCTCCAGTACCAGCTTTTCCCAGCTGATGTCACTCTGACAATGAATTCAAGCACACTCGGTAGAAAAGCAGCACTCGCTATAAAATCTAATGATGCTCCTGAACAGGGAGGACACTCATCCTGGGGGCGTAGGAGGGAGGTGTGTTAACACTTAGAGCTGAAGGCTCAGCGTGGGCACCGGCGGCCAGCTGAGCCCCACAGTGTCGCTCGGCTGCTGTGGCCTAGCCAGCAGAAATGGCGTGGGGCACTTCCAGGGCTCCAGGGGACCGCTGACCGTGGGCACCTGCCGCCCTCAGGGCTCTGCCCTCGCTGGGCCCCTGGCTCGCGGTGCCATGAGGCCTCTGCTGCGGCCTGGCCTCCCCTGCGGCAGGGCTGGGCCTGGGCCTGGGCCTGGGCCTGGGCCTGGGCCTGGGCCTGGGCCTGGGCCTGGCGGGGGACGACACCCAGAAGCCTGGCAGCCCACGTCCTTCCTGCCAGGAACGGGAGGGGCAGCGTGTGATTGCTGCAGGTATTTGGCAGCTCGGTAGGGGAAGTTTCCAGATCTCAGTAGCGTCATCACGTATTCGTACCCCAAGTACGCTGTTGTCAGCCAAGAAACACATGAATAATGCTGTCAAGGGTGTGGGGAAAATTAATTCCAGAAAAGAGGTAATGATGAAGAATATTCTCCAAGGCTTTGCATGTGACTTGGTCATATTTCACATCAGAACAAAGCCTAGAAAAAGCTAAGAAGATAACGTGCAAATGCACAAAGGAGCATAAAAAACCTGAAAAGCGGGCGAAAAGGATTTATAAAGTCAAAAGCAAGGATGTAATTATAAATGGGTAGGCTTAGCACATGAGGTAAGCGTAACAGAAGATTGCCAAGTAATGACAAGTAGCAGGATGTTAAAAAAGTGGAAAACCCCCCTTCATCTTCCATAACCGTTTTCAAAACTCCCTCTTATGTTACCAAAATAAGACCATGTCACATGCCAAAGTTCTCTGTTGAAGACAGCCTCTTTTTAATTCCTGCGAGAAAGCTGCTTGTCTTGGTTAATTGCTTGACTGGGTGTCTACAAAGTGGCAAGGAGGTGGGGCCCACTGTGACAAAGCACTCTCAGGGCCCCTGGTCTGAATTTGCAGGGGATCTGGCACAAGGACGCTGAAAAGTTTGAACCACTCACTTGTCTTTACTGGATTATTTTTTTTTCTAATGCTGCTTCACACCATTTTGTCACCAAGTCCAGCAGAGAGCTTCTCATTTGTTGCTGCACCTCAGCCCTCCTGAAGCTGCCCGGTAGGGTTGCAACTCTCAGGAGTGAATGCACATCCCTCCTGCTCCTCCTCCTCCTCCACACCACCTGCAGCTGCCGGCTGTGAGCACGGAGCTTTTGCCTTCCTCACTGCATGCAAAATGTGCCTCCTGGGACAGCAGGTAGTGAATGCAATGAATCAGCTGAAAATGGTTATTTTCAACCCAGGCTTTTTCCAAGTATATGAAAATCACTCCCGTCCTTTCTAAACAAACACTTTGGTTATCTGCTATGACACACCCTGGAGATGGTTTGTCATGCTTTCTGAGCTTTGAGCTGAATTACAGTGAGGATGGTTAGCAGAAGACTAAAATCCCAACCCTTCTTTCTTCCCTAGGGGGAAAGTATCAGGCAGTATCATTCGTACCAGCAAAACCACTGCAGACATGAGTGCTGTCCCTCTCGTCACATGCGATATGGTGGTGCATCAACAACACTCTCCTCTCGATTATATTGATTTGTTCTCTGACATTTTCAGTGGTGTGCTTGAAACATTTCAACTGAAGTAAGGGGGGTGGGGGGTGGGGGTGTGTGTGTGAAGAAAATCTGTGTAGCTACAGGGTCTGCATGCCTCCTGTATTACAAAACTCTGCTCTGATGTATTTGCTGGAGAGGCACTCAGGTTTCCCTGTGACAGTGGCTGTTGCTGCAGTTTTCTCTCTGCTAACCTTGGGTTGTTCTCTCAGTCTCTCTTGCTCATAAAATCCTGGGTGTATGTGCCTGACAAGATGGATGGGGGTATATGTTCTCTTAAGTTCATATACAAATTACAGATAAATTAATAGAAGATTGCATTATCAATAATTTGAATGAAAAAAATTAGAATGTCATCTTTAAAATTCCTACTCGCTTGTGGTTAATTCCAGCTTCCTAATGAGCTATTTCTAAAGATTTATGATCTTTTTACTTCTGGCTTCAAAAGCAGGGCCTTTTTTTATTAAAAAAATCCGTTCCATTACGCTATTACACAGCTTGATGTTTTAGCACCGAGGCACGGGATGATGTGGGAGGGGGGGGGGC
>NW_020799091.1:101661672-101747903 GCF_003259725.1 Athene cunicularia | reverse complement strand
GGGGGGGGGGAAGGCAAAGAAGAAAGCGCTGCTGACTCCCTGCTCTGCCCTTCTGCAGCCAAGGAGGTGAGCAGAAGCACAGGCGCCTCCGGGTTTCGCTGGCAGCATTCCCATGCCTCATTTCTCCCCATCTCTAGGTCGTGGACAAGCCAGATGACAGAGGGGACCACTGGTTCAAGTGGGGAATCTTTTGGGTGGCCAGCATTGTCACCACCCAGATTTTATGATCGCTGGGTTAGATAAATGATGTGTCCTGGCTACAGCCTGTGGGCTGTGTGCTCATGGGGTGACAGGATCCAACCTGGAGTCCCAGCTGGAAAGCGGTACCGGAGGCCAATCAGATCTAGCAACAGTGCATGGCAGAGGTTTTGTGAAATATGATTTTGTTAAAAATGCAATGCTTTGCAGGAAGGTAAGCCAGACCAATGAACTCAACCAGGTTAAAAATGATGAGTTTTGATGTTTGGGCAGATAGGGTAAAAAACCCATAAATTTACATGTATGAAAACATATATAGCAATTATATATGACATAATATGTGATTATATATACCTAATATTTGCATAGAATAGATAAATTATTTAAAATAACCCTTACAGTATGTTTTGTTAGGGTTTTTTTCAGCTGGATCAGTTCTGCAGTCCTGCCAATGATGTGTCCCTATGAGCTGTTGAATGGACTCAGTGGAGAGACTGCACGGGAATAGAAACATACACTTGCATATGGCAAGGCCCAGGCCCTGCTCAGCTTGGGTTTCCCAATGGCAGCAGTGTCCCTAGGACCAGTGGCCAAAAGATGGCACAGGGCTGATGCTGTGAAGCACTCTCAGGTATTAGCCCAATCCCTAAAACTTTCCTTTGTCAGTTTACTGGAAGTGCGATTTAAAAAGAGAAATGAAGTATCAGCCAACACTGTCATTATGTGTCATTAGCATGCGTGATACACAACTGCCCATATCTCCTGAACTCCAGCAGCTGCTAAAAGTACACTTGGACTCCAATAAATGGCCTAGCAAAGTTGCTAGACAATTGAAGGGGATCCTTCTCACCTCTAGTTTCATGAGAAGTGGTAGGCGGCTTGTGTTGGTGTGTTGGCACCAATTCCTGCTAATGCTCTCTTAGAGGGTACCATGCTGTCACGTGTACAGCAACTGGAGGGAGAAAATATCCTTCTCCCCTCAGATGCTTTTTCTGATTTGGGGTTTTTTTCATTTTAAACTCAGGCTAATTTTTATTGTTATGACATGTCACTGTGATGATGCCAGAGCCTATAATTCAGTAGCCAGTGGCAGCCACTTCTGGCATTCAGAGTCAGAGCAGGAGGTTGGGTTAGTGGATGCCTAGAGAGAAGTTAAAATGGGATAGCTATTTGCAGAGATTGATTCACTGAAGTGCCTCAGTAAGCAGTAATTTAGAGACACAGGAGTCTCACATTTTGTAACTATTATGGTTTAAGGAGATAGAAGGTCCTCCCCTTCCTTCAACCACCATATTAGTCTTCTGTTCTGTTAAAACTATGATATTTTTCACTTTCAGTGGCTTCCTACTGGTGTCTGCAATCATGCTGAACCCCAAGACATAGATTTTCAAGAATCCTCTCTCTCAAGGAAGCAAGGCCAGCAAATTCAAACAGATGACTGCGTGCATTACTTACGCTGCTGCTTTCTGTTCAGCTCGTGTCAGCAGGCTGCTCCAGGCTCCAATGTCAAGCAACACGAACAGACTGAGGCCATGCGTGAAGGCAGCACAGTGCAGAAAAACTGATACTCAGACAAGTTCTCACAGCATCTGTAGGTTTAATCTGCTTGTGTCAAGGTGAAGCTTATTTCCCCTCAGCTCTGACTGGGTAGAGGCAGCCCCTCAGCCAGCAGGGTGAAACACCATCCTCCTGCTCACGGGGAGATAATGGATCCTTGTGATACCTTCTGGGTTCAGGTGGTTTTTTGCATGTGGTAACGTTCAGGCATAAATCACTGCCCTACTCAACCCTAAAATAGGAGGCAATATCCAGTCAGGGTTATTCTGTTTTTGTACAAGTCTGTTATTTCTGACAAATTTGATGCATGGATGAAAGTCAGCAAGCCCCCCAAAGCCTTTCTGAGCCTTCCAAGACCATTGTCTGCATATGCTAAAAAGGGAAACCCAAATATTTTGTCTTAGGAACCTGCTGCCATATGTCTGCGTAAGGGCTGCTCAGCAAAATCTTTGCTCCTGACACCTCTTAATGGACATTGAGATAGCCTGATCCCTTCGTCTTTTGTCTTGAGAGTAGAAAGACGCTAATATTCTACACACATGAGCTGTCTGTGTAATACTTACTATGCAGCGATACCTACTTTGAAATTTTTTTATATTATTGAAAAGAAAGATACAAATGATTTAGATACTGAAAATGTTGAAAAGACTTTGTAAATCATGCAAAAGTAGGACGATAAACACAGGTTGCCAGAGACATTACTTCTAAAAGCATTTCCTCTGACTGAAATAAGAGAGACCTGCAGTGCTCTGAGGCAGCAGCCTGGAAATCTTTTGGCTGGGGATCATTTCTGTAGGCTGAAAACAGAGTAGGTTTTCAGGCAGTGCCAAGACAAATGGATGAAGCGACCCTCAGCCCAAGGAGGGACCCTGCAGCTGGGCAACACAGATGCCCTTGGGCTGCTTTTGTGTCTGTGAAAGCTGTGTCCTACCATAAAGAATTGTCCATGGGTATCTTCCAGCCTCACTAGAAGGCACATGGACATATGGAAGATGTCAGGAGTGCTTTTTCATATCTATATTTCATTATGAGCATCAAGGAGAATAAAGCAGTAGTTTTGTAAATAAAGGGTTACCATCAGGAATCTCTCGACCAAAGCAATTAACAGATAACACTTAGCTTGCACTGGGTATTTCTTTTCTCTCTTTTCCTCACTCTGATGTGAAATGTGACAGCTACATGGGTGACCCTGATATAGTGCACAAATGAGCCTTAGCTTGAACTTTGGATTACCATTTAAATCCCTGCTGACACTATGAATGGGATTTGTCCAAAGATATTAGTGAGTTGTTAGTGAAAATAGCAGTCTCCAGTGGGTGTTTGTTTGATTAATAAAACTGCAATGCAGTTTGTTAGAATTGCTGTTTTTTTGTCAAAAGAGGCCCACTCAGGATTGGAAAATCAATGCTGTGACAGGTCAAGGACTACCATGTGCTGCTAGACCTTACAAAAGGGAATTAGTGCCTGATGCTAATACATCCACTTGTCTCCCCATGTTCATGACCTCCAAAGTCCCCTGCAGTTATTAAGATACAGTGCAATTTTTTCTTAAGTGTGTATTTTAAATTCAAGTGGGTATTATGGGCTTCCTGTGAAATGGATGGATTCCACATACACGCTTCTCTGTGGAAACATCTGAGCTTTAAAAGGTCCGTTAAATAAACCTCATTATACATCTGTCTGGTTGAATTTATTCAGGACTTTAGAGAGCAAAAGACATCCTATACCTCATTTTTCTGTGTTAGGGGATAAAAGGACATGACCAAAAAGGAAAGAAGAAACTTTTCCATGTCAACATCAATGTTGGTGGAGCTTTCTGTCAGATTTAGGTGTTTGCTAACAGAAATTTTAGTCTATGAAGAGAATACATGTGTTTGGGCCTGTCTGTCTTTCCCACTGACAGGTCTGTAGGTCAGACGGTATTTTTGTTTTCCAAAAATGGAAATATTTTGTCTGAAAAGCCTTCATCCAGACTTCTCAATGGAGAAAAAGACATCTCTCACCCACGTGAGTCATTGCCATAGAGAGGAAGCTATCTTGGGCCCACCTCTCCTGTCCTTCAACACATACCGCAGCAGCCAGGGTGGAAAGGACATTGCTGATGCAAAACACAGAGGAAGTTCAAAGCCCTCACAGCATGGACAACAAGGAATTTTGTTGTCCAGAGGACGAGAGGAAAATCCTGTTCTTTGCAGTAGCACTGTACAGTGGGACCTGGGCTTCAGCTCTTCAGCTGCTCATGGTTTTGCCCATGCCCAAAGCTGTGCCTGCTGGTCTTGTATGTGGGATTTTCTAAGCATATTTGGTCTAAGCAGAAAGAGCAGGCAATACAAATACTGCATCCATAGAGAGAGCCCATGCTGAAGCAGGAGAAGAGTGTGCAGAGAAAGGATCAGCAGTGGGGAGCCATTATAGGCTGACCACAACCCCCATTCCCCATCCCCCTGAACTGCTTGGGGTGGGGAGCAGGGAGGCAGAGGAGTTGGGGATGGAGTGAAGTTGAGCCTGGGAAGAAAGGGGGTAAGGGGAGGGTGTTTAATTTTTGTCTTTGTTTCTCACCATCCAACTGTATTTTAATTGGCCATAAACTGAATTAATGCTTGCCCATGACAGTAATTGGTAAGTGATCCCCTGTATTTATCTTGTCCCATGAGATCTTTAATCTTATTTTTTCCCCTGGCCTGTTGAGGAAGGAGAGTGAGAGAGTAGCTGGGTGGGCATCTAGCAGCTAGCCAAGGCTAACCCACTACATTCCCCTCCTTTTTTTTTTTTTTTTTTTTTTTTTTTTTTTTTTTTTTTTTTTGGTGATGCTATCAGTTCTTTGGAGAGTCAAAAAGTTTGGCAGTGCTGCTGGCAGCAGCTTGCCAGGAAGGAGCACATGCAGGCCTTTAGGGGACAGGAGTGTTGCTGCTCCTTTTCACCCAGCCCATAAATTGCTATTCCCTGCCTGAGAGGGCACACAGTTTCTGATTGAAACAGCGGCCAGTGGCAGTCACAACTCTGTGTCTTTATTTTTTCACATGCAATCCCTGGAAGTATGTTGTCTCTCCTAAGCAGTTTACTGAAAAGTCCCCTTGCAGGTGCTCCGTGCTTGCCTAAGAGATTTATTAGTCCTCTGCAGGTCTGCCCTCATACCATCTCATAGTGAGTCATCCTGACACTGGCATCAGTGAAAGCCCACATGTTTTCCTTGACCTGCTGCCTGTCTTTAGTCAGAGAATTACCCACTGCTCCTGGGGCAATAGCCTGAGCTTACTGCTACTCAATTCTTTTTTTTAAGAAGCAAACCCAAACCATGTTAAGGGGGTCAATTTGCTTGAGGAGACTGCACTATACTCCATACAGATGAGAAACACATGATGATAGGTTACATCACAGGATGACAGGTTGTATTGGGTTTGCGTGGCAATGTTTTGGTAGTGGGGGAACTACAGGGGTGGATTCTGTGAGAAGCTGCCAGAAGCTTCCCCCGTGTCTGACAGAGCTAATGCCAGCCAGCTCTGAGATGGACCCACCTCTGGCTAAGGCTGAGACCATCAGCGATGGTGATAACACCTCTGGGGGATAACATATTTAATAATGGAAAGACAACCTACTGCACTATAACAGCAGCAGAGAGAGGAGCGAGACTACGCGAGAGTAGCAACTCTGAGGACACCAAGGTCAGTGGAGAAGGAGGGGAGGAGGTGCTCCAGGTCCCAGAGCAGAGATTCCCCGGCAGCCCGTGGTGCAGGCCATGGTGAGGCAGCTGTGCCCTGCTCCCGTGGAGGGTAACGGTGGAGCAGATCTCCACCTGCAGCCTGTGGGGGACCCCACACCAGAGCAGGCAGATGCCTGAAGGAAGCTGTGACCCCACGGGAAGCCCACGCTGGAGCAGGCTCCTGGCAGGACCTGTGGCTCTGTGGAAAGAGAGGAGCCCACACTGCAGCAGGTTTTCTGGCAGGACTTGTGACTGTGTTGGGGACCCACGCTGGAGCAGCCTGTTCCTGAAGGGCTGCACCCTGTGGCAGGGACCCACGCTGGAGCAGTTCTTGAAGAGCGGCAGCCTGTGGGAAGGACTTATGTGGGAGAAGTTCATGGAGGACCGTCTCTAGTGGGAGGGACTGCATGCTGGAGCAGGAAAAGAGTGTGAGGAGTCCTTCCCTGAGGAGGAAGGAGCAGCAGAAACAACATGTGATGAACTGACAGCAACCGCCATTCCTTGTCCTCCTGTGCTGCTGGTGGGGAGGAGGTGGAGGAATTGGGAGTGAAGTTGAGCCCAGGAAGAAAGGAGAGGTGAGGGGAAGGGATTTTAAGATTTTGTTTTGATTTTTCATTATCTTACTCTGAATTGGTTGGTAATAAATTAATTTTCCCCAAGTCGAGTCTGTTTCGCCCATGATGGTAATTGCTGAGTGATCTCTCCCTGTCCTTATCTCAACCCACAAACCTTTCATTGTATTTTCACTTCCCTGTCCAGCTGAGAAGGGGAACTGATAGAGCAGCTTTGGTGGGCACCTGGTGTCCAGCCAGGATCAGCCCACCACACAGGCACACCATCAACCACCCTAGTCCTGCAGAGAAGACTCAAGAAAGGGAAACCACCCTTGTCTTGTGGAAAGGAAATTTCCCTTGACATTTGTTTGTAGGCAGAAGTTCCTGTAGGCTCCCTGTTAAGGATAGCTCAGATGGCATGATGCTGCCCAGGTGTTGCTAGTGCATGCGGGTACCCAGCCTGCCAGCTGCAACACAGATATTAACGTTCACCTGACCCCCAGATCTCCCCTTAGTGCATGATTGATGAATACTAATCTACTGTGTCAGTACTTTCCATTATGGGCAGCTGGGGGACTGCCCTCCAAACTGAGCATCCTGCCTTTTCTATTCTAAGCTGGCTGTCACGGTCTCAGGTGCAGCAAAGTTGTGACTGCCAGAGCCCACAGGATCCTGCAGACCCCAGCTGTCTGGGGATGTGAGTTTGGGTGAGCCATGCCCACAGAGGCTGCCATTACGGCAGCCATGGGGCAGCCCGAGGCAGAGCCTGCAAAGCTACAGACTGCTCTGGGGGATCTTCTTTCAAAAAAGCATAGTTGCTACCATGAGGTTTTTAACTAGTCATAGCAAACCGTGGTCCTTGCACGAGCAGTAAATGGCAGAGCTGCACCTCTCCACACAGGACGTGACACTGTCATCTGCCTCCTTCGTCCCTGCCCCAGATGTGGAGGGTTTTTAGAACACTAGTTACCTACTGTTGTTAAAGAAATCCATAGGGACTGTTTAGAAAGATGGTGAGAGAATAGGCATGCACAAATGTTGCCTGCTTCCCCTGTAGGATTGTAGAAGGGGCTCTGGCTCCCGGTGAGCTGGAGCTGCAACTGCACATGAAACCGCCTGCCCGCCGGAGAAGCTCACACCTCCAGGGCCAGACAAAAGGGGTGGCTGCATCCAGGTCTGAAGTGGAGAGGCTGTATAGCACCAACACCCTGCTAAATTTCCTGATGTGTATCCTCAGAGCAAAGGCTCCTCCAGGCAAGGTAAGCAGGGGCGCTGGGGTTCTCTGGAGACATGGTGTTAAGACTAAATTAGCTTCTTTGTTCCTTTGCTTTCCCTTTTTTTTTGGCACACACTTAATTGCTTCATTCCAGCTTTACACAAATGATAGTTTTCACTCTTTTCCAGAATTTTATTTCAGCATCGTAAAAGTCACAAAGACAAATAAATTAAATCCAAGGGGAGGCCAGGCTCTCCCTGTAATCAGGAGTGCCCAGCAGGGAGGGAGGTGAGGAGAAAGTGCAGGACAAAGGAGAGGAGACAACAGCCCATCTTAGCTTCTTCCTCCCGGGAAAGCTCACAGGAAATTCACTGTGTTACTTCATAGGCTTTGGTTACAGAATTTTGAAGTGAGTTTCTCAGTAATGATCAAGTAGTCTTCCCCCCCCGAGAGAGATTGAGGACTTCAGCTAGTCAAGTTGGTTTTGATGCCCACGTCTGACTAGCATGGTTGTGTCTGAGCCCACAGCTCCAGCACCCTTAACAATGGACCAGCTAATGTCTTCCTGTGGAGACAAGAAAGGGATAGCAATCTGAGAGACTAGTGAAGAATTTGTAAGCTGCAGGTTTCTTGAGTGGGCTCCTCCTTCCCTGAGGCTTCCAGTCTCCCCATCTCCTCTCAGGGCCAGAAAGCCTCCCCTTACATATCTCCTGGATGTTGCCTGGTAACAGCAGGTGTAGCATCCTGCTGCCTTTAGCACCAGCAAAAAGACCTGTGGCTATCAAAAGAGTGAGTTATCTTCTTCATGTTCTTTATGCAAAACTGCCTTAGTCCTGATGGCTACAAATCTTGTTAGAGCATGGGGGTCTATACAGTACCTTAATGATGGTATAAAAAAAGAAACCCCACTTTCAAAGGCCCTTTAGCATGAGAAGACACCTAGTATGTACGAAGAGAGCAAGTATACACACAAACATAGTATGAATCATAAGTGAGAGTATAGGTGGCCACATCACACAGGTGGGTGTTCAACAGGAGGGATGCAAGCAGAGAAAGAACATCTGTTCTGGCACATCCCTAATGGCTACTTGAAGACAGGTTTGGTAATCTCTGGTCTAAACTGTAGCATCACTAAACCCATCTGCAATGGCTGAGTTCAGCAGCTGGTCCCCAATCTTCAGTGCTACCGAGTGGTGAAAGCTTGCTTGCACACTCCCAGAGATCTCCACCTTGCACTGTCCACCTCAGCGCTGACAGGGATCTGTCCTGCTTGATACTATGCAGTGGTCAGGTGAGCCAGGACACAGCAGCTCACTCCTCCTCCTCCCCAGCTCTGTATCACCAGCCCTGGTGATGCCTGTTTTGGCTGCTGCATGAGCAGACCAAGACAGTGCAGCAGGGGCCAGATCTGCATAGAGGGGGAAAGCAAACCAATGTCCAAGGCATTGCACCCCTGTGGCAGTGTGAGGTATGCTCCTCTACTTCCCACACTGCTTGCTTTAAATTTGATCAGTGAAGGGAACACCGACCATGCATTCCCCTAACCTCTCCCTGGTCAGAGTTTACTCCATGTCAGCACTGCGGGGTTATTCTTCTGTTTCAGTAGACACTCCTGCTCCAGAATTGCTATCATTGGAATTTTCATATTAATCTTCTAATGCATAGAGAGCAACAAAATGACCGTGACAATGATCTCTGCTGTCAGTCCATCTGAAATATTATCCCAGTGCTTCTCCAGTGCTATTTGGCTACAGAGAGCCTCTGCGGGGAATGGGCTTAATGATGTAATTAAGCAGCTCCTGAGGTGGCCAACACTGCCAAAGCTCCCGGGACTGTAAATGCTCTCTATGATTCGCTCATTTTCTGCAGTCACTTGGAAGGGCTTCCCACCCCACGCCACACCCCACCCCACACCCCACCCCACCTCCGAAGGTTATTTGTCACATGACAAATGCCCTACTGAATCAGATTAATGGGCCATTTCGGCCGCCCAGCATCTTAACTCTGGACAGTGCCAGCGGGAGATGCCATTTAAGGTGAGCATGCGAGCCCAGCTACCAGAGGCAGCCCTTCCTCCTCACTCTCCTCAAGTTTCCAGGCTCTTTATTTGGGCTGTTAGAGGATACATCCTTGCCGAGTCCCTTTGGTATTTACTTAAGGACCTACTGTTGATGAACTTTTCTAGTCCCTTTTTGGACCTGATGATCCTGTCTGGGACTGATGGCCTGTGAGGTTCAGCAGGTGCCCTCAAACTCCAGCTGTGCATAGGGTGATGGATAACAGTTATGGATCCAGCATCACGGCTTCGTAAACCTTGGGTCACACCCCTCCCCCAGCCCAAGGCCTCTCCAAATGACGCTTTCTTTGCTTTCTCCAAGCGGTTGATGAGCTCTTTATATTCTATATGATGGGGAGGTTTGTTGGCTTGTTAGTGTTAGGAAGAGATTATGTAGCTAATGTGTGGGATGTGTAAATGCATTTTTCAGGAGGTTAAAAATAGGATCCTGAAATGCTGATATCTTAAGCTGTGCATATTACCACAGTTGGTTTTTTTGTCTGTCTCCTTACTGAGTTTTCCATAAGTTGTCACATGTGACTAATTCTGGTTTAGTTCCATATTAATGTTGAGTATCAGTGCATTAATCTGAAACCCTTCCTCTAATGATCTGGGCAGCAGAATGTGGGTGTTTTAAACAGACTATTTTCCAGCTGTGTTTTGATCTGCTCAAATGAAACAACTTCTCCCCATCCCGCTCTCTCCCCCCACTGTGCATCACACTGTGGGGGTAGGGTTTGCTTGTGGCTCATTCGAGGACAGGCACTAGCAGGCGAAATAATTTTGTAGTACAAGGCAAAATTCTTGTGGATCATCAGCTAGCTGGGATGACTTGAGAACTAGAAATCAGTATCTCAGTGGTTTCTTCTCCACTTCTGTTTGTCCCTACAAATCAGGGTTTCCTGGAAAGGAAGAAGACCTGTCCTGGCACTTTCAGCAGTACACTGATAGTCAGCTTGAACCCTCAGTTTTTTTTCTGATTGACCCTTCCTCCTGCCATAACATTTTATACCTATACATCAATTCTCACCTGCAAAAAGCTGGTACTTCTCTTTCTGCATTTCTAAAATGCAGCTTCCATTTAGTTACGACTGAGTTATTTCTAAGCGAGCCAGAGCCTGTGATGCGCTGTGCCTGAAGATAGCTAGCACAGAAACTGTGCCTGCCTGGGAAAGTTTCAGATCTCATCTCTTCTGCAGCACTCAGCCCTGAATGGGGGGTGCCATTCGAGTCTGCCTTCCCTGACTCACCCTAAGAAGCTCTGTCTCCTTGCCCACAGAGCAAGAGCAGGACAGCTGGCCTCCTCACTCACACTCTGAACCTTATGTCCTACCATTTCTCCTCCGGTGTGATAAGGAGCATCCACACACCAGCTGTCTAAATAATCATTTGTAGGCACAGAGGTGAAGGTGGTGTCTTACAGTCAGAATGGAAAAGAGGAAAATGTTGCAGCTTTGCAACAAATGTTTATTGTGGAGTGAAGCTTTCTGAGGCAGCTGTCAAAAGCTTTAAAGATGTCCCCACTGTCCAGGTATTTTGAGCAAAAGGCTTAAACTGGTGCCTGTAGGAATTCCAGTTCTTTCTACCCTTGAACTGGGCTCCTCTGTCAGTAAAATTACCTACTGGGGTTCCTTTTTGGCCAGCTGGTGAATGTATAATACATTTATCATTGTTTTACAAAGCCTCTGGTTTTGCTAGCTACTGTGCTCTACTTCAGTACACTTGCTCCCAATTTTGAACCAGGTTCCTTTTGTAGAGCTAGTGACCCCTTCAGTTAGCATCCTTAATTGCTCCCTTTTGTCTTGCCTCATTTTAAATCTCTATCATGTAGCTATGAGTAGCACATGGAGAGTGGGTCCCTAAGACCCACGATGGTCAGTGGAAAGGCCACTCAGGAGCAGATGCCTACACTGTAGGCAGATAAAAGGAAGTAAGAGGAACCCAGAGTCTGGAGAGAGATGATTTTCTCCCATTCAGGCCAAGGTTATCGTTTCCAACTGGGATTTTTACATCTGTACTGCCACGAGTCTGTAACAACTACAGCACGCACACACATACACACACATATGTTGGCTGCCTCGTCTCTCATTCAGATCTAGTTTAGCATGCAAGTTCTGTGACCAAATGTATACATTTTGGGTTGAGATGACTCATTTGCTTGATTCCACTGACTGTAATACATAGTGCAAAAGCATAAAAGCATTGACAAACTGCATGGCTTGGACTCATATGACCAGGATAGCAGGAAGAAAATGCAGGTCTTGCTTTTTTGGTGGTGTGTCTAGTGAATTCAGAGGTTGGCTCTGTACACTTGCCAGATGGGAAAAGTAGTTATCATGAGCAAATCCAGGGCAGTCCAAAGTGTAAAAACAAGTCTGTAAGTTTTTGTAATCACAGAGGGCTGGAGAAGGTGTAACACAAGTAACCCTGCTTACCCCATGCTTGTAGATTGATTGTTACTCAGGAGTGAGTGAGTGGAGTAGGCAAATCTTAGAAGATGATGTAGGAATAAACCTTCTCTGACGAAAGAGAGTGGAGAAAATTGACAGAAACATTGAGAGTCTCTTTGTATTGCCATTACATTCACTGACATTTAATGACAAAAGCATCAGTGATTAAGCACGTTCCCCACCCTGCCGTGCAATCCACTACTGATGACCACAGTGTTTGTGGCCCTCATCAATGGCAGCTATTATGTCCATGTCCTGGATGCCATGGGAGGACTGTCAGCCACACAGGGCTCTTCTGTCAAGCAACAGCCATTGACTTCCATGCAAGTGGTGAGGGCTTGAAAAGAAAGGTACCAGCAAAGCTGTTGAATGCAAGGCTGGAAGCAAATGCCATGGGTGACATAAGTCCTTCTGCAGAGATGTCCATAACTATATTGTGAGGGTCCACGAAGGCCCCTATATGACTAGGCAGCCTTGGTGACCAGAGCAGTCACGCCTCCCTGAGCCAAGCTCAGGATAGGAAGGTGAGCACAGCCATCAACTCCCGTGATGGTCTCCTGTGGGGAGCAATGGCCAGGCAGGTTGCATTAATTTGGCAGCTTCTCCCACTTGCACTGCTCAGAAGAAGCAAGCATGGAGGATTGGCTCACAAATGCCGAGCACCAACTTACCCTGGAAGTCTTGCCCACCCAAAATTGGGTAGTGTTTCACTGGCAGGACTTGCATGATGAGAGAGGAGGGCAGTATCTCCACTTCTGATCCCAGGAATAAGCTCCCAAAAGGTGACATGGAGCACTGGAGTACACTTGCAGATAATGGTCTTGACTGTGGCCACTCACATCCAGAAACTGGATGACTGGAAGCACCCCAAGGGTGATGCAGCCCCACGTGTCCCTAAGGGCCTGGTCACAATCAGGCAGAGGAGTCCAAGCATGGTGGCCACTCAAGAGGAAATCCTTCCATCCTCACCCTTTGGGGAAAAAAAGTTTGGGACTGCAGGAGAGCTGAGCACGCACACGACCAGTGTGATCAAGCAATGCCCGTTTATTACAGCTAAGAAAGCCCTTTTATAATGTTCTCCCGCACACATGAGTAACATGCAGGACAAGCCCTCAAGACTGGACAGTTAACTTAGCCCGCGCTTTAAACCTTCTTATGATTGGATAAAAAGTGCCACATCAGCCTCGCCAGGCTTCCTGCCTTGGGGAACTTCCTCTTCCATCCCAACCCCTTCCGGGGGTTGTTTGTCTCGTCGAGTTTCTCCTCCCTCATTCAGGGTCACGTCCTTATCGCATTCTTGCTCAGGCTGAGGCTCTTATCACTCTTGTTCTCACGCAGGATTGCTCACATGGCCATTCTCTTGCAGAAAGTCCTCTTGAATCACAACATGGGACAACAGATGTCAGGTGTCCTCCCAGTACTGCTTCAGGATTAGGCTCCCACCCTCAGCCCTTGGCCCACTTGCAGATCACACTGTCCAGACATGAGCAGGGAGGTATATTGGAGAAGCCAGCTTTGTAATGCCATTCAGGACCAGCACCAGGAAAGACAGAAATGGAGATTTTTTTTGGCATTAAGCCTTAAAAGGGAGATGATGTGTGTATGAACTGACGTGGGGAGTGACACTTTAATGGAAGACTGATGAAAGGATAGTGCGGTACTTTGTAGGAGGGATGGCAAGTGAGGGAGACAGGGTTTGGTGAGGTCACTTAGCTCCTGAAAGTGCCAAACCATACGTGCAGTCGAATTGTTTAGCCCTGGAGGCTGGATTATAGATACTCTGAAATGAATACCTTGAATTTCGGTTGTAATGGGGACGTGAGATGCCTCAGGACCAAATGCTTTGATCAGCAGATCCACACTTATTACACTGCATTAATTGCTAAGGTAGGCTCAGCCAGATGTCACACTGGCTTTCTCTTCATCAAAAGCAGCAGCAGCATGAAGTTTTCTATGCATCTCAGCACTCATTTCCTGTAGAACAGCTTTTGTATTTCATGGTTCCCCTGCTGTCTTTTCCAGTTGCTTGAACAGCTCTGTCTAATTCAACCCTGGAAAAACTTGCATTTCTTTTGCAGTATCGAGACCTATGCGTTACCCTCTTTCATAAAGTCCTGAGCTGAAGGCTCCCAAGCTGGAAGTGATACAAGATGAAAAATGTTATATGTTTACAGAGCCAATACTTTGCCTGCTTTTAAACTAATTAATACCTTTGTTCACAGATAGGAAAAGGTTGACAGAGCTTATTAAATTCTAATTATTTATTATTGATGAAGTATCAATTGTGGACCAGAGTGTCCTTCAGCTAAGTGCCATCAAAGCAGATTAAAAAAAAAAACATTTTCAAAGAGTTTACAGTTTATGTAGTCTGCAACCAGGTGGGAGGAAAAGAATCTGAACAGAATTATAAACAAATCCATGGGTTTGTGTTAACGGAGCTAGAGTTTGTTCTTGGGTTGTGTAATAGTCTGCAGCACTATAAAAAAAATGAAGGAACCATTATGCAGTAGCAAAACGTTGAGGACTTTATTGTGTACATTTACGAAGTAGTTTAGTCAAAAGCATATGGAGCCGTTTAAAATGCCATTCAGCTAACACTGACTTGCCTACACTGTGCATATATTTGGTGTTTATTGTAATTATAGGTTCACAGAGATGGATCTACAAAGTATGTATTCTTAATGTAGTTGACTGCGTGATAGAGGCCTATTTTTATTATGGCCTTTGACTTACAAATTTTCCTAAGTTGTCTATTTAAATGTGAACTTTTAAATATAAAAGTCTATGTTAATGAGAATCTTGTGTATTTTATAAATCCACAGAGATGCGGACCTCAAACAGCTCCCAATTATGTCAAAATAGAAATAATAGTAGTATTTTCTGTCTTTCTTCCCAGCCAGCAAGAGAAATGGTTTGATTAGGTGTTAGTTGTGCTTGTGTTTCTGCATGCTAGTAGGCTAAGAGAGTTTACCGGGGAAAAAGTGAATCTTCATGCTCACTTCTGATTCTTGGTGTCTTGCCTGCATACAGACATTGCATTTTGAACAGGTATGTATTTTAGGTATGCTAACTTGCTAGGATTTCTGACATAGAATTGCTTGGTTTTGCCAGTGTGATATAGAAGTGTTGTGGTGGTATTTTGTTTTTTTGTTGAGTGTGGTTTGGTTTTTTTTAAGGTAAATTTTATAATCACAAAATGTGATCTTTTACTCTACATCAGTCTCAGCAGCATTAGGGATTTCATGTGGGCTGATGATGGACTGGACTAATCTCACAAGTATCTCGCCTTGTGCTTTGACCACCGCATCACAAGCAGGCTGCAGCCCGTGTGAGTGCAGCCAAGCGCTTGGAAGTGAGCTGTGAGTATATCTTCAAGGCCCTGAGAGCAGGAGGGAGATAGATAAGAATGCATAATATATTGAAGTCTCAGGATCTTGCATTGCTCAAGCACATGTTTTGAATGCATAGGACTGCTAATGCTGCAGAATGCTCCTTCTTTCAACTAAACTTGTTATAGCACTCACATATGGCTACCAAAGCCATATGCCAGGGTTTATGATTTTAGGCAGATCAATAGAAGGCTGATGCACATAAAAGCTGTGGTGTTGTTTTTTATTTCAACATGCTTGGTTCCCAAGCCTCAGATCATGCCTTACAGTCAGGATAATTATTAGAAAGTCCTCTAGAGCAAACCAGTAAGAAAAACTGAGGATGTGGGTGTTTATTTCATATCCTCAGGGCTTCAGAGTTCTGTCTCTGCTTCCTCTTAAAGTAGGGCAATAAACCCTCCCCAGAAAGTAGGTTTGTATGTCTCCTCCTTCCAGAAACTGTGCAAGGTTTAATCTTCTGCTCATAAAATGCACTTGAGGTTTTTGCCCCTTGTTTATTTTGTATTGAACTGATTTTTAACACAGAACTCCACAACTTCCCCTATCTGAATAAAAAAAAACCCACAACCAAACCCTCATGACTACCTTACCAGAGCCTTCTTAGGCCCCTTTTCCCTTTCAGGTTCAGTTAACTTCATGCTATATATAAGGTGGCACAAGCTGGGCAGGAGAGCCTCCTCCCAGTGCTGAACTCTGTGAATCCCACTGTGTAGGCAGGCTATTCTTCTGGGATAAATGGGAAAAGCATGTTTGAAACCTCTGCAGCTGAGGACTTGAGCCATCTTGTGTCCCATATGCTGAGGAAGGCTCCTGTCAGTGGGCTTATCACTAGAAAATAGAAACTATGATGAGACGAATTAACTCTTTATACTCTGAAGTCATCAAGAGCTGTATCTCTTCATTATGGTACATTGATTGGATGCAAGTTTGAGGTGGCCATGGGGCTGAGCCTGTGCTTCAGGAAAGACAGGAAGGAAAACCCTGGCTTCCTTGGCACATCCACCTGCAGCATGGTGGTGAGGGGTGGGCAATGCCTGGTCTCACTGCTTCCTTGTGCCTCTTCTGTCCCAGGAGCAGTGATGTGAAAACACACGCATCTTCCCAGAGCAGGATTCACGTGGCTTTGCTGCAGGGGCAGAAGGGATTTACAGGTCTACAGAGTTTAGCAGTTTAGGTGGCAATATGGGTAAGGTCTGGAAGCTCCCTGAACTTGAGCCCTTTCCCTTAGCAGGTATCTGAGGCTCGTTTGCTGTTACTCTTACAGTCAGACATCCAATAGATTTCTAATTGCACGTACTTTTTAAATGTGGCATTACAAAGAGAAGTCAAAAATGCCATTTACTTACCTGCCACAAAACGGAGACTACCTTTTCATCTGGAGTTGAGATTTGAAAGCTGAAGCCACCTTCAGTGTGCATTTATACTGTTTAGCTTTAGCCATGAGCTCAGTAGCAACTTCAACTAAAATCATACCAAATTCCAATTCCTTAATATTGCCAGAAGGCTAGAGAAGGTGGGAGTTCTGAGGAATCTGCAAAATCATAATTCTGATTTGCATTATCTCATTTAACCATTATGTTTAAGCATTATATTATTTGATCAAAGTCATGTCCAGAATGATGATTCAGCCCTCTGGTGGGACTGGTATATGTTCACCAAAATTAAAGAGAGTTTATTCTCCGATGTGTTGCTCGCTTAGAAGTTCTGGGTTTTATTCTAATGATTCTGTGTCACAAATGTGATTCTGCATTAAAATGTCAATACAGGCCAAAGGCTATAACAGTTATATTGGCTAGACACACTCCACTGTGTATTTCAATTTTAAAGAGGGCCTATATGTCTGCATTCCATTAAGGCCCCACTTTACGCTGCCATGTTCTAGAAGTGCCTATCTGAACCAGGTGTTGTGGATGTTAAATGTTCCCTGAGGTTTGCACCAGCTGCTGTACACTCAGTGACTAGCACCCTTCAAGGAATCCTGGCAAAGAGATACCGCTGGGGGAGAACACAGTGGATATCTAGGAAATCTCCAAAATTACTGAAAGGATAAGTAAAGATCAATTCCTCAGGGCTTATTTTGGTACAAGAACTAGGGAGCATCAAATAAAATTACTATGTGGAAGGTCCAAAAGAAGAAAAAAGAGGTGGTTCTTCACAAACACGTACTTAGACTGTCATAGGATGCTAAAATGCATGTTGGCTAAAGAGTGGAAGGCAGGTTGTGGAAAAGATCTTTACTCAGGGGAATTTAATACAAAACCAGTATCTTTGGGGCAGGCAGATTCTCTAAACCATGGTTTTACACAAGGCATGAAGAATACCCAGGGAAAGCAGGACTGCAAGCTTGCCATGCTCTGACACTCTTCTCCAGCCTTCCATTTTTGGTCACCATAGGATGCAGGATCTGGGTTAGGTGGACCTTTTCTCTGACACCATATATCCATTTCTGTGTTTCTTCTATTCTTCATTCTTTCTGTTCTCCTCTGGGTTGGCTTAGGAGAGCCTTGGTCATGTCAGTGCTATGCAGTGCAAACCAGACTCTTCTCTCTCTGAGCCTCCATTGGGGGGTCCCATACACCTTTTGGAAGGTGTTGTCCGATCCCTGCCTAAGGCATTGATCATGCATTGAAGAAGGCCAGGGTGAGGGTGTTGGATGTTTTCTGGATAAACTACAGATCATAAGTTGGATGGGGATCATGGATGAAATCTTTTTGTGACTTCAGGTGTTTCCTTCTCTCAGCAGAGGCTGAGAGTTGCTCCATTCTCTGTGAGCACATGAACCTTCAGTGTGCCCCAGTATCAACAGATGTGATAGAGGACACCCTGACACCCTCTCTGGTCCAGGTCAGAGCTGGGGCTTTAGGGGTGTCCTTGGCAAGAAGCAGAAGGAGGCTTGGCCAGTCCTCCTTGAGGGAAAGCTGCCTGTCATGGGCTAGCTCCTCCTGCCTCCCTCTTCATTTATGGGGACTTTTAAGGTTAACATCTATCCTGGGGCATTGAATACAGAGTTTCATTCTCTATATCTAGGTTTCATATACCTTTTCTATACCAACCATATAAAATTCAGTCTTTGCAAAACATAGGCTGTTGACTGCTACGCTCTTTTGGCTACTGAATTTTGGTACCCCACAGACTTTCATAGCAGATTTTCTAGCAACCATACTGGCAAGTCCAGCCAAGTGCCTTGGCAATGAAGGTTTTCTATGCCAGAAAAACAAAAGATAAACTGTATTACAATGCTCTGTGTAGGTAATGGGTACAAATGATATTTTAAAAAAGACCTGGTAGATTGCACCTCAGTGTTTTGTTGTTCATTGCTTATGTCAGCTCTGGGCAGAATTTATTCTGTCGCAAATAAGGGGTTTCTAACAATCATACCTCAAAGGCAGGTGATGACTATCTTTTGCCATGCTGTATCAGAGAGCACTGGCAGCAGACCAGGGGCTCCATAATAGCTCTGCAGGTGCCAAAGCCAGTTTTGCTGTGGTTCAGCTCCCCAGATACAACCCTTACAGCACCGATGAGCACAGTCCCTCCAGGTGGTCACTGGGCAGCACATGCCTAAGACACCGAGTAGGATTCCAGTCACTACAGCTGATACAACACTGTAACATCAGACTTGTTGTTCTTGGGCTGGATCCCAGCTAGGCTAAAATGTTGGTGCATCCCCATGTTGCCTGAACACTCCAGACACCAGCAGCTGTGCCCCGGGGCCATTAGTATTCGAGATGGCTGCCGTGGGCCAGCACAGCTGCATGGCAGGCCGAAGCACAGGCTTCAGTGCCCTCCCTCCAGGCAGCCCTCAGAGGGGTGCTCTGGGCCTGCAGTTTTAGGGGTTTCATCGCAGGTGGGTGCCTCATGGAGGGCAGCGCTGGTTCCCAGTGAGCGGCGGTTACTGTGCTGCCGTTGTAACAGGGTGAGAAGCCACCGCGCCAGCCACGTGCCAGAGCCCCTGGGCCCAGGGCCTCCGCGCCTGCTGCCCTGGGGCCTACCAGAACAACCCATGGCAGTACGGCCTCCTCCTCGAGCGCCAGACACCTTCTTCACACACAAAATCATAAATATAGACCTCTCCCTCCCCAGCACCTCTTTTTTTTATAAAGTGGGTTGAGGGATAAGGCTGTTAAACGGAAAATAAAACCAGCTTCTTCCATATTTATTTGTTCTAGGATTTTAAATTTTTTTCTCAAGGGACTTAGAAATCAAGTCACGTTGCCAGAGCTCGGTTCCCTCCTGACAGCCTGGCAGGGACCATTGCTGGCCCTTGGGTTTGTTCCCATCTCTATGCAGGGGTTAGAGGGGTGCAGAGCTTTTTCCATAAACCCTTTTTGGAGCAGTGGCATATGGAGTAAATGGGATTTTGTCTGTTTTTCCCCAGCCCTCATACTAATTAAATGGAAAAAAAAAATCCCGCGTGCTCCTCAGAACTATAGCCTGAAGCAGCGCTTAGGCATAGTTAGTTGGACTTGGTGTGGTGACCAGCCACAAACCAGCCATAATTACCACGTCCTGTGTTGGACCACGAGCAATGTCACAGTTATTTCAAGGATCTGCTTCCTGCAGGTGCTGGTCAGCCTCTGCTGAGGGGTGTCTGCCCTGTGCCAGCTAATTTTCTCTGTTTTTAAAAATGTGTTTATTGGCATCATTTAAAAAGAGTAATGTCTACTTATCTGAAACCAGTGTGGGTGCTTTTCTCCATTGAGCTACCTTAGAGAAACTAGGTTACAAGCACAGGAGGCACTAGTTAGGGAGACTCATTTTCTAATTCAGTGTCCAAATTCAACTAAGAAACCCATTAAAGCCAAAATATTATATTACTTCTATATAAATCTCAATGCTTGTATTTGGAACCTTAAAAGATTTTTCCATATAGTCAGACAGATAAATTTCCCAGGAACTGTAGGAAACTGCAGGGAAGATTTAGTGTTTGTTCCTTCTAGGAATAAGGTGGAGGAGAGAATTACTGGGAAACAGCAAGAGAGAAGAGCCTTCCTGGACTGACCAAATCAAGACCCTCATTTTCAAGTGATGGAAAAATTGCAAAGAAATACAACCAGGACACTGCACACAGCGTTATTTGTAATCTGTTCTCATACGTCATTAGGCTATTTTCAATCTTGCTGCCTGGAGGCATTTAAACAGCAGCTTACCCACCACCCACAAAATCCATTAGTTTAAAACAATAAAGATGAGCCATTTGGCCACACAGCAATGGCCCTAAAATTGCTTTGGTAAGTGCAAATATAATGAGGATGGAGACTTCAGAGCTGTGCGAGACCTAATGGAAACTAGAGCTGCTGCAAGCTGTAAGGGCAACATCAGACCTTGGTTTGCTTTTCCTCGACCACCCTGTAGCTGGAGAACCAGATTTAGCAAGAGGCAGATACTGAATGCAGACCATGGCACATATATGTCTATTTTTTTAGGGTGGCTCCTCTAGTATGTGACTGATCACATCTGAAGCTTCACCTTGCATCCAGTACTCATTAATCTGAGTGGGTCTGTGCAAACCAACTAAGAGCACCTTCAAAAGGCAGCAGATGTGTGAACAGCTGAGGAAGTTGGGGCTGGCCCTCATCCATCCCTGCCCAGCCCCACTCTCCCTTGCTGGGGACTACCCTCACCATCTCTGCTGATGGACCCACAGTGTAAGTGCTCCCTAACCCCATTTTGTCAAAATGACTCAGGCTAGAAAACTTTTCCCATTAAAAAACTCAACAGCCAAGGATATTTTTATTTTATCTATTTTTCCTCCACAAGAGTAATTTCCTTGGGTTTGGGGAGTGGAATTTTGTTTCCAGCACATAGCTGCACCCAACTACCCCACTCAGTTTATTGCTGAAGTGGGTGAGACCCAATCCATCCTGCACTTGGGAGCAAGGTGCTTAGCTACTGTCCTCTGTCAGTTTTTCTACTTTATGAGCGTATCAAACTGTTTTTATTCACTCCTAATATAATCTTTCCACAATAAGGAGCTTGTATGGCTAGAGACAGGTGGGAGGCTGCCACTATTACCTGGGAATTGTGACAAATTGCTAGGCAGGTTTTGGTGTTGCAGCAGCTGTGGGAGTGCTCCTCTCAAAGTTTCAAGAACTTACTTTAACCCCTGTGCATTATGTGCACACCGTGGTGTGCGTTTATTCCCTTTCTTTCAGGAGTGTACCTGTGTGGAGGGAATCGTAAAAACTGATCACTTAATCACTGCATAAAACTGAGTGATTAATTAACAGTTCATCCATGAGTAGCAAGAGCAACACCGATGTCTCACTGGACAAATAACCCCACACCAGGAAGCTTGACAACCTGGGAATTACAGTTCAAAGCAATTGCATTTTTCTATAACTGGGATTGCAGGGATTATGGTATTATAAATGAGATTTGCTCTAAAGGCCAGTGGCCCTCTGTATTTTATGGATTACTCCATCTTCTCCTGAAAGGAATTTTGATAATGCTCCTTTAATGAGACTGCACTAAATCAAATTACATCCTGCCTTCCCCTTGAAGTGGGATCCTTTCTCTGTGATACCAGACATGCACACAGAAGAATCTTATGCGTTCCTTTCTAAGGAGTATGTGACCTACATAACAAGACCTACACAAACAGACAAGAATCTAACCCTAAATATTTGTAAAAGAAAAAAAATTTGTTTAATTTGGAGCAATTTGGGGGCTGAAGGCCTCTGCTCATCATTACCCATTATTCTGGCCCAAACAATCCAGCTTTAAAAACAGAGATGGTAAATCCTCTGGGGACATTCTGCAAGTTCTTTATAAAACACTGGTACTCCAGGGCCTGCAGTCAGCACCATCTATTTCCAGGGCTCTGGTCCCTTGTGCTGAATTCCCTTGATAGAGCAGGGATGGGAGGGCAAAGGGAATAAACACCTGGCTGGTGACAGTCAATGGGAAGCTCTGCAGTTTTTCCTGCTGCAGGTTCAGAGTAGGTGCCTCTTCATCCTGCATCCTCACAGGTCACCTGTGAAACTACCTGCCCTGGTTATCCCTTCGCTGGTTGAACAGACCTCCTGGTCAGCCGGTCAGCACAGCTGTGTCCCAGGCCAGCAGGCGAGCTGGCCAAACAGGTGAGGTTTTGTGCAAGCTCACGGATGTGGAAGGACGCGTCAGGGCAAAAGGGCCAGAAACTACAGTCTTAGTTGAGGTCCGGAGCAACTCACCCACTCACCTGAGCTGGGCAGCCCCACCACAGCCATGCTTCATCTCACTGGGGAGACAAAAGCTGCAGGTGATACTGAAGAGGCTGCCGTGGCTTGCAGACGAACTGAATTAACAAGAGGCTTTCCCTGGACAGATCTTGCTGTCTTTATTCTACTTCTAACTCTCCTTCCTCAGTCCTGCTTCATCTAACCCATTTGCTGTAGAGAAACAGACATTAGCTTTCTTTTTCAGGCAACATGCACCTTCAGTTTTACTCCATAACCCAGCTTGCAGCTGCATCAACTGATCTCCAAGCTCAACCTGAGGGGTCCTTGCTGCAAGCTGGGTACAGAGGCTGCCCTGAAGATCACCAGGTCTGTTCACCTGCTGCGGCCTCGCCTCTCCGAGCAGGTCACTGCGCTCTCCCTGCACCACAGGCCTGTCCCCAGAGGGCCAGGGGCTGAAGGAAGCTCTCAGGCTGGCTTCCACCTGGCAATGAGAGGAAGGTACCACAGCTCAGCAACAGCTTCACCCTCTTCCTGCACCTTTTGGGAAAAAATTACCGGTGGTGCTGTTTTACCCTTCATGGGTACCTGCGGTCATGCCACAGTGCTGGGCTGGATGATCTTGCAACCCAGGAGGCTCCCCTTTTGAGTTCACAGACAGGGCGTGTTGCAGTGCACTGATCTGGCCGGGAAGCCGACAGGAGCGGAGCAGCGGTGGCGAGAGCTTACCGGCAAGTTGCTCCTGGGCACCGAGGGGGAGGTGGGAAGTTAGGCACTCACACCATGCTCCTCTGCACGAGCGAGGGCAGCTGGTCAGCACACAGAAACACACCACTACAACAGGGCTCCTCCAGGAATGTATTTATTTACATTAAAACACTATTATACAAACTGAAAGGAAAAGAAAAAAAAGAAAGAGACAACATCTTAGAGGGGTAGGTGTGCCAAAGTTGGCACCCCTCACTCCCCACCCCGCCTCGCTGCCACCTTCCTTCTGCTCTGGTCATCTGACTGCGAGTGCCACAGTCCTTATAGGAAAATCCCTTCCCCAACCCCCTCTCAGTGCGAACATCCATGTTTTCTGTTTAAGTGGTTTTCTACCTCCAAAGAAAACTCTTGCCCAGAAGTTTTTTTCTTAATTTATTTATGTAACACAGTGTAGAAAGCTATCAATTCATAAGCAATGGTTCTGTACAATCATCCTGCAGAGAGGATCCCCGTTAATTTTCGACCAGCAGGCACTTTTCCCCCCCAGAAGTGCTCACAATTAACAGGGATTCTTTTTAATATTTTTTTAAGATCAAAAAGATACATGGAAAAGAAAATAAAGTTTACCTTTCAATGCCTAAAGTGTGCACATAAAACAGGCACAAAGAAACAAATGTGTATTCCCATGATTTCTACGTCACTAATACAGCAGGAGCAACAATCTGTACAATAAAATGCAGCTGCAGAGGAAAAGAATTTCAGTAACTCATCTGGAATACTTTTTAAAAAAAGTTGTTTTACTTTAAAATGCATAGTGATCAGAAAAAAATGCTCAGCAAAGAGAAGCAGCTAAACCCCACAGACACAGAAAGCATCCCCCATCAATTCTTAAAGCATATTTCAATTAGGACTTAATTTTTGTCACAAATCACAAGAATAATATACAACTGGCTAAGGAGCTACATGATAAATAATTGGGAAAGAGAATCTATCCATGCACTAGTTAAATACAGCTAACCTCTTTACAGTACACAAAAAACATTCATTAATAATGTAGTGTAAAGACTGAAATGTAAAGAGAAAGAGAAAATACATTACTGATTTTATTAATTCAAGTTCAGGCATCTACTTGTGTTACAGCACAGCTGTCAAAAGGCGAGAATGAGTAAATAATAAAACAGAGTGTTTTTCTTTCTTTCCACATTATTCTATAACTGAACACCGATGGGCAGTGAAGCAATCATTCTGCTGTCCAACTTATGAGGCTGCTGTGGTGTCCTAGTTCTGCATTTGTTCAAAGAACTTGTAGGTGGGATTTTCATAGCCATTTTGCTGCATCTTGGAAAGGTGACGCTCCTCTGGCGTCACTGCAGCATCCACCTGTCGTGAGAAGAAAGAAGCAGGGTCAGATTCTTGCTTAATTCACAGCACACTCCACAGTTCCCCACTTCATGGCCATCCACCATACTCTGTACCCTCCCCTGTGTGTTAAGACAGAAAGCATCCTCTGAAACACAAGATGGTTTGACAGGTTCTTCTCTGCATATTCCCCCGCTCCTCCAAGTGGGGAAAGTAAATTAGGTCCCAAGCTCAGTCCAAATCTCACAAGAAAGTCTAAAATTAAGGTGACTGCGAAGCGATAGGGATACTTCTCCACTAAACAGAGTATTGAACCTAAGACCTGGAGGCTCTCACTTTGTCTGAACAGACAACTGTCTCTGAAAACTCTTCTCTCCAAGTAACACCGGACTGAGAGTGGCCTCATGAACAAAATCAACAGATGGCACTGCACCCAGCAATAAACGAGAAGCCAGCAAGCAGCTTTCTAGAGAAACTTGCAAGAGATGGCCCTTCCAGCTTGGACAGCCACGGTTCACTTTTTGGACAGAGTAATATGCAGGAGAAGATAAGGAACAATTCTGCAACAAATTTTGTTGATACAGGACTTCAAAAACAGCTGCGCAAACTCAGCAGTACCAGTTGAGTTTTGTTGTCTGGTTCAGGAAGCGTGCAACTCCACAAACAAGAAAAGAGCACATATTTTGCATCTCTCCTCTAGTCCCCCTTTATCAGATTTTTCTCCCAGGATATATATTGGTATCTGTCCTTGGGACCAACTGAATCTCAAAATAAAAGAAAAAGCTCACTAAAAAGCTGTAGGAAGTGGCTTGAGGCTGCCTTCTGTCTATATTATGCTCTCAAATGTGTTGCAGATGCTGTGGTCTCAAGATAAAAGAAAAATTAATTGGAAAAAATAAAACGAGAGTAGCAAGGAAATGCCAGAGTAACAAGGCAAGAGGTGAGCAAAAAATCCCATTGCACTCATGGAAACATAACTCTGTCTCCATAGTTTGGTTCAGTTCAGTGACAAAAAGTTTGACATGTCTGCACTGGTTTATGTATTTCTACTTAACTAAAATTGACTTTTCTTGATTACTTGGAAGACAGGCACAAAGACAGCTCAGTCAAGACTTCTCCAGTGAATACCTGCTGCTCCACAAATTATTTTCTTCCTTCACTGAACATTACAGTAATATAAAATGCCATCAAATTAGAGTGGGCAAGAACAGTCTCTAAATGTTAATTAGGTATTTTACCTCTGCTGTATTAGCTCAATAGCTGTTGTGTATTCAAAACCTACCATATTCTGGCTATCTTGTTAACCACCTAAGAAAACAGAGCTAAGGAAACCTGCTTGTCATTTTATTTGCTATCTGTTATCTCTACTGTTTGACAGCTCTTACAAGAGAAGGTAAAAAGTGAACTTTACATTGTCAAAAATTTAAAATCAGGAAGGTCCCTAAAACTCTACACTGAAATATTAGGTATGAATATTTTCCTGTGGATTCCTGTAGTGACCTTTAGGAAAAAAGAGCCATTTACTTTTAGCATCAAAATAGCCTTTTGGATAATGGAAAGCATATTCTCTCAAGAAAGCCTTATATGGCAGGCTAACTTACTCTAACCTTTTAATAAAAAAGCCAAGGAGAAGTACTTATGTCTGATACTCATTTTAAATCTACTCTACAATACTGGAAATAACTCAGCTTAGTAAGGACAGACTATGACCTTCAGTAAGTTGTTACCTGATACTCTGGAGAAAGATTAAAGGCGTGTTCTTCCATGCTTAATACAAATGCAGGCTGCTCAGCTTATTTTTGCAGCTGTTCTTTTATTGCGGTAGGTTATACACCACAGTACCAACCAAAAAATGGCTCCTCTCAGAGACATCTCCTATCTTCACGTTCTTTTGTTACTTAGGAGAAGAAACGGTTCTGAGTGGCATGTGTATTGGACTGCTCACATGAACCGCTAACCCTAAATCGGATCCGTTTTCATATCAGCCTTTTCTGAATCTCCTTGTCCATGTTCCAACTCTCAAATTGCATTTTCAGTCAACACTGTATCTTCCATCATACCTTTTTCCTACCCAATAATTGCACATTTTTGTGAAATACCCAACTTTAAGGGTCACATACTGCTTTTGCTCCAAGCTACCGTGAAACTCTCGATAGCTGGGAGCACTGAGCCTTCCAGCAAGCCTTTGAGTCCTGCCAGCAGGGAACAGGGTGCCAGGCAGAAAGGATCACTGTGCTGAGCTGACAAGGTGCTTCCTGTGTTTCTGATTCTGTAACACAACCTAGCCTTTTTTTGCTGATAAAATACTGCCATTCTAAGGCTGCCTTTATATTTTTTTTTTAAAAAGTTGGATTTGCATAGAATAATTGTCTTATGCAACAAACCCAAAATCCATCTATTTCTTCACCTCTGTGACATGCTCTCAGAAAGTGAGAACCTGTTTAGAGAGATGGTGCTCTTGCTTTAAGCTGCTCTTCCCAGATTTCCCTTGTTTTAGAAACTGGAGGTGGAAAAAAAGGTAGTGTTTTTCTTTCCCTGCCCCCCTACCTCTCCAGAAGTGAAAAAAGAAACTTTTAATTTTCTTCTGAAGGATGCAAGCTTCCCCTGACCAGCCCACATAAGCGCGGGTGCTCAGCTTGGCTGTCAACAATAATTTTGATCCATCAAGGACAGGAAAAGCCCTGGGAATTTCACAGCCCATCTCCTATTCAACCTCTACACCCAAATCCCCAAGACATTTCTGTACAGCAATGTGCTCAGCAGACAGCGTTCAACAGCGCACTCACATTTTAAAGACTCATCCACGCCTGCTGCTCAAGTCTCACCTATGCCCAAGCAGGGAGGGCAGGAGTGGAGCTGGGCAAGAGGCAGTGAGAGAAGCCACAACTCACAGCCCTCATCTCTGCATCAGTCTCCAGGAGCTGATTTGCTTCCTGCTCCTTTCCCTGTCCTTTCCCCAGGGGTTGCCAACTTGTCCCTCCACAAGGATGCACCACCTATATCCATATGCAGCAAATCAACCTCTGGCAATTCCTTGATGCTATTGCTGTTAGGCAGAGCACTTGTTTTTGATGTATGTCATCAGTATAACAGCAATAGGACTTAGCAAATCCATTCCATATAGGTTTTTTACAGACACGTAAAAGACGTAATCCCTGCCCCGAGGACCACGCAAATTTAACAGCATTAACTATTTCTGTTGTGACAGGGTCACTGCATGCCATCTGCTGCTGCTAAAGTTACTAACATGGCTGTGAAGGGAAGAGAAGAACAAAGCAGGGAAACCAGAAAATGTCCCTGTAGCCTCTCCAGCACTTACAGAAAATAATACAAAGCAAGTGCAGAGGAAAAGCCACCCTTCCTTTCATTCTTGAAGGGGCTGCTGTAGCATCAAGTCAGCCCTGGTTCTTGTGCACAGGAACACCATCCTATCAGAGTATCTAGTGCTTCTCCAAACCAGGTGAGAACCTCACAACTCACAAACCTACTGATAGATTCTCTTCTAGCATGAAATTAAAGCGCAATATGAAGCTCTGGGGTTGAAGGATCAGGGATCTCTGTATTTCAATACATGCCTGAGAGAATCTTCCTTTCTCAGAGGCTGCTCCCACTAGGGGATGCAAAGGAGGGGTATGACAGAACCTGTGTTGTTACTTCTTCATATTTAAGCTCGAAACAACACTATATTGAACTCTGTCACTCATTTTAGCTCAAGCCTCCCACTCAGCATTTCTTATTCAGGACTAGGTGATGTGACAAGCACACAGCATAACCTGCTTGTAGGAAAGAAAGGGGGTAAGACCGCAAAATCAATAAAAAAGAATCAAAGAAAGTGCAAGGCAGAAGAGACTAAAGAATTGATGAGAAACTAGAGAAAACTGAAAGAAAATCAGGGAGGAGAAAGAGATTAGGAAAAAATAGGAGAAAGGACAGTAGAATCAGACTGAAGGTTTAACACCCTTACACAATACTGCGTATTAAAAAGTCTCTGATAAAACAGGTTCATAGTCCAATAACCTCTGAAACACGGCATTTATAAATGAAAGGGATTTATTGAGGGTCCTACTTGCAGTCTTAGGGATTTTTTTTTTTTGTTTTAATTTCACCTTTAGCCTTTAAAGGTGAAATTTAGCCAGTACTTCCTCTCCTTCCTGTAGCTGTTTGATGCAGGGTAATTCATCTCACCACCAATTTATGTGCATCATTGCTCATCCTGAATGTCTTCTACTTACTTTTACCCATTTCAACTTTGCCAAACTCTTCCTCTCATTCCTTACAACCTCTGTCCTAGGTATGGCTCTGCCAAACACATGCCTTGAACCTGATTATCTCCTTGTCAGTAAATCCCTAAAGCTCTCTGCCACTTTAAGAAGCTTTTTGCACCCATTATGGAAGTGGCAGAAGTTGAACACAGCATGTAAGAGGTGTGAGTGCTCTGGTGCTGCTGAAAAGCAGCCTAAACACTTCTCTTCTATGACATGATGTCTCTTGGGAAAGCCGTTTGGTCAGGTAGATAATCTCTTTTGAGACTGCTTGTCCATCTATCTCTTTCTGCTCCAGCGTATGGATTGTTCACACAGAAAATCCTAATGTGGAGTCAAGAAGATAATGATGCTGCAGAAAAATTCACATGCTGCCCCTACACACATGGGGCAGATCAAAAGGCCAGACAGAAGTGCTGGCAGGGCTCACAGATGCACTAACACAACATTGTTGTTTAAATGATGGTGAATGGATGCTGCCTAATACACACCCGCAGATTGGACTTTGAGAGATGGACAGTACTACAATAATTTTAACAGCTTCTTTGCTACTGCTGCGAGCCGTCCCATTGTCACTTCTCCCCAAATGCTCCTGCTGAAGGTGCTGCCTCCATAACAGAAAGCAAATGAGCATCAAAGAGGAGATCCTTAAAGAGGAGGCACTGAGACAGTCAGCTGTATTCTGAAGCACAGAAGAGGTGAGAACCTCACTTTTCCCAGCTGCTTTCATGGAAGAACGTGTCTCCTGCAGACAGCTGGGGTGCGCGCACCAGCAAAAAGCACCTTCAGAATGTTTGTCGGAGCTCCTATCTGCACATACAGTAAGTAATTTTCAATCACTCAGTCATTTATTTAACTGTGACAGTCCTCCTTGAGAGGCTGAACCACTCCAAAACATTTATATTCTCAAACTTGGAAGAAAATTACTATGACATTTTTTCTCAATAGGACAATTTCTCCTCGGAGGTGCAAAAAAAGGCTAACAGGATTTTTAATAATGCCTTTTGTTAAAGAAATAGCAAAGTGAGAAAAAGTACTACAGAGTTGACTTTCTGGGAAGTAAGAATACAGGTAGAACAGGACTTGTTTTAATTTTGTATCCATTATCAGAGTTATAATTCTCACAGTAACTTCTGACATGGAACAAAAAAGTTGCAAGTTTTGTTAAAATATACTCAGCCAACCTAGAGCCTATGTACAGTTATTTTTACATGAAGTGATTTTGCTCTTTTGTGCACAGCACATTAAAGGTGCACTGTTGCTGAATAAATTAATCCTCTTTAGAATGTAACAGCTTCATTTTGAAGACATTTTAACATTAAATATCAATTGTATATGGACCTTTAAGTGTTGGGGTTTCACCCACCCCAAGTGCTACAAAATTTTCACCAACCTAGGACAAAAATAGATGTTATGCCCTTCTTGCAGGCGAGAAGCTCAGATAGCGAGGCTCTGCAGTCTGCCAAGACCACAAAGCAAGTCTGGCAGAATAAGGAATCCTGCCTGCCAATGCCAGACACAATGCAGCAAATCTACAAGGCTACACCACCTACAGAGTGTGGTACTATAAATTGACTAATATTCTTGGTAGATCTGCATGATATAGCTTTAGGGAATAAAAAATTTTACAGATAAAACTGTAAGTGATGCTGTCATTTTGACAAGAAATACTTGTTCAGTTTGCGCATGTTATTTCTAGTCTAACACTTTCAAGTTCACCATCACTAAAGAAAGTTTGTAGGAATCCAGGACTACCTTTCCCACGTCATTCCATCAGTTGAAGCCCATCTGAAATTTTAAGGTCATCCTGCAGTAATGGTATGTCCACATTCAATGTCTGATTTGAGTGTTTGGCCTAGCAAGCCTCCCTGACCTATTCTGTTGTTGCTAAACTCAGCGAAAGGGGCATCTCAAGTTGTACAACTGTTGGCAGCAGCTACCAACTAGGTGGTTTAAAACTAAAAACTGTTTCAATTGTGTACAAAATGGGCTGGAAGCTTTCATATGGCAAATTAAAGCTAAGATTCTTGCTTGCTATTTTCCACCTCTTGGTCCAAAATTCTGCAGTGGCTTCCTGTCTGCTCAAATCTCACCCCCAATGGTTGATGCTCTTCTGACCATGTCTTTTTGAAGGTTTCAAACCACATGAGCAACCACAGCATGGATATAGGGACACAAGCACAAAGGCTTACTCAAATATTTTAAAAACCCTTCATTGCCCCAGATGGTAGAATACATGCATCAGGAAGTGTATGTCTCCATCAAGATCAAAGTAAGATTCATTTGACTCAAGGTAAAGTCAACATAACTGTGGTCTTCAACAAGACTTGGTTTCAATCAAAAATTTAAAGTACCAGTTTTGGAAGGCAAAAACATATAAATGTTTCAAGGGCTGGCTAATTAATGTAAGTACTATCTGCAAACCAGACACTCAACACAGCAAACTAGATATCAATACACAAGGAGGGGTGGGGTGGGGGGAAGCTACATGAACCCACTTCCAGTTCTCATAATTAAGGTTTTCTACTTACAGAGACCCTTTCTTATATCCAAGCAACAGATGAGGTATTTTATGTTACTGTAAAATGACCAAAAATTTACTCGGTAGATTGGGAAAAGACAAGGGTTTTCATCTTGAAAATCCCATATAGACGTCTTGTATATTATTTCTCAAATCCATGAGTTTCAGATTAGCCCTAAAATCAAAAGCTCTTGGTGACAAAAGAAAATCCAGTTTAGAGAACAAAAAGTAATAAAGTATCTGTATAGGGAAAGTCCTTGTAGTGTACAGCACAAGACTACCTGCCTCAAATGTTTATTTGCAAGCTAAATAAAGAAATCCATGTATGTGCATTCCCAACAACAGTAAAACCAGATTTCTTCTCTTGAGCAGTAACTGCTCATTGGCTACTGTTAAATTTCCTATAAAATGAACTTTCATAGTATGAAGTGATTGGTCTAGAGCAGTTCCAGAAAGCACTCTTGTGGTTTTACACCCAACTTAACACAGCTTATAGTGTCTGCAATTTGATTACACTCTGCTAGATACAACCACTGCTACTCTGAATGTTAGGCTAGCCAAAAACATGTTTTCTTCATTTGTGAATATATTTACAGAGTAGCGAGCTGACTGTGTTGTACATGCGATGCCAGTTGTGCTCCGCAGTCTTTTCTTACCTCCACGACTCCATGATGAATAGATGTGTACTGCTTCTTCTTCAGCATCACCAAAGTAATGACAATCACTGTTGCTATGACAACACCTCCCACCATTAGTCCAATGATGGCACCTTTATTTGAACCTACATCTTCAGCAAAGAACACCTACAAAAGAAAAATAAAAGGAAGGTGGCTAATAAAAAGTTCGCTGAGTATTTGGCTAACCTGTCCAGCTGCCACAGCAATATAAAGCCTATTGAAGTATCAGTAATTAAGCAGCACTGCATGTCACAGCTCATTGTTCAAAACCGGATTGCCATACCACAAAACTCTCATAGTTGGAGAAGAGCAATTTGGGACATCTGTATTGCCTATGGTGCAGCAGTGCTATGGCTATGGGGAAGACACATCTCCATGTCTCTGCTTCACATGGGTCTTAGATAGCAGCTGTTTTGTTTTTTTTTTTCCTTGGGTAAGCAAGTCAAGAAAATTGCAAAACGACTGATAAGCTTGTAGGGAGTATACAGATTTCTTTACTTTTAGAATGCTAATCATGAAAGTGTTTATAAATCTACATCTGTTTGGCTTGTTTGGACTATGTCTGATGCATTTCTTTGATAAAGCAGCAGTGAAGATCTGTAGGACAACAGTCAAACTTGCATACAACCAGTTGAGAGAAAATTCTCACAAAGAGACAAGAATCCAAAAAAACACGAGCATGATGATTTATGTGCCCACCAAGGGACACATCAAGATTTTGCAGGGTACAGGAAGAATGAGCTATATCTGGATAATGAACATACTCATGTGAGACCTAGAGGAGATGACAATTGTGTGAAAAGCAGAGAAGATCCACCTGAATTTTGTGTACAGGTAAGGCAGATCAGTGAACAGCAAGATGCTTTACTATGCATTTAATAGGACTGGCTTTTAGCAACAGGAGCAGGTATGAAAACTGAGTGATTGTTTTCACTATCCTGCTTTGTATTCAAGGAACATACTAGATTATTTTTCATCTATGCATACTTACGAACCTTTTGTCCACTTGTCAATAGTGGGCTTTTATTATTATTATTTTTAACCAAAATGTGCAAAAAGGATTAGAGAATAAATTACATCCACAGAATTGTAAGACTATCTCATTCTGAAAGACTAAATACTTTGATAAGTATTTAACAAAAATGCAGAGGGAAGCAGGAAAGCAACCGAGAATTCTAATGAGCTGTGTAACATTTGCACTCTTTAAGAAACACAATCTTCCTCAGAGAGGTATTAAAACATGCTGTATAAATATTTATATTGTTCCTAGTCATAAGCAAGAAATGTGCTTACAGTTAAGAATTCAATGGAAAAGTACATACAATGGACAGAGTTAGCATAAGCTGATGTGAAGTCATAATTTCTTCTGTCAATTTTACCTGCCTGGGACTGAAATTGTGTTGCCATGCCATTTTGGAGCACTGTGAAATGCCCCAGCTAGTACACATATGCAACAGAGGAAGGCCTTAAGCACTCTGTGCCATGAGAGGGAGAAGGGAGAAAATAACTACAATTGCAGCTCACTTCAGGAGTTTGCATGTAAAATACAACGTGCAGCTGAATTCAAAGCAACATCCTAAGGAGACTGTTTCAGTAAAACCTACCAGGGCACAGGAGAAGCAAAACACAGATGAAAGTATTTTCTGCTTACTGCTTTTGAATTAAAGCTAATGGAGAAGGGCATCAGCTAGGATACGGCATATGGTGAACGAGCAACGCCCTCTAAGGCATCAGCCCAGTACTTTCTCAGCAATCCTGGACTCCTTGCTTAGTCTCAATTGAAAAGATAACCTAAAGGACAGCTTACTGATTTTTAAATAATGGCTGTACCCATCAGTAAGAAGTATGGTGTAAAATGCTTTAAAAAGCTGGAAGGATCTCATTTTAAGCATGACACAGATTATCTAAATACAGAGATTGCAACACATTCCCAGTCGGCCACCACAGCAAGGGTAGTTTCCAGCACCACACTGCTCGGGATGGTATCAAACCACTTAAACGTCAAAGGTTCCTGCTGGGAAGTGCACGTGACACAGGCTCAGTAACTACTGCGCCTAACACATTCCTGCAAGTTCCTTCCCTTCAGTAAACTACATGGGTTTACTCAATCAGGATGTTTAACCCATCTGAGCTAAGCCCGTCAGAATTTCCCAAATTAGTGCTAATGCATTTTGGATTAGCTCGTCAAACTGGGAATTCTCAGTTCTCAGCATCAAAGAGATGGCAGAATATCTTTTCACACGGTGATTGCCTAGTTCAAATGCAAATTTGAGTCCCATGTTAATTTTAATTTTCAGCACTCCTTAGCTTTAAGAATATATTAAGAAAAAAAGCTTTCAAGTTTAATATCAGGATATTGAAAGTCACGGAACTGAAATCTCATTTTGTAATATACCTTTACAAAAGAGAAAGTAGAAAAGGTTTATAGTCAACACTGCTGTATGGGTTCTTCATTATTTATTAAGGGACCGAAAAAAGCTTTTAGAAGATGCTTGCTCTTTCTTGCATTGCTTCTGGTTGGTATTTTTATGTTCAGAAGAAGCAGAGTTCAAATGAGGAACAGTATTTTGCCCCTACCTGCCCTTCACCTGATAATAATTTAATATATCTTCAGGAACAAAACACACAGATACAGACAAGTACAAATTAAAATTAAGGCCAATAGAGAATCTCCTCTTAGCCCAAGCAGGCAATGTTGCGGAAAGTTTACGCTCACGTAACCTTCATGTACCACCGCCATCTGTTTTGACAGAAATCTATTCCTGAACGGTGTCACTTTGTTTCTTGCTGTACCATGCTGCGTGTCTCCATCAAATATACTTTTTTCTTTTTTAAACTTACTTAGCATTTTACTTCCTCTGTATACCTTCACTTTAGTTATGTGACCATGACAGATGGACTGTGGGACAAGTATTGCTCATATGATCACATCCAGTCACAGGGAAGTGCAAGGTCAGGAACTGTCAGAATTGTCTCATGTGAGACTTGATGGCTTTCCATTCTCTCTGCTGAAGTTATTCCAGGCTCACTCTCATTTAAGAGAGAACCAGAAAAATCATGATCTGTTCACATGAAAACTTTTTGTTGGCACTCTCAGCACTGACGTCACACAGGGGAAACATGGCCATAATGGACCCACCAGTTCAAGACTGAATCAACAACTCAAAACTCACGTGCGGAAAGCACTGTTTGTTCACTCACCAGCTTTTGATGATGAACTTCATATCCTGAGTCATGCCGGAACTCTGCATCCATCTTCACTTCAGATATCTCTTCTGTTTTAACATTGGTCAGCCCAGAACCTGCATTGCACCGCAATAACAACTCATTAAAGTCATCAACTCAATTACGCTCTGCTTACCTCCACCATTACAAGAGCAGAAGGCAATGGTATCATTCACACGGAGGAGGTGTGATGCAATGTGAAAGGAAAGTGAGGTACATCTGATGTTTGTCCCAGTGACATGACACAGAATGAGCTGGTAAAATTTCTCCTCTGTTATAAATGTTTCTTAATCCACTGCAACTATGTTGGTACAAGCATCAAAGGGCTTTCAGCATGAAACACTGCAAGAACTAAGCTGTGAGGGACCAACAGCGGACTCCTGAATTGGCTCACAGGATGCAGACAGATCTGCTCTGACAGCGTCTTCAGCAATGTCAAGAAAATTTGGTGTTTAGGCTGAAATCTTTCTCCTCCCTAAACTCAGGCTGCTGTGAGGAAAAAACACATACCCATGGTGTGAGGTGGGGAACCTCACATATTGTATTTTCTTGCTGCCTGGGAGACTGTACCTTTTTCACGAACATGTACAAATAAGAGTAATGAAAATGTTTGTTAAGTTTAAAGAGTTCTTATTTGTTTTCAGATTTCAGACTGCTCAGAATTAACATGGTTCAAGTATTGACTTCTGGCTGAGAGATGATACCTGTCCCTCTTGATTAGAAATATACAGTAAAGCAAGTAAGCTAAGCTTGCGGACATTTTAATTGCAGATAGTTTGCAGTCCTGTTCCCCCCTTATGGGTACAAAGGGGAGATGTTGCACTTGTCTAACTGGAAAGAAGGTCAGGATTTCCTCCTGGAAAATAGCGTTAGGAGAACCAGCCAGACTTAAACCATCTGATTATAATGCTGTTGTAAGCTGTAATGCTTACAACAGTGATTATAAAACAGTATATATGTATCTGTGAATGTTTTGTCCTGAAAAGCTGGCTCTGGCTTATAGATAACATATGTGTATTTATGTAGCTGGTTATTTTCCTTTTCAGTACCAACTGACTGACATTATACTTCCTGGAGGTACAAACTCTGCAGAAGCATGCTGTTTATAAGTTATTTCCTCACCCTATCTAATGTGATAAGAACAAACTAGTTCTATATTTATTTTAACATTTTATCACTCTAACTCCTCTCTCCAAGCCTTCATTATGATTCTTAGCACTTTGGGCTGACCTTAAGCTCTGCTGCAGAGGAAGAACATCTAAAATTCTCAACCCTACTGACTGCTCTTGTGCTTCACTGTCTCTCTGGACTCTCAATAAATTCTTGAAGACTTCCATGTGACAATGAGCTCCACAGTCATAAACTATCACTCAGTGCAAGAATTACTGCCTTTTTATTGCCTTTGAATATGCAATTTCTTTTTTCATTAAATGCTGATTTATTTTTGTGTTATGAGTCAGCAAGAACAGATCTTCCCACAAACTTTTCTGGACTGTACAGACAATCCCCTTCTAAGGCTCTGATCCCTTTTTTTCCCCACAGTAAACCATGCAAAGGAGAGAACAAGAATCATCTTCATGTGACTGACTGCCCCAGAAATTCCACCTTAGTAAACACCTGTTTTTTTTTTTAAAGGAATAAAGCACTTAAAATCTCAAATTTCTTTATTAAGCTTCTGATTTTTGAAGCACGTTACAGTACTGACACAAGTATATTATGACATTTATATACAAGAGACCATTTATAAATTCAAGAACCATAACGTACTTGAGAAACTGCAGTTTGAAAACAAACCATGATGTCGTGTCAGTGAAATGCAGGAGGAAATGGAGATGAAGGAAATAAAATCCACATGGTACCTGAAAAGATGTTTAGCTTTCTATCCTTGAAGCAGCTATGGTTAGTTTTCCAAACTAAAGATACAATTTACTCTCTTTTGCACATCATCTCAAAACAGCCCCTACACCTGCATCAATAGGAAGTGAAGCAAATGAGAATGTGTATTTGGCAGTACAGAGGCTCACCTCCTTCACCCCCCCACCCCCACCCTCTTCTTGTTTTTAGGATTAAAAGGGGAGAGGGGGGAAAAACCATCAGTGGAATCCGGCTCCCAGCTGCTCACTACTGTCCATGGCAACACTTGTTGCCCCTTAGACATGCTGGCAAAAGCACCATGTGGAAACTCCCCCAAGGCAAGGGCCTGGGTAATTGAACAACTCTACTGCTACAGCTGACACATTCACTGAAGCTATAAATATTGATTAGAACATATCCATACAGACATGAGACACATCTGTGAAGAATCAATGTGTCTTTTGAGGGAAGTCCTGACTCCCAAACCTCTCTGTCACTGGAAGTAAAGTTAGGAAGCACATGGGAAACAGTAATTTGTTTTGAAGTAGATCTGGATTTCAAAAAACCTTTAGGAAGGTCCCTGATCAAAGCTCTGGCAGAAGCTAAAACGGCAAGGATTAAGAGGCAAAGTCCTACATGACTTTACATAATTGATTAAAAGATAGGAGATGAAGTGTAAATACATAGCCATTTTTCACAATGGAGGAAGGTTACCAGCAGGGTCCCACAAGGATCTGTGCTGTTTGTAAAGTGATCTGGATAAGGGAGTGAATAGTGATGTGACAAAGTTTATTGAGAAAAAAATAAAAGAAAAAAAAGAGGATGGTCAAAGGAAAACCAGCTGCAAAGAACTGCAAAAGGATATTACAAATTCTGAGTGCACAATAAAAGCGAAATGGTATTCAATGTTGATATAAAGTGGTGCTCGCAGGGATACACAGCCCTAACTATACATACACAATAGGCTCTAAATTAGCTCTGCTCCACCCAAGACAGAGACCTTGCAGTCACTGTGGATAACTCTGTGGGCAGTTGGCTCAGTAGCAGTCAAAAAGGCAAAGAGAAAGCTAGGAGTAATTATGAAGGAATAAAGAAGACATCGTTACACCACTGTATAAATGATGCATCCTCATCATTTTATATATATCCATTCTGGTCATTCCATCTCAAATGAAGACAGAAGAACTAAAAAAGATACAAAGCAGGGAGAGACAGATGGATCACTGGTATGGAATGGTTTCTGCACAAGAAGGACAAGACAAATTGGAGGTCTGTATGACAGTGAATGACAAGGAGAAAGTCTACAGGAAACAGTTATTTATTATTTCTCCTAAGAAAGTACGGGACACCAACACAGCTATGACACAGCAGATTAAAAACCAACAGAAGAAAGTGTGTGTGTGTGTATATATATATATATATATATATAAAATTTGGCACAGTGCAAAATTGGACTGTGGAACTCATTGGCACAAAACATAAGGATATTTAAAATACGAATGAACAAATGCAAAGAAAAGTTCATCTAGGGTTACTAAACACAACAGTGAAAACACACTTTCCAGTCCTGGAAGTCTATCAACTGCTGGCTGCCAAGAGCTCAGTGGTTATGCCAGAAGTATAGGGCAGAGGTAAAGTCTGTAAGTGTCCTGTATGCACCAGTGCTAGTGGCAGGGTAATAGGTACCCAGGCCTGGGTACTCCTGCTCCTAGGCTCTGACTACTTGCTCAGACTTTGCTAAAGCCACATTTCTTTGAGGGTTCCCTTCCCTCCTTCCATTCCAACCAAGCAGTAGCACAGGAGCTGTACTTCCAGCATGCAGCAAGTTAAACAATCTTTTGCCTTGAGATCAGGCAGAATTTTTTTGCTTTGGACTGCACGACCAGGGTCTGGTGGTCAACCTGGCCTTACTTGCCAATCTACAAAAATGACACGGAATCTGAATACAAAGTAGGACCTGGTACTAGGAAGTTAATGACGTTACAGTTACTAAAACTTGTCTTTGGTAGCTAGCACAGGAAAAAGGTCAGAAAAACTTTCTGTTGACTAACAAACCCAATAGCAATTTTTTCCCTCCTCCAATTCCCTTAGAAGTGAGGAAAAAGACTTAAAAGTATGACTAGGGTAAACTGGTGGTCTTCTGCAAATAACTAATTATACAGTAAGAGAAGCATGACTCTGCACTGGAATCAATTAAATACCTGGTATGAGACAAAAATATATATGGGGTTATATATGCCTTTCCACCATATCATATTATAGAATTTAGACTTTCTATTTAAGACTTCTCTTTATTTCCAGTTCATTCACTCTTCTGTCCTGGTGACTACATATTTAGACCCACATGCTAAAATCAAAGACTTATTTTTCAAAGGTAGTAACTGAAGAAAGAAAAACTGAAGAGTCTTTCAAAAACCTATCAGAGCTGTGTGAATCAGGGAAAATGCAAACAACTAAGGGCTGCCTAATACTACCCTGCTCTTGCATTGAAGACAAGCATACAAAGAAAAGTTAACTACATGACAAGAACCTTAATTCTGACACATGATGTTTTTTTCACTACCAAGTCTAAAATACACCACCCAAACACAAAAGCCAATGTAAAAGAAAAGGGAGAGCAACAGCCTCACTGCAAGTTCACAAATAATGGTAATTATTAGTGCCGTTTCTTCTGAACTACATAATAGCTTTAGGGAGTTGCATCCCTAATTACTTCAATTTAAAAATGCTACAGTTCAGCTGGTAAATGTATTAACTTGCAACTCCTTAGAAAAACTGACAAAACTATTTAGCCATCAAAAAAACCCAGGCTTAAAAGCATCTAGCAAAATCCAACAAAATGAGCTAATGAAGGGCTTTTAATTAATTGCTGTTAATTAGCAACAACTGCTTTTATACACACGTGTACACATGTATGTGTGCGTGCACACACATCCAAACATCAAAAAGAGCAGCATATGCAAACCTTACTGTTCCTTGCCCTTAAAGGAAAAAAAAAAAATTAAAAAAAAAATCTTATGGAGTTAAAACTACTCATACGAAATAAAAACCAAGTAGCTGCTTTGGGGAACACTTTATTCTCACACAGATGAGCTTTTCTGTTTGTGTAAATATATCTTTAGGCTTTAGGAACGATAAGAAAACCAGGATACAATGAATTCCACCAACGAGGCAATTAGGCAGACATTATCTTACTACACTGCTTGTAATTGCTTCATCTACCAGTTAAATAACAGCCTATCAAGATTCTGTGATTTTCTTTTGCAAGGATCTGAAACAGTATTGCCTGTGGTCTTCCAGTTACTTTTGGAGTTAAAAATTAAACCTCCAAGTGAAATGCAGTTGAAACTACCAGACCTGGGTTGTCTCTACATAGACAAAACCTAATGTAACACGTTTAAGCAACAGATGTAATGGTCGCATTCAGGAAAACTTAAAACTCCTTGTCCACGAACTGTATCTGAGTAATGGCAAGAACAAGAGAAGATCTGTTGAATCAAGGCCTGTTACAAGTGTAGTAAACAGTTTTATTTGGGTAAAGCTTCATCTGAAATGAAAGCGTGGACGGAAAGGAATGCAGTGTTTGAACAACTACCCAGGTAGACAGCTGCATGTTCTTACTGGAAGGTTCAACTACTACTTTCATACGACTCATGACTTTGTTCAGGTCATTTCATTTTGAAATGAAAGAAAGAATGAAGATTGCATACTCCCTTACAAAGATTAGAATGATTATATACTCAGTTTTGTAAGGACAACTCAAATATCTCTGAGGAGCAAGTACTTTTAAGACTGCACAGAACTAAAACTTTCTGGTCTCTTCTTGGAAGTTAGTAAAACGGTGGTTCGCTTTTTACTTCACGGATGACTGCAGGGCTCTCAAATTGGAGAAAGCAGAAGATAAGTGCAAAAAAGAATGTTATCCTTTTAAAGACAGAATCTAGTTGGAACTTAGTATGAAATAATTCTCAGAATACCAGAGATTATTTTATGTGTGTGTAAAAATGAATAGTCAAAACAAGTAAAATTTGGTAATCTTTCTGGCACGTCAATGCAGATGCTATGCATTTGCACATATAATTGCACTCACAGTTAATAACTACTTTATACAACAAAACAATCTAATGGAAAAAATCCATTACTGATTTTTATTTAGTAGCTGCAGACAGTTGGTTTAAGACAACTGTACTGAACTAACACCACTAAAGAGAGGAAAAAAACCCCTGGCATTTTCTGGCAAGAAAATCATAAATAATTCACTAAGCTGCTCTACGCCCTCACCTCATACAGATGCAGCATATGTACTGATGATTCTGCAGAACAGCCATTAGGTGTATAGAGTCTCTGCAACATGTATAAAAAATACCTCAGTTTTCTATATAATGTAATAAAGACAGACATGTCATGATTTATCAGCGGAAGGCCAAGAGACACAGAAGCAACTTTATGTGCAATATCTCCACAAAATTATTGACTGTTTGCACAACCAACCAACTGACCACAAGTTAGGAGAATGCAAGAAAACCCTCAAACTATACTACATGGATGAAAGCAACACAGTTAATATCATAAAATCCTTGCATTGTGAATTATTTGCATCCTGTGAGCAATTACAGCTGTTAGTGGCATAATTACAGTTGCAACTGTGCAACAGATGAGAATATGATCTACCCTGAACAGAGCACTGGGTAATTTCTTTATCACCTTGAATTTCAGAAAATCTGCTGATACTAAGCAACATCCATTCTGACAGCAGGTTTTCTAATCTTCACTCAGTTTCCACAGATCAGACTTGGTGAATTAACATGAGAAAAAAGCTTGCTTATGAGTATCTAAACATGATTTTATACATATCTTTGTGTATATGTGTCTCTCTATATACACACACACACGCACAGAAAAAAGTTACTAAAAAACATACCCAAAATTCAGCAGCAAGAAATTAAATGTTCATCACAAATAAGTGACCTCCGGGGCAAGGGGGAGAAGGAAACACTATTAAAAAAGCCATTTACAGTGAGGCTATTAAGTAAAGTGGTATTCTTTTTATTTGAAGCTCTTCCTATGGAAGAGGCTGACTGCAGCCTTCTAACATCTCCTTGCATGAAGCAATTTATAAATAGCAAGAAACATGCCATAAATTTCTTATTTTGTACTGTATTAAAAAATAGCTCACTGATGACACTGATATTTATCTTCCCTTTGACCTTTTATTATCTCCGTCTCCTTTTTCAGCAAAGAGATGACAAGAAAGGGATTTAGGAATAATTTTTATTCTTGTTTCCCCATTTGTGAATTAAAAAGGGGAAGGACGGTGTGTGGAAGCACTAGGCCCATTTTCAAATACTAGTGTGAATCATACAGATGATGTATCTATACTAGGAAATGGGGGACCTCTGACATTACTCTCCTCCTGGGACTGATGTAAATCAGATTCAAAATCAAGCTTCAACTGCTGACAGCCAAGATGGAATGCAACAGAGGTAGGGGTCTGGACAACTAGCCTAGATTTTAGTAAATGCTTTAAAATTGATCCTTAATCAAAAGCTTTTCTGCTCTACAGATCAGACAACTCTTCACATTTCCTGACTTCACTCACAGACTTTTATTTATTTATATTTTGAAAGAGAGAGAATAATGTGGTGAAGTAACAAGATTTCAGTGATCACAGATACTACTGAGTACTTGGTCTTCTTTTCTGTACTGTGACCGAATTACCTCTCCTGTGGGAAAGGGACAAAGATCATCTGCATGATTTTGATCTACTTTTAAGAAAAACAAGGTGATCATTTTAAGAACATTGTGTGGGCAAAAAGTGGTAAAAAGAAAATGGAAAAAAGAAAAAAAGGCACATGTTTGTATGTTTGTCTTAGTCCTTTCAGAGCTGATTTTCTTCGAGGATTTGAACACCTACAAAAAACATTTACTTGTTCTTATTCCCAGGCCTGGACTGTTGCAGGCTGACAACACCAGTATTTTCACCCTGAAGAAGCAAGTCACCATCTTGTTCACTTGAGCAGAACAAGTAGAAGCACAAACTCTAAAGTCAGGATTATGCAAAGGGAAAATCTTTCAGGAAATCAACAAGAGTCTAGACAATTAATAAAAATTAACAAAAAGTTACAAGCAGCTGTATGTATTAATCTGCCTCCAGGTCCCTTGTTAATACTCCTTCTTTGTAGAATAATATACACATTTTACCGATTTTCTTTTCTGATAAAGAAAAGCCTCAAACTTTAAAAGCCAACCATCCCAAAAGGACAGGGACTGCAAAAAGAAGTATCTATTTTCCTTTCTTTAACCTCGAACAGAAATTTTTATTTATAATTAGCAAGTAAGACAATTTTAAAGCACACATTTTAAAACTGTCAGAATCACTTTTGTATTTCACAGTTTAATTAAGCATCCATTTGCTTTCCTCTATTCCTGGCTTATGAAGCTACTCATACTGGTATCAGTTTTTTGTTAAACTGAAATTTTATCACAGATAAATTGTTTTTAAAGGATGATGAAAAATCAGGCGGACTTTTACTGCTAGAATTTGTACCAGTAAGGACAAATTTGCAGAGTCTGGATCTGGTGATTAAAGACATAAGGATAAGGTCTACCAGGAATGGTGAAGAGAATATACTTTGCTTACTGTTACAATACATTTAGCACTATTATAAAGGAGCAAAATCTGTATTTCACATGCACATATAAGACACTTTATGCTGTGAAATTCAGAATGCAGGCCCAGCAGTGCAAGATTTCAACCCCTCCAGTTCCTCTGCACAGAGGAATGCAGTGTGTGCCCTTGCCAAGCTGGCTGAAGGGATTCACTCGCTGCGCCAAACCTTTGCAGCACTTAAAACTCTAAAAGCATGCCAAAAGCGACAAAGGCGGCACAGGCCCTCAGACAGTACTATTTTTTTGCACTTGAGCAGAAAATTGAGGAACTATTCCATGTGATTTTCATAGCGCAAAAGTTACTGTATCTGCTGGAAATTTCAAGCCATAATGGTCACATGCTAGAATTTTTTTTACCTCTCCTTAGTAGTCTATCTTACACATTCACAATGACCAGTCATGACCTACGCTAGCTATACTTTCAGTACTACTTGTATCACCCCAACAAAGCACTCTGATACAGTGAACTAATGCACATCATTTCACTCTGAAACGGGGGCACAGCAGTGTCAGAAAATCCTTTCTCTAGTGAAGGGACACCAAAGATTTCTGTCACATGTGTGTATGTGTGGAGGAATAGAAGGGAGAAAGGAATAATCTTTAGTAAGAAATACGGGCCTCATAACAAGAGATTTTTCAAGACAACTGAAATTAAAACAGTTAACAATCACAATCTTTAACATTACAAGAAAACTGCTAGATCAAACTAACATTACAAAATTTGGATTAAACACATTTATGTTTCATTTGTGATGGTATTTCTACTGCTCTGGGGAAGAAATTTAATCCAGAAGGCAGCGATAACCTAATAAAGGGGTTATGTTCCACGATCCCATGGTTTCTGGCACTGTTCTACAGCTACCTCTGTACCTGTTTCTATGCTCTCTTCATGGAATGAATTATGAACATAAAGAAAGATGTCAGGCTCCTAAGACAGTGCTAGGAGCATTATCACCTGGCCAGCCTTGACACGTATCCAAATTGCTGTAACCTAGGAGCTTATTTTACTTCCAACTGCAGGAATTTCTGTAGTCAGTAAACACCGTTATCAGGAAGATATAAACACGCTAGGAGGGTATTGACCATAATGCTATCTAATGGATGGTTGGGGAAAAGATGAAGGGAAAAAGACAACAGATTGATCAGTTTGATCTGATCTAAAGAAAACAACACAATGATGATGTGACACTGAAATAATTTTGACCCTAAAATATACCGATCTAATCTCACTCTGTGTTGGAGAGTAACCTCTTCTGAAATAAAAGGCTGTTTGCTCTCAATGGAATCAGCCATTTCTAGATAATCCTAAACAAAAACAAGGAGAAAAGCAACCTAAAAAGCAAAAAAAGTATGAAAAGCAAGCTCTTACTTTTGAAAACTACATTTGTCCCATTTAACTTTTCCAAACATTTGCAGCCTGGTTCAGGCTAGTCATCCGCTATTACTCTGAAATCAACAGGGTGACACAGGTACCTTACAGAGGGCAAATAATTACCCCTCTCTATCCTAGAATCAAATGGCTGTATAGAGATGTCTTCAAGTGAATTCAGAGGGAGAATATATGTATCAATTTTTAGATATCTGGAGTTAGCTAAGGTAAGCATCACAGCAAAAAATCTTCATGTCCCCCGCAATCCTAAAATTGCATGCATGAACTCTTTATTAGCCCCAACTTACAAGAAATTGTATACTCTACATCGAGGATCTGACATTTCTATCATACATTCCCAAATTAGATGTACTCTGTGAACTATGGGGTACTCTGTCTACTGCCTCCTGCACCTGCCAAAGCATTACTGCTAGAAGGGATGACAACTTGATATGAGTATCAGTCCCAGCTCTCTGGGTCCCATTCCCCCTGCAAGTACCCATCCAAACACCCTCCACGGAGAGCACTCACACAGGCTGGTGGGGGTTTGTGTGGGAACTCTTCCCCAGTTCATGACATAGCATTACGTTTTAAGAGAGGGTTATACAAAAGAAAAGGGGATCACTTCAGCTCAAGCAGACCACATGCGCGCTGGGAAAACACAGGTTAGGTAAAAGCCATGCAAGTTATATACCTGGTCGTGTGGTGAGTCCTCTGTCTGCAGCTGGGCGGGCATCAACTGGCTCAACTGGGCATGTGCAAAAAAGAAAACAAAAAATAAACAAAAAGTTCCCCAAAATGATAAAGTCAACTGCTCTTCCATTGGGACAGTGCAGGAGAGAGAGTGCATAAGCAGTTACCAAAGCAACAGCTAGAAAAGATCTGCCTTCGGTTAATCCTGGAAATAAAAGGAAGGGATAGGCACCACTTCAAAAGGAGAGCTTCACATCCGATGTGTCAATTTTACATCATATTCTGGTTACTCCTTAAAATGAGAAACCATCAAGACCAAAGATTTTCTGTCTATAAAGTGAAACCATATTAATTACATCCAAGCTTCTTCCAGTTGTCTGATCAGAATCGATCCTGACTTATAATCCCACTGAATCCTGACTCCTTTTTCCTTTCAAAAGGGATTCTTCATAGCACTAACTATAAACGTTTGAAGAGAGTAAAGCACATTTTGAAAATACAATCAATACTTCATTCTGATATGCTCTGATTTGTAGACAGGAAATTTGCCTTCTGATTTTTGAAAAGGAAGCAAAAAAGAAACACCACTTTCTAATCAATTGTGTCATACACAGTTTTAAAACTCTTGTATTACTGTACTGAGGCTTTACCAGCTGAAATCTAAGATTGATGAAGCTCACTGACATGAACAGAAAATAGAATGCGCAGAACTTTTATAGTTATTACCTACTGCCTCAGTTAAGTCCAAACAGACTATACCAGATACATTCCTTATAACATTCAGATTTCCTCCCTCTCTTTTTCTTTGTTATTTCTCTCTTTTGCTCCAATACTGTTGCTTTCCTTACCTACCCAAGTGCCAGTGTCAGAAAGGAAAGAAATTCAGAAATAAAATTTTACTTTGTAGCTTGAACTCAGAATTTAAAAAATAAGGTATTCTCATTCATTTGAATTTCAGTATTCAAGTATGAGCCTTCTAATCAGTACTAAGGGAGCCACAGTAACAGAGCAAACCTGACAAAAGCACAGTTCTCAAACATGAACTGCTCACTGTATTCAGCATCAGAAAATCACGCTAACTTGCGATACTGCTGACTTAAGCAAGGGAACTGCCTGTCTTCTTAGGAAGTCTGTGTCACTTGCTTAGTGTTCCTACAGATCTGACCTACCATGCTTTATGTGAGAGCCTATGTGACACCCATGTCCTTTGTACAGAGGAGGTGACTGCAACAGCTCCTGCCTCTGGAAAAAAAGCAGTAAGTCAGCTTTATAGTAGCCGCAGACTAAAAATGCACCTGAACATCTGACTTGCTTGTGTTTCCAGAAGGGCAAAATTTTCACAGAGCTTGCTGGTCTGGTGCTGCAGAGACAAGCCATCAAACCACTTTCATTCACAGCAGTTCAGAGTGGCACCAGCAGACCATGTAATTGTTTTCTTTACATAGCGCTATATAAACCCCAGTTTCCATCCTTAACTAAAAACTACAATTTTGAGTATTCTATTTAAGTCTTCTGCTAGGTTTTCCAGTATTGTTGGCACCAACCTTCAGGTAGGTCAGCAGTAATTTTCAGTGGACAGGGCTGAAGGGAAGAAATAACCGAGGACTTACATTAACCAAACTGCTCCTGTAGAACCCTCCTTTGTAACCCTGGCCCCCACCTCCTCCCTAGAAAGCTGAGGGGTTTTATTTCCCTCTCATTCGGCACTCTGTAACCCCACACGCCCATAGCTATGGTGAACGGATAGAGCAGGTTGTGGGTAGCCATAAAAATAGGAGTAGGTAAAGGGAGAAAAGAATGGAGGAAGTATCTGTTGTACAGTAGTATGGAGACCAGATCTCAGGGTAATGCAGCATTTGTGGAGTTAGGTGAAAGTATGAATAATGAGTAATTCTTCTTGTCATCTACAGTTTTGAAAGCACTTTGCAGGAGAAAAAGCAAACATCACCAGCACATTTCATAACTGACACAAAAGTGAAACGACCTGCTCAAGGTCACCAATCAATTGCAGAGCAAAAACTGGAGGCAAGAGCTCAGAGCCAAGGGTCTTCCAAAGCAGATTGTGATTCCAGGTGCACTTAAGTGCAGCATGCCCGGGGCAACACAATACAAAGAAAGTCTGGTTTCTGGAGAGCCCTGACCTGCCACCTTTTGAATTTCAGTTGCATTTTAAAACCTGCTCGCTCTTGCTGCCGTATTAATGTAGGCACAAACAACAGTTAACTCTGAAAAATCTTTTCCGTGGGCTTCTTCACTGCCTGCCCCAATGAACCACACCACCTCACAACTGTTGATATACAGGGGAGAAGTTTAAACCTATTACAGTAATTATCAGTAATCAAAACTCTAAGATGTACTGTGTATTGCTGTAAAAATAGCATTAATTTTGATGCTCCAGAATCACATTTCTCTTGAACACACTTCCATGTACACACAAGTACGCAGAATTAAACTGAAAATTTATTTTCCGAATAGCCTCACAAAACTAAATTGGTATATACCTGCTTACACTGACCACACAGGCTTCATACACGGTACACATCCCACTTCAGTGTAATGCTAATACATCTCAGAATAGCAAGAGAGAATGTGGCTACTTCTCAAAAATAAAGGTGAATGGTGAATCAGAGAGCTCAAAAGCTGGCACAAACCAGCAGCCAAGGAGAGCAATGTGATGCTCACCTACCAAGAACAGCACTGAAGGGAGTAACTGGCCAAGTCATAAGGATAACACAGTACATTCACAAAAATCTCACTTTAGACAAATAGTTTGTCACTAAGGCTAACCATAACTGCATGGTAAAATACAAAAGGTAGAACACTAAACCCAGTCATTGGCAAAATGCCCAATTTTGGGACCTTGGCAGTTTCAGGGCTTCACAGCTGTTGGGGTTTTGCCCCCACCTCTGAAGGTGCGTTTTTCATTGTTAAAATACAATTTCCTGACAGTTTGATAGTGCCTTCTGCTGTGTCCTCGAGAGGGTATTTTTCATTAACCTAATTTGTATCTCAATATGCTAAACATACGTTCAGCCATGTAAGTTGGGTAGTGTATCACCTGGTGCTTTGGATTAATTTCTGTGGACAGTTACTGGGAATCTACCTCAGGGAAACAACAAGGAAGAAAACACTTTAAGAAACTACTGAGCTATGCTAGACTTTCAAGATCTTTTATGTTTAGGCTATTTTTCACTCGTTCATCAGAAAAAACAGTTTTAGTAAAATAAACTGTTTGCCTAAAACCTATCCTTTTATCTAAACATGAAGTTTAGACTGGAAAAATTTCAAATGGAGTTATGAGACCTTGAGATTACATGGCAATGTACCAATCCCATCTATTATTAATATCTCTGGGTGAAACCTGGCATTAGATCACAGCCATGGAAGAAAACAGGCATAGGAACTAATGACAAAATTAAGGTATTTTTTGTAGTATTTTAACTTCATTGCTTGTAGGCAGAATACTGGATACTTTGAAACAAAGATTTAATGGCTGCATTTCCTTCCACTTATCCCACAATCACGTTTTGGTTTAAGCAACACCTGAATGGTTCATTAAAAACAAGTCCCCTCACTATGGCTGCGCTGGAGGGGGTAAGATCCCAGGTCTTAACCCAGCCAGCTCCACGATCTGTTCAGTTGCCTCTCGGATGTCAGTGCTCCCATTAGAACTCTGTTTTGACAGAAACGCGAACTGCAGTGAGGTCAATGATTTACCTGCTGAGTGCCTGCTCATGACTGAAGAAAACCATTGCCTAGCACAACAGCTCTTAGTGGTGATGAAGTTGGGACTCTCGCTCTACCTAGGAACCCACTTGCATAAGCTGAGCTGACAGTACTCTGGATTTGTGTTCTGCAGAGTTTTTAAAAAGTTGACTTCAGCTTTCAAACTAGACCAAAACAGTATCAACAACTGAACTGGTAACTTGCCTGCCATCTTGAACTCCTCTGGTAGTCTGTTAAATCTGCTCAGCAGATTTCCCAGATGCCAGGCTGTTCACATGGAACGTGCTGTGATTTTCCTGATGGTGCTGACTACCCTCAGCCCTCACCCAGTAAATGGGAGGCGAGATGCTCGGTTCTCTGACCTTTGCTGGCATGCTCAGCACCTTCCAGCAGCAACAGATGCTGACTATCACTAATGCTGCAGTTGGTTACAGTATTTGAGGTTTCTCTATCAATGATTTTTCAACTTACACCTTTTTGGTCAATGGTTATGTGTTAAGAAACAGCAGTGACTTGCTCAGTAATACATAAAATATGAAAATCTCCCTGCATAAGGGGAATTTACTGTGTGAAAAACAGACTATGCAAAAAAACCCTTCAGTGAAGGAGAGGAAAAAAAGAGAATGAGAAAATCGTGTGAGTTGTTATTTACCTCTTGCTACTTCCAAAGCATATAATAAGACAGACACGTTTTGGGAAGCAATTTAGACAAAGCCTGAGATTAGACCATAGCCATGGAAGAAAACAGGCACGGGAAGTGAAGACAAATGGCAGAGTTAGTCCTGGGTTTCTGGAACAAAGAGGTGTGAGACAAACACAAAGGGAAAAGATGAGGCTAAGAAATTCCCCTTTCATACTACAGCAAAGGTATAGAGAGGGTATCTAAAGAGAAGGTATTGTAAACACTATCACGTTAGCAACATTCTGGTATACAGAAGTATAATGGGAAACCAGGACTTGAAGACGTTTAAGGCATCAAATATTTTTATTTCTAACTGCGCATACTTAAGTGCCAATAATGGTTGGCCTAATGGCATTGTTTACTGCAGTAACTTCATGACAAATACAATCCCAAAACCAAAAAAACATCTAAACCCCAACAACTTAAAGGCATGAAAGTTAAAAGATTTTCCCACAGTAAACATTAAGGAATGCTGCAACAAACAGTGTAGTGCATTAAAATACACAGGATTCATAATTAAACAATATGTTATTCAAGGCAGAGGAGGCTTTTTTGCGTATTTGCTGTTACACACTTTAAAAGGAGAACCATGCTCAATATACTTGCCTATGGGAATTCAGCATCACATTGTAGTATGTACCCTTCATTATTAAATTCTGATCTTAGCCAGGTTTCTGAAGGAAAAAAAAGGCTTGTGTGTTTAAACTGTGGGTATGTCTGGGTGCACCTGTCTACCTAATGACTTCTGAACTTGGTGACTGAAATCAGTATATTTGGAAAGCTGGGAGGACAGACTTCCAAAGTAATTAAATCCCCTCTTACAAGCTTCATGAAAGGCAGCAGCTATAGAAACTGATGCCCTGTATGCCTCAGCTATGGGAAAACTGCAGCAAGAGCTGTACTGGAAAATTCCTGCAGGACAGACACTACCAGCCAGACTGGGGCTTGCTCTTGGCAGAGAGCCTTGACACATGTGCTATCGCGAGCTGCAGCTGATTCCCCAGGAAACTGAAGTTTAGCTTGCCAGCCTGGTCAGCCCTTTGTACTACTCGCCAGCACCTGACGTAATCCACCCAGCTGCTCTTGGCCACTCAGCACATCACTTGGCTGCAAGTGCCCTCTAGACACATCTGGAACCCTTGTCACCATCTCCTGTCTTCTGGTTCACTGAGTCTGCTCCAGCTCTCTACTCTTTTTCTTGGTCCCTACCTGTAGTGCTAACTCCCTGGAGGTCTGATCTTAGCCCCACTCCTGACCAGACTCTCCTCTTCCCCCAAGACTGGCATACTTCTGCCTCACTGATTTGTTGACCTGTGCTCAGATCTAGCCATGTCTTTTCTTTCACCCGATCTTACGCTGACTCCTGGGGACAAACCACTTTGATCACAAAACTGGTTTTGACTCCACTGATTTCACTTGGCACCAACACTGGACCTGGCAAATCCATGACCACATCCCAAGTTCCATCTCCCAAGCACCCAGCTGCCCACGGTCATGCATCATGCTGGAGTGAGACTAAGTGTAAGGTTAGTCTCAAAACTCATTCTGAGAGCAGGTATAGCCTAAGCAAGTGGTTTCAAAAGACTTCCGGATGTCTGTACAGTTCAGCTACGAATCACCAATCCACAAAACACATATTTACCTGAAAAAAGACTTCTATAGCTTCAGCCTCTGTGAATATACTTCTGCTTTGCTGTAACAAACCTTTACTATTAACTTATTACTAATTAAGGTAGAGTTTAAATGATAAAGGAAAGCAAACACAGTAGGAGGAAATTGAATGACATGATCAAAGTCCCTCGGGTTTCTGATTAATTGGCTCTGGCACTTAAGTAAACTACCAATCCCAGATTATACATAAATTATTAAAGTTTTATCCAGTCACCTCAATAAATTAGTCCATGAACAACATAAAATGCTCCTCAGGAAAAAAGTTTTCACTAGCCAGGTGCTTTGCTGAGTATACAGGAACATTTCTGCAGTACATTCCAGAGAACCAGAAGTGGTGGTGAGGAAAAATAAAATAAAATAAAATAAATAATCAACACTTACGCTAGGATTGTGCTGGTTCTGTAATCATTTTCATACCAGCAAATAAAAACCTCTTCTTTAACTAAACCACTCATCATGGCACAAATCTAACAATTTATCTATCTCCCTTACCTCATCAGCATGTATTTTTAAGACTGTCACTCATAAATTGCTAGAATTTATTTTATTTGTTTTTAAAGCAAAGTAAGCTCAACACTGAAATTTATGGTGTGTCTAAATTCTAAATTTTAGTCAGGGCTTTCTGTTCCATCAGCACCACAGCTGACACAGCAGACCAGTTCTAAACATTTGAAAAAGTCTGTCCTGCTTATGTCAGAAAGATACTAATTTTCAAGGAACAACGTGAAGACAAATCACAAAGCTTAACTCAAACTATTCTGTGATTTCTTCTCCTATTGTACATACCTTCATTTTCAGTATTGGCTGGAACAGAATCAACACCAAAGGGATGCCACGGCTGAAGGTCGTCTAGGCTGAACTCTCCATCCACTGGAAGAAGTTCAACTGTGGTCTTAGTTTCTGTCAGTGAAGGCATGAGAGCATCATTTCCATAGCTGATTCTGGGTTCGCTGATCATATTGGCCAAAACATCATCAGAATAGTTCTGCTCTTTCTGAAGTAATTCATCTGCAAAGAAATTTCAACAGAAATTATCTAAAAGAGTCTGCATTTCCAATGACGTATTTCCAATGCTATTAAAGTAATAATTTACTGTTACGAGATTCTGTTTTTTTGTAATAAAGAACATCATGAAGGCTTGGGATAATCAAAACTCTGTGATGAGCACTGCTGATAAGGTAGGCACTTTTTTTGAAACATCAACCAGAATTGTTCAATACCATTTCCTACCCACATTTCCACCATATAACAGATCACAGGTCTGTGCTTTACAAGTCCCTGGACTCTTCTCCACCACTTTTAAAAGAAGCATAAATCAATTCCCTTCAACTAAACACATTGCCATAAAGTTAACATGTGAGAAACCTACAGGAAGAAATGTCTTTGTTATTTCCCCTTCCTCCTAAATGATCACTATCAAAGCTCATCACAGCTCTTAAATCCTAGATCACCACAACAGTTACTGTATTAAATCTGGCTTACTGTAACACACTGAATCTGAAGAAACATTTGCTCTTTTAGCATATATAACTTCACCAAAATACTGAAGAAGTTCTTTGCTAAAAATCTTTAGTAATAGATAGCTGTAGGTAAATTATTATACAAGCAACCAGGACCTAAGGTGGTACAGCATTATCTAAGTTGGTTTTTATTGGAGTATTTGTTTGTTTATTTTACTTGAAGCAAGGTGAGAACAATCAAAGCACATTTCAGCTCCATCAGGTGTATAGGACAGACTGTTCAACTCTGTTAAAAATAAGCTTGGAGGGTGTGTGTGCCTCATTACTTCAACTCCCTTCTCACATCAAGAGTTCATCTACTCTTAATCTCCCCCTTCATTGCCATTTTTTTTTTGTAGGAGCAACATGAGATTTGCAAGTACTTTGAGGGAACCTGGTGCACAAGAGCACATTCAAGTAAGCAAGCAATCGCTATGAAGATATGTAACTGCTAATAACGCACCATTGTAATTAGTAAGCAGATGTTACAGAGTTACAGAGCTAAATAGTTCAGAATGGAAGACTGCAGAAGTTACATTACCAGAGTGCAAGTGCTTGTACACATGAGCACACATGAAAGCTGATGATACAAAAGCTTAGTCTGGCTTCTCTACACTTTGTTAAGGATGCCCTGATTGTCCTGCTTCCCACACATATCTGAAACCTGTAGCAGTTCAGGGACAGGAATCACCACCCTACCGCTAGACTCTTTATGTCACTCTGGAGGGGCCCACTTATTTCCCAGTATCATCAGCGAGAAAGGGCATCTAAATTTCTATACGCACCAGAGCTTCAGACCTCTCAGTAAAATCTTTTGAATGTTTTTTCCCTCCCAACTTTACACCGGGCTGTACCACCACAGAAATGCACTGCACCCAAGCAGCAGCTCTTGGTAAGGCTCTTCACCAAGTCACAAGCATTAGAGTTAGCACTGCTTCAGTGCCTTTATCAGCGATGATGTAGTAGGGCTCTGCTCTACAATACATTTCATAAAGACCACCTTGATATAGTTGACAACTCTCTGCTACCCTATTACTATGCCAAATTCAGAACATCTAACGAAACAAAAAGTTGTAACCTCAGCCCTGGGGCAAAGCTCCTGAAGCTTAGAAAACCATGTTTTAAAACACATTTTCCTGTTTAAACAGCAATTGATTTAGTGGACAGTAAGCCTAATGTGTGTATAAAGTTTAATTCTGTGATTTAATTTGTCCATTAGAATGACTTACTAGGACAGTAGAGAAAGCCTGTGTAACACTGATTTTTCCCTTCATGTTCATTTTACTGAAAACAGTATTATTTTATAAGGTACCTAATAAATCTTCAGCATGGAAGGCAAGTCCTATTTTTGTCTCCACATTGCACTTACACTAATCCTTTACCAAATTAAATTGTTTCCTTGTATCAGAGAAAAGACAGGTGAAGCACCTTGATATTCTGAGCAGACATCGTATCACAGGACAGTTGTTAATTTTCGTTAGCTAGGGATGAAGAGACTTTACAAAAAAGGAGTTAGATGTTAGTGGCCTGAGCAAAAAGTCTGGTGTCCAAGGGCCTTGCAGGGAGCCACGGCTGATACCAGTTGAGCATGTTATAATACCAAGTCAGCACAGACCACAGGAAAGTGAATATTAAAGCACAGCCAAGCATCTTAGTGCCTGCAAGTCCTTCAGACCCAAGGACCAGAAGGGTTTTGGGGTACAATTCCCCTTGTTCCCAATGTCCTCCCCATCTCCATAGGATCGTGTGGGGCAGCTGTGGAGAGCTGCAACCCATGCAGTGGTGGCAGGGAGCAGCGCTGGGAGTGCTGTGCCCTAGTCACTCGTTTTCCCTGGGGAATGCCAATCCTCCACAACTCCTGTCTGTTCCCTGCTGATGATGCATTCTGTGTTACCTGCAGACTGCTCCTGCCCTTGGGAAGGGACAAACAGTGCATGGAGGGGAAGGAGCAGAGGGAGAAGGACCTGAATTCTGGCAGCAGAGGAGCTAGGTTGGCATGGCGCTTGGGGGGAGGCCGCAGCACAGGCACGGCTGGGCATGCCAGGCTGACAGAGAAGGACATCCAACTCCCATCATGATACCACGATTGTATCTAAAATCCCTAAGGCTGGGAGGGACGTGCACACAGTCTCTGCCAACGCTGCCCAACTGGGAGCATGTCGTCGCTGGCGCTTGCAGGCTCCATTGTTTCCCATTCAGCTGCGGCATACAGCACAGACATTAACTGACCTGCACAATAGCTCATGTGAGGCGGACAGATATTACAAAGAGCAGATTATGATTGCATCCATTTTACAAGGAGAGAAACAATGGCCAAAATGAATCAAGCCCATCTGACATGATGAATCAGACACTGAATGATAGTGAGAAATTGGAAGTGCCTGGCTTAGAAACTGTGCTGGAGTCCATCAGACTGAGGCAGCTGTGTCTGCACTGAGTAAATGATTTGCAAACACTTGTTTCAATCTTTGAACTGCTAAAGAAATTTGCCTTAGGATTTCCAGTTATTGACACTAGCTGGCAAAGTCCAAGATCAATTTTTCAGCGTTGATTTTGTTCGGAGTATTGATGGCTTGAATCATCAGTTACGCTAATGGAAAGCTGCACAGCCTGTTACCCATTGATACAGTATTCCCTCCCTTGTTCACAGTTGCCAACTCAATTCCCCCACCCTGCAAAAGACAATTCCCTAAATAAGCAGGGAGTACAGACACAGCTGGAGGCTAGGATGTGCATGTTTCAGGAGTATTCTTTGTGTGGTGAGTATCTTCATTATTAGGTGCTGAAAATAGAGAGATTCTAGGCTGCTTTTCAAAATTTCATCTCCTGTCAAACCAACAGGACAAAAACTCCATGACAATCTTCCTATAATAAACTTGTTGTTTCTCAGCTCATTATCTCCTTGTAGCATTCTGCTAAGTCCTGCCATTGTGAAGAATAAGAGGATGTCAAAACTTTCTGTCCCTCTTGAAAGCATGTGCTCAAGAGCAACCATGACCTTGGGAAAAAACCCATGCTCAGTTGGGACCTCAAACCTCTCAGCAGCTCTGGATTTGGTGTGAGAGTGCACAATTGCTGCTTCTTCTTTCAGGCACCCAAAGTACTCCTTTGGGCAGCCAAACCCTTCCTTTCCCAGGACGAGACACAGGCTCACTTCTGGTACTTCAGTAAAACACTTCTCAGACTTATCATCTCTAAGGAAGTTTCACTCCTTCCTAGGCTCATTACAGACATTTCCCCATGGGTCATTACTACACAACAACAGCATCTAGAAAAATTGAAGTGAATTATGTTTGGGGAACTAGATAGGAGGGTAATACCACTACAACCTCATTTCAAGACTATTCTCTTATCCCACAGACACTCACAGAGACTAAAGCAAAGAAGGAGCAGAGAAAAAGAAAGAAAATTTATTACAGAATCTTCTTGTGTACGCTGAATTGTTAGAAGCCATTTATCCACAGTGGCCCTAGATCAGACTTCCACTTGTAAAGCTTTGCAAGGAAAACTGTACTAGCAAAGATACCATGACAAATCCCAGAGGTGATGGGAGACTTTAGAGTGGCAAAAAACAGTCTACTCTGTAAGTGTTATCTACTTTTTACTGGCATACAACATTGCTTCAAATGTTGGACTGAGGCATACTTACCTCAGCCCTTTACCTGGCATAACTATAATGACAGAAAACGTAGAATAGTTATACTTGCTGCCCAGGAAAACCAGCAATGCAATAGTTACCTTACAAACCATCATTTTCATCTAGTTCATTGTTTAAAATTTCCAAAACTAATTATAATATTTTTTTGTTGTGTTTTCTTTTCAAGGAGCCTATCTACTAGATGAAAGGCTCTGCAATCACTATTATGTGCAGGATTTTTGAATTTATGTGAAAAGTAGCTTTAAAACCAGCAATTGTAATTTTTGAAGTTTTATAAAGAGATTTAAGGTCTTAAACCATATTAGAAACAAAGTGCATCCAAACCACCATCTAATACTAATTAAGACACCATCAAACTACATGCCATACTTTTGACCCAACACCAAACTTCCTTTGTAAAACAACATCTACATGATAGAACATATATTGATTCAACAAATACACGTTTGGGAACCAGCTCAAATAAACTGGTACAAATGGAGAGTCCTATTGCCTCATACTCATCATCTTACTAGTGACCATTCAGTCTGAACTGCACACGTTTTTCCCAAAGTTATGATTGTTTTTGAGCATATGTTTACAAAATGACAAAATTATAAAATGACAGCAACCTCCCTATTCTTCATAATGGCAGAAATTACAGAGTGCTTGAGTCACGGCCGTAACTTCGTGTGCACACGTATTATCTTACAACAGTTTGAAGACAGTTTAAAAGATGCATATGCTGTATGTCACAATTTGGATTCACTATAAACACTTACACAATCATTTATTACAGAGCATGTGATTAAGAGGTAACATGTTTAGATGCAGCTTTCAGTTGTACGCCTACCTTACAGACTAATCCAATAGTCACTGTTCATAATCTTCACCATGAGCATGTGCCTAAAGGATTTGCACTGATGTAATGCAGTCAGGTTTTAACTAAATTTCAATGTCTGCATCGTCAGTTGTATGAATCAAAACTCCCCCAAATTGCTAAATATGAAAACAAGATGTCCTTAAAGGCTTTGCCTTGGTGAATACTTTAAATCAAAGAAAACGAAAACATTATTTACCTGTACATCTGCATTTATATCAGAGTTCTTACATAAACTGACAGCATACTGGTAACCCACAGTTATGCTAGTAGCACTCCACAAGCAATGCAAATGAACAGATATATTTCACATTCAGAAAGTGCTTTTATTTCCCCACAAGCCATTTCTACTGAGATATGTTGTAAATAGGGGTTTAAGTAGGGAACTTTAAAATACAAAGTATTAGTGGCACAAGTAAGGGTTTTAGAGAGGTAACACTTTAAGGTTCAAAGGGCTTTCTGTACCTGCAATGAATGCAAATTCTACAGAGTCGAAAAGGTAGTTAAGTCACCTGTATATCCTGTGGGTTTCATATATGAAATCTACTGTATCAAGTAGGAGTTCCTCCTCTGAGGTGAAAGGAAAGAATATACCAGAAAATACCATGGGTATTTCCTCTAGCCTTTGCCCAAATCAGAGGAAACTTCAAGGATGTGCTTAAATTTAATCGCACTGAAGTCTGTGCCTTACCACAAAGAGTTAAGCTCCACTGAATTTCAAGCATTTTATTATTCTAAGGTGCTTTGCTGAACCAAGCATTACAAGATTATAATGTTACATACTACTAGATGTCATAATTATAACATTACCAAGCTGCAAAACACAATTACGTGGTATTCAGTGTTGAACTAATTCATTTGTATAGTACAAGTCAAATATAATTTAGAGAGCAACTCTGATGAGAACTTATTGAAAATGACCTGCCTACTGGAAGGTGTGAGACTGGCTTTGTTGCCTGCTTTGAAGATGACGATAAAACAAGAGATATGCTAAATCATTACTGCGAAATACTGGAAATGGACCCAACCTGCGATGCTCAGATCCATACTGACAGAGCGATGTGATCACTCTATTAGATTTAAGCTTTCTTCTCTTCTCCTGATTAGCCTGTGAAATCAGGCCACAGGTGGTGTTATACAGAAACTTTAACAGTCCAGTATGTGTCTCTTGCAGGGTTAAACTGGGACTGAAAGAGCAAGAACCATGGAAAACAGTATTTCATAGTTCTTATTTTCCATCCTTTAAGAGACATCACCACTAGGGCAAGAGTAAGTAGCAGCAGTATTTTTTTCAGATTTCAGAAATTTCTTATGTGTATGAAAATCTTGTTCAGTAAGGTGAAAAGTATTTTTCAAGTTCTCAGAAAATGAACACTTAAGGTATTATGAAACAGCTGACCTAAGAAATTTCTCCTACAAGTTAGTAAGAGAACAACCATCCCATAGCCTTAGACAATAACCTGTTACCCAAACACCAAACTTTATAAGAAATACACCTCTGAACTTAATAATAGCTGCAATATTTAGAACCATACTGAAAAGAACATGCTTCTAATGTATTTTTAAAAAAACACAACTTCACCACTTTTTTTTCTTTCCCATTTCTTGCCACTTCTGCTCTTTCAGCTTATGTAGATTTCAACATGTCCCAAATCACATCATAAGAACAACCCAAATGAGTCTCCTCCTGTAAGCAAGTACATGTAATGTTTCACTTACATTTACCTTGCACAGCATTTCTCTTAAACTACAAAAAAACCCGAAGATGTTTAACTCATACACAGAGCAATTCACCTTTTGGCAGCAGATCATGGTATAACAAGTTTTCTGATAGTAAACAGTGTTCAAAGCATAAGAAAGCTTGGAAAATCCAATCTAGGAAAACATTTATTACCGTGTAATGATTAATGTGTCTTTTTAATTTAATAATTTAATTTAATAATTAGGTGTCTTTTTTCATTAGGGATGGTCTTCAATGAAAATCTGGTTTTGTATATGGCTATGCAATTGCAGAAAGCTTTGAGCAAAGGTTCATAAGAATTTCCACTCCACTTCATCAAGGAAGAACCAGAACCATCCTCTCTCGTTTTTGCAGTCTTCTATGAAACTCAAGGGCTTGAAATTTTGTCTAATTTTGTAAGAAGGCTGCTCTCACATTCTTTACCATCAGTGAAAGAATACTATAATTACTACAGACCCCTAGCTATCTGACAGCTATATAAATTAGTTATTAACTAAAATTAAATATCAATATATGGCTACAGATGTAAGCACATTTCTAATTTTTTTAAATATTTAACAGCCAATCATATGATTAATGACTGCATTTCCCTCCTCAGTTTAAAGCAGAGAGTATTAAAGGAAGTTTGTGGGATAAAGTCAGTCCAAAACCAAAAGCTTGTGTTATCTCTGAAAAAGAGTTATTAAACTTAAATATAAAACTTAAAATTAAAGACCCTGCTCTTCTCTTTCACAGCTTCAAGCCTTTTGTCCATTGCTGTGGTCTTCCTTTCCTCTCACACCCTCCTCATTCAATTTGGTTGAATTAGTAATACTGTCTCAGAAAAAAAATTCATCATTCATAGCCTAAAAATCTCTGGATAAAAATGCAGAAAAATCCTACTTCCCTGTTATGGCACTCTTTTGGATAAAAAATTCTGAACTCAACAGGTTTTTTGTACACTGTGCCCCAAGTTTTCACATTAGGATCTCTCTGTTTTATCATGTGGTTGATTCCTCTCCAGGTAAGATGATGGCAACCTAACATCAAGGTAGATGAGGAAATATTAAAAAACACTTGGGGAAAAAATTGGATTGAAACTCTATACTGTAATCAAGAACATACATTGTATGTCATCATCCTGATCCACACAAGGCACTGTGACAAATTCCCCAGGTTTAATTTTAACTCCACATTTAATTCCAAATTAACATATCATTAAGTGCTTCAAAATAGGCTGACGAGTTTAAATTAAAACAAATAAACAGCTCCCCCCAGTCATCACTGACATTTCTGCCAGATGAATCAGCATTCATTATTCTTCCTCAGTCTTCTACAGAGCAGAAAAAGCCAAGTACCTTTCCATCCTAAATAAATAGGTAATAAGGCTTGTAATGAAACTGCCCTAAAAAACTCCTCACATTTATATGGAAAACTGATATGGAATTTTATTGTCTTATTTTCTGAAAATAATTACTTTATCAATTATTTATCGGTCTTATTTACTGATAAAAATGATCAGATCTATTTACCTACCTTATAATGCACAATAGAACTCAAAGCTGCAGTAGAACCTAAAACTCTACCACTTTCTAAGACCTGAAAAAAGTTAGTCATCATTTTTTAGAAACACTTCTAAAGGTCAGAGTACAAATACCACAACAATTTTTGATATGTACTGAACTTAGAGGCAGCTTGGGAATCACTAAATAATCCATAAAAATATATACATCTATACATGAATTTGTTGCCCCTGACTCCCTTGGCCAAAAGAGAACATTTTCAGTTTGACTCACTTATAATAGTTTAAATCAGAATTCACCAAAACTGAATTCTGCAGCACCTGCTCCAAATAAAATATATTTTGCCTATTTATTAACCACAATTTTAGGACTCAATAGATCAAATGTATCCTGGGTTGTCTGAATATTCTAGAGAGATGCATTTATTAAATTTAACAAATATATTCATTAAGCAGGATATGACCTTATTCTGATAGCTTTTAGACTATTTTTCATATGCATGATCTAATAGAAGGAAGCAGAACAGTGAAAGGACTGGAACCCTGCCTAGGTAGCACTATTCAGGAAAATGCATTTTTCAATTAAATTGGACATATGAGAATCACACAGCAGGAGAAAACTGTGCTGATGAAAGACTGCTTCATTTGTAATCCCATGTGCATGGGAATTGATTGTTAGGAGATTAATGCAACATTTTCATCAATCCAGCTGTTCTGTAAAATCACATATCCTCAATAATTCTTTTCCCTTTTTATCTCAATAGTAAGAGCTTGCCTAGCAAGAATACATCAGATACTGTTGGCCATAATAAGCACCCGTGAATTTTCACTGTGCACATCTGAAGCGAAAGTTCTGCTTGAGTAAAGCAAAACTTAGTACATTGTTGGCACTGAAGGCATATTTAGCCCTCCTCACTCAAGATACCTGCCCATAGTGATGCATTTCAAACTTCAGTGTTTGAATTCCCCTGGATAACAATTCCAGAGATTGCTATGGGAACGACAACTGACACACTAGCTCTGTAATATATAAAACTATAATATATACCTTGTGAAGACAGTCTCTACCTGGTTCTCACTAGACACTTTCAATTTGCTTGCATGTAAGAATTAAGACGATTAATTTGCTTCTTTCACAACCTGACACTCCCTATAAGGAATCTGATCTTAGAGTGAATCACATAAAATGGCACAACTGTGTTTCCAAAGCAAGTAATTGGGAAAAGAAAATCCATCATTCAACAGCAAGTATGAAGTGGAAGCTGTGGGAGTATCTGTGGTCCTATGATTTTGGGCTGCTTCAGTACTTGTAGACACTGACATCATTAACTTGATTTAAGATGACAAGATAACAACATATTTATGAATTAAATCACACATATACTCAGTGAATCAAGAAAATTTTCAGTAACTAATTGTAATGCCATTTCCATGAGTGGTCAATATCCACCAAACCAGTGCCTCCCCATCTGAATGGAAGCTATGCATTCAGAAAGTCAAGCTCATCTGAGCTAACATGCTCTCAGATCATATTTGCAAGCTGGACAACTGCAAGATGTTTTCAGATTTTTGTTATCCATCCAATAAAATAATGACATCTTAAATTTGGCACATGATGAACTAACTTACTAGTTCCTTAAAGTACAATGGTAGAAGCAATTATCAGGAAATACAAATGAGAAACGCCAAGAAAAGCTATCTTGGTTCATAAAACAGTAAAATCAAACTTTAAAAAAATGTTAGTACCACCACATGCTTTATCGGTGTCATCTCAAAAATGAGTGCTCCAGCTGTTCTTTTCACTTACACTGAAGACATAATAGAGCAGGAAATCAACTCAAATAGATGTTTATGAACAGCCCATCACTATGAGGTAATCCTGACCTACTATGCTTTTAAAAATCAATCATATCCAGCATACTGATTTAAAATAATACACACACTGCTATATATTCAACATTCTCATAGTACTTTAGCCCCTCTACCAGCAGAAACAACGCTCTCCAAGACACAATTTCTCAGCCTGCTGTCTCTATGACACCACAAAATGACATGTGAAATGACTGGAGAGTTAGACGAAAATCCTCATTGAATCCACACATTTCCATGTATCCTATCAAACTAGAGAAAACAGAAAAGAATACAACCAACCATTGGACAATTATTCAAAGTTTAGTACTACTTTTCTTAATTCTTGGACAAAAATCCATTGTGAACAAAGGTCACCTGTAGACTCCTCCAAAGGGCTATTAAAAAAACCCCCTGTGAAATGGTCATGGTACCAGGCTCAACCTGTTGGCACTGCGAGTCCAGAGTGGTTGTAAATTTCCTGTGGGACCTGTGGTGGGTATGATAACTTGCTATTTAAAGAGAGGTGTCTATGAAAAAATACTTTAGGCTAGAGTATCAGAAAGGATACAGAACAGAGACTTCAAGAAGGATCTACTAATTCAGGACAGAGTGCTCTAGCTGTCAGCTCCTGAAGAAAATCAAAGCCATACTTTTAAACCTCTCCTGTTCAAGAATGAATTATTTAGAAAGAAAGACTTAAATACCCACTGAAATACCAGATGCCCAGAAAATTTAAAAATTACTTTGTTTATAATCTATGAGTCTGTAATTATTATCAGAAGTTCCCGGTTTTCAGTTCTGACACTTGGCTCAAAAGACCAGACTTCTTTACAGGCACAAGTGAAACAGAACAGTGTTTTTCAAACCAGAGGAAAAATATTCTCTTAATAGACTTCCTAAGACCTTTTTTAGTCTGATGAAATTTCTGAAAAGCAGATGGAAAACAAGATGTCCCATATCCTGCCCTGATGAAAAAGCCACCCCAATCCAAAGTCATTTATCCTTTTCATAATATCTGTAAAATTTGGGGGAAGCTGGCTCTTTCACTGACTAAAGTCATGTTCACAATATTTATGAGATTGAAAGAGGGCTTGTGCACACAAAAATCAGGATTCATACATTTTCTGAAGAATATTAGCACCCATGACAAGACACAATAGACCATTTAGCTACAAAAGATGGGGAGGATACAGTATGCTACTAATGAAAGCATTTGAGAACATCAGTGGCAGTGAAGTGCATTTATAGCTATTTTAATCATCTACTATTCTCTGCCTAATTTTCTATGACAGTTAAATAATCTGGACAGAAAATAAGAGACGCTTAGAAGAGGAAAATGTTGGATCTATTTCCAGGATTTTTTTCCTTCTTTCCTAAGCTGCAGCAAAGGACGTATTTTACTAGCAGACAGAGCTGAATCTCCAACCTGGAGAAGTAACTAAGGTTCTTCAGCTCATCCAAGCTCCTTAATGGCATAGAAAATTTACAAAGCCTCAGCAACATAGAACTCTCCTTCCAGCTGGCAAACTTCCTTTGCCTATTAAAATATAAGACACTAAGGGAATACAGTTAGTTCAGCAAGAAATGCAAAGTCCTGCACCTGGAAAAGAACAACCCCATGCACCAATATATGCTGGGGACTGACCAGCTGGAAAGCAGCTTGGCAGAAGAGAACCTGGGGGTTGGGGCAGACACACCAAGCTGAACATGAACCATAAATGTACCCTTGCTGCAAAGAAGGCTAATGGTATCCTGGGTTGCATTTGACAGAGCACTGCCAGCAGGTGGATGGAGTTGATCCTTCCCCTCTGCTCAGCACTGGTGAGGCCACATCTTGAGTGCTGTGTCCGGTTCTGGGTTCCTCATTGCGAGAGAAGCATGGATGTCCTGGAGAAAGTTCAATGAAAGGCCACAAAGATCATGACGGGACTGGAATACCTCTCCTTTTAGGAACGGCTGAGAAAGCTGGTACTGTTCAGCCTAGAGAAGGCTCAGGTGGATCTCATCAATGTATAAATACCTGAAAGGAGGGTAACAAAGGGGACAGAGCCAGTCTCTTTTCAGTGGTGCTCAGTGACAGGACCAGAGGCAATGAGAACAAACTGAAACACAGGAGACTCCCTCTGAACATCAGGAAACACTCTTTTACTATGAGAATGACTGAACACTGGCAACTGGCCCTGCTTAAGCAGAGGGCTTGGATTAGATGACCTCCAGGGGTCTCTTCCAACCTCAGTCATTCTGTGACATCTGTTGATTCCCCTCATAAACAGAATATATCACCTTGCTCCCACAAATAGTTCAATGGTCTCTCATTGAGCTATTTATGGCATTTAAATAATTATAAAAATATTTTAAGGGGTTACAAAGTCGCAAAACTGGTGGCTTAGTAAAGACCATAAGCTTGTGATGATTAAAAAAACGCCTGAAGTGTGTGTGCACACATTATATATATATAAACTAGGTAAATGCTTTAAGAACTAATGTCCTTGGGTGGAAGGGGTCTTGACTTCTTATCAGGCAGACCACCTGGGCCATATCATGTTCATATTTAAGCATACAAAAAAAAAAACATCTATCCAAATGCTGCCGTGTAAATCTTAACAGAATTAATTTGCTTTTGTGGGAGAACCCTCTTCTACTTTTAACCAGTGACCCAACAATATATTTTCTGCTAGAGTTCTAACAAATCATCTGCTCAACTTAATGCTACAGGGCTTCAAGGGAGAAGATGAAATGTAAATAACCACTTCACAGAAAGTTCAAATTTTTCTTTGAAAAGCTAAGGTTACTGGATATGCACAAATACATCAAGTCTATTATGAGGAAAAAGCACAGGCACTTACTGCTGGAAGTCACTTCAAGGTACCTGTACAAATACGTATTTTCTGAAGGCTACTTTCCACTGCTTGTTCCAGCTGCATTATCCTTATGGGCAAAAAGGGCAGAGCAGAACAAGATGAACAGTAAACCTGTATGAAGCACCACAAATACACCAAACAGCGTCTTGAAAACTAGAAGGTAGGTTTTACACTACCTTAAGGAAGACCTGCACATTAATTGTACTACTTCCAGAAAAATCTTCTTAAAGTTTACTGAGAAATTTCTGTATGTTGTAGATACACCCATCAAATCTGAATGGAAGAATTGCTGCCATGGAAAAATGTGCTGGCTTTAAAGAGATAAGGGTGGAAATTCAACTCTTACGGTTTGGGTAAATATAATGCTCCCTTGTGTCCAAAATTGAAGATGTTCCCTCTCAAGTACTAGCCAACTGCCTGGGGCAATTTAGAAATGACAATTCCATTGATCTCAAGAATGGCAGAAAGTATAAAACTGAACAGGAATTGTCCAGACTTGCTCAGCTACAGATTTTTATAACTACTGCAGCTGCACACTGGATTTGTGGCTGTTTATTTTACCCTAGGTAAAAAGTTCAGCTCCGTTTGATTCCTTTAAAAAGAGAAAAAGAAACACTAACTGGAAAGTATGGATAACCAAAACAAGAGAGGAACTGCTTTTCTTCAGAAAGAACACCTCTAGTTTCCCAGTCCTCAGAATGCTTCTCTGTATCTCCATCTATTGCTAGAAAGTGCCTGTATTTAACAACCAAGTGGACCCCTCCAGTGCCTGTTCTCAAGAACAGTCAGAGTCCATGCTTACACTAGCAAGTCATGAAGTGGAACATCACAGTAAATAGGGATGACAGAGACATTTGTTACTAAAATGTACTCCTATGTGAGCTAAAATGCTACTGTAGACAGACCCAGAAGAATTTAACATTGACTGCTTTAAGCAGGTTTGTCAACTGGTGCAAAACCCAACTGTTCTGAGGATGATCACCACTGATGAACAATTCCCCATCTTCCTCTATGCCAGTTCACTGAACTTGGTCTGTCCCAGTACGGATAAATCCTGAAGTGCTTATTCATTTACCCATGCTTCAACATCCCCACTTTCCCTCACCAGAAAAAAAAAAAAAATAGGCATTATAACCACTCTGATAATGACATTAATTACATCAAGCAACTGCTACCACAGTACTTTTGCCTCTAGTCTAAGAGTGACACTAGAACTGCTTCCCATGAAGCTGACTAGAACTTCTACCTCCATGACCAACAAGAAATTTCAAGAATTTTCTAGTGTAATGTACTGAAATTGAGTTATAACTTAATAACTATTCTTACTTGATATGAACTATACCATTCTGTAAGATTCCATTCCAACATCCTTGATAACCTTACAACACCCTTTTAACAAGCTAGTGACACATTTACTCTATGTCAACTTCCATTTATTATTCTGCTATCTCAATATGGGAACCCAACTTCAAATAAATGTGCAGAAATTCTAAGAATTGCTTTATGATTTTAAGTATTTTTTTTGAAGGTAGAGTTCTTCCCTTCAGCTGAATCTTAAGACAGAAAGTACAGAAAAAAACTATACTGAGAAGTCCCACTGCAGTCTGAAAGACATTCCTAATTACATATTCAAAATATAACATTTCAGGAGAGAGGATGAAGAAAACAATCACAAAAGAAATGGCACCAAACAGGACAAACACAGAATTTGCTTTTGCAAAGCCTTCAAGGGTGTGTTTGGTTTTGCAATATAAATCTCCAATCCACAATGGTTGTCATTTTTGGACTGTCAGCCTGCAGCAAGCAGCTAATGCCCTCAAAAATTCTTAAGAAGGATACCACAAAATGAATGGAGAACACCATCCTAATCCAACTCTTGGCAAGAAATACAGTTACAGGTCAAAATTAACAGCTAGAAAAAATAAATTAACAATTACTTTTACAAATGCTGAAAGACCAAAACAATCTGAGGTAGTGCTAACTTTGCCCTCCACAAATGCAGACTGACAGGTATAGGGATGTAATGGTTAAAAAAAGCAAGTCTTCAGACATCTTCAATCTGCAGCTTGTTGTGTATTTACAGCTTTTTCTAAAATTACTTAAAAAAAGTCTTCACAAGAAGTTGTCAAGGGGCAAATCTCTCTTGCTCAAATTCTGTCATGCCAAGACAGAGCACACAAATACTTGAAACAGCACATGACCCACAGCACACTGTATGCATTTCAATGCAAGCAGTGATCTGGGGTCTGCTTGTGTTTGTACTCTTCCCAGCTACATAATGTGAGTATGGCATCCAGATCATGCTGCAGAACAGGACAGGCACAACGGAACAGCATAATAAAATAACAGGAGCTTGATTTTGTTTGTCAAGGGAGAGATGAAATCCTATTCTCTTACTTACTGCTCATAACAATGTTTCGGAGCTTAGTTATGATACTGCTGCAGTAGGCGGTGCTGAATATTTAATCAGTGGTGGACTAGAAAACATGGAGCTGGGAACATCAGTTTGGAAATGGAGCAGCAAAGACAGAATTAAAAATTCAGATCACTGTCTGCCCATTTGACTGATGCACAAAGCTCTGACATAGCTTCTGATTCAAAAGCTGTGCCACTCCCAGCAATAAATTGCCTTTTACATACATGGATAAGCAGTCTAATCAAATAAGGATTTAAAGCAGGATGTGCTCAAAGAACTGCTGACTTCTCTTAAAGCCTGCCATTGCTCGCTCTGAGCTTTTGTACATATTAAATAGTATATGAGTATATGAGTATATTTATCAGAGGGAGAAGGTGAGTACAAATACCAAGGTAACCAAATAATCTGTTCACCTAGAGTGTGCAAATAAACCTCACCTCTCAGATTTTTTTTGTGCTGCTTTCCTATTCATGGAGCATACTCTCGCCCATGAGAAACACCACTTAATACCAAGAATTACACTGGCTGCTGAGAGTGACCTGGTTTGTAGCACATTTGCATCACTGCCCCTTGAGAAATCATTTGCAGCTAGTATGCCAAATGGACTCATATGAAAATGATCTGCTTATGCTTTCAAAGCTTTGTGTAACAGTCATGGTCAGACAGACCTCTTTCTGCAACTCCTACACTGATACTTTTTCCCCTGCCCCAACATAAACAAAAGACAGGCAGCAGTACTCTTTCTTAGACATCTGGAATTTGCTGCTACTATACGCGCCTGTCACCCTAATGGGATGGTTGCACATTACGCACTGGTCAAATGCTTAGCAAAAAATTCCTCACCATGTAAGTGCTGCTGTCTACCCTTAGGAGAGCTGTGGGTCTTCCTATGTTTCTATATATTCAAATAAAGACATATTCTGTTTAAGCCAACAGACACCAAATGGTGATGAAAACCTGCAGATAAGGACTACAACTCTTAAATTTTACCCTAACTTCCTGCCACCATCTCTGCTGGAATTCTGAAAATAACCAGAAGTTTGCTTTTATCACAGAAGCTGAATTTCATCTTTTGGATTCCACACCTTAAAACTATGGCTGTGAACCTGCCTTTTGAGATAGGAACTTCAAACACGCCCTGTATTTTAAAGGAACTTCAAATGTCCAACTGCTGGATTGAGATTTATCTGATCACCAAACATTAATTAAAAAATCTTCAGATTGTTGAAAAAAATATTCTTTATGCAGCTACTATGCCTCAGGAGTAACTCTAGATTCTATTTTACATAATTCAAATTCATTGCTCAGCATAAAGACTTCAAAAGTAAGAGACAGAAATTACAAGTGTGCTCCTTATCTTCAGCCCCATATACTTTCCAATGACAGCATGCCACCACTCTCATGGATGAACCTTTTGTAGTGGACTGTCAGGAAAACATAAGGGAAATTTTAATGTATTTCAGGTTTAGTTTCTAACAAAATAATTACATCCCACAATGTGAGATTCAAATTTGTCAACAGCTAATAATGAAGAAACTGTGCAGAATAGGGCATAATATTTCTAGCAATGAGAAGGTCTCGTAAAAACCAGCATCTTATTAGATATGAGGAATTAAACCAATGGTACAAATTCACAGAAAACTAGATCTCATTTATTTTGCTGCTTATACAACTACTTGCTCAATTTAGGGAAAAAACTACCTTTGTCAGAGCTGTGTCTTCTAAAGCAAAGATTATTCATTCCTCAAAGTGAAAACTGTTCATGAAGAACTCTGCAGTAAATCACGGAACTAGAAACAAAGAGTAACGAACAAAAAACCTGAACTAAAACATTAGCCATCTTACTTGTATCCCAGACTAAGAGAAGAACTATTTTCAACTATGCTTCCTTACATGTAATTTCTTATTCAGACACCATGTGTGTGAGATGTTCTTACCTAGGTTATTTTTCAACTTTTCCACTGACAGTCTAAGTCAATGGTTCTAACAAAAGATATTTAATGAAATATTTGGTTTTTTAGTAAGAGTTGTAATATTTATTGGGAATGTTACAAAGTGCAATTTTATTAGTATTTTACTTCTTGCCAGATTCTGAAGCTGTAATAGATTTCCTTTTCCATGGGTTTAGGAAGAGCACAGAGATTAAGAAATTCACTACTTTCAGAACAGAATTTGAAACAGACTGATCAGTACTCAAAGCTAGAAGGGAACTGTCTCCTTTAACAGATGAGAATGACCACAATAAACTTTTGTTAAAACCAACGGTAATACCAAATATACAGTGAATGTTACCAACAAGAAGAATGTTGATACTGAAAGAGAATAGGCTTCTTTTCATTACTGAAAACTACTTTATCTAGTAAAGCCCAGATCTTATAGTGCTTTCTTTAATTTTTGCTGCCTGGTAACTCAGTATGAGAACTTACTTTTCATTGCTTTAGACTCTGCAATGCTTTGAAGAGTTTTTAGTATGCCCAAACCCACAAAAAAAAATCGAGGTAGGGTAAAAGTACTCAGGAGACTGTAATAGACTACTTCTTTGAGATATCTTAGCTTCTCTCACCTTATTAGGAATAATATCCTACTAATTTTAGGCGATTTCTTCCCCTAAAAATTAACATTATATTTGAGATTAGGACTAAGATTTTTTTAAGCCACTTAGCAATTAATAGACTTTTGTTCCCATGACACTTCAAAGCCTCTGAAATTCCCATTCCATTTCAGTATTTAGGAGGGAGAAGAAAATATAAAATAATGTCCTCACCAACAAGCATTAACATTACCTAGGAGAAATTGAAACTTACAGAAAAAAACCCCTAAGGGAATGATAAGAGCTGCAGAAAGAAAACAAACTGAGCACCTTGAAGACCTAACGGTATCAGCATCTACTTTGCTATAGAAAATAGATGCTTTCCGATGATCAATAAAGTGTTTGGTTCCCCCCTCCCCAAAAAGTGCTCTCCAACTACAGACTGAGACTGTTGGTTGTGCCTTATAATTGTGGAGCACAGAAACACATGATGAAGGATAATTACTAATTCAGCTATCTTTTTGCTTCCTCCCAACCCCTTCCCCAACTTGCTGATCTCATCCCCAGGCCTCTCAAGCTACCTCACAAGTAGAAGCACATCTCCTTCCTAACTAGTGCTTTGAGCAAATGAATCCACCACCACTCCCTGTCCATCCTCTCCCTGTGTCCTAAATGCATCCTAATCCTTACCACAATGGCGCGCCTCCTTCCCTTGTGTTTTAAAGAAATCAATAATTTATTTAGTCAGCAGAAGGTGATCATTTGTGAAACCAATCCATTAACTGCTTCTTGGCAGAGTATTACATCTTGCAAAAAAAGCTGTTCCAAAGACAATGACCGTTCCATCTCCGGCCTTCGCATTCAATCATGTACTATTTTTCTTAAAGAAACACACTAGCAACCTGATGTCCAGAGCTGTGGCTATATCTGAAATTAATATAGACTAAGTGAAGTTGCCTTGCTGCAACAGCAGCACACAGCAGAGTCCAAGTGCTGTGATGGGGAGATCTCTGTTGCAACAATGCCACAGCCGAAAGCAGGAACCTGAACAGGAAGCACGACCATTCTCCCTCCCAGCTATCTGCTGTGCCAGCACTCGAGGAAGATACAAACATGGGACTGTGGCTACCCAACTGCTCCACAGCCCAGCCTTTGAGCTGGGAAAAAAATGGAGAAGAGATACCATCTGACCAACTAACCAAGAACTAAATGCATGAAGATATTGCCAAGTTGCACACAGCAGCTTCGAGTTGATACTTACGGTTTTCTTGGATGCTTGGGCCTGCAACTAATTTTTTTAGCTGGGGGAATTTCCAAAATGTCTACATCAGATAATGTAAATACTTACCATGTACTTTAAATATCTGAACCCAGGAAGGATTGCTAAATCTCATTGTCAATAGCTGCATCCTTATAGCATGGAGGCTTGCAATGTAAATTAACGTATTTCAAGGAAGACAGTTTCTAATAATATGGTGATGCCACTGCATGGGTTATACAGGATGTATCTTCCAAGTATTCATTAAAATTAAATTTATAATTTAAGAACATTAGCAAGTTTATTCTATTTTTCAGCTGGGACAGTATATCAACAAGAGAAGTAAGACGCTGTATTTTAGCTTTTGGTGGCAATTTCTCATCACATTAATATTTCTCTTTATCTACATTAATAGCTTGCATACCAACTTCATCCTGGATCTCCTCTGCCACAGCAGGCACGTTGTAGAGGAAGGAGAGAGACTGGTTCATGCGTTCATATATCACACGTAGATGTGTCATAACCTACAGAAATAAAAGTATTTTAAGGAGGGGTATACTACAGTTAACTTGACATTATCACAAATTTTATAGGTTATAGAGAGCAAGACAGTTTTGACTTGTGCTAGTTACAAGATTTCAGTATGCTCTATGTACTGAAACTGTCAAACCCACTATAAAATTCACCCCTCTCCTACAGTTGCTACAAAAATAGTGTTCTAGATGCTCTTCCATAGCAACTACCGGAAATCCTATGGGAATGCAGTAATTTAAAGTAGGGATTTACATCTGTGGTGGGGCGGAGCAGGTACACAAGCAGCTATTGTGGCAGAAAGCCACAGCCTCATTTACCTTTCAACAACATTTACATTTGTGCATATCCATAAGTTTTCACATAACATGCAAACCAAGTGAGGCACAATGATTGCTGCATCAAAATGTTTTAGCTGTTTTGATTTTTTCTTTATCCTAATATTGCAAAAAGAAACAGTGCTCTCTGAAAAAAAGCTTCAGTTTTCTTGGTAAAAGCATTTGCAAGCATTTTCAGTTGAAAACAAAAATATTTTCACCCAGAAGCATTACTGCACTGTCTCATGTGATTACAACTCTATTGCCTCAGGTTTCTGCACACTGCTATGGGCTGAGTCATGACACCCCATGATACATGTTCCCCCAGAATACTCTCCACAAGTATCACCTCTCTTCAGCAGAAAGGGAAATTGAGATGTGTCTTAGAAGACAGACAGAGCAATTAAGCCTAAAAAGAAAAATGGGTTGCAGGTAGCAATCTTAATGAAACAAGGGTATGACTTCTTCAAATCCAAATATAGTATTTATGCTTTTGAACAAAGTATTTTGTTTTCCATTTTCAACTAAAAATAATTCTTATGAACAGATCCTCCAGTCTACAATTCCCCTGACCTTCTGACCAATTCAAGAAAGATACTATAGAAAAGCTCATGCCTATGATGATACACTAAGCAACACACTGCATTTCTTGTATTTAAATGTCAATTTCCATTCTCAACCTGTGCTGCCACACAATCTGGTTTTCATTATTAAATAGTCCAGTGTTTTAGAAACTTGTTAGAGGTGAAAGAACACACTTTAATGTTTAAGACAACCCTCACTGTAGAGAACTGTTAGAAGTGTGCATTTCAACTCTAGCAATTTTAAGACAGCATGATCTCCATGTACATGTCTGGCTGGAATAGATGTCTGAGAACTCTAACACACAAAATGTGCCATTCAAGGAGGTATAGGGGTTTGGTTTGGCTTTTAGCGATGCCAGACAGTTCAAAAACCGTGGCTGGAACAGCGCTTCCCATTGCATCCTGCAGAGGGAACAGTGGCAGATTCTGCAGATTACTGCAAACTTGTTTTACAGTTTATCCATTATGCTTACAATTTTAATCACTGTTTTGAAAGCCAGTTACATCTTCAATCTTTTTTTTTTTTTCTCCCCTCAACCTCCAAGCTGTTTCAAAACATATACATTGAGGACTGCAGAGAACAGTCAAACTTGAGAACACGTCAAACTGGAGTGCATTGCAGTAATCACATTTATAGACACTACAAGTAGCTCTGCAATGACAACAGAAAGGTTGATTGCAGTCAGATGGCTACACCACTTCTGGTTCTGCCACTTCAGCTGAGGGAAGCATAACCATGTGTGGTCACTAAATCTACTACTGACATTTTTCCATAGGTGTTATTTACCAAAGCACCAATAAAGTCTCTGGGCATTAATGCTCTGGAGGCTCCTCAGGAAATGCCCATGACAGACTCACTGTCTGGACAGACAAAAAACCTGGTTTTTAGTTCTTCTCAAAAGAAAAATTATACCTACCCTACTCCTACATCACTTTGCCTTAATCTGCCAGAAAGCAGATATATTGCATGTAAAGCTGTCCACAGAAAGGAGTCAGGTATTTTTTTAAAAATTAGGTTCACAACAGTTATGAATAAACATGACCCCATTAATCCTCAGTGGAGATTACCTGAGATCTGATCTGGGCAGCTTTCTTTGGGTCTACCATGCGGACGTGTTCGAAGTGTTTGAGAGTGTGCTGTCTGTCTTTCTGCTCAGCACGCACATACTTCTTCAGCATGTTGAATACGTGACGAGGCTACAGGGAAGAAATAGGGGAAAAAAAAAATCAGTTTAGAACAACACATGGTTTAGTTCCTTGCACTGGACATGTATCCTAAACCAAAATCACTTGGCCAGCCGGTGCCTGCAGCTGTCTTCTGAAGGCAGGTATGTCTACTTATAAGGAAAATCCACACACTCAACAGATTCAGCAGAACGCACCATTAAACAATAGTTGTAGAAAGCTGATAAGGTCCTCGGGGAGAGCATTCAGATTTCCTCCCTAACCATAAGGGGAAATTTGGCTGTTGCATTTTCTTGTCTAACTGATATACTATTGCCTCAACAAGACAGCAAGTGCCACTTTAGCATGTTATTTAATGGACACCCAACAACAATTTCTTCTAGACTTTGGGCTTCTACTCTCTCCATCTGCTTCTTTCCCCAAAATCAGGAGCCCCTATCATGCAAGCTCAACCTTCACCACCACCAGGCAAATCTCTCCCAAGATCCCCTGAAATCTAGACTCAATCAGAAGCATTTCAAAGATTCTCTGTATACACTCTACTATGCTGAATACTCAACCAGTATCAACATCAGCAACTACAGTTGAATTTTAGCAAAAAAAAAAAAAGATTACAAATGGTAAGTTTTATCAACAGTAAACTAAATGTACATATTAAGATTCACATCACAAAGTAAACCTATTAAATATATGCCTTGAGGCCTGTCATTGAATACAAGGAAGGGAAAGGTCCATAGATGAAGAGAACATGAAAAAATACACAGACTGATGACAGAACAGTGAAGACTAAGAAATGTGTACTTCTACGTACTTTTCTACTCTGTACTATAGGACAGTCCCGAAACAGGGAAGTGTTCTCCAGCATTCAGTTAAGACATTTGTTTTTAACTAAGTGTTTAAGTTGGATTCTGGAAATTCACTCCACCCCCCCAACTCTGCTTGTGCATCCTACCTGAAGCTGCCAAGCAGTGAAAAGCCTGAAGCTGAGGCAGGTGAGAAGAAAGGGAAAGGTGACCTTACTGTGAAGTAGACTAAAGAGTGAGCAGAAGTGGTGAACAGCTGGTCCGGGCACTGGCAGTGATACAGGGACGAGGGTGGGGAAGTGACAAAATAAGCGTCAGAGGCTCTGTGCACAGCTTCTCAAAGCAGGAAGAACTGTGGGCGAAGTTGGAAGTTTTAAGAAGACTTAGATTCATGGACAAATATAGAGCCTAAACTAATTTAACATTTACACAAGAGATGAATACTTAGCTACAGAGCTCAAAGATTTAAGACTCTCTTCAGTTTAAGAGAAGCAACAGATTTAAAAAATGTCTGAGGAAAGTAAACCAAAGGTTATTTGAAGAAGATTTGTTGGACAGAAATAGAGAGATGTGAAGCCATTCCCTGCCAGAGGATTAAACTTAGTGGCTCCATGACTGAAAACTCATTCATGAGGAAAATAATCCTGAGCCCCCAAAGCCAAGCACCCTGGGACAAAGTTGCAAGAAACTATGGACAAATGCTGGAATGCAAGTAATCCTAACAACACTGTGGTAATGGCCAAATAGAAATGCCAGCTGTAAAGCTTTATAGGAACTAAGGCTAGAAGACCAGAAAGTTTAACAACAAGAAATTTGAAAGACAGAAAATGCCGTTATCTTTCCTGACAATTCAGCTTTCCTTGCCCCCAAGACACAATCAAGATAGCAGGTTAGGTCAGACAGTGAGAAAAGGATTAATATCTCTTTCTTCAAGAGATATTCCAATTTAAGTGTCATGTCTAAAACCAGAAGGGCATAGTTTTTGTTTTCCTTTAGTGTGCTTGTATTCAGTGAAACATATCAATATAACTTTTAACTTAGGAGTCACAAGTAGACTTGTTAATAGGATAACAATCTTAAAAAGACCTGTCAAATATCACTAACAGTAGTAGTCACTTGGGTAAATTAGTAGCCCACTTTCAGTGCCTTTTCTAACATTGAGAAATGTCCCAAACATAAAGGAGAAATGGATATGCATACCTCTAGCATGTCTGGCCAAGAAATCTCCATGTGATAGCAGCAGAAAACCATAATTCAAGTTTAGGACAACTCAGAAAGAAGGTTAAGTGCAAGGTGTTTCCTTACAGGGGCAGAGGCTTTGCTTTTTCTCCAGCAAAAAACCACCCTACTAGAAACATGCTGTATGTAGGTATACAAGCCTAGAGAGTTTCAGTGCTTTGTTTTTAAAACTAGTCATACACCCTGGATGGTAACTACTGATCTCACACTACCTGAAAGCTTGCGACATTACTCTAACAAGCAGTGATACAAAGCTAAGAAGTCCTTGTGAAGCATTCCGTCACCCTGCACAGATGCACCAGGCTTTCACTGTCAGCAAGGCACTGCGCTACACACAAGATCATAGGGTGGATGCAGGCACTTATGGAAACAAGATTCCCTAAACATAACATTAAGACCAACATAACATTAAGACCTGAGATATACATGTACTCAGGCTTCCCTGAAGCAGAAGCTGAAATGGATTAGATGTCTTAGGATATAAACTTATTGCCAAAAATTTCTGTATTGTGACCTTCAGGAAACATGCCCTGCCTCAACCATTAAGGTAATGTAGTGGGTCATTTCCACACTCATCAAAAAAACCCCAAAAGGTGGCAGAATGCCCTGAACATTTGACAGTACACTAAAACAGCTCTGCTACCCTGAAGCACACTGGATCAGGTCAGGCCTCCAACCTTCCCAACAAATTTGCAATGCTATTGTTGCATGGCTTCAGGGCTGTGACTGAAGGCAAAACTGCTAGAGCTGGTGACAGGCAATGACAGCTCCTCCACTGGGCTTTGCATACCTGAGTGTGGTGGTTATCATAAACCAAGTTCAACAGTTGAATGTAACTTAGATAGTAAAGAAACCATAAAAATAAATGAATCGATCATTTTCTCCTCAATGCTTAGAACGGTAGACCTACTGCTTGCAGAGTTTTAACAAATTTTCGGATCAACAAAACTTCCTCATCCCAAGTCCCACCTCTGTATTATATTTCATACACATTTTCCTTTAAATGTCATTACTGAGTGAACTGGTTTTGCTTAAATATCCCACCCATGCAGGCACTTTTTAGAGATACTTTCAGCAGGTTTTGTCCCCAAATCTAGTACATGGTGATGTGAAGTCTCATGATGGTAGAGCAGAGGGGCCACAACAAAGAGGTGAGGGAAGGCTCCACAGGCGGAGAACATGCAGTCAGACCGTGTGTCTGAAGCTGCTATATCCATTGCTGTCTATCACTTCAGTCCTAAGCAGGAACCTTTAGATTAGATTATAAATGAAAGTGGTGCTATTATCAGCTAAATTAAGTTCCCGAGGCCCCAGCTCTGACACTGTCTCTGGCAGAAGAACAAACGGCTGACACATCCCAGGGCCAGCTTGACAACTCCTGCTCTACATAAATAATGTACCAGCCACCAAACTTCATTAAAAAATTCTGGGTTGAAATTCTTCTGCATGTTTTACCAGGGGAAACTCAATGTGTTCACCTTAATAAAAAACACGTCACAGAATAACTAACTCGTATCAGCCACCAGGGGCTATCTAAATCTCATTAAATAATTTCACTATTTTCAGTTGTCTGTACTTATTTTGTTGGCTTGGGGTTTTTTCTGGTCTTCCTGTGAAAGTGACCAGGATACTCCTGGGATATGACTTCTGTTCCCCCCATGCTTTTAGTTACCCTGGCCAATGCTGCCAGCAGCTGTCATTTATCCAGTGGCAAGAATGGCTGGTGACTTCCTAAGCAACAGGATCCAGCACTAAATTCAGAATGCGTATTATTTCATTAGCAATGCTATTCACTTTGGAATAATATTGGCTACTGAGTACTGCAAAACCCTGGGCTGGCTGACAAGAAGCTTAAATCCAGTCTTATGGCGCACACACACACCCCCCATTCAGGCAAATGCAGGAAAGAAGACACAAGCACATTTGATAAAGTGTGCAGTGGCCAGCACAGAGTAAAGCAGTGTGAACGCTACCATTATATGCTGTTTCTGACTATTTCAAGTACACACTGTCATACTGTTTGCTCCCACGAAACTCATTCCAAAGCTCCCCCTCATCAGCAGATTCAAACACCTGGTTTTTATCTAAAACTAAGCACAGATTGATCGTAGCCCTTTTAAAAGCTATTGTGACAGGCCAGCAGATGTACTCATGACTGTGGGTATCTTAGTTAAAAATCATTTTTACGCTGGAGAATACTGTCAAAGTATTATTTTATATAGTCTTCATGAGTATGTTGGGACTTGCATGTATTCAATACATTTGGTACAAAGTGGACAGGCTCACAGACTACACATGCAGTCTATGTAGACTACCTAGGCTTGACAATGCTCCATTAAAAGGCCAATTTTCTATCGAAAACTGTAGGTAAGACTCCTTGTCTCTTATTTGGAAGACAATTCTTCCTGTGAATATATATAAACACACATATATGCACCAGGGCAGAGTTAAAGACCTGTACTGCAACCCCCTGGTTTGAATGTTTCCAGCTGTACAAGGCACAAGCTCAAATGAAGCAGAAAATGCTGATGGCTCTTTGGCTACCTGGTTGTGAGTTCCAGCCTCACTAACTCTCTAATCCAGTACCTTTATTTCAGGTGGCATCAGCACTGAGATAAGGTCATCCCCATAAAAGAACCACATATGAGCTCTAAAATGCCTGAAAAAGTTTCTAGCAAGTTATATTTATATATATATATATATATATATTTTAAATATATATATATTTATATATATATATATATATACACACACACACATATAAATATAAATATGAATATATGTGCATGCATATGTCCTCCCATGAAATCTATATCGATCCTAGTTTACTATTTCAGGATCCTAGTTTACTATTTCAGATTTTGAGTGATGAAACAGTACAGTTTTGTTGAGCTTGGAGAATGGAACCATCAAATGTAGTTTGGATTGCCACAAATATAACTTACAGTCTTCTCACGGAAATCTAACATACTTACTACAGAGAAACAACAGAAAAATCGTATTAAAGCACTTCTGTGTATTTAAAATACAACTTCCCAGCTCTGTGCCATGGAACTTCCATGGGAAATTCTAAGATGGCCTGTCGTTTTGATCTAAATTCTCTCTAAATCAGAGGGTAAAGTTTCACAATGCCATATTGTGCTATTTAATCTTGCCTTTAGAGAAAAATGAAACACCAGTCCTTTCTGATTACTGCTCTTTAAAGTGCCACAATTGCTTCTTTTCATTCACTTATTAGGAATACCTTGCATACCATATTAGGTATGTATTTCACCTGCTATGTTATTAACTTGGGGGTCATGTTTGACACAGGAGTAGTAGTTCATTTTAAGAGCATTCAAGAAAAGCTGGTTAGGATGAATGCAAGATTTTACTCATGGGCGAGACAGCTAAACCCCCATCCAGCTACCTTTAATGTGGAGTTAAAGATGCCTTCTCATCATTACTGCTAATTTATAACAAAACATGTTACCCCACACATCACAAATACATGGCTATAAGGGTATTCAAAACTTCCCTTTACCTGCCCTCACAAAGACTTGTCCTGGGGCAGAATAAAATGAAACCAGTATTTGATTCAATCTCATTAATTTGCTTTTCAAGATTTGAACTTTGACAAATTAAGACAAATTTTGTTTCTGCTCATTCTTTAAAAACTTTGCATTTTAGACATAATTGATCTGCCAGGGTTTTGCAGAATTTAATACTAATTTGGAATTCCCTCCTCTGTCTTTAGATCACCTGTACAAAAAAACCTAATGGCGAGCCTAGGTGTATCACTATACCATATGCTCAAACCCACAGACTGAGGCAAAAACAAAGACAGTCTGGTTTTATTCATAAAAAAGGCTCAGAAGCTGCTGGAAAACGGAGTTAGGTGACCACATTTGTTTTGAAGTCTGACTTGGTTTAAAAGCAGAGCTGAAATCTACACTATTTCACAAAATCCTACAAAATTAAGCGTATGCGAGAAATTCCACAGCTGTAAGTTTATGAGTTTGCAGGAGCAGAACTAAAGGGTGGAGTATTCGAGCTGGACTGTTCTCTCCTACTGCACAGGATTGGTATCACTAGATCAGCAGCAATTCTTTGGCTTGTCTCCAACTGCGTATTTCCACAGCAACCTCGCTGGACTCAGGAAAGGCTTCAAGCTTCCTGAACACAGAGGCACTGAGTAAGGGCCTCTCTGCAGATCCCTCTTCCACGTCCAAAGAGCCAAACTCAACTAATTTCAGCCTGCACCATACTCTACCCATATGAACAGACACCACTCCCATAGCACAAAAGGTATCAGAGAGAATTCTGAAGGCAACAACAACAACAAAACACATGGCAAAAAACTTCAAATGGATTATGCTAGGGTTGATCTTCATGATCCTGCTCTGTTCAGCAATAATTTACATTTTCAGTAAAATAGTGCTGAATTAGAAGAGAAGCATTTTAAACTGATTTTAACGATTATATGTTTTAATCTACGCACAAAGGAGGCTAATTAATTACCTTTCTAAGTTTTCCTGTATATTTCACCACTAGTAGCTGGATTTCTTTGCTCCTTCTCTCTGCCTCTTGCCCCTTACGACCAGCTTCCCAGAGAATGTGCCACTCTTACTAACGAATATTCAACAGCGAGACATAAATCCAGCAAAATTTGACATGCACGTGAAAGAGGCAATATAAACAAATTACAGAATCAATCTGCTCACAGAGAATGACGGATTTGAATTCCTCTATTTAACTTGCAAAATGAAGGGGAAAATTTCCAACTGTTTTTAAAACTAAAGGCATATTGGTTCCAGCTGCCACTAATCCTTCTTTTCTGTAGTAAGACCATCAAGCAGGATGAAACAATACAGTATTTTGACACTGGATACTGAACAGCTGCACCCCATTTTCAAAGGCAACAAAGTATAGCAGCACAGCTAAGCTGCATCAGGAGTCAGGGATGAGGATCAAATTTTAAGTCTGAGCAGCCTGCATGACAGTGTTTCTGAGAACAGAAAAACAGTACAAATATTTGGTTTTGCTCAAATTTCTTTTCTAGTAGACCTTGAAGCTATGCAATTTCATCTCTGTATGCTCCTTGCCTCCCCTGCTGCCCAGAGTGGTACCCTGAAGCACACCTCTGACACTGGCATTGGGCAGTCATCTGCAGAACACCTGAAATAACGCCTGCAGTTAAAGATTTTGGTCTGGATCAGAAACTATTTATAACAGATTCCTAGACTTTTGTAGTTTTAGGTAGAACAGCAATGAAAACTGCCCATTTTCTAGGCATGTTCAAGAACATAATGACTACCCTACTGGCCCAGGCCAAAGGTTCCCCTACTCCCATATCTTGCTATCCTACAAGGAGCAAGTAAATGATGATACTATACTTTTCCTCACACAGCCTTCCAGCTTCCCCCCATTCAATGCTCAGGGACTTCCTAAGCCTTCTGAGCTCTTCATCTCCCCTGAAAGGTCTACCTCCCTTGGAACACAAGCACCGCACAACCTGTACATGTACAGAAAACAGAAGTACCCAGTTGAAATGCTGGGGTTTCAACCCCAAGCCCCTAATTAAGGTCGACATGTGGGTGATTCCCACAGCCCTTCACAAAGGGGGGGTGAGTTTCCCTTTAGGCTTCCCTCCAGGGTGCAGTGGCCTTGCAGGGAGAGCCATGGGGTAAATGAGCCCCAGGTGTCCCGCAGTAAGTAAACAAGGGTCAGGTGTCCCACTAAGGGATAAAAGCTGGGACCACTTGCAGGAAAGGGCAGTGTCTGTCTGTGAGGTGGATGCACTTTGCAGAGTTCCCTGTTGGGGAAGGACCTCCTGCCTCCCTGGGACTGGGCTCCAGTCAGGTCTGGCCTTTGTAAATGTGGACTGTGTAGAGATTCAGCATGTGGCTTCCTTGGTCTTACGTATTTGGCTTGTTGACTTGGTTGTCTCCTGTCCCTTCTATAGGAAACTGCATTTCACCATTTATTCCACCCATTGTATGTCATGCGGTGTCATTGTTGGGGTCAGTGGGATTGATGTCAATTATGTATAATCTGACTGACTTCTTTGTACCCCCAGCGCTCACCCATGTACTGACCCTTTTGTACCAAATACAATTTGGTTATTGGTTCATCTTTATGATGGCTGTGTCTTTTATGCTAGGCCTAATAATGGGTAAAACACCAGTGGATAAGGATTTCATCACTCATGGAGAACCATGCATCACATCCGTGATCAGTCTGATGACACAAGGAGTGCCAAACTCGCTGTATTGCTATGACAACTGATCTGCAGCCAAAGACTGGTCATGGATTTCTAACATCCAAGAGTGAAATGAAATCCTGCTGTTTCAAGTGGTCTGCCAGAAGTCCAAAAAATCTTGGGAAATGTTCAAGTACAAGTGATTAAACAGCACACGGAAAATACTTTTTGCACGCACACATCTATATACATATATATACACACAGCACACTTATGGTAGCCCTCTGAGCTGTGTTCAGAAGACATGCACTTCAATGAAACAGCCTAATTTATTTTTTCAATTTAAACCCAAATTCTGTCCTTACAACTGTAGAGAAAGGAAATCCATGACTTTAAATATCCAGAATCTAATTTTGTAGTAAACATATTAATAGCAAATCCTGTAATTTGAAACAGGCTGTGGAAGGGAGGGGTCTTAAATATTTTTGGAAAAATCCAGAAAAACCTCTCTTTTGTAAGATTACTTAACAAGTCACCAGTAAGGTTATGACTTACTCTCCCAAAGACAACACAATTGCATGAAATGAACTTTTGGTTTATGAGGGAACTGCCAGAGAGAAATATAGCTAGGGTATCAGAGTTGAATTTTCCATTAATCCCATTTTCTCTTTGGCTAGGCAGCCAAAGTTTGGATTCACAGTATATTAAAAATTCTGGCTCTATACCCTGCAAAGCAGTTATCACACTGGATTAATTCATTAGGCCATTCAGTATTATTAATCACTCCTCAGGTCTCTGCCCCACAATAAAACCAGACAAATCCTTCTGCTGAATTCAAGGTCAGTTTTTTCATGTGTTTTGGCACACATGTGACCAGCAGTTCAGAGGCACATGCCTGAACTGTCAGTAACTACAGAGCAGACAACCAGAAAACGCTGAGACAAGGACAGTCCCATCAACAAGACTGGCAAAGGAACTGTTTAAAGACATTATTCTTTAAACTGTTCACTCCCATTAGTTTTGACATGAATCTCCATTTGGTAGCACCTTCAGCTGATGTTACCTCCATGCCTGCTGCCTGATCCTTTTAGAATGATGAGCTTTTCTAGGGACAAAATACAGGATGCACCTCAGTCTTTTAACAGTACCTTCAAAACTTACTTCTACTGAGTCATCTATCAAACGGCACTCTTTGACACAGCCTTTCAGGCCTGATGCCTTCCCACTGACACAGTAAATGTATTATTAATTTAAATTTAAATGTCCTGGGAGCTGACTACGAGCAACCCAAGCATAAAATGCAGGTTTTCCTGGTCCCAAAGTCAGTGTTAACATTTTCTTCCCTTAGTGTTATGCAGCTGAAGCTCACTTTTTTTTTTTTTCCAGTGGAGATGTCATCTGTAATCCACAAATATGAAAGGTCAAGTTCCCTTGTGCTAGGAATCAAGTTGCACATTCTGGCAGCTCTAGAGAACATTCTGCTGTTACGTGTGGTCCCCATCTTCACCTTCCACAACCTCAGACACCTGCAGGACCAAGCTGTCAGTCTGATCCACACACAACTTGAAAACAAATAATTTTTCTGAGATACTTTTCAGACAGGATTACACTTGGACAAGGTTCAACTTTGCAGCAAGAGCTGACTGGATAAAGCTAAATGTAAAATCAAATCTTGGGTGAACTACCCAAAACCACATTGCAAGAGAGCAAACATGACCTGCAGCCAAGTCTATGCACTCACCTCACCCTCAGTTCGGAGCTGCAGACTCCAGTTTCCTAAATATAGCTGCATCCCAGCTGGTAATTTGCTAATCTGTCTAATGAGACACTCAAATCCAAGCCCTTCACTACCCTCACAACAGTCAGAGGTTACAATATGCATCTCACACTCAGACCAAACATCTTTTACCAATTTAATACAGATTAGCTTCATTTTCCACAAATTACTGTGTTGCAAAATGCAGCTAATTTCTTAATACAACTACTCTGAAGTGTCTCCATGACACTTTTACCTAAGTAGAAGATTTTTCTTTCACTTTGCATCCAGTAATAACAAGATAGCTTTGCACCATGAGGTGGAGAAAGAAGTTTGATGATGATAAAGGCGACGATGATTGCTTTTCCATGCTCACTGAATATGCAGGTTTCTCTGCATAAGGAAATTCACTTAAAACATGCAATTTTATCAGGTTAGCCGTATTGATGTAATTCCCTGTGATACCAAATTCAGGATTTAATGGTTACATCTTATACTGCTGATCTAAAGGTCTTTTAGTAACATGTTTTTTCCATCTAGGAAGTGTTCAAGAGGCAAGAGATATATTAAAAAAATTGACTATTTTCTCACAATGTTCTCTTCTTCTGGAGGTCACAGACCAGTTATTTTGGTATTGGAATACAAACATCACAGATCTAGAGTAACTAAAAATTCCATTCAGTCCACATTCTGAACTTAAAGTGTTTACAACCACCAACAGCCATCACATCCAACAGACAACTCTGAATTGCTAGTGTGTTATCTTCATGCCACCCAACAATCTGCAAAAGATCCTTCACCAAACATTTCAACAGTTCAACAAACAAAACAGAAAATCACTACCACCCTGATCCTTAAGTTCCACCTTGACATAATGAAGTATCTTACTGTGCATCACTTGGAGGAACGCTTCATCATCCTTATGCAGGATCTGTGAACAGCTGCAATTTCTGACAATCAAATCACTTTCATGTTATTTAAGTATCTTTATGTATGTGTATAACTATCTATAGATATATATGGGCTGGGGTGGGGTGTGTGCGTGCTTGTGCCTACATTTATGTACACATGAAGTTTAAACTTTCAAACTTTCAAACTAGCTGACCGCTGTAGTAGGTCTGGCATGGGGAACACACACTCACTGCTCCATAGCTGGACGGTACCTTTTCCCCAGCATGACTACAGCAATTTTGACACAGCTGACAAAGCCTGGGGTACTGTGCTTACCCTGGGTGGGACAGTCTGCAGGGCTGTGATATAGTTCTCCAGAGCAATGCGACGACGGTCATTCAGCATGGCTTCCACCCGTGCCATATGAGTCTCTACCAGCTGTTGTCTTTCATTTGCTGCCTCTTGTTCCAGTGATTCCACTTTCTCCTGGAAATGCTGAAAAAACATCCATCACAACAGGAACAACGAAGACATCAGCAGAGACCAGCTGACATGAACACCTCAGTCTGCAAATCACCAAAATCCTTCCCCATGTCAGCCTAGCTTGGCTCGCAGGAACTTTGCACCGAACACACCTTTTACTGATTTCAGTAGGAACTGCTGATACCCTGTATTCATGAACACCTGGCCATATTTTATTAATCTAATAAATCTAATAAAGTCTAATCTAATAAAATATTCCTGACAAGTTCAGCACAACCACCACTGAATGCTTCATATGCCCTCTGAGACAGTGGTTCAGTGTTACAGAATTGTGTCTAGAGGAGGGTGGAGTTTGGCAAGCATACACACACACACACACCCACCCACCCAC
>NW_020799091.1:101643067-101661622 GCF_003259725.1 Athene cunicularia | reverse complement strand
CCCACCCACCCACCATGAGTCATCAACATGACTTCATGAGCAAATCTACAGGGGGGAAAAAAGAATTCCAACCTGAACAGTCACTAAAATTTCTTATAAACTGGCCACCAGGAAGAAAAGTGAGCCCAACCTTATTCCGATAAAGCTAAAGATTGACTGGGTAAAATGCACAGAGAGCAAAGCTGTGGGATCTAACATGCAAAGCAATCTGGTTCTGAACGTTACCTTTTTATAGTTTTGCATTGAAATCATTCTAGCAATAATGAATAATACCTGACATAGCCACAGTGGGATTCAAGGAGTGTCTAGCTTTTCAGAATTTTTGAATTATAGTATAATTTTGGATAAAATAGTTTTTGGATGAGGGTTTCTTTCAGATAAAACTGATGGTGATTCCTTCCTAAAATCACATTTTCCATCTCTGCTTTGAGCTTAGGTCCTGCAGCTTATATTTGTTTATCATGACCTGAATTTTGAAAGGGGCCCATGGGAAGTGAGCTTTCAGTTCTCACTGAAGGCAAATCTAAATTCAAGCAAAATTCTGCCCTGCCATGCAGTCATGAGAGATGTCCTGCACTGCTCTTCCAGGGACTGGCAGCTGCAAAGTGCAAAGTACAGAGACATCCAGCAGCCACAAACAGCTGGAAACAAAAAGAGCAGCAGCAAGAGCAGAGAACAGCATTATATCCCCATAGAAATAGGTTTTAAAATTGTATCACACCAAACATCCCTAGTATTTTAACTGCAGTCCCAGATGGTAGGGTTGTGGTTGCGTTTTCCTTTACCTGGATAACAGCTTTCTTGTCAGCCTTTGGCAAGTTCTTTGCTTGGCGTTCTGCCTCTTCCCACTCTCTCATGACCTAACGAACAAAACAAGGAGCATGACTTTCGTATTTTCCTCTCGTCTCAGGGCTTAGCAACAGCCAAGCACTGCAGCTCCCACAGTCATATTTTTATATTCCTATCCTCCTTTTATCTCTATAAAAAAAAGCTGTTACAACATTTAACAAAGGTAGGATCCTGTTATTAAATAAAACAAAGACATACTGTGTCTGCACATCGTGCCAAGCTCTCACAAGTCCTCTATGAAGCAACACAGGCATTAACCAGCCCTCAAGTGAAGGTTATGGGTGAACACACCAACGCCTTTTCATCTCAGACAGAAATGAACCTGCTTCCATCTGTTGTACATCCTTGGTCAAAATGAGTGCATTTCAACTCACTCTAATTGACACTTTTTTTGAAACACAAAAATTTTAGATTTATTTGGACTATATCGCTGGCTTTTGAGTAGGGCAGATCAAGAATTGCATGCAGTTTGTGCTAGTCTGTCCAGAAATAGGTGTCCAACACTTCAATAACTGAATATATTTATATCTCAAGTACAACACTGACAGAAAAATGATGTAGGAGAACCTTCCGTACCATTCTTTCAGCAATATGAGAGGCCACCTCCTCTTGTAACACTGGGCAGTATTTCAGTAGTCAGGAAATGAGTTACTCTTAACTTGCTGTCCATGACACGCAAAACTTTCTCATGGTTGTACTTAGGGACTTTACTCATTTCATACCTAGATCGCAATTTCCTCAGATTTTATGCAGGAAGAACTGCTTTCACCAAACGTAGTACACACAAGTAAGTGACTTATTTGCAGGATTAGCCCAACATCAGAAGATGACAGAAGAAAGCTAGAAGCAATTACTCAAAATGTGTGTTTCCTTTCCTTCTTTTCTCACAAAAACCCCACACTTTCATACCATTTAATAGAAATAGTCAAATATACCCTTCCTAAAGGAGATTTTTTTTAAAAGCTTAGAGTCTGCATGTATGATGTGAAATTTTACCAAGACCAGTACCAAAGGCAGGAGAAATTAGACCTGCTGTGTCTTGTGTCTGCAAGCTGAGCCCTCACCACTCATCTCCCATCTCAAGGTACCCAGTTTCCCCACATGCTGGACATTACTAATCAGGCTCTGTCCTGGTTCAGCTAGGATAGGGTTAAGTTTCCCCAGCAGTGGGGAGGGAGCTCTAGCCGGGTTATTCAATAGGATGCTGATGTCAGGTCATGGTGCCCAAGCGTGGGAAGAGCAGGGACAGCTGTTGTTGGTCGTTGCTCCCCTTCGCTGCTGTATCCTTGTGGTATATCTCTGTATATCTATTGTCCTCTTCATTGTTATTATTGTTATTGTTTGGACTATTATTTGTTACATTGTTGTATTAAATTTTCCCTTATCCCAACCCCGGGGTCTGTATCTCACTCCCTGACCAGTCAGGTCCGAGGGTGGGGGAGGGACAACGGCAACGTGGTCTCAGGTCCTGGCAGGGACCACAGGCTCCTTGATGGACAGACTGGAGAGTACCTGTTTGAGCCTGTGTCTTTGAAAAACCCCACCCAAACCTGGGCTCAAAGGAGACTTCTATAAATCCCAGTCCTTGAAATGTAACCCCCTCTCAGTCCTATACAGGGCTGCAGACCCTAATGATTAACCAGCATGCAGATGCATGCACTCAAGATTGACTCAACATACAGGATTTTGTCAAGTTTTCATCTTCCTTTTGACTCAAAACCTGGGAATGTATTTCAAGACAGCAATAATTCAGTAAAACCTGATCAACTGACTACCAGTGAAATTATTTACCTGCAAGAGATTCTGGCCTCAGTAACAGCCCAAGAGAGTGGAGACATATATTTTGGGGAGCTAATGTGATGCTGAAAACTTTAAAGTGGGAAATTGCTTCTGGACTTCAGCAGGGGCATGGTTAGACAGCAACTGTAAGCACAAAGACCTGAAATCAAGTATTCAGAAATAACAGACTTAACCTTACCCCACTCTTTTAATGGGTACTGCAAGCTGAAATTTATGTCCTGAGAATTGTACTACAACCTACATAAACTGTCAGCTTAGGAGTACCTCTTCAATTTACTTAATCTTCTCATCAGACAAATACACACTGACGTGCAAATCACAGCCAAGCTCTAAGGAGGTAGAAACCCAAAATATACAAGGAGACATGAAAATTCATTTGCAAGGGGTTGTAGTAAGCAGCTGAGGACAGAGAATATGCACGATGTACAGAGCACTGAAGTTACAGGTCACCCACCACCAGTTACTGTCCCAGTACTTTGGCACAGAAGATTTTCCTGTTTCTCTGACAAAGCAGGACTAGAGGACATGAACTGACAGCACAATTTAGAGCACTGTGACTTGTTATGAAAAAAACTTTCTAACGCTCAGAGAGCTGCTGTGTATTAAGTGCACATTAGGTATTCATCTCTTAATCGTATGCTTAGGCCACGTAACTGTGGTGGTCGAAAAAACTTAATTCGTGCATACAGACAGCACCCTTCTACAAACCTGACATGTCAGTGGTGTCAGGATGTGAATGTTACAGAAGACCCAGAAATTGCAGCATTAATTCAAGTCATGAACTACAATGATGTGTTCAAATTTGAGCACTGGCCTAGGTTACAAAGTTTATGATTTTCTTCTCCCTCCTCTCACGTCTTCAAATCACATCTCTGACATCTGCCTAATACTGTTTTTACTCTGAATAAGCAGTTGATGGGTTTTCAGAACAGTTCCCTTGCCATCTTTATCCCTCAAACTAACGCTCTGATAATCCATATGATGAAAACAAGTATCGTGGGTAATGTGATAAGGAGACCTTTGGCTAGACCAGGTCTCTCTGCCTATTTTATTTCTTTAAACATTTTAAGGCATGGAAGGCAGGACGATAAACTGACAGCTTACACAGCTAGTTGGGAGGGATGTAAATTACAGGCTTCAGAGTTCAGCTCTGGTACAACCAGAGTGAACGGCTTATAGAAAAAAAACAGAATGACATAGCTGTTTGCAGAAACAATACTCAATGTAAAGATTGCAGAAGCTGTGCTTCAAGTGCTGATTTTTGCAACTTCGAAGACATGAATGGTTGAAAGCATCTCTGTGTGAAAGCAGCTATGCTAACTAATGGAAGATATCGTTGCCCTACAGCTATCTATGCCTAGCCATGCTACCACCCCCAGAGAAAACTTCTGCTCTTAGTGATTCACCGCAGGTCATCACTTTAGAGAATTAAGAGTGACTAAGAAATATTCCATAGCACACTGTATGAAACCAAAGAGCAAGAAGGGTAAAAAAAAATTCCCCAGATACACACGTGCAGAAAAAGGCTGAACTTGGCCTCTATGCACTTATAAACCTATTCTCCTTCATTGACAGCACAGACCTATCAAAGCCACACAGATTTATGGCTCTTCAAGGCTTGGTGGCTTTGTGCAGGAAGAATGACAACTTCTGGTTGAGATTTAAAAAGCAAGCCATTTCAAAGTCAAATTTCTTCAGAATCCTGGACTTAGTGCCTGGCAGGCTCCTTTTGAAACTGGGCTGTAGGGGAGAGCAACAAGGAAAAAGGAAATATGGAGCATGTCATTCATTATTAAGAGAGATGCTAAATAAAAGAATCTAATTATATTGAAAACAGCAGAATTTACTCTCATTTTTTTAGCGTAGGGCACAGAAGCATATCTGTAAGAGAAGAATTTGACAGACGTTTGGGATACAGCAATCAGACCAGCAAAGGTGCTTGAAGGTTTGTTTAGTCAGAAGGTCAAAGTCATGCCAGTAAGATGCCTACCTTTGTCAAGGGCTTTCGTTCCACACTTGACCCTTTTTCTGGTAGTAACATCATTAAACCCCTCCAAAGAGCCCTGACTGTAACTTAAGTGGATACTGCTACTAATCTGAGAGCCAGTTTTAAGGAAGGAAAGAGCCTTCCCACACACAACAATAGAGATGGTGGGATCCAGGGAATAATGACACCAGTATTATTTAACATCTTTGTGCGGGACACAGACAGTGGATTGAGTGCACCCTCAGCAAGTCTGCCGATGACACCAAGCTGACTGATGTGGTTGACACACTGGTGGGAAGGGATGCCATCCAGAGGGACCTGGACAGCCTTGACAGGTGGGCCTGTGCAAACATCTTGAAGTTCAACAAAGCCAAGTGCAAGGCCCTGCACATGGGTTGGGGCAATGTCAAACATCTATACAGGCTGGGCAATGAGTGAATTGAGAACAGCCCTGTGAAGAAGGACCTGGGGGTATTAGTGGCTGGAAAACTGACTATGAGCCAGCCATGTGTGCTCACAGTCCAGAAAGCCAACTGTATCCTGGGCCGCACCAAGAGAAGTGTGGCCAGCAGGTCGAGGGAGGGGATTCTCCCCCTCTACTCTGCTCCCGTGAGACCCCACCTGCAGTGCTGTGCCCAGCTCTGGGGCACCCAACATAAGAAGGAGTTGCTCAAGCAGGTCCAGAGGAGGCCACGAAGATGACTGCGGGCTGGAGCACCTCCCTTGTGAGCAAAGGCTGAGGGAGTTTGGTGTTGTTCAGCCTGGAGAAGGTTCCAGGGACACCTTATAGCAGCCTTCCAGGACTTAAAGGGGGCTACAGGAAAGGAGAGGAGGGACTCTATCAGGGAGTGTAATGATAGGATGAGGGGTAATGGTTTTAAACTGACAGAGATTTACAGTAGATCTGAGGAAGAAATTCTTTACTGTGAGAGCGGTGATGGACTGCAACAGGTTGCCCAGAGAAGCTGTGGCTGCCCCCTCCCTGGCAGTGTTCAAGGCCAGGTTGGATGGAGCTTTGAGCAACCTGGTCTAGTGGAAGGTATCCCTGACCATGGCAGGGTGGCTGGAACTAGATAATCTTTAGAGTCCCTTCCAACCCAAACTATTCTATGATTCTGTGGTGTCACTGACACTAAAAATCAGCTGAAGACCTCTCTAGGATGTTGGAACTAGTGGTATGCAATGATCCAAAAAAAAATCTTGAACATAAAGCCAGCCCTGTTCATGCTGGTAAAGGACAGCAGTCCAGATGCTTGCTTTGGAAATGAACTCTCAAGAAGCAAGACTATTCTAGAAGACAAGGTATCATTACGTTCCTGTCATAAGTATTGTACATGCTTTGATTCCTAAAATATTGTAAACAGCCAGAGGAAGAGTAAATCTAAGACGTGAGGATGTCACAACATGTTTGAGGAGAGAAATGTATAAATATACTGCTCCCTGGAGTAAGGTTCAGTATCTGGTTCCACCAGACTATTTAGTAGTAACTAAGTGAGGGACCTGTACAGGAGTTAACAAGCTGGAAAGAGAAGGTGGCAAAGAGGAATTGTACCAAAACATGAAACAAGAACCATGCTATCCTGCAATCAGTCAGCATAATCTTTCCCTGTTATACGTCAGAGAACAGCAAACATTTAAAGGTTATACATGCATTGCTGAACGGCTATCCTGTTTGCATGGGAACGTAGCTTTGCTCTTATGTGGAGCTGCATTAGTCATTCTTGGGAAAAGCTTAAACTTGTATGTTAATATAATTCTCTTTACAGTACTACCTAGGAAAGTTTATAAGCCTTGTTGCTCCAGGTGTGGTGCAAGATGTAAAGGCACAGACCAACTTTCATAGTCTGTAGTCTAAGGGGATGGACGCTTAAGAGCAGATGGGATTAAAGTAGTCTAAACCAGAGGTACATCAAGTCATTTTACAAAGAGCAGAGACCCCTAGTAAGAGAATCTTTTAGGAGTTGTGAACTATGAACCAACACAACCACCACCAAAAGCTAGGTCTCTGCCTGTGTGAATATCTTTATGCAAGTGAAAGAGAAACCATGAGTTGTCAGAATTTTATGGTAAACAAAGGGAAATCTCAGAAAGAGAATATACAGCGTATGTGCATTTGCCCTTATAACATGTTTTGATTAAAATATTTAATTTCAATTTTTTAAATTATAAACTTACCTACTCCTTAGATGATTACATTTTATAGGTGAACTAGAATGCAGCTGTTTTTTACTAGTTAATTGGCTGTTGCAAAGTAAAGTGTGCATCAAACCAAATACTGTTTTAAAACTAGTTGCTTCATTAAATATCTATATTTTGTGAACAAACCTATTTATATCAGCTTATGACATTTATCAATACTAAAGAACGACTTGATCATTTTCCTAAAAACACTGTTCATTTCCTCTCTTTTTAAATACAACAACAAAAAAAGGGCACTTTGGCTTTATAAGCCCCCATTTCTCAGCTTTGAAAGAACTGGACTTTGAGTTAAAAAAATAATGTTCAGTGCAGCTGGAGGACTTAGATAGTGACTCTCACTTGCTATTTTTTTTTAAAAAAAGAGAAACACATTGACAGGAAAAGCTTACAAAGTTGAATTATTCAGCATTGTTTTTAACATAACAGTTTTAAATTAGTTTTTAGTTAAGTATATATTAAGAACGTACCTGATTTTAATGAAAATGTAAAATGCAATTTTAAAATAAATTCCCAGAAAAAGAGACCAATGTTACAGGACACAGACATATCACAGTTCACATGAGGAAACACAGACTGGTAAACTAACTGGCTTTTCTACTTCTCCATAGGATCTTATATTTGTTAAACATTTGAAATGTTAACTGGGAGAGGGTAGTTCAATACTGTACAAAACATTACTCATAGAAGGGAAAACTAATTTTTAAAAACTTAGGTCTCTGCTTCAAAGCTCTACAGGGGTTCTGTGCACTTCAAGACATAAGTACTTCAAGCCATGACTTCATAAGCAGCTTAATCAAATTAAAGATCAAAGATCTGTCTTTCCTGATGCACCTATCGTGTTGCTGTTTCCCAGGTCTGATTTAGCTTGCTGAACTGACCCGAGCTGGTGATCTTACTTTTCTTTGGAAGAGTGACCTTGCAGTGAGACGAGGGAGCTGACCTGCGTCACCCCGCAGCTGTACGCTCATTAGCGCTGACAGAGAGGATGGCTGGGAGCGTGCTAACGAGGGCAGAGCAGGCGGCAGCGCCAGCACGATCTTCAGTCAAACCCTTGCACCGCAGCCTTCATTTATGAAGCTGCCCCAAACACGCACGGTAAAACGTGTGGTGAATTTACCCAGAGGTTTTCTGATGCCACAGTTCAGTGCTTTTCCCAGTTCATTTTGTTGGCGTCAAGCACTGACATTGTACGGTCTCTCTGTATGACCTTTTCTGGGTGTCTGTACATTCGGTTAGCTCTTTTCCACAAACCATCAGCTTTGTAGAAAATAGGAAATACACAGTTCACCTAAATACTGCCCTTAATTACTCATCTTAACCTTTACATATTGGAATTTTGGAGTCAAATCTGAGAATCTGAGGATTGTTCCAGGGAAATCTGCCTTTCGCACCTTTGTCTTCTGGACACCCACCCCTACAGTGTTTTTTAAAAAAAGGCTATTTCAAGGGGAGGTAAGAAGAGGGTAATGACTGCATTAATCTGCCAAACCTCCACATGCAGGATCTCTCTTCTCTGTCAGGCAGGCTGCATGCACAACATTTTTTTATCCTCCCAACTCGCCACATGTCCTTCCCAAACGGTAGTCACACAGAAGTCTGTTACAAAGAGGACTGGGATGCAGGAGCCCATCACGCAGGTGCCTTGAGAGCCATTGCCCATCTCCCTCCTGACTCACCCCATGACTTCAGGCCTGCTCCAAGCCAGGTGCTGCACACACCCACATTCCGCAGCGCCTCAGCCACTGGTTGTTTTAATGAAGTCGTTCAATCTTCCAGAGGAAAGGGAATTAAAACACTTTAAAAAAAGCATTAAATTGGGACTATTTTACCTATTTAAGAAGGAGATAGCTTGTTTGGGCTACAATGCTTCTGAAGCAGAGGCAGAGGAGAAGCATGTATCTTCCTATCTATTAAGTGTCATATTCATGGCATATGGCTCATACCGACTGGGTGACTGCTTCAGGTAAGATGCCCTACTCTGTTAGGAAAGTGCCAGGTGTGACTACAGTAACAGCAGATGGGGACTTATTCCTAGAGTTTATTTTCAGGTCTACTCAAACATTTTAGCACAGACCTGAAGGTTAATGTATCAGTAATACACCGAAACACTGAAAATGCAACAGGGGAATAAAGTTACAATGAAAAATTATAGTAAAATAGCTACACAGATATATGCAGTGTATCTGAGTCATACTACATTCATTTTTGTGGTTGTTCCATTCTAAAAAATATGCACCACGGGCTTTCCTTTAAACTTCTTATATTTTTTTCTTTGTTGTTATTAGAGCAGAACTGTGACAATTTTTTATTGGCACTGCTATTATAAACTCTTATTTCTCAGAGAGTGGATAGCTCATCTCTTAGTGTTCAATAGGATTAAACAGCATACAGTTTCAGGCTACACAAATCTTTTTGGTTAAAGCAAAAAAAGGACTGATTCAGTTGGATTTTGCTTCAGTTCAAAAGCATTAATGTTTCCTCTTTTCTTTGGCTTTAGATGCATTTCATGTTACCTTGAGGCTCAAGACCATTAGATGAACATATGCAAGCTTATGTTACCCCAGGGCATGGTCATGTATGCCTGCACACAGAGAATGAAGCTAATCACAGGCAATCTACCTCAGCTGCTACAAAGAAAGGATGACTAATACAGTGGTCAAGTTCTTTACTTAGAAATAAGAACAATCTCACAACCCAAATATTCTTCCACAAAGATGAGAGAAATTTTTAACAGACTTTTTTCCTTTCTATCAGCACAAGTAACTGATCACTGCTGTGACCCAACCACAAATGTATGTCCCAGACAGCTGAATTCTTAAATGGAATCAAAAAGGCAGCAAATGGTGTATTTACAAAATTTCCATTAGGTAGGACAGCTGGCTGAAGCCTTGAGAAATAAGAAAATTAAAGAGTCCAAGCATATGATGTGACAGACAAAACACCCTCCCATGTTTAGAAATAAAGAAACCTCCCCTCACCTGAGACATCCTTTCACGATGTTTAGCTTCAAGTCTCTCCTTGGCTTTCTGGAAATGGGCATGTTCATTCTCATCCCCAGGTGTCTCCAAGTATTTGTCAACAGCATCAGGAGTGCTAGCGGCTGTGGTAGGGACTGAGGTGAAATTTTCAGGGTAGGAAGAGGGAAGGGAGGGGGAAGAAAGGCAGAATTTCTAGGTAAAATTTAATTGGACCAAGCAATAAACATCTGTTCTAATTTCCATCAGAATGAAGTAATTCATTTAACCTCAGAGAATGATATAAAAATGTCATTTAGGCAGACATAGGAGACACACAGCAAATATACAAGGATATAAATATACAAGGCTTTCCCTCCCACACCATTTTGTAATCCAGGAGAAATCTTCAATTTGAACAAAACCATGTTATTCAAAGAGGTTAGAAACTGCTCCCAAAGGAAAAATTCCAATTAAAAAAAAAAAAGCTTGGTAATGACTAAAATACATAAACCAGCAGAAAACCCTTTGCAAAGTTACATGTTTTGTGTATCAGTTTATTTTTGAAAGGTAAACTCACACGAGTGCCAATGCAAATGTTTTAAAGCATCTCTTGACCCCACACATACCCTAACAAGATACGTCAAATCCTTCCCTTACTGACAGTTTGGCTTCATAGGTATTTACTTTATTTGTAACAACTTTGATTGAGAAAAGCCCTCATGGATGCAGGAAATAATCAGCAAGCATGCACTGCCAGCCATTCCTGTTGGATATTAGGCAATACCTATCATATTGGTAGCAGAAGATTTGCATTTGGGGTAATTCAAGCAGAGTGACCAACAGTTCCTTTGCTACTCAGTAACATCCAACAACCTCTAAATTAACTACAGTAACGTTTCTGTGACTGAGACATAACATCAATTTAAAAAGTTCTCCAATGATGATCAACTATTTCATTTCAACTATATTGTCCCGAAACATTTTATTATATAATTAGTTTCATTTCTCTGGTCACATTTAGTTCAACAATGGCAGTTAGTTTAAAAATTCTAACAAACAATTCAAGACCGTACACATATTTGTACAAGCCTTTTTTTTTTTTTTTTTTTTAAATGAGTTTGACTACATGTACTTTAGCTAACTTCACTTACAGAGGTAACACATTTAGTAAATAGACTAATACAGGTAGGGAAAATACTAGGACTCTCCCACCCCCCAAACATTTCTCAATGTCTTCAACAGAAGCAAAGTTTAATCTGAAGATCAGGCTGAGTAATAACAACCAATATTTATTTATGACTACTTCCCCCAAATAAGTTGAAAAATAAACAAATCTATGTTAAATTATTAAAAAAAATTGCAACATGTTAGTCCCAATGAAACAACATCTTCAAATTTCAAGAAAAACTTAAACCAAAATCCACTTTTCCTCCAATTTTACCTTAGATGTATAACCCCAAAAGCAAAACAAACAAAAACCCCAAAATGAACAGACAGCCTTTAAAGATCTCTCTATGCATTCTCTACAATAGGTATGGGTGTTTTTCGATTCTGTTGGTGTAAGTTGCACAACGAATTTTGTAAGTTACTCACTGGATCAAAGGAAAGACCTTGCTCGTCTCAAAATAAACAAAGAAAACACATCTAAAAGCAACAAGAAAAGAATGAATTGAGAAGTCATAGGCAGTAAAAATTATCACTCCTCCCACCATTTTTTACATTTTTTTCATAAATATTTAGTCACGTTTACACTTTGTAAAATTGTAAACTTTGTTACTTAAGTACTGTAACAAACAGGAACAAAGAAGCTTCCTGACAAGTCATAAAAATGACAGAAATGGAATGCAACTCTTAGTATTTTTAGTGGTTACTCCCACAACTTCAGACAACTTAAAGTCTCTGATACTGTTATAAAAGGATAAAAATGTTCCTTCTTTTTAAACCCTTAATAAGTAACAACCCGTCTTCAGCAACAATGCGGTTTGTTCTGAGGTGCAGTGCTGCCTGCTGTAACTGCTACAGTCAGTGTAAGCAAATTCCAAAACCAAATCACCCAAAGCTTGGACTGAGTGAAAATATTATTGTAATGCTCAGAAGCATTTCTAAATATCTTTGCCTTTCAATCTTTCAAGCACCAAATTAATTTAACCTTTCCTGAAGCTGCAGGTGAGTACAGTACATTTTAATTTCATTTAGAAAATGAAAAGAAAATTTTATTTCAAAGCAGGAAGAAATTTGAGTGTCAGACTAAGCAAAGGCTATCCCTTCCAGACTCCCTTTCATGACGGGTTTACCAAACACCCCCAGGCAAGAGCAGTAAATACTCTTCTGCAATGTTTAACTGACCTTGCCGGATTTTCCCTCCATGACTCTAATTTCCCACTCCTCCCCCACCCCCTCAACTTGCATAAGATTTAATGTTCACAATACGGTTCACAATGAGTTCCCCGGTTTAATCAGGTTCCATGTGAAGAGGATTCCCCTCTGCCTCCACCCTCCTCTCGCTGCCTTTGCAGGACACAGAAGTTCAGCATGGGAAGATCAAACAGGAGAGAGCTCTAGCGCATTCGTCATCCTTATACATCTTTTATAGAATTTACTTTTTTTTAAACTGAATTTAAGTCTGTACAAATGTGAATGGAAAGAAGTGACAATCTAAATAACTGTCCAATAAATTATGTAAATTTAACCTTTAATTTATTGAACAGGAAAAAAGGTCACCAGGATTTGCGCTGAGATCAGTTAAGCCACCTGTACATTCGAGGTCTGATTTTCAAAAGCTCCAGTCACACACGTGTGGCCTTTACAGCCTAGATTTTCGTACAATACGCTTACTTCCCCCCAGAACGCCTGACGGTGTGTTTCTGAACAGGTGTGAGTAGCGGGTGCTGAGAACTGAAAAACCTGATTCTAGTGGCTGCCTGGTACAGAGGATGTCAGGGTACCAAGCCCCCTCCAAAAGCTGCACAAACCCAAATCAAACAGCAACTAGGCATTAAATGCCACAGACCTGGATGCCCGAGACAGCCAGGCTGTGCGCCCAGGAGCATGGGAAAGGGGCGGGCAGTACCCTGATACGCAACTGCAACCTGCTCTTTCAAGCTAATCCTAAAGAAGGTAACGATAATGAAAAGCAAAACCGTGTATGAGGAGAAAGCTACTACCCCTGACCTCATGCAAAAGACAAAAAGGCTGGTGTAATGCCACACATCCACCATGCACTCCCAAATAGAAAGCGGGCTTGGGAACAGGCATGTGAGCTGATGGAAGCTTGGAGGACCTGTCTCCTGGTAAGAAGCTCAGAGCCATTGACCAGGGAGTGGACTACTAATTTCATTTAGAAATCTCCACTGAGAGAAGATTGCTGACAACAGCTTTATTGGAAGAGAAGCAACCAAGGTGTGATGGTTGGAAGCCAAAGCTAGGCAGAAATAAGTCTGGAAATCCAGATCAGAAATAAGCCACTCACTTTCAGTAGCATGTGCAATTAAGTATTTGAACAACTTATGCAGAAATATGCTGATTTGCCCAAAAGCATCCTTGAAAACATCCTGCTTCAGCATCTCCTTCCGAAGCCTGGCCATGAACAGACATGAGAGCAAGGGGTAAAACAGGTGTTTTCTCCCTCCCTGCTTGCTGCTGCCACCGGTCCATGCTCAGCACACGTCAGACTAGGCCAAGCTTGAGCAAAGCCAGCCACAAGGACTCAGCCTGCCTACTGCTCCTGCAATGTTTATTTGGCTGCTGATGGCTGCAGAGACCAACCCACCTACTGACACTAACCCCATGTCACTCTGCAGACAGACACTGTTTGAAGTCTGAAGTGAAAAAACTGGGATAATTTTCATTAAAACGAAGTTCAGCACGTATGTTTAGGAAAATATAAAAGGTGAGATTAAATGGTCATATACATTTTTGTTTTCTTTTATAACTGTGATTCAGAAGCAGTCTTTTCATGAGTGGTTAGCTACTCAGGTAATTTGAAATCAGAAGTATTTCTGACAAGAAGTAGCTAGTCTACTTAAAACCAAATAACCTTATTAGATTTTGCTCCCTGTATTTACAAAGCCTGCCAATGACTATATGGTAATTTCTCCATCCAGTATTAAAAAAATCATAATTATCAATAGTAAAAAGAATTACAAAAATACTGAGCCTTCTTTCTTCTGCATAAAGCACAAACATTTTAAAATTGCTTCAGGGCTCTTGGCACAAAAACTATCCTTGCACTCTAACACATTTGGGAACTTTGTTTCTAGAGAAGTATTGCATGTTTTCTCAGAGTAAATTGGAAACATTTGGTCAGACATCAGTTACATATAAGAATTCCTTAAAAATCTGCAACCTCATCTTATTTTTTGACCACATCTGCTCTTAGAAGGTTTTGTTTTCTATGCACTGCTTGTTTTATAAGGTAACTCATTCTAGTACTGCATGAAGACAGATCAAAAAGTGTGTGTTGACAGGTGTGGAAGAAATGTAGTATCAGATGACATTTTCTTCACACTTGCACTCATTTTACCTGTCAATTCCCAAATAGATTTTTTAAAATTATTTTTAATTAGACTTTAAAATCCTAACCTTCCTAGAGACACAGGTGCTGGGGGGGGGGGAGCAAGAAAAATGCAACAGTATGCCCCAGATCCTGTTTTACCATTTTGCATAAAAATAAATAATCCACATCAGCCTCTTCAGTGAAAGAAAAAACAGTTGCTCACCAACTTCACATGAAGTGGAAGGATTAGTAGATGCCCCTTTTCTGAAGGCCATTGGCTGTTGCATATGAGATGGGAAACCATTTGAAATGAAAGCATTACCCAACTACAATTTATCTACTACTTGGTAGATGCATTCATTGCCTCTGAATTCCACATAAGCAACCACCTCATTAATGAAGGATTAAGACCAAAGCTTTCAGTTGTTGACTAAGATCACAACTAATTATAGAACTTCTGACAATCACAAGTGCATATGGAATGTCTTTAGTAGGAAGGGTTTCTATTTTGCTATTGCTGCCTTGGGAAATGAGCTGTATTTACAAGATGGTATCCCCATTCTTTTGTGAATAAGCTACTCCACTTACATCAGGGTGGCAAAACCAATGAACAGAATCTAAACAACAGGGAAGAAAAATGATTACTCTTCTATTGCAAAACAGATAAATTACTGACGGAACAATACAAGACAAATGAAGGCTGGGAAAGGTTTATCTAAGACTGTAGCAAATAAGCATTATTTTAAATGTAAGGAAAAGGATGTACCAGGATAATTTTTTACATAGAAGTTTAATATAATTTAATTACTTGGAAAGAAATGTGTGCCAAACTGATCTGCCTTCTAGTAGAGACCAATACTGAGGCACAGAACAATAAATGTATTTACACACTGTATATAAATTATAATCTACTGCATTATGCAGACAACTGTTTTCATTGGAAAAACAGGACCAGCAGGCAAAGTAACATTCCTTTTCACTTTTTATTACTTTTTCCTCATACACACTTTCACCAAGGCCACTTTCTGAACTCTAAAACTAAAGGGGAGGGCACAGTTCCTTCCACAGTCAAGGAGGGAGTCCTTGTGAGAATGAAAGCCAGAAATGACCCCAGTTCTAGTATTTTGTGGCAAGTTGCTGCTACTGCTTATTTGTTTTTAAGGTTTTGGGGGGCAAACATACAGCACTGCTGTGCTCCAAGGGTTGGCATCACCCCTGGACTGGCATGAATTCTGGGAGCTAATCTTTTTGCCTTGTGGCTCATCAGCATATCTCCCTGCCTGAAAGCCAACTGCAGAGCAGTAAACCGTGCCAATCATGATCACAGACTGGTGCTCCTGTCCTTCAGGCCACCCAACTCCAGTTGCACACTTGTTAATTTTCAGCAAAGCAGTTCAATAATGCAAGCTCATTAAGTTATTCATTGATGTTAAGGCTTATGCATCTCAACTACACAGTTATCACCCAGCCTGATGACATAAATAAAACCCAGCTGAATGGTGATCTTGCACATTTTCTTTATTCTCATGTTTTGACAATTATCTTTAAGACACCCAAAAGTCTTTGAAAGTAAAGTGTTCTTCATAAAAACAGGAATTCTGACTATAGTGGTAGAAACTCAGAAAGTACAAAACATGGATAAACAGAAATATATTCTTCTGTCAGGGAAAAAAAAAAAAAAGCACATTGGTACTGAATTAAGAAAAAAAATGCCCTGTAATAGTAGTGGTTGTATGGGATCACATCTGAAGCTGTAAAAAAATCACTAGTTCTGAGACCTGACTCTTCCACCTTCAATTTCAAGCTGCCTCTTAGCTTCCAAAATGTTGTTAAATTAGATGAATGCTCCTAAAGTGGATTGGAAAGCACATTGTTTAAAAATGTCTACTGGTTTAACTGAAAGAGATTCTAGGCACAGGTTATATGAAGAGACTTAACCCATGAAAGAGAACCCAGTGTTCCAGAGGGATGCTTTTCCCTTTCTCAATAGTTGGGTTATCTCATTATTCTTATTACCCATCAAGGCTAAACTACTTTGTCCTAGAAGACTGCATATAGTTTCTGTAATATTTCACAACTTGCATTAGTATTCAAGAAATAATTACAGGTCAATGTAGCAACCTTGGCCTGAAAATATAATTAAGTGTACTGAGATGGAGAAACCACATGTTTAAAAGTTACATTTCTTTTTGAACTTTACTTTGCAAGGACTGATCCTATGTTCCTTCAATATGTTATAATTTAAATAGATGACATAGCATCAAAACAGTAGGCAGCTTGAAAGACAGTTTAATCCCGTGAAGTCTCTCATGGAGACTTTTTGAGATAAAGAAAAAACATACCATACTCATATTACTCCTCATCTACTGCCTTAACCAATTGATATTTCCCACCTAAACTAGCTTTAAGTTAAAGTCTTAAACTAGCTTTAAGTTAAGTAAAGTTTAAGTTAAAATCCTTCTGTGTAAGAACTTCAGGATACATTTCCTATCCATGCACAGCTAGAACTTGGCAATCATGCTTTCGTTGCATCTCCATAAATGCAACTTCCTTTTCATCAGCCCCGACAAATGCCATTTTGCCTTGCTCATACCCGTTTGACACTCATCTTGGCCATTATTTGCTCAGATCACCCCCCTCGGAGTTCTTTGATTCATTTTGTGCTTGGGAGAAGGTTCCAAAAGCAAAATTTCTTCAAACATCTTTGCAATACTCTGCTTCAAGGTCATTCTGATTTGTCACCATGAATTTAAATATTTATGAAGAAAAAAAGCCCATTAAATTCTTCACCTGTAACATCAAATAAGACTGCTGTGAACAAATACAAGATAGAAGTATTCTCCTGAACATGCCGTCTGTCAAGGCTGTAAATAAGAGTTAAAGTTCCACAGTCCAGGCATGGACACATGGACAAAGCTTGCAAGCTCTGCTGCTTTTATAGACAGAGGCCTGCCAACCCCCCTCTAAAGCTCATGAGTAGTGAAAGGGCAGTATCACTCAGTAGAGATGAACATACTCTAGATGTGACCTTTTTTAGTCTTTGAGCCTTCTACTTGAACTCAAGCTCAAGCAGCCTGTAGTTGTACAGATAAAATGAGCAATCACCCAGTAAATAAAACAAAGGATTAAAACGTACCACCTAACTAAAAATTCAGCAAATCATTCTGCTTACAGGAATGCACTGCAGTTCTTTAATGCCTTAGACATGCTCTGGAAGTTGGCATGGAGGTTTAGCTGTCAAAACATTTTACTTGCTGCTAACTAGGGAGATGTCAAGATCCCAAACAAGCAACAAATGAATAAAGGACATCACTGACAACAGGAGTATCACTTATAAGCTGCTGCTGCTGCTGCAAGATACAGATTGTTATTCACAGTACCTCTGAAGAGAAACTAAACTGGACACTGCAAAATGCTAGAGGTCATGAATTCTCCCCTCAAGAGCATGAACTGGAAATACATTAAGACCTATCTCATCAGTTACCAGGGACAGATGAATACTAATCTGTAGGCAAGCTGAAGTTAGCCTATATGAAAAACAGTAAGAGTAGATCCCCCGTATTAGTCTTACTGTCTTGTGCACAATATTTTAATCTATATTTAAGAGGCTGTGAAATTCCATGTATATTATGAATGAGTAGAGTTTAGTGTGCTTCTTTTCCTATCTTCCATTTAAAATGGAAATAAAGTATCTGTCACTTAAAAATCACAAGATTTAGCAACTTTGCAAGTTTACATCTAGTCTAGAGAAAAAATACTATTCTACCTAAATTCACAAAAAAATCCATGATTGCTCTCTAAAATAATAAAAAAATAAAACAATGTGTGTTAACACTTGTACTAGGTTTCATGGTTTATGCAAGTAAAGAGGCAACTGACAATACTGAATCCTCTTGGTTTCCTCTGTTGCTAGCAGTAGAAATTCAGTACAAAGTTAAAATCCCTTATTTTTGTAAAAGGTCATTTTAATGATATGTCAAAGCTTTCAAAAACTGACTGTGCCACTGAAGTACAGTTCAGTCCCACTTTAGATGCAGAACAAATGAAAGCATGATAGCACAAATTACACTCCGCTCTGAACACACCACGCCATGGCTGCAGGAGCTGCTGGGACAGATGTCTCCTATGCAACAGCTGACGAAGTCGATTGAAGAGAACAAATATTCCCAGCTTTGATGCTACTTGTGTCCCCAAGTTAAGACTTGAAAGTTAACATAACTTCAAAACACTGCTTATTAAAAAAAAAAAAAAAAAAATTAAGAGAAACC
>NW_020799091.1:101571436-101643017 GCF_003259725.1 Athene cunicularia | reverse complement strand
TTTCTGCTTAAAAAAAAAAAAAAAAAAGTATTTCCTATAGCTTTAAGGATGTTTAACAAGCAACAACTAAGAAAGTGAAAGAATTCATACAATAATTACTTTTTAGTATGACAACAAGACAGAAATAATTCTTTTGATAACAGCAGTTTATCACCTTCTGCTTATTCTTGTCAACATACCCATTCTGAGGTCATTAAATCTGAATTAACCACCTGACAGATCCTAATGACTTCAAAGGAGCCATTATGGTCAGTCATACAGTAGAAGTTTGAGTCCTTATATTGAACAGAAACTGTAGACAGTATTGAACATGCTTATAAAAAAAATCAATAGAGTGAGTATGTGGTCTGACAAGCTGAAGGAATTGGTAACAAGATCCTTACAGTCTTCTACTTCTAGGGCAATTAGGTATCAATTTCCACATAGCTGGGTGATGAATGAAAAGATTTGACAGTAGTAGCTGATGCCCAACAGACAAACCAATTTTTGTCAGACCTCAGAGCATTGGTCAAATTAGTTGGTAGTGGAGAGATTCTAATGCTCTGCATGACAGGACAGACCCACTTTTTCAGATCAAGTCAAAGAGACTTCATCAAAGAAGCAGAATAAAACAGGATTTTTTTTTTTTTTTCTTGTGGGCAATGTGTTCAGGATAGTTGTCAGTATTCACACTTCCAGTAATCATAGCATGAGCATTTGTGACAACATCCTCAGGTTTTGGTTCAGTCCGATTTCAATGCATTACAAGAAAAATAAACTCACATACCATCCTTTGATCCTTTGCCCCCTATTTAAGAGAAACCCAACTGCTATCCACTATTTCATATTACTCTCTCTAAAATCTAACTAGTTTATCCTGCAAAGTAAACTACAGCTACACAAAGGGAAGACTTGCTTTTAGCATCCATCTTGTCTCCTGCCCAAGAAAGGCACACTGTTTTTTTATAGGGCACAAGGGAGAAACAATAATGTGAACATTGGAGAGAAAAGGAATAGAGTAAATAAATAAGCATGAAATGGGGGGAGGCACAAAGATCAAATGGAAAGATTAAATTAAGGGGTGACATGGCAGGAGTGATGGTGGGGAAAGACAGGACAAGAACAGAACAGGGGTGGCCTAGATGGAAACTCTTCACGTTTTTTCTTTTCCTTCTGTGGAACTGGGGTGAAGGCAGGTCCGTGCTACAGCCAGCTTAAAAAACCCACACCTTTCAGCAACATTAGATTTGTATCAAAGACAAGATCTCACTTAATTGCTGAAACATATTGTATTCATCACTTCTAATTATTTTCATTACTATTTCTATTCAGCAAAATGACAAAGAATAAGGAAAAACAGCATGGTGATACTGAAACAGTAGATGAAACCAGAGGAAAACAAAGTTATTTTAGGAACAGAAATAACAGCTATAGATCAGTGTATAGAACACACTGAAATAACATGAAAATACAAGGAAGAAAAATATACTTAAAGTAGCTTGGAAAGTGTACCGTATAGACCTAAATGTTGTTAGAGAAACTACTGAAGAAAAAAAAAAAAAAAGGAAAAAGCCCTCTGGGAGGTATATTTCAAAAGTCAAGACCAACTCTAGTTTTACTTAACATCAGTTGTGCAAATGAAGCCAAGCAGCTCAAGTACTCAACCTAACTCAATTTTCCTTAAAGAGAAAATCCCAAAGTAAACCAAGATAACTATGGAAAGAATGCAAATTATAACGCTCTTGGTATTGTTTTATTGAACTGAACCTAATTAAAAAAAAAAAAAAAAGAACCACTAAACCAACTTCAATGAGATAGAAACTCCTGGGCTTATCTGAATATCCTAATGAATACAATATATAGCAAATGTATAAGTTGTTTATTTCATTTCTGATTCCAGGTGCTGTGAGAGAATTGCCAGTCTTGGAAGAGAAGATCATTTATCCTCACAAACAGCATGAGCTGAACAACTTGTGTTGCCAAGACCAAGTTTGAAGGAGGAAGACAATCTAATTTCCAAGTTTCATTCAATCCATAATATTCTTTTTAACATCATGGCTGAAGTCACCCCTCGTAGCAGAAGATTTCCTGCAAAAAGATCGCTAGGTTGATTGGCAGTGTATAATACAGTAAACTCTGCTAGTTTGCTACTACAAGCAGTCAGTGCTATGATTTCACCTACAACCTGTATATGAAAGGCAGCACCACTGCATTATCAGAGGCAAATCAGAATCTCACCCCTCCAAGTTTTACTGTGTAAGAATAATTCTCAGAAAGTCTGTTCTGTGATGTGATGCCTCTTCCGTCTGTGTTATAATTTTGCTGCAGTATGAAAGCCAGAAACAAATCTCTCAGATTTGAAGTGCTGGGTGAGTAACTACAACTCTGTATGCAAGATACACAATCTTTGGAGGTCTTTGAGTCTGCACATAGTCCCGCTGCAGAATATGGACAAAGAAATGCATCCATGTGTCTCAGCTTAAAGGGCAGGAGCCAAAAGCAAGCTGTAAAAACTGGTATTTGACAAAACTGCAATCTTGCAAGAGTCAAGATCTATTACAAGTCCTTCTTTATGCTGTTGTCCAGACTTCACAAAAATATTATAGATTTGTTATTAATGCTGACAAAGGCAGTAATAATTCTTAATTTCCACCAGGTATGTGAAAAGGTTGACTTTTTCCAACAAAAAACAGTGTATGCAGCTTCTAGAAACTCTTATACTGATCATAAAAACAAAAAGGCTCAGCACAAAAGGCCAATAGTTATTCTTCATTTAATCCTACCTTGTTGGATATGAAATGTAAGGATGAAAGACACCCCCCCCATCCTACTTTTTTTTCTTTTTGTAATTTCTGGGGAAATAAACAGGTACAGTCACAAGAGGTGTACTATCAGAGGTAGATGACTTTCATTTGCCTCATACAGACCAAGACAAACACCTGAAGTATCCAAAGCTCTGTGCAGGTAAATCACATTCAGTCCTGTCATTCTTCCCTTGCTAACTGGCACCACTTCCAGAAGAAAGCGGCAAAAGGTTCAGATTCTCAGCTGTTTTCCATTATTAGTTTTGATGGTCTTGTCTGACATCCAGTCACCACTTAGACATGATACCCACATGTGCCTCGAAAAGGTAATCATCCTTTACAAATTCTGTTGGCCATAGCAGTAAAGAATAAACCTCATCTTGGCTACCTGAAACTAACTATTCAAGTGGCTCTTCTAGGCTTACTGTGCAACATCTCTGTCACTGTATTTTCTATGCCTCTAATTTGCATGAGCCAGCTATCTTCAGTTTACTTTTATTTCCTCCTTCCATGTCTACAATATCAACTGCTTGTCAATATCACATACCCTGATCTTTCATTATATAAATATTTCTTTTTTAAAATTATCTTTTTTTTCTACTATTGTCCTAATTTGACTCATTACAAAGTCTTAGTTTTCTTGCCCATCATAGGGCACACAGAGACAAACCATGTTTTGCATCTCTGGTAACGTCTTGCCTACCACAGAAAATTAATGGTTCAAAATGTCATTCTTTTAGCAAATCTATTATAGACCTCACTCCAATCTACATATTTGTTCTCATTCTCCACTACATCTTCTTGTTTTGTTGCAGAAACAGATCATTGTCCATGAAGCATCCTCCTCACTCACCTTGTCATAGATTTTCTCCACATCCCTCCATGGAGTTTTGCCACTAACAACTCTAAAAGATGATGAGACGAAATGCAGCTGGAGCATGAGAGCTGGAACAATCCTGCGTCCATGCTGCTCTTGCTCCCAGTCCAGTAAAATACAGGTCAGCTCTTCTGCTTCACAACACACAGAGCACACCTTGCTGCCTGTGTTTGTGTGCGTGTTTAAGCCTTCTACTACTGCAAATGTTCCTAGGTGCCATTTAGAAAATATTTTATTGAAAGCAGCCCTGATGTACTGCTTGTGTTCTGCTCCTCCATGCCCTGTAACCAGGCAGGGCAGAGAGATATGTACTCCTTAATGCATCAGATGTAAACAGCAGTCAAAACTGTCCCAAGAGTACATGCTGCAAAGGCAGATGGGAGGGATGTGTACCAGAGGCTCCCGAACCAAAACCCAGCTGATAAATCCAGTGTCTGATTCATCAGCTTCAATACCCTGTGACAGAGAAAGCCATCCTTCTCAAACCAAAATCACAGTGCAAACACTCTTACTTCACAGAAAATGATCATTAAAACAAATGCTGTGTTAAACAAAGTAGAAGGTGAATCATATCCACGTGCAGTGCAGCCCTTCAGGAAACCTAAAAATCCAATGTCATTTCTCCCCTTTTTGTTGCAAACACAAAGTATTCAGTCAAACTAAAAACAAACAAAAAGAATCAGTTCTTCCAAAGCTGGAAATAAATATTCTAGTATTATAATGAGCTTACAATGTTTTGATTAAAAACGGTCAGAAACAATATGTGAAAACATACTGTACAAACTATGAGCTATTTTTAAACTTACCTGAGGATTCCTAAAGTTCATGTTTTTTCCTGCACATGCATTGTACGTGCACACACAGAGACATACAAAACATCAGTATGCTTTGACAGAAAAGTAAGAGAAGTGAGTGTGAAGACCTTGTCTAGAAGTGTTAGGCTTTTAGCTACCTACTTGCAGACCCCCGTCTACAGCACCAAGAAGTTGCCCACTACCATGCCGGGTTAGCAAGAGTCTAAGGAGGATCTAGCAGTGAGTGGAGGAGTTGGACAGACCGCGGCTGGGGGTTAGTGTGAGCCCAGGCCTGCTCCCTCGGCACAGGAGCGAGGGAGGATGGAGGGGCACTTACTGACGCTGCCACAGACCGCCATGCAGTACTCCTCCGAGTCAAAGTTGTTCCGGTTCCCGCCGCAGCCGCCGTAAAAGAAGGGCGCGCACTTTCCTTCGGCCACGTCAAAGTACCAGCGGGAGATCATCGCGCGGCAGGGACCAGTCTCAGCTTGCTCAGAGCACACCTCTAGTCACAGGAGACCCGGAGGAACCACATTTAGCATGCAAATGGTATTGTCTCCATTTCTTCATTAGGTGCCTCTCTGTCCATGCACACGAGGGAGGAAGGAGATGCACCAAGGAGGTGTTTTGGGGAACAGGAAACCCTTCCCCAGAAAACCACCCTGGAGACAACATCAGTGATTTCTGAACTCAGATTCATGCCACTAAGTCTCCTTAACCTGCCTATACGGTTTTTATTTTTTCAGTTATGTTATCTGTATACACTGAGGGATGTTGCCCTGAAACAAGCTCCAGAATGGGGGCAATGGTACAAGTGTGAAGTTTTGTCTTCTTCCAGACCAGAGAGGTACAACCACCCACCTCAGCTCCTGCCCACAGCATTGCTGGCTGCCCACCCTGGGCAGATTTCTGCCCAAGAAGCCCACTCAGTACCTGTCTGGAAGGGGAACACCTGAAAGCAGACGGAGCAACGCTTTTTCTTGTTCTTTTTAACTGTATACCCCCTCCCTGCCCAAACTGAGAAGGTTTCCTGGCTTGTACAAAAGAAAAAACAAAACCAGAATATTTATGAGTTATGGAGGAAAACAAATTCTTTTCATACATTTATATATAGTCACTGCCAAAGAAACTCTCTTGCAAGCCACCCGGCACAGCGTTTTTAATTCATAGTTTGAGGGCTCACACATTATAAAATTACTGCCATAACTATAACCCATCCTTGGCAGGAAATCTCACCCCCAGTGAATATGCACAGGAAAAAAAAAAATTAAAACTGTTTGTGTTTGTGTTCATCGTGAGCTGCCACAATCTCTGCCTACATCCTGCAACAAATGAAAACCTGAGGGAAGAACCAAACCACACAAAATAAAAGAAGACAAAGCAAATTCTGCTTGTAATTTGGAATTCAGCCAATTACACATGTAAACGTATAGCCCTTTACCAATAATGTTCCAAACAGACAAAAAGTTTCATCTTTCAGCGTGCTGCATAAGTCATTTCAAATCTACATAACATTAAACATCAGTACGCCCCTCATTTGCTTTCATCCCACGCACTGCATCGGCAGACAAACTGGTACGTTCAACTAGAGGCTTCAAAATTCTCTGCATATATTTGAATTTTGTGGAAGGCAGATCCCCAAGGGTTGAAAGGTATGAAGAAGTATCAGTGCATTAGCACTGAAAATCCCCCGCACGCTCATCACCTCTCAGATGTTGGCTACAAAGAATCCTGCTTTTCAGAGTCTGTCCTGATCCATCACTTCCCTCTCCCCCAGGAGCACCACTATTTATAAATAGATTTTACATCCATTAGCAGTTAGCGTATACCTACGCTTCCTTAAATATATAGTATAGGTATAATTTTACATGTGTTTAACATATTCACATACCATATATATAAATAATGTCAAGAATCAATTTTAGGGAACATACATTTAGTCTAAGAGAAACAGATTCAAGTGTATGCAGCCATCAAGGATGTGCTACAAATGTCGCAGTTCTGTACCAAGCAATTAGGGGAAAAGCAATACTACATTTTTTTGCTTTAAGAAAAAACAAAACAAGCATATTTAATTGTACATGTTAATTACAATTAATTGTATACTACCATATGATTAATTATAGTTCATATTCAGTCTACAAGTGTTTCTTCTGATTTATTTTAAAATCAAATCCAGTCCCGCCATCCAATTATACAGTTAAATCTTCACACAAAGCTAACTGCACAGCCTTGGAAGAGCTGTCACGTATCAATTAAAAATGAATAGTGACTCTTGACATTAAAGAGACAGGTATAATCAAGAGAATTTTTGCTGACAGGAAACATCACTTCAAAAAACACAAAGGTCTCAACAACTCAGTCTTTTTTAGTTAATGCTGACTATGAGCTGACCTCTACCCACACAGTAAGCACCTTCTAGGTTTCCCTCAAAATATTAATTCTGCTATAAAGTCCGAGTTGTTTCATCTTGCACTGTTAAGTGTTATCGTGATGGGAATGGTTCACAGATTTATTCTGAAATTTCCTATAGGTACTTCTCTCACAGAAATAGCAGCAGAATTTTTTTTGCATGTCCAAAAGCAAACGTACTTGCCCATCAAATAACAGATGCTAGTGGTAACAAGAAATTGGCTCTCTGGAAACTCGAGTCATTTAGACATGTGAAGATGCACTTGAACAAGCATTCAGGAAACCACAGTATAACATATTAAAAAGAGCAGCCTGAAACACTGCAGCCCTGTGTTGTGGCCAGGGACCTGCCTCCTGACTGACCTGTTACCTCCCACCAGGCTGGCAGTAACAGTGCAGGGCAGTGGAAAAACATCCTTCCCTCCAGCCTACACAGCCAACTGTACTGCTATTGGTGAGACCGAAATGGCAATTATTTCATTGCAGAGAGAAATGGCCTACTGTGCAAAGAGTTTAGGACTTAAATGAAGATGAAACAAGAGAGGAGGGAAAATGCTTTGGGTTACTGTTTCACGATTGCTTTAAGGGAAGCACACTGCTGCTCCAGGGTGGGAAACTTCTTGACACTGTCATCCCTTTCCAAGTGTCACCACCACCATCCACCACGGTCTGATCTCTGTGGAGGGCTCAGAGTAGCATCCCTTCACACCTGCTCTGCGGAGAAGGTACATTTTTTAAACTAGCCTCAAAATGCTTGGGGCATGGTCCCATTGCTGCTGGTGGTGGGGCAGTTGCTCCTCCCATGTCTCTCCATATCCCCATCAATTTTCCTTACAGAAAAATGCCACCACATTTGATCCTCATCTGAGAAGATGGGAAATGAAGTGCAGAGATGGGAAATTCAAAGGCTTTTCTTGGGCTATTAATCCAAATACCATTTCCCCTTCCACTGCTGCTGAGTGTAGCAATTAATGCCTATGATGGATGAGCTACAGTATTTTCACAGATATTAGCAGCATGCAGGCAGCATACACTGCTACATAATTCATCAAAAAATTAAAAGCTGTCTTTGTTTCATGTATTAATCTTGTTGCTGCAACTGATTAAAAGATGAGTTAGTTTTTGCCACTCTGTATGTAATCCAATTTTACTTGATCCCACAAATAACTTGTATCCAGAACAGCATTAACAGTCAGTTTTGCTTTAAGGAACTTGCTTGCTCACTCTCCCCTCTACAAAGATGCAGTTATGCCTTCGACTCCATGAAAGTGGGTAAAATTGAAGAGCATTAGCCTTTACCACAACCTAGGTTCATAAGCTGTCTAAACTGTTTTCAGATGCTTATATTTTTCAAGCCACCCTTCTTCAACAGGAAAATTTCTCTCATCTTCTCTGTGCCCTAAACCAGAGACTACCATTGCCAATTCCTTCCTTCTCCGAAACCTTAGATAAGGCAAATTATTTTTGAGATAATCAGGAAAGTATAATTCAACTTTCCTCATTCCAAGTTTCTTATTCCAGGATCTTGATGCAAAAAGAGTTGTTCCTAACCAAGCAGGTATATCATTCCCTGAAGGACAGTGCTGTGGCAAAGCTTTTTGTTTTGCTTTTAAATTAACAGTTAAAGTGATATACTGAAAACTAATCAGTTACACTAAACATCAGCACTGACTGTGCTATTTTTTTTCTTTGAAAAGCACAGACTTCAGCACCCTAGGAAATACAGAGTCTTCAAGTATGTGGACATTGATTTATAGTGGCTTTAGACAAAGTACTTCCATAAACACTCATTTACCAAAATGCTGTAAGTAGAGCTAATTAGAATTTATGTGCAAACATTTTAGATACTTTTGATGATCCGTTTTTACAGAGGGAAATATAAAATATGATTCTGAATGTCATTTAAAAATTTTTCATTACCATATAAATTGGTTTCTTCTGTTCCTCGAAGAAAACTGATTTTAAACCAAAATGAAATTATACTTGCTTTATTTCAAAATCTCAACTCCATGTTTTTTTTTTTTCCACATGGACTAACACTCTGTGAACACCAACTTTTTCAACACAGCAATCTGAAATAAAATTTGAACTTCTAATTTGGGGAGGAATTAACGCTACATTTACATATTTCTATCGCTGCAGACATCAAGGTTACTCTGTATTTTCTTCAGAATTTCAATTTATTTACATGATCATGAAAACTAAGCTCATTTAAATGCTGGCTCAGTCAGTCCCAAATCTTAAACCAGAAATTAAATTCGAAGAGATTTAAGAAAAAAAGGACAAATGGTAGGAGTTAGACTACCAACTCCGACCTGTCCTGGAAGTTGGGTCCTTTATTTAGTTTATACCTCTGAAAAACCTCTTTACCTTAATGCTACAGTAGAAAAATACTATCATGCTGGCTTATAAATATTACAAGTTCTTTAATTTAGGTATGGCAATGGAAAATATATTGTATTGATGACTCTTTCTATATTACCAGCCCTTCAAGTTGGAAGTTGATATTTTCAAGTACATACAAATAAATCATATTGGTGGTATGAACCAACTCACTAGCACTGGTATGTGTTTGTTTTGTCTATGCTGCTGTCAGTTCAACTGCGTATCATAATCACGTGGGACCTAAACAAGTCTTAAGCAAGGACCTAAAACACTTAGCTGCTTAAGTATATGGGATCCCAGTCTTGTATTTTACCATTTATATTTCACTAAAGAACACAGTAATCGATTAATGCAGGAGAGGCCAAAGGAATAAACCTCTCAAATATATATTGTGAGGGCATATGCTCCACTTCATCATGTGCTAGTATATATAATATTACAACTGGAGTAATTTTGGCTTCCGTGCTTCAGGAACCAAGAGCTATAGTTTGAGATATTAATACACATGTATCTATATTAGTCTCCATTTTTTAACTAGCTGAGAAAAAACAGACAAGAGTAAATGCACTTTTTCTTTTAGTTATGCTGTTCATGTTCCAAAAAGGCACAATACTGTTTTTCTCAATGAATTAATCAAAAGGGAATATTTAAAGATAATTTCACTGAAACAAAACTTCCTCATTCTGAATATATGGTTAGAAGAGGCAGCCAAAAGCTAATTTCAGAAGAGGTTTTTGAAATTAGGATAAGACAGCTGTGAAGCTGGCACACTCTAGGAATAAAGTTGATGCACAAGCTACACAATTGCTGAAACACTTTCTATAGAGAAAGTTAAAAGAAAAAAAAAAGGCAAAATTATGACTTCTAAATGCAATACTAAAGAACAGCTCTTCTAAAATTGTTAAATACCCTAAAATTGTAATTTCCATCCTGTGCAATTAAGCTCAAAATTCTCTCTCTAATGTTTATTCGCTACTGGAGGGGGATATTTGGAACACAAAAAAAAGTTTAATTGTATACTTGGCTAGAATACAAAGACTTACAATTCTGAAGTGAAACAAATACATGAAAATACATTTTCTATTTACTTGTGCACAACACATTTTGAACCAAAGTGCTATACAGTTACTACTAATGGCCAGAACTCAAACAAAAAGCCCTGCTTGATTTTAAGTGTAGATCAATAGAATTTCATTAATTTATGTGTATTTTAGAAAAGGTATCATTTTGACATAACTTGATGATTATGCTAACACAGCAAGACAGTGAATGTAAGGATTAGCCCCAAAGTGCATTCCAATCCTTTTACACAGCAAACCAAAATATTTAGTTAATTATTGCTTCAATATAATAAAATGATATTTTCTCTAGGGAAACAGATTCTTGGTGGATTTCTTCTGGCCAGATGTGTTTGAAATGAAAGCACCCTCCAACCTGATGTAAAATAATACTACTACTGTTTAGTATTCCAGTACTTTTGCCCTTGACCCCAACCAGTGATAATATATTGCTTTTCCATCAACAAGATTACTAGATCATAAAAAAAAGATTTCTTCCAATAGCAACATATCTTGATTATGGTGGAATAGCTGTGCTTTAAATTATAGTGTCTAATTAAAAGCTATCAGCTATTTTAATGCAAATCCATTAGGTTAATTTTATCAGCTCTTGTTCATATGTTAGAGTAGATTATCATTCTTAATGAAAATCTCCTAACAAAAAAGCAGTAGAGCTATCATAATAGGTTTCTATGTGAATAGTACACATCAATGTTTTCTTAATATAGAATACAATCACACATTATCACTTTCCAGCTAAAGCATACTGCATAGTCTTGAAGCAAATGAAGCAGAACAAGGAACTACAACTTTATAAGAAAGATAACCTTTCAGAGAAGGAAGTGGGGCAAAGCTATGGAGGGTGAAAAAAAGCCCAATTAATCTAGCATACACTACTAAGATCCCAAAATTTCAGCCAATAGGTCTAACAATCAGGGTTAACCTCTTTAGTATAGATAGTAGCTGTCACCAAATTGATTTAAAGTCTTTTAGACATAAAAATTTTGAGCAAAAAATCCCATGCTATATCAATAAAACTAAGAGCTACCATACAAACACCAGGCTATGTTTCTCTTGTTAGGAAACCAGCATACAGTCTCTCACTTGCAACTCCAGATTGTAAACACAGTTAAAATGTCATGTCAAGCAGCACTGCATAAATTCTTTCCTGCTTAAAGAAATCCAGCTGAATTAGAGAAAGCAAAACCAATTGCTAAAGGGCAACATCATACAGTATACAAGGCAGGTCAAGCTTATGTTGCTGGATCCCCCACATCTGCTGATAGGTATGTGAAGAAGCTGCCAAATGTTTTCTGCCAGGCTGCTGTGCTGACCCCACTGCTCTTCTTTAAAGGAGACCTGATTGACTGCTATGCTGACAGCAAGCACTAAGCTGAAATTGGTTATTCTTTGTTGTACGCCAAGAGAGACTGATTTTTCCTGTCACCTGCTGTGCTGAAGGGGAGCAGAAATAAAATCACAAACAACTGCACATGATGGAGGAGCAGTGCTCCTGCTTGCTTAGGTCACGTGCTGGAAGAATCATTTGGAGCATGGATACCTTGGGAGCAGCTCTGCAAAACCCGTGACACGGCGATGATGACAGCAGAAATCTAACTGTTCCCTTGTTTAAATCCTGTCCAGCAGTCACCTCTCTTGCTCCGTATGGAGACAAAAGTCAAAAGCCACAGTTTTCCTGCAGGGCTTCATAAATGAGCTACACTTTCTTCAACACAAATTCAGTGATAACATCTCCCAGTGACCAAAGGTGAAAAACTGACCTGACATTAATTTTACTCTTTGGATCCATCCAGCCTTAGACCCACAATCAGCTGGATTTAACATCTGAATTTCAACAAGAGTGTATCTGGAAGTTTAAACTGGGTTTGCTGCCCTACTCTCTATGAACCGAGAGTAAAGATGGTCATTCACGAAAGGCAGGAAAGTGAATAATGGCCAGTACTGTGTTAGGAATAATTGATTCACATTTTTGAATAAACACTACAGCCTAAAAAATACCATTGCTGCAGAAACTGAATGAAAAGACTGTCCTCCTGCCGATGACCTCTCCCATTCTTTAGGCAAGACTAACTTTCTTTTCACTGGAAATAAGTTTGCAAGTAGTTCTGCTATTACTATTTTGATCACGATTCATTAAAATATGCATAGACATAAAATTGCCTGACAAATTGATTCTACAATAGCTCAAGTGTCTTTAAAGTATAACATTACATTTATGCTTTTCAATTATTTATGGTTGATGGCAATTATTACATTGATTTGGGGGAGAAAGAGCTCAGTACCAGCCCACAATTAGATCCTAATTTATTGTTTTAGAATAGTTGCTCTTTGTTGATTTCACATATGAAAAACAACTCCTCTTAAACTGGACCAACCCATTCTCTGTGCTCTTTAATTCTAATGACATAATACTAGTTACAGCTTCATAAAGCATACATAAAACCGGCTATAAAGTGTCTGTGAAGAGCATCCTAGGATACATTTTATGAACTGCACTTAGTAACGCTTGGGAAAATTAGCCCGAGCAGAGCTCATGTCCATGAGAATGAAGCTCCAATACTTAATCCCATCTGTAAATACTTTCAAGGTGTCTCCATAGGGTGGACCACTTCTTAATATGTAGTACATTGTCTACAAGGTACCTCTACCTCTTTTATTTGCACTGACAGCAACAAGCTTTTCTGTTTTGCAACAACAAGACAAGAGCAGATGCTCACCACAGAAGTTCTTATTCTGGATCTGCTGGATGGATCAGGACAGGGGCCCTGTGGGAAGCTTTCTTTCAGGTGCAACAAGGGAAGAAGAAGCAAGGGCCAAGGCTTTAAGTTATCTGATCATTTCTACATTTATAAGTTAAGCAAGCATTTTGTACAGTGAAGCTCTGTCAGATACCAGTCACACACACTCAGAGACAGTCTCAGCACCCTCCATGTCCCAGGATGGCTGGAGGTCAGAAATCCCAAAGTGCTGTGGCAGAACTGTGTTGAAAACTTGTCTTGGTAACAGATTGCCCTTGCTTCACTTGCAGTAACACATTTCACTCACAGTCACCCACAGTGGGAAATTTTAGACTTGGAAAACCAGGATAATAGCATTTCATTATCAGCTAGCAAGTGTATACACTTCTAAAGAATTTTTAAAAGGTGGCTTCAATAGTTCACCTCAGCACTTTTGTATTTTACATTCATATTATTATACACTACTTTCCTGAAGGCTAAACATCTTAACCTCTTTGAAATGTCAACCTGAGTAAAGAAACATGTTCTGCCTAATTTGTCCTCATTTCCACTCATCCAAAATCCCATTAAACTCAAGTGTACTTTTTTTTTTTCCTCTCTCAATATTAATTTACCAGCAAGAACAGGGCGTTTTATCCCCAGGTGGTGAAAGCTCACATATGGAAATATATTTAATTGGTTTAAAGATTTAAACATAATCTCCTCCCGCCCCCTCCTCACTGAAATGGCTCTCCAATAACTGAGCAAAACACTCAACACAGTTATATAAGATGGAAATGCACAAGACTGCATTGCCAGCCTTAGAAAGAAACATTTGCAAGTGATTTTAGTGAAGCATTAGTGCTTTTGATTAGCAAGAATATCCACACACAGACTGAATAGAAAAAAGGTAAATTAAGTAATTCTGCTTTTTCCAAAGCATCCCCTGGGCACCTCTGTCCTTGGTGTGTGTGATGTTGTACGCAGCAGCCCTCCTCTCCTCTCCCTCATACCTGCTTTGCCAAATATTGGCACCATGGTTCAAAAGAAAAGGTCGCTGCCACATGCAGGGGACTCCACTGGCACTTCAGTCCCAAGCATCCCCAGAGACAGGGGGTGGGACAGCAAGGGGAGAGTGAAAGAGTCAGGCCAGATGGTTTTTCCTTCGTTTTACAACTGCCCCAACCACAGTCATTTTTCATCTGCCTCTGATACATCCCAACTCCTTCCTTTTCAGCTGCAGCCTTTACTCTCGTTTTCTGTCATCATCTCCATCACCTACTCGTAAAGATGCAAGTACTGCAGAAGAAACAGCATCTATCTTACCAAGATTTACATCATATGGAATTGTACGTATTAAAACAGAAATACAAGGATAATCCAAATACGTATCACAGGAGAAATGCAGTGGCACTTTAAAATAGTATGTTGCTATGTTGTCCATAGACCAGGGTAAAGATCAAAGTTTAAAATTCAGTTATGTTAATAAACTATAGAATATTATAAAAACCAAATTTTAGAAATGTAGAGCTCTTTCTCACTACATGCTTATTTTTTTGGGCAATGCACTCCTATTCCCCCACCCCTGAAATATAACTCATTAGTTAGCTTGATTTTTCTGCATAGCTATTTCTAAGCTCACCTAATTTTACTGAATTACTAGTTCATGGAAAAATACTGGAAGCAGGTTATCTAACAAAAATCAAACAAAATGACTAATCACTGCTGTTAATATAAGACACCAAACCAGACAGTGCTACCTCCTGCTCTGAACTGACACTGCCTATCCTTCTGCGACACATGCACATGATAACCCACACACATACTTTCCCTGTGTTATTTGCTACATACGGCAGTCAAATTTCATTTAATGTTACTTTAAAATAAAATCAACTTTCCCACTTCCATCCACATTATACACAACAATCACACTTCACAGACACACCTCCAAAGAATATTTGTAATGAAAAAGGGAAAGAAGAAAGGATTCAATGTGTGAATTACAGAAGCCAAAGCATAAGAATGTTGTAACTTAGGTTATTTTGCTGTTTGGAACATTTTTTTTGTTGTAAAGGGCAAACATGCAAAGCAATAGGATCAGTTTTCCAGCCCCAAGCTAAATTCCCATGAATTTACCTCTGACAACCTCTTCCACAGATTCTGTAGTTGTGGTAGTAGTGGTTGCAATACTGGTAGTTCTTTCAGTTGCCTCCTCATACTCTTCCTCTGTCTCCTCCTCAATTTCATCACCATCATCATCATCGTCATCAACATCTTCATCTTCGACAACGGTTAGCTCCTCATCTTCCTCTGGTTGTTCTTCCACTACCTTATCATCGCTAAATGAAGAAAATTATAATGATGTGTTAGCAAAAAAAATATTTCAAAATGACAGGAGAGAACATTTTATTCAGAAACTCTATGAGTACAGAAGCCCTGTTAGTACCTGTATAAGTACAGTAGTACCTGTTTCTCCATCTTGCTCTCTCACCTTTAAATAAAAAAAAAAAGCCACAATCGGGAACTCTGGAACATCCCAATGAGTAAGAGATCAGAAATGCTAAAAACCCAAAGTCAGTCAACATTAACAATGCAGTGAGAAAACCAGCAAGATGCCAGACTGAAACTCCTCCTTTTGCACAGGGATGGAAAAAGAAACCCATCAGCAATACTGTATTTTGACAGCTGAATAACACTCCAAACAAGCTTGTTCCACGCTGCCGTCAACTAATCAATTTTTATTTTGAAAGAAGCTCAAATTAGCACAAAATGTAGTCAGTTCATATGGCCATGGAAATAAGAGAGAGTCCCTTAGGGCTTTCTTACCCAGAGGCCTGCTGTGGACTACCTTTCATGCTGTTCACAGAGGGACTACTAAGTGTTGAACTGACTTAGAATTATCTACACTGCTGAGCTTTTTGTTCTGTTGTTAAAACAGTGCTGTGTGAATGGAAAAGCCACTCCTACAGGAAGAGCACACAGAGCTGTCTGTTTTCACAAAGAACATGAGACAGGCAGCATACATGATGCTGCAACTCAAGCTTCAGCTGACTGTTGCTAGTTTTCAACTTTGAGGTTTTATCTCCTGGTGTCTCAAAGCAGATTGTGGCTACAACATCGTCTTTCAGGATCTAACACTCAAAAAAGTAAAGGACCCAGTTTTGGTCTTCTGTGTGACAGCAGCACTTATAGAGAGGTGAAGGCCACACGGATTTCCTGATGAGGCTGCCATCTCAGCCAACATGCCTAGCTGTTCAGCACAGCAAACTCACCTCAGATGCTCTGCACCACTAACACAGCTGTACAGCTGATGTGTAAGGCCTCCATAAAAGACCCACTACCAATGCATATTAGGATGGCAACACAAGCAACCGTGCACTCACAAAGAAACCCCAATCTATTGGGCTAAACATTGTTACCCATCATAGTGCTCAAAATTCATATAGCTGCCTAAAATCCTCAGGGCTTTATTCAGTCTTGAATGATAGGAAGGAATACTGCACTTGACTATCAAATGTATTTGGTAGCTTAATATGTCAAGAATTTTCTGGGATCAGTCTTAATTTTGAATGATACACAGGCAATAAGCCAAAAAATGTACGCTCAGTTACTGCTACTGTTGCTGTTGAAAGGCTTCCTAACTCAGGGCCCAGCTGTGGCAAAGTCTCAGGTTTGTTAATCTAATCTTCTACTTGAAATTCACTACTAATAAGTAAATGATATTTAAATATTCAAACTTGCAGTGGCTTTTTGCCACCTTCATACACAAGCGGTTTTGCATCTTTTTCACGGCACCACATATGCTTGAACAGCCTTTTATCTGAAGTTAGCAACTTCTCTCCTTCAGCTCATTTCAGAGATCAAGCCTGTAATACTTTATTTTACAAAAGGTTGCCTACTACAATTTCAAAAGTGAACTCAGAACAAAAAGGAAAACAGTATGATCTTTCTTAATAGCGTGTTAACAAAAAATTAAAAAATTTATTGATAAAAAACTTGTATGCCACTGTGAGAGGTGACTTGTAACTCCCCCCAAACAGGGCCTGAGAGAAACAGGCCTGAGAGAAAAAAACCAGCTTGAGAAAGACAAGAGATGAGGGGGAATGGAGGCCCTTGAGCCAAGGAATGTCTCAAACACTCACAAGTAGCAAAACTACAGTTGCAAGGTAGACAGTGTGGAGTTTGCAGCTGACAAGGCTGCCTGGATATCACAGGATGCAGCTGGAGGAGGGACCCCTATGAAGGCAGGATGGTTCTGTTCTGGTGCACCTCGTGAAGTTTCAAGGGTCATCTGTCCAGTAAATAACTTTTGCTTCATTATCCATGAAATGCATATTAAAATGACCAGAATAGGCTAATAAAGATTAACACGATCATGTTAATTATTACATCATCCCATGAAACACCTTACTCCTCCCCGTACACGGGATATATAGGTATGTGGGTTGACCTAGGCGATGGACCCAAGGAAAGTGAGTATAAATTGAGGGGGTGGGTAAGGAGTGAAAGAGGAAAGAAAGAAGATGACATGAAGAAGTGAAGACGACAGATGCATCCCTGACGACCTCAGACAGGACCAACACAGGAACCTAGACTGGTGATCTCTGTTTCTCTATTCTATCTCCTTCCTTTCCTTTTTCCCCTTTTCCTTCGCTACCATTAAGTAATGCAAAGCATACTGTATTACTTGTCATAACTCGTTATATACTTAGCCAATTATTGCGTATCCAATTAGTACATTGTGGGAAATTAATAAATGTCTGGACTTGTCTCACCGTTGTCCACTATGTTGGGGATTTACGAATCTAAGTCACTTGTCTCCCTCATCAGAGCAGGACATGAGAGCCACAAGCCTGACTCTACTAGGAGAAAGCTAAGTCTCTATACAAACAAGAATGAATCTCCTGTTCCTTTCTCCCCAAAATATTTGGCCTCCAGAAACACAAGAGAGACAAAGTAATAATGAAGCCTTCAAGCCCTGGTAGGTTATACAAGTGGATGTGGTAACAGCTAACTTGCAGAGAAGTCTGAATAAGGGATGACCAGTTTCCATTTACATGTGAGAAAGACTGAAAAAGGAGCACAAAACCACTGGATTCTTCTTCTGATTTCTTCATTTCAAAGAATTAGAAATTTCACCACCTCCACTGTGTGGTTTTCCCTTGACATTCTAATTTCAGCATGTCCAAAATTTTCTACTTTTAGTAACTCCTTTCTGAACAATAGATTTCTTCCGGTTTTATTTTTCTTACCAAGTATTTCACCTTCTTATGAGCATGAATTAAATGTTATATGTACACTACCACCTTTCAACTGCAAGATTGAGGTGGATTTATAAATTCGGTATGTGCTTCTGATCTCCAGGTTAAGGTGCTTCTAGTATTGGCTAGCTATAGACATTTAAACTAGGCACACTGAGTATAAGACATGCTGATTTTTCATCAAGAGCAGACACCATATGCCTTTCAACATTAGAGAAAGCTGCTCTCTTTCTTTTACCTAAGCTACAAACATGGCATGCTTTAAAAAAAAAAAAAAAGCAATTATTTTTCCTCTTCCTTTCACATGAATGATCACTCTCAGATATTGGCAAGCTCATAAAGTTAAAAAAGGACAACAAATACAACCTAATGAAACAAGCAAAGGAAAATCAATTAGTCACATGGAAAGCCACTTCAAAAATAATTTGTATGCATGCATCCAACATCCATCTGTTTTTAGTTACACAAAAGCTATGTCAGTCCACAGCATTTTGATGGGAAATTCTCAGCAATCAAGGCCATTTTTTTTTTTTAGGGGGTGTGATAGGGAAGAGTGCAGGATGAAAGAATAATTCTCTGTGCATATTAGTTGGCTATGCCTACTGTTACAATGGGCCCTTGTCTCCTCTCCAGTAACTTACCAGAAGTAAATGCCTTAAGGTAGCTCCCACCTGCATCCCCTTTATGACTTGCTGCTTGCTGCACAACTAGATATCTGAGAAGGTAAAAAAAGCCAGAAGTGATGGAAGACAACAGTTTATGGGATCAGGCTCCTGAAAATATTCTAAGAAGCTTTCACAAAAAAGTACTGGAACATTCCTTCTACTGTTTTGATTACTGCTAGAAAAATCATATTTCTGCTAGCAACATATTCTGCAAGACTCAATCACACAGGTACAATTTCAGAGGATTATATTTTATTGCAGGCTTCAAGAAAAAGGAACAATAAAAACAGAAGCGCCTTTGCCTTAGATTTAGATATCCAAATGGAAGTAAGAGTCACAAGGTATGTTTATAGAATTAAGATGCCTGAAATTGGGCTTTAGGTCATTTCACTATTTAAGAGGTTTCAAAAACTCTCATTGTACAAAAGTGTGAAGTTATACTTAGGTTCTAAAACAGCACTCCAGGCTTTCTCTAAAGGTAATTATTTTCCCAGCTTTTTAAAATTATTATTTTATTTTTATTTATACAAAGATGTGTTAGTCTCCTCCCCTGTTAGTACTGTCTTTCAAAGAGAAAGGGCCAGGGAGATGAAATGCTTTACACTCTCTTAACAAGTTTCTTCTTGAGTGAAGCCAAATACCAGAAACTAAATGGACTGGCATTAATCTGGTAGTTTAATCATGCTCAGCTGTTCTGCACAGTATCACAGACCAAACAGCACAAACACACAACAGGCAGAGGTATATCCTAACAAGCCCTAACTGTAACAAGAGCAACAGCTTCACATTAGACATCAAAGCTACCCAACTAAGTCACACACTCCAAAGAGTCAATCACTGTAACCACGCTCAGCAGAGCAAACAGACAACAACCACAACTCAGAGGTCATGGTTATGAAATGGATGAGAAAAGCAACAATACCATGCAGCCCCTTAGCAGCACTTCTCAGGAGACAGGGGGAAGGAGTAGATCCCCCAGTATTTGTCAGTAATAATGGGACTTGGAGCCTCATGCTTGAAGATACAGGTTTAATATAAATAATGCCACATTTTATTGTGCATCTGTTGCAAACAAAGACAGTGGGTGGACTTCACATAGTATTAGAAAAGGTACTACATCTTCTAAGAAACATGAAAAATTATACTTGTTTTTGTTTCTTTGGATTTAACCACTGTTATCATCCTGGCTCTTCTTCAAAGAGCATGAATGCAAGAGGGACCATAGAGAACATCAGGGAACGGAATAAACATATTTCAACATTTGGAGTAAAGCATCAACCTTTCAAACTGGGACAAAACCCTCTCTCTTGCACAGTCTGTAGAGCTGTTTCTCCCTGTCACGCTAAATGTTCTGGTACCATTCACATTTCTCAATTAGCACCACCACAGTGCTGTTTCCCAGGCAGTGCATCTAACTTCTGCACACCTTCCACCTCAGTAATCAGTTTAAATCCACCATTTTCAAACAAATGTTTACTACCAACTGAATGTGGATACTGAAACTTTTCTCAAAAGTCTTGAAGTTTTATTTAGTAGTAAATATCAGGTGTGCTTACTTCCTGTGTTATTATTACATTCTACCTTCTTTGGTAAACGGGTATGACTCAATCTTGTTTCTCCTGGAACCATGATGCCTTGACAGCTTTTCCTGTATATTCCCTTGACACAATCCCAGACAGTGTTTTATCAGCACCACAGACTGCAGCATCTCATTTACAAGAAAATCTTGACATTTCGCCTTAGCTTTGTGGTGCTGGTGACAGGATTTTTCAAAGGCTGCTCAAAAATACTTGATACATTGATAAGTTCACAGATTTGTAAAGCCATATTATCATCTGAATTTAACAGTTCAGCAAAAAACAACGAAGGTAAATAAATTGTTAGGCTTGAATGCAGCCATAAAAATACTTGCAAAATACTTGTACCACCCCTTGCATGAGTATTTCTCAATCTCCTGCCAGTGTTGACTTCTGGCAAGGAGGGCTGGCACTTTCCTTTCATGGCAGACACAGAGGGCATCATGGCTTTGAACCTTCCGCTTCAACCTCCTCACATATGGGATAATAAAAATCCTTTCTCCCTATCATGGAAATGACACTTCCCTTGAGCATCCAAGCAGCATGCTGGGTCACTAATACAAATCATCTATGCTCCCCTGTGTGGTCAAGCAGGGTATCTGAAGTTGGGTGGTTTCAGCTCCATTTCCAATGCTGAAGACACACTGGGGTTCCAGGCAGTTTTAAGAGATTACTGACTCCCACAGAAACATACCAAGCACTCCAATGGGCATATTTTCTGGTTTTAAAACACATACCACTGCACAACTCTTGCTAGCGTGCACCTAAGCACATCATTAAAAGCAGTATTTAAACCACGGATCAGTAATGTTTATTTATTAACTTCCTTTTCTCAGTCCATCACTGTAGTAGGAGCTGACACCAATGTATTCACTCAGGAGAGTGCACTATCCTGTCACATTGTGAAAATAAAACTGAAAGAAAGGTCAAGTGAAGGAAAGCAAAAACTATGTTATGTCTTGCTGTTCAAGAAACAAGAAAATGTAGCTTCCTTTTCATATTCCAATAACCTGCAATGGTTACAGAGACAGAACACGCATGACAAGAACAATGGGTTTTCTTCCTAACAGTGTTTCAGAACTCATGGGGCTGCAGCATAAGCTACATTTTAAGAAGAGGCTTCTGTCTGCAACTATTAATTTCAGACAACAATGTGGCAAAGCTTTCAATTTAGGATAACAAATAACTATGGACTAATTACTGGTTTTGGAAAGTGGCTCATTTGTCTGCAATAAATGATCATCCATTTGGATGTATTTAAACCATAATTTTGCCAAGTAACTTGATCAAAAACGTACACTCCATCAGTGGGTGAAAAAGAATGAAAAGGTGTTCAAGACAGATATTTTAATATCTGGGAAAGATTAACATTCACTAAATTTTGCAACTATATTTTATTGCAAATAGATTCCATCTGGACTGTGGTTTTTACCAGCCACCAAGCCTGAGCAGATAGTTAGGGGAAAGCTAATTCCAGGAGAGGAACTGAATCAGCAGTAGCAACAAGCTGCTGACTGCCTAGAGAGCAAGGCCATGTATGTTGGCTCCAGACAGTCATGGGAATTCACACAGGAGATGCAATTGTTGCACATAACTTACAGCCTGTGCTCCTTCAACCTTACAGACCAAGACGATGGTAATTTATGCATTCATAACGTTTACTACCGCAGGTGCCATCATCACAGGTTCCGGCATCTTGTGCTTCAGGTTCCCAAAAGCACAAAACCCACCACCTCTCTACGGTCTCTACAGCTTTCCCAAATGAACTCCAAGAAACATGTGATGGGACTGGATTGTCAAGCATTCAGTCTGGGTATAGCTTTGCTTACAGCAGAAGATTAATGATGAGCACAGATATGTATTTATCCCCACGTATAGGAAATCTCCAGAGCACAAAGTTCTTAACTGTGGGAGTGGAAATGGACAGGTTCAACTTTCAACCTCTATATGCTTTAAGAGTTAATGCCTTAAAAGAAAACACAAATCAGAAACACAAAGGAAATTACAAAAGCAGTGTACATGCTTGGAATCCAAAGAAGATGAGTGCATGTGAGGTAGTCTAATTACCAGGCTTTTAGTTAAAAGCAAGTCAGAAAGCTAACAGATAAGGAACCAAACTCTCACTCAGAAAACCTGCACATCAGAGGCCTGGGTATTTTCTATCTAATGTTTTTCCAAACCCTACATGCTAGCAAAGTTCTTCTGACCAAAGGACAAGATTTCTCTGAACCGGGTTTGATCTGACCATTGCATTCCTCTGAATAATGATGATAATTAAACATGAGTCAACACAGAAACTACTTAAAGCTAAAAACTAAGCCAACAGTGCACTCTGGCATGAGCACCCACCTCACCCGATCTTTCATTATTTAACCTTTTCTTTGGTACACTAGTCAACGACAAAACTAAGCTGAGTATAGTAATTATGTATAACTTGAGTATCCAGGTAGTAAATTTAAACATGAACTACCGAAGTAATTTTGCATGGAGTAGAAGAAAGGAAGTCAAAACCAAGTGCGAAATGAAGATTCCAGCATTCACCTTGAAAGTCTAGGAGTAGGGGGCTATACCAAAAAGATATATTTTCCTCAAGTATGGGGGGTGGAGGTGGGCAGGGAATGGACAGGGTAGCAAGAATTAAACTGCGCTGCAGTGGTGAGATTAGGCACAGAATCAGGAAAGAAAGGGATTATGCCAGACCTCTAGTCTACATAACTGATCTTTTAAATGGCTTATTGGCATTAAAGTCCAGAAAATTACTGTGATTGCCACTGAACCGAAAGTCTGCTCCACAAGGTACTTTAGCAATGAAGTTTCTGGTCTATCTTAACTGACCAAAAGCACAAACTGCTTAAAACCTGCCTTGGTTATTTTCATTAGGGTTGGATTATACTAGGTTAGTAAATCAGGTATCTCATAAGAAGAAATAACGTGATATTCAAACACATATAAACACCTATTAAAAGACAGCTAAACTTAAAAACTCAGACGGGCACCTTCCATTGCACAGCAAGTCAGGACAAGCAATTCGTATCATTTAGCATTTTTCAGACATTCGTTTTGTCACTTATAATTATTTTCCTTTTGCTTTCTTTTACTGAAGAGGTTGCAAAATCAGGCTCTGTGAGCCTGATGACACTGAATAAATATTAAATTCAAAATCCTGACATCAGAAATGCATTAAGACTGAATGTGATGGAAGATGGCAGAGTGAAGGTCACCTGCACAGCCCCAGCTTGAGAATCAGCAGAAAAATCTGTATCTGTTACAATACATTTGTTTCCACTGAACTTCTGCTGTACTCAGAATGGACTAATCAGTATCTCTTTGTCCAATCTGCTATCCTACAGCTTATCTGAGGCAGACTGTCTGAACGCTGTACTAAACACAGTACTTGGCCTGTTTGTGGAGTTCATCATCTTGGTACCCTCACACAACAACAACTGCGTAAAACTGGAGGAATAATTGTTTTACAACCGAGAAAGCAAACACAGAAAATACCAGAAACATGCAATAACTCTGTGTGTTCAATTTAAGATACCGACTAAGATTCTTTAGAGAATGTGACATCTAAACTGTTTAAATACAGCTGCCACCAGCAGCAGCTGCAAGAGGCCAGGACTTCTGCAGAGAAAATTACCTCAATTCATGCAGCCAGAGGACAAAGGAGCACCTTTTCTATCAAGCTTTTTATGGTAGCCACAGCATCCCAAGATGCAGACCACCTTCATGGCAGAAGCAAGCATAGATCCAGTTCTCCAAGTCAACATTTTACTGTTTTAACCTTTTCTTCGTCACTCAAGTCAAAATTTGAGTGTTATTTTTTCCTCAGCACTGATCAAAATACAGATCCTATGTGAAGAAACTGCTTGTCATCATGTACCCAAAGTCAAAACATTTGTGTTCAAGACTAGAAAACTTTTGTGTCAGGGGGAGAAAAAAAAAACCTAGATTTTTTTGCTCTTTCATCCATGCATTTGAAGTGTGTAGCCTTTGTTAGAAGGCAAAAAAAAAAAACCCCAAACCAACTTATTACAGAAAATACTTTACTATACTGTGCTGTTAATAGCATGGCCTCACAAGAGGTGGAATTCTTAAATTCCTATAAGCCACTGCAATGCTGAGGTCTTATTTCTAGTACAAAAACTGTTACATAGATCACTGGTAAAGGTAAAATAGAGCAGGAACTGCTGGATAACTTTATAGAGGGATATCCAGCTACACATCCACCGGCACACAGTCATGCTGGTGCAACACATTGAAAAACCCAGCTGTAAATTTCTCACTTTGCATTTTTTCATGCATTATAAATAGTACAGCACTTGAAATGGGGTGGTATATATCACGATGTCACAAGAACTTCTCAGAACATGTCACAGACGTATCAGAAAGGTTTCTTGAGTTGATTACTACATGAACATACATAAGGAAGCTTTCTCTCTCCCCCACATTTCAGTCATTACAAGTGACAACTTAAAATTTTTGCTTATGTAATTTTTGCCTATTAAGGTAAACAGGACAGTCAATGGCTCTGTTTCGTGAAGTCAAAAAAATGTAACCCTTCTCTGCAAGTCAACCTTCTACCTAATGAAAGCCTGGTTATCTTCTACTTATCACTTCCTCAATTAGATTAATTCTCTCTACCCATAGCCTCATCCATCACTTCAGTTAATGCTTTATACTTAAATGGTGATTGGATTTGCCAGCTCAGCATCACTGTAATTACCTCAAAGCAATGCGCTGTTTCATCAGTTCCGTGCTAACATTACTTGTCCTAAGAAATCCAACACTTACCAGTCTTTCTAGTCATGAATGCTCTGGTGTTTCTGTGCTTTCTGAATTTTAACAACCTCCATGTTAAAAAGGAAAAACAGTTATTAAAAATATATAATGAACTACAAAATACTGACTACCAGCCAACATGAGAAACAAACCCAATTAATGTAACAATGTGAGACAATATGCTAATATCATATAAAATATGTGAATAGGACAAAACACTTCAGGAATTATCCAACATAGGCAGTAACATTATGCCTACAATTTGGTGATGCCTTAGCTAAATTTATAAAGAAAAGCAATTTGGTTTTATCATTAAAATACTTATGACAACACAGAAGTTCTCAGGAGAAACTGTACCTTTAATAATGTTTTAGAACAGGTATAAAGCACTTTTTCAGTTTCTAGCAGTTCTACTACAAATATCAACAAGATAGGAGCTTCTGACCAATTAGCTGAAATATTATATTGCAAAAATCAGAACACCTACACTGTCTCCTCAAATAAATTCAGTTTCTCTAAAATACGAATTTAGAGATGGACAATTGATGTAGTGCAAAATTTACCTATTTCAATAATTGGTGTTAACCTATACTGATGACAAACTTCAGAAGAGGGAGGAAAAAAAAGCAAGAAAAGCTAAGCAAGTTTGTAATTCCTGTTGTTCGTTTTAGGGCACTGACTCCCAATTAGGAACAATTTGTATTAGGACAGCTGATGGGAACACCACCTCTCACCACACCCCTCCCTGCTCCTGTGTCACTGAGCTCCCTGACAAGCAGACCCTGAACCACAGCAGTAGGCATACCACTGCTGGCACAAAGTTCAGTTTTCCGTAAATTTTCAGGGGTATGAACAGCCTACAGCTCAGTCTGTACAGTACAGAAAAAGGGAAATGTTGTTATCCATCCAAATGCAAGTCACTTCTTGCTTCTACGACAGAGCCTGCGGTGCAGACCCTTGGTCCAGCTTCATGCCTGGTTCAGCTGTACTGGCTCAAGTGCTTGGGGAGTAGGGAGTGGATTTTTGGTTTTAAAGTTTTGCTTTTTTTAAAGAATTATTTAGGAGATTCTCATTGGAGCATTCCTCACTGAAATTTTAGAAACTGACTTTCTGATTTAATGAAAAAAAAGCTTACATGAAGGAGAACTTGTTGTTTCTTTTAACATGAGTGACAAAATGGCTTGAAAACAGATGAATACTCATGACATTTTTTTTTCCCCCCCTCCAGTGAGCATGTTTCCAATGAAGAATTTAGCCTTGGCACCCTCCCTTTTCTTGAGGAATAACACTTTTTTAGCTTTAGAATAGTGAAAACTTGATTCAAATGGTTCTAGATAACCCATTTCTACATCCTTCAGACAAATCTTTTGGGGTCAGAGCTGGACTTCCAATTAAACCTCAGATTTTTGGCTCAATGCTGCCAGAAGACATTAACAGTAAGAACAATGGGAGAGAAGGAGGAGGGAAGAATGGTCAAGAAACACAGTGTCTCTACATACTAGACACAAGTATGAAGAAGTTGAAGGATTTAAGTAGCAGCAATAATCTCGGAAAGATCTGGTCCCCTCCCCCTGATTTCTGCACCACCACCACTCTATATCCAGACACCGCTGAGGGCCTGACTCTTCCTCAGACATGCAGCACTTCCCCACCACATGGGGCCTGACACCCCAGGGTCCATGTGGCCACAGCAGAGGTTCACTCCAGGTGTCAGAAGCCAGACTCCCTGCAGTATAATTAAACCAAGGACAGCCAGCTGCTGACAACATAGGGTTGAAAGCCTGTCCCATTAAGGCTCTCTGGGGATGTAACATAGAAACCTCTCTTTGAAATGGGAAAAGGCAATGCATTCAACATCACCATCTTAATCCTCCTAGTTTTGCCAATTTTTTCCTCCATGTTGAATGTAGTTCAAATGCCAGAGAGCCTAAAGTACCCATCAGAGCAACAGGTAAGGAAGATTAGAGCATTTTGTTACTTTTTCTTAATCTCCCTGGTCAATTAATATGCCTGGGTCAAACAGTCCCCTAAAGGTTCTTCTTTCAATGTTATTTTTCCAAATACCTCTGAAGAGATGAGCAGAGGAAAAATAAGGGTGAGAGGAACACAGGGAGATATAATGGGGGGAAATGGGGCAAGAGGATTTCATGTTTTGGAATGACCTTGTTGACAAGACACCATGAGCATAGAGAACACTAAAAAACTGTCACGCTGTAGCATTTCCCTGATTTCACCTACATTCACATTTAAAACAGCAACAGCTTCCCAACTCTTACCTGCATTAACTCTCCCACTGCTCTGTCACATAGAGACCCAAAGGGAATTATACAGTAGCTAATCAAAGCTACACTTGCAAAAGGAAAGAGAATTTCCCAAGTATAGAAATTACTAAACCCCATTAAATTTGACTGACTTAGGCATTCTTCATAAACATGTGCCACAGGCAGACATCTCAATTGCCTGTCTGCCTACTTTGTGCCAAGGCAGCAGTGACACCACAAGAACTCAGTGTGTTGTTACATCAGGTCAGGTCATTGTATGACCGTGGCCAATTTAAACACACCTTGTGACAGCCTGATTTAATGACAGCACTCTGGGGAATTTTGATTGTAACTAATTTGGTGTTGAGATTAACTTGCAGACATTTCTGAAGGGAAGACACTAAGTAAAATGTGTGTTGACATCTTCGTACCACTTAAGTCATAAAGACATAAGAAGAGGTAGAAAGCTAAATAAATGAAATGTATGCTTCCTCCACATCAAGTGAGGATCTCTAACAAGTTACTCAAAACAATTCTGTCAGGCCCCTGTGAGTCCTCTTCCCCAAATGCTAGAACAAGACTGATAATTAAAGCATAAGGTCTCACCTGGAATCAATTCAGCATAACAGGCACATATACAATGCTCCTTCCACCATTAGAAAAAAATGACATTTTAAAAGCCTTTCAGGATTTTTTGGATTAGACTTGGAGGAGGCAATTAAGAAGAAAGTTATTCCAAATATCATTGACAAAAAAAGCTCTTTCTGGAGTCAAAAAGGATACAGCACTTTTTTTTTTCCCCCAGCGTCTGGGAGATGAGCCCTCATCCTTAAGCTCAGTCTGGTACAGGGTTGCAAAACCAGAGAACAACTTGATTACCATGCTATATAGCACATTTATTTTGGTTTCACAGATGCCTAATTATCAGCTCAAAGTAGACTGCACCCTTTTGGATTATTTATTGTAGTAAAAAACCCTACCGTATTAACTGTCCTAATGGCAAGTAAAAACAAACCATAAAATTTCGCTTGGCTTAAGTTTATGAGAAACTGTAAACCAAATCCTTACAAAATACACTACTCCCTACAATGCTACATTTACAACACTACCTAATCATTACATCAGCTTGAACATATGTTTTATACACCGAATGAACAAAATTAATTTGGCCTAACCTGCTGAGGGAAAAACAATGAGAAATCAAATCTCCTGGTTTTCACCTTGAAAATATATTCAGATTGTCTAGAAAAATGAGACCTGGCTGAAGTTAAGGCACCATCTTCTGCTCCTGAGCCATAGGACTACTTAAAAAGCTTTCTGTATAACCCTCAACAGTGAAACTTATTGTGCCTCAGTTTCCCTACTGCAAAAGAAGGAAAATTACAATAGCCAGTTTCCCTGGTGGGAAGTAGAGCCTGGGAAGTCTCACACACGGTGACAGGAAGATGAGGAGAGGCATGTTTGACAGAGATGTAGACAGACAAAACCTGGAAGTTTCCGTCTTGGCCATCACTCCTAAAGGTGTTCAACGTTGGACACCAAGGACACCAAAGCTTCCAGCAAAAGACCAGGTACAGGCAGCAGGACCACAAGGCTGTGCCGAGTCTCAAGGGCAGCCAGAGCTTGTAGGTCACTTGACTTGAGTTCTAGCTATGCAGGGAGAGCTCTGCAGCTATACTGAAAGCCAGCACCTGCATCTGGCTGTCCCTCAGGCAGTCTTCAAGGTAAACTTTAATTAAAGGTGTGGATAACAGCAAGGAGCACCACTGCTGAAAAAATACTTGTGAACTCTTATTAAGAGTTATATGCTATTTCATCAAGATGAGCATGACATGACACAGTTTCAAATGCATAGGTGGATCCTGCCTCTTGGCCTCATGAACAAAAGGGGGTATATCACACCCGTCACCAAAATACAGCCTTCCTCCTTTCCCCAAGTGCTGCCAAACAAGCCCCACCATGAGGCAAGCCACATCCTTTTACACCCAGATCCAGGTGGTGGTCAGATGCTGGGTAGGAAGAACGTCCATCTGTGACAGCACCACAAGCCAAGCTGCAGTGGGCTCCAAAACAACTGGCAAATCAAACACAGGAATTCTCCCAAATGAGCAAGTGCCCCCCTTGAAAAGAACAGCATGTGTCTCATGATCTGGAGTGCACCCTGTGTGTATTAAAAGCCATCAACTGGAAGACATCAACAACTTGCCCTCAGTTGATCAATGTCCCAAGCAAATGCTATCATGATTCCTGATCAAAACACTTTGATGGACACTTTTCCCAACACCATACTTCCTCCCTGCCCAGAGAGGGGCTCCATGAGCCCAAATCTCCTCTGACACAGGGCTTTGCTTCAGAGCTGCTGAGCAGTAGGGTTGATGTTAGCCAGTGCATGAGCTACCAGCACCTTACTGTGTGAAAGTAAAAAGTCACACTGAAGATGGACTTAGACACAATGGGATGTTAAATTCTTTGGAAGGCTTCAAGATGAAACAAACATTGCCAGTGTGAGATCACCCATTTAATGTAAAAAACAAAGACTTTTTTAAGCACTTCACAGATGCTTTAGTAGCAGAGAATACTGGGAATTTCGTATTAGAAAAGTGTCCCCTTATATTTCACTTCCTTTTTCCTCCCTCCTCCCTCACAATCAGCTTAGGAATAAGGCATGTATATATTTATATGCACACAAACATATGCTGATATATGTATAGATACACACACAAAAATTTGAACTACCACCTACTGCTGCATATGAACCAAGTACTTTTTTTTTTTTTTTTTTTTTTTTTTTAACATGACTTTCAAGAGTATTTCTGGCTTCAGTACACATGGTTTAAATGCAGTCGGGAAGATGAAGAGGCAGCAAGAAATGAGTGAGTCAGTGTAAAAGAATTACAGATTACTTGTCTCTTCATCTGCAGTTGAAGTGCAAGTGCCCCATAAAAGGATCCTTTCATTTTTCTTTTCCATGCACTTCTATGGGAGGGGAGGGAAAAAAACCTATCAGTATTTGCTTGGAACTTCAGAAATGGGTCCAAATGCAATTACAGCTCCTGTTCCTAGAGGATACAAAATTTATGAAGTTATTCTTGAACTCATCTCTTCAGATATTAAACTGCTTTATGATGAACAAAACAGACTAGAATCGTAAATTAAATGTTCAGTGACAAACATGAAAAAGACAGAAATAAATGGGATATCTGATTTACAAACAGAACTGTGTACACCCCTGTGAACTCTTATTTAAAAGATTTTAGGAATATCTGATTGGATATATGAAAGAAGTTTTATATCTACATATTCATATATAGGTATATATAATAAATGTAAGATACATAGATAAGACAGGTAATAGGTACGCAAGACAGATCTATGTATCTATCTTGTGTGTGTGCGTATATATGATGAAAAAAAGCAAATTTTTCTCAACTGGAACAAGGCGTACACTAATTCCTTATTCTAAGAGAACATATTCCAGTGAAAACCTAAAAGAAATATACAGAAGTGAACACAGCAACAGTCCAAAGATTCATTTAGAAACCCCATTGAAAGGATTATAAATTGTGACACTAACAGCTGTTGGAAGTACAAGTCAGAAAAAAGCCTCAAGGTGTCAAGGTGGAGGATGCAATATCGCTTGATGTAGGTTTCTTGCCTCCAACAGTCATGACCATTAATTCCTATTTATGAGAAAAAACTGGAAACTACAATGAGGAAGTATTTATTTTAATTAAGCTTATTCCATTAGTCACAAAATAACTCCTCCCTGCAATGCTTACTGATGCTTTGTTGGGGAAGATTTAGATGCCCACCATGATTTCTAATTTTCCATTGTCTTAATGCATCTCTTTGCACCACATTACAGCAATTCAAGGTCTGTGCTTCATCTCGGCACTGTTCCTGAAATTGTTTCCATTTGGATTATTAAAAAGTCCAGACATAACGCAAGTCAGAACTATTAATTTCCAGCATTATTCACTCTGTTTGGTCCCCATTTATCTTCAGGGTTCTCCTTGAAATCACTTGTAATCTGCCCCAAGTTTTGGATTTTGTATAGTATTTGTAAAAGATGCAGTATCATCACCTAAGAAGTAGAAAGACTGCATTAGCACAGTATGAATTGATGGAAGTCTAGGGAGCACAAACAGAATTTGAACACTGTTTTATGAAGAAAGCGATCTTAGAGAGTTGCTTCAATTCATTTGAAAGGATACAACTTTGTACTCTGTTCTCAGGGCTGCTAGAAAGCTCAAGAGAGGGATATTAAAGGGATATGACAGCACCAGACCTCTCAGTTGCAACAGTCATAACCCATATTTGGCTCAGAATTAGCCTACATGCACAGGGGATGTTAAAGGGTAAAGACAAGCATGGTATTTTCCCATCCACTGCTGTCTTGCAAATAAAACCTCAATACTCCATCTTAACAGCAGCATATTAACAAAACTGTCAAAGGCTAGATATTAAAACAGATTTTCCTTTAGATCACATTTAGAAAGTAAGTGTCAGTAGAAATATATTCTTACAGTAATAATGGCATACAGCTAACTCCTATTATGAATGAAGACATTTCAAAACCTCCAACGGTTATGTTGGCTGAGTATCTGCTGCAGTACCACAAACTGAACATTAAGCATCTTATGAGTAGAGTATTTATAATTTAGTTGTCAAAAAGTATGTATTTAAGCATTTTTGCAATAAATATGACAATACTCCTCATTGAAGAAAAGATGAAGGCATCAAAAGCAAAATAACTGTACTAACAATAAGCTTTTCTGTTGAAAGTTAAAAGTAAGCGAGTAGAAAATGCTTTCAACCACTGTATGTGCAAGTTCACATACGGAGCACTGACTCTTCCACACTGAGGTCTTCTAGATAGATTTTTGGCATCTTTAAAATGGTAATAACAAGTCAAAGGGTTAAAAGTCACTCTTACCTTCCATCTGCATAGTCTGCATCTGCACCTCCCCACCAGACATCTGAATCATCATCTTCAGCATCAGCTGAGTCAAGGTTGTCACTTTCCTCTGCTAAGGGGCAGCAAACAAATTCCACACCACGAAATTTGTCAATTCCGCAGGGCAGCAGCATGCCGTAGTCATGCAAATTCATACTCTTCTCACTACAGGACTACAGAAAATAGATAGAAAACAGTAACAATATTGCCATGGAGGAAACAAACAAACAAAAATCACAGACCTTGAAAAACATAATGGGCTGCATACTGCCTTAGGAGGCTGAATCTGGTCAACTGCATGAACTCTGAATTTTGAAACACGATTTAGAGTGGTCAAGTGTGCATTCACTACCTACATTATAGGCAGCTCCCTATACATATCTGCACGACCATTTTAAGTGGCAAGCTCTCCCTTCCCCTGCCCTTGATCTTTCCCAGCATACAAAGACTTTTCTCCTCCCATATATGTGACAACTCCATATCCTCTTGTCTAAAATCCTCACAGGATCTGCCTCATAAGCAGAAAACCTGAAGACAGAACAGTAATGTGATGCATTAATCCTGATCCTGATGTACTAATGCTATGGAAAAGTTCATTGCAAAATAGAATAATATTTAAAATACCTGTTATACTGGAAACACACTATATCTGGTCTGACACCTTTGCCAGTACAGCACCTTCTAGCCTTATTGGGAAAACAGTCAGTTGTGCATAATTATACTGTGAAGATATAGTGATGTAGGACAGAAAGATATAGTGATGTAGGTCAGATGAAAAAAGTAAAATAGTTCATTGGTGCACAGTGACAATGTTGTTCTCAGCTATGCCATTCCAAATTTGCAAGTATTTAAGATAGACTAAAATTTGCCTGCATGAAGGTTGATGCCTTAAACACTTCATTTGAGGGGCAACTGTATGATTCAAGCAAGAAATGAAAATTTGAGAAGCTGATGAGCACATTTCAATTTTGATCTCCAGAAAGTGGGATAACATACAAACTAAGAGCTTCCAAACAAAACAGCAGCCAGAAAGCTTTTTGAAGCTCATCTCAGCTTTTATTCCCACAGCCTCTCTACATAAGGACAAAAATGTCCAAAATGCATTAGCAATTATAATATTAGGTTTATTTCTGTTTTCAGTAAAACACTGCTAAAGTATTAAAACTCTGCAAAATGTCTTCGGCTAGTCCTGTGTCCTATCAGCTCTCCTACCCTTTTATGCCAAACTACACATTCTTTGAGGCCTGTTTGACTGTTGTGAAGCACCTGGCATATCAATATCCATATTGACGATGATGATAAAAGCAAAGCCTAGGCATTAGTGATCAATCTTTAGTTCCAGAGCAGCACTAACACAGGAAGCTGGAAGAGGCAGAAAACATGGTGGGTGTGTGAGTGGATGTGAAAAAAAAACCCCAAGCACTATGAAACAGGGTCAGTTTTCAAAGGTCAACATTAAGTATTCAATAGTGGACTCTGATGTGCTCAACAGAGTGACTCCTATTTCTTACCTTACAAAACAGAACAAAAAGCCATTCACTCAAATATTCATAACTACTGCTTTTTGTTTTCCATGTCACTGTTATATTTAAACTCATCCTCAAAAGAGTGATACAGCTCTAAAGAAGGGAGGCAGGAAATTTTAAGACAGATGAATATACCTCTTTAGCAACAGTATGCCAGTGCAGGTGAGTTTCACACACATCCATCCTTTCCTGGTGAAGGAACTTGCACTTGTCTGGTACCAGAAGGGCATCACTCACAAACTCGCCCACTGAAAGGAGAAAACAAAGTGAAGAAAAAAAAAAAATAGAAAGAGTAGATCATTTTGCTTCCAGTACCTCATCCTGTTAAACCTTTAGCAAGACATAGGTCAGCTTTTGCAAATGAGTAGCAGGGTCTGTTTGCAGATAATGGAACAGTTTCTAAATGGTGCTTCCATTATCATCTTCTTATAACTTTCCATTTGAAAGTAGCTCATGTCTTTGATCTCAGAGATGTATTAGATTATGAAACCTTTAGCATAATATGCTAACTTCCATATACCCAGTGTATAACTTGCAGGACCCACTGAAGATGTGTGTGGTGCACATCAGAAATTACTGGATGCAGCTGCTGGAAGGGGAGTGAAGAGACAGAGAGGGACATCTACATTCTGCATCTGAGCAGCAGTAGAGAGAGGGTTAGAAGTGCTTCGAAATATTATTCCCCCCCCCCAAAATCTGACACATTGTTTCAAACAACTCAAAAATGTTTCTGCTGAATTACAGCACTAACAGCAACACAATCCACTTAGTTATTGATGCAGCCTATTTATTGAAACCTTGTTTCATCAGCCAGACAAATTCAGGTTAGTCCAGAAGGTTGATGAGCAAGTGGAGCTCATCAACCAGGGAACAAGATGATTCATGGATCACCTGAGTATCCGGTCAGATCAAAGTAGGGAAAAAAGGCTTTCTACCGATGACATAACTGACCAAAGAGATTGTGCTGTCTTCAGCACACACTATTGAATTAAATAATGCTCACAGCGTCTGTACTGATAAATAAGAAGAAACTCCACTGATAAATAATATAATTTATTAGACTAAAATAACTGTAATTATGTACAGTTCTGGCATTACAGTTAAATAACCCCAAAACATGTCAAAGATATTTTTTTTTTTTTAACAGAAAAATTACAGAGTATTTTCGAGAAGTCGATATACTGAACAGACACTGGATTGTGAAAGCACATGACTCAGCTGGCACAAATTATCAGCTCCCTGAAGCACTGTCTGTAACCTCCAAAAACCTACAGCCTGTGTGTGTTAAATGAATGAACCAAGGTGGCCCAGTGGCTGCACGCATGGATGTAGTAACAGGTTAATTAATCAAAATGAGATGACTGTGAGTTTACTGTTCAGTAAAGGGTCATCTCAGGGAGCTGATGAAATGGCCCTTGAGGCTTACAATTAAAAAGTCAGTTTTAAAAATAATCAACACCCAATTCATTGGGAGAAAGCAGAGTTCAGCAAATAGATGTATTTTGCTAATCACCAAGATGTCTATTTCGCATAAAATTCCCTCCTGTATTTCAGTGCTTTTGATCTGAAGCCTTTAAAAGTCAGTCAGTTAGTTTACTGGCTAAAAAGGATTTTGTTATCTTTATCCTTCAATGACATACTCTAATGCCTGCAAATTATTAACAGAAATGCCTTGTAGAGGTGCCCAAAACAAGCTTGCAGAAGTAATGAGTTAAAACACTTTCTGGTAACCCAAAATACAAAACCTACAGCTTCTGTTAGCAAAGTCTATGATCCCAGTGGTATCAAACACAAATCTTTCACTGAGATTTGAATAAACTTGCACCATTTTTTTAGCTGTACTTGTCTTTATAGGGGACCATCCTGCCATATATCGTAAGACACTCAGTACATAAGTGGTAACTGCTAATGCTTCGATTTAGTCAAGTACATGAGCACTAAGCAAACACATGGGTGTTCTGCTGAAGACTCACAGACTATGTGGACTTTGCTCTTCTAAGACATATAACTTCATACAGAACTGCAGTTACACTTTTCTGGCTGTTCAAGCACACAAAACATTCAGAGTAGATTTTATGACAAACATTTCTATGAAACAAAACAAAACAAATAATCCTGGAATGTGTATTACTCTGGCAAACTAGATCCGATTTCAGAAGTTATGTACACAAGGATGTGAGCAAGCTTGTGCCATCTGACTTCTGATATGCACAGGAGTCCAAATGCAAACACACCTGATGATCTCTGCATGAAGCTATTCCATTTACCTTAACACCCTATAATATCATCAGAATATCGTGTCTGTGAAGTTAGAAGGCAATTAATGGTATACCTCATTCCTGAAGAAAATAAGCCTACATCATTATAGCAAAAAGTAACAAGTATGGATGTACCAGAGTTACACCCACCAAATGTAAGATGGAAAGCTGTATGTCCAAAGTTCTGGGCAATGCAGCCTGGGCTGCAGTGTCATTAACAGTATGTATCTGTAATTAATTTTAAAAAAATTAGATTTCTGAGTGTCTGATTATATCAACCAACTCATATCAAGACACTTAAAGAAATACTTGAACATAAGGTAACAGCATCCTCACAGTAACACAAATTCTCATTTCAAATGAACAAGTTGCCGAATTTTACAGAAATAAACAATCCACTGGAACAAGCTCCCTTCTAGTTTTCAGAAGGAAAGGAGCTGGAAAGAAGGTTCGTTGTTTAATGTAACATCCCAGTACATAGAATTATAATAAATTACTTAGGGTTGTGAAAACCTGGGCAATAGCAATCACTTACAACTTTGCATGTGATTCCTATTGCCTTCAATTCAGTTTTTTATTACAAATAAAATTTAATTCTGCTAATTATTCACACATACACAGAGCTCATACCCTGGAAACTTTTTTCATTAATTTCATTGTATTTATGACTGAATTTTAAATGCAAAGCTTTTGTTCTATTTCTGTTGTTTTAAAAATTAATGTTCAAGTGGCAGTTTGATGAACTAAATTGAATTCACTTGACAACCACAATGTCTATTTTGCCTAGGCTAGTCTAACAGAAACACAAATCCATCAGAAAGAAGCACTTCAAACACTTTGATTTGCAGACAAGCTTCTACTTGTACCACTCCAGTACATGTTTAACTTTCAATGCTTCTGAATCATAAGACTTTGAGGATTCTTTGCTTTTTTTGAACAAGTAACACATAGACTACACAGGGGAAATAAGCACGTGTGAAGGGAGAGCAATTTTGTGCCTCCGAAAAGGGGGGGGCAACGTGGCTCTGAAAATAAGGGAAAATTGTAATAGTTCTTCTGTTTGTCAGTACAAGCCATGATTGATGTAACTATGCATCAGAACGTTTTTTTGACTGACATAGCATCCCAGCCCAGCACTGGTTATTCCCACTGTCAGGTGCTGGGATTGCAACACATAATTCAACTCCAGTATTACTTTTTCTTCTAATACATCAACATACAAACTTGCACTGCACTGGACTGTCTTCAACACAGTGTCTGCGAGGCTTAAGTTGTATGAGCATTTCCACAGGTAGCAGCACGGCCTTAAAAGCCTCCCTGGCCCAGTGCTCATCTGTTGCCCTTACAAGCGCCTTACCTCCACTACCTCACCACCTACCCAGCTCCCAGTAAGCCACAACTAAACCATGGCCACACCACAGACAGAAGTGCTTGCAAAATCTGTATCAAATCCACCAAAGGGTTGGTATTACTATCACCACCAGTACTGCCTCTGTTGGGCTTACATTGATCACTTTTTCCTGTACTCTTCAGCATCTCTTGTATTTTGATTACAGCTGTACATCTGTGCTCTGCTGAGTTACTCTAATAATAATCCAGGATGGCACAATTTGTCTTTTGGTGAGCTCATAAATCACTAAACTCCCTCAAGTGATCCAACACACAAGTGTAATAGCTACTTGTTTTCCAGTAGCTGCATTTCCACTCTTGCAGGGAAGGGCAGGACAGAACCAGACCCCTCTGGTTTGTGTGTTTCTGACCCATTCAGAGAAAATAGCCCCAGAGGGGAATTCTGAGTAGAGATCACATTACCCCATTAAAAAAACACCACCCCATGCCTACCACTCATTTAGCTGAAGATTGACAATTTGCCGCTTGCATTTTTGAAGAGTTGCTTGTTGCTAACTCAAACCTATTTTTTTTAACCGCAGGTCTCCACAATTCTCCCCCCCCCCCAACACGTCAATGCCCAATTCTCCATTATGTTTGTAGCAGACCTTCAGAATGCGCCATCCTGGTGTATCACAATGGGATAGCAGTTCACGTTTTTCAAAGACAGTTTTGCCAGAGGCTATGATCTCAAATTTTACTACAACATAATTTTATATCAGACAAGCACAACCTATTCTCTGAAAAATGCTCTTGGAATGACAATAGATTTTGTGCTGTAAGACCAGAATTTCTGGTTCAGAAATTTCATTTTTCAACACAAAGATGAAGAGCACTAAAAATCAACCTCTAATAAAAGAATTGGGATTATAGTGAAGGCAACTAATCACACACGCTTTTTAATCTTCTCTAGGAAGAAAAAGGCTCAGCAAGTGGGCATGCTCGTAAGAAGATGACTGTCCTATCTGTTTAATGGCAGATATGATGTCAGGGCGAAGTACTTAAAAATAAAAATACCACACTGTGTGAAACAGTCCTGATCAGCAGATTTTTCCATCCACTGCATAAACCAGATGAGATGTGAGGATCTATACAGCACTGCACAGAAAGAGAGCAAAGATAAGATGATAAAGGTAATAAAACAAAATCCATGACAAAATGAAACACCTGCTAGCAGATGGTTAGGATCCCAACCAAAACAATAAGCATGTTCAAATTATGTTCAGAGGAGTACTTTCAAACAAAGCCTGTGCTAAATTTTGCATGAGGAGGCAGCACACATGCTGAGGCTCTAGGACTCAAGGCTTCATTTTCCATGTCACTGACGAGAACAAGAGCCTTGCTGAAATGAATTTACAAGCTCAAGTGCTTGCACCATACATATTTGAGAACCTTCAGAGAAATGTGTTTTTTCCCTACAACTTTGCATAGATTATCCCGAGTCATCACATGCTCAGCACAGCACAGCAAGGAGCAGATCAACCCTGCACCTTTCCCTGTCCTGCTGCTGTGGGGCTTTGTTCTGCCCTGCTCCCAGGAGCAACAGCTCAGCTCCTGCAACACCTCTACTATCCCTTGTGTCTATCCAGGCACAGTTATTACATATTATGTTACACACACACAATTACATTTATTTAAGCAGCCATATCACTTTAGGTGCTTTTACTAAGAGCGATGTTTATATAAGTCTTCATGGATGATGCTTTCTCTTATTTATAACGTCAATAATTAAAATTTAGCTGCAATCTACATTGAGTGCAAGCCAAACACACTGGCCTCAGTGCAAAGAAACAACACTATTGAAAATGCTTCTTTTCTTCAGAAGTCCAGAAAAGCAGAGAAGATGTAAAGCACTTTAAAAATGTGTTTCATTTTTCAGTAAAGTGATTCAGTAAGCATAATTCTCTAGTACCATACTGAACCAGTCATTGTGTACTTCATTATTTTAGACTCAGTATTTACAGATGAAGGAGAGGCTGTGCCTGTCAAAACCTGGTTTGAAGGAGGGTTTGCTGCTCTGACAAACCCCCGGGGATGGATGCCTGCTCTGGCCCACAGCATGGCTTTCCTCTGAACTTGGGCATAAGACATGTTAAGCCAGACCGTTAAAGTCCTTTAAACTAGACTGAAGATCTTTAATAGCCTAAAGTAAACAAGGGATCTGTAGATTTCTCCAATTTCAGATTTAATTTTAAATGGAAGTTTAAAAGGTGTTTAGGAAGTATGTAAAAGCCCACATAAAGGTAATTTCTACCTACACCGTTACTTATGAAGGACTACCAATCTTAATACCAGTACCCAGCTGGTTACCAAATACCACACTCCCAGTAACCTTCAAGCATTGAGAGCATCATCGAACAACACTGAAACGGCCACTAGTGAAGGCCAGGTTGCAAAGCAGCTTGCATGCAGGGACACCAGTGGGGAGGCAGAGTGTCCAGCACTGCACCGCAACCCTGCTAGCCTTAAAAGCTCAAAACCACCGCTCTTGACCCCAGCCTAAATGCCAAAGTTAGAGGCCTCTCCCTAAAACCCATCCATCAGCCAACAAGAAAGGCAAGGTGGTGCTGATAAAACATGTCTATGTCCCAGCAGCTTAGATCACCTATGTTTTGCTAATGAACAACAGGCTTAACTCCTGCCTATAAAACTGCACCCAAAAATTGCTCTGTAAGAAAACGGTCCCCACTCCACTGTCTTATCTGTAACCTAAGGCATGAATTTCAGTGAGAGACCCATGGCATGGCAGATGGACAGCAATGCAGGCCTGAATTTGAAGGGCAGGAGCAGAAGTGACAGCATAACCTGCATAGTCACCTCTGGGGTATGAGGTGGGAACAGCTGCAGCTCTTCTGTCTTCCATAGTCTCAGCCAAAAGCAACATGGACCCCATCAACACGTCTCTGCATTGACCCTTTCATCCTCAAAGTTCCAAGAAGTTATTTCCCATAACTATAGCTGGAGTTTATTATTTTTTTGAGCAAAGCCATCCACTGTGTTTTAAGCATCTAAAAGTAAGTCCGGTGGTTCTCCAACAGACATTTTCACAGCATCAAAACAAATGCCTATTGCTTTAGTATTTTTTTCCACTTCAAAGAAGTCCTTGAATGCTTCTGTATTTCTGCTTTCAACCAAGCTTCAAAAAAAGAGAGTACACCCACTAAAATGTGGTTTATTGTTCTGTTATTTAGCATACATAGCAACAAATACACACCAATGCAACATCTCTCAAGTAAACCACCTCCTCTATTTATTAGGCTACAAAAGGCAACAATTTGGGATGAGCAAAGCTCTTTTATTAGATTAAAAACTGAATGGTAATTCTAGCTGTACTACACCTTACTGTCTTCATGCTTTTTCAATAATTTTGAGAAATCATGACAATTAAGCTACTTTTCACAAACACTGCGATGGCACACAACATACAACCATGCTTTGGACACAAGATCAAGGTAAAAGAAAACCCACTGTAATGAACTCATTGGCATCTAAATATCTACACATACACCTTAACAAGGAGCTCCTATCTTGATATACCATGTGTTCTACTGTGATTTTTGGGAAGTCCAAATACCTCACACAAATTCTGGAGTGGAAGGGCTAAAATCCTTTAGGTACAATCCATCCAAGTACACTTGTCTGGATGAAAATAATGAACTATATACCAAGAAATATACCTGTAATTCATGATGTTTACTATGTGTTCATTTTCATAAGGTACCTTACACAAAAACCGGTTATTCTCAAACCTTCTTCCTCCTTCCTCTGTAGCTCTTTGATCACAGACCTAAATGGAATTTCTGCTCACTTTGCGACTTTTTTGCCTGACTGCATTTTCTGATAAAATTGTCTTACTTTCCAGACAGAACACAAGCATCATTTATATTTGATGCATTATGCCAATAATGGGTAACATCTCTTTACATGCAAGATGACTCAAATTCACATCATCACACGCTCTGGCATCTTTATGGACAAAGCATATAAACATTCCTTAAAGGTCTGCAGCACCTCAACGGTTCACTGAAGCATTGAGTTCATTTACTTCTCTCCTTTTCTCCACTAGTCTCTCCCACCTTCAAGGAAAAAATCTTGCCAGGAGTACAGAAGATGCCTCTTCTGTCCCTCTCTTGCTCATTAATACAATATAACAGAACTGTGCTAAAGCACATTACCCCAGCATCCTGGGTTATATCATGTGTTGAGATTCCTCTGCCTGCCTCATCTTCCTAAAAGGCCCATAAAGTCAAAAAACACCCTCCCAAAACTTACCAGTATGAGCAGCAGCAACAGTCACCCCAAAAACACTAGCTAAAGGGGTTCCTCTTCAGTTTGCCTTTTCTAGGCACCAACCACTCACACTAGCAAACTTTCTTGCTCTGTGCCACAAATCAAAATGCTGCCTCTCTAACATCTTTTACTGAGAAACAGGCCCAGAAGCAGGTGCAAGTCCAGCTCAGGAAGTTTAGAAATTTCAGGACTGAGTTGCTCTCCCTTCCAATTCCTCAGTGCAGTGGGTACATCTGTGAAGGTTCTGCCACAAATGAGCAAGTACCTGTTGCAGACACATCCCACATCCTTCATCCTAATTATATAATCCTGCCTAACTTCTTGGAAGTAGTGAGTTAGGAAACAGTAGGAATAATAAAGTCTTGGTATGTCACTCTGGATAACTTGACTCTGTCCTGCCTCAGTCACAGAGCTCCTACATGATGCTGCCCAAGCAAAAATCTCTTCTCTTCCTCCCACACAGTGCTTAATTGCCTACTGCTTCCTTCCCCTCTCTTCTCTGTAGTGACAGCAGACTTCTCAGATTCACTATTTACTTTTCAATCCATCATCACAGCAGTCCCGTGTGATAAATTTGTAGCAGGACATGGTCAGCTGCTCTGGAGTGCTGGTGAACACACTGGGAACTGAAGCTTAGCTACTTAACAGTGGGAAAGATTATAATGTGAAGGATGCCACCCATGAGTACTTACTGCAGAGTCATTTGGTGGTTTTTTTTCTGAGCAGGGGGGATTTTTCTGGGGATTTCAGGTCCCATCCTAAACTGACAGAAATACATGTCTAGCTAAAACAGATCGTCTGCAGAGTTATATAAAGATCGGGCAAAGAAAAGACGGAAGGTGCTGAAAATCAAGGTAAGTTAGAAAAGACTGATTGATTCTGCAGACAGCATAAGAGAAGGAACTACTGGGTTCCTCAGGAGGACAGATAACCCAATAATTTATTGGAAACTGTTTGATCTACAGAAAACAGACGGTAAAATTTACAGAACAGAATAATCCTGAAAAAAAGAACACTACTAGAAAACTTTAAGGAACAGATTTGAAGTGTGAAAGGCTTAATGAGACCATTTTGTGAAGATTTAATAAGATTTTGTCAAGATTCCCAAAACAGAATCCTAGGACAGTGAAAATTATCCTGGGGCACAACCAAGAAGAAAGAAAGGAGTAATGAAATAGGACTGTGGTACCTTCAAAGGTAAACAGCACTTTACAAAAAAGTATGTGCACTCAGGCTGTTTATACAGTACTGTCTGGAAGATGCAGTTATATGTCTGTCATTACATGCCAGCCACCATTCTGTTTGAAACACATCTGTGCAGCTTTTTACAGCAAGCTGCAGTAAAAGGAACACAGAAATGTTCCTCGGAGCACTGGCCACCTCAGCCTGGAAAGGAAGTGCAAGGGACAAGAGATTAGATTATCTTGACCATCCATGCCCTCCAAAAGTTGTCATGGATAACAAAACCTGAAATGTTTTCTTGATAAATATTTCTTCTCCTTCCAAACAATTGAGTTCTTTTTCATCCACACTGAAGTGCACACATCCCTGTCAAGTAAAGCAATGTGTGGGTGTAGGAGTGCAAGGAATGGAAACGAGGGAAAGAAAACCAAAAGATTTCTGAATCACATCTCATATGCTAAGGACTTCTTACTACCAGAATGGTGCAACAGAAAAGACTCCAGATATTTAGAAGTGCTCATTTTACCAAATAAGATTCCCCTTGGTCTCATCCTCCTTATTGTGACTGTGCTGCAATACAGAGCAATCCTCCCTCACACAGTGTTTAAAATCCACCAAAGGCCTTTTGTTCTCCAAAAAGTATTTTGGGAATTGGCTGAAACAAAGGTTTTCTTCTTCAGGAGACATTTTTTCCAAGAGCCCCTTCACCAGGGGACATATGCACAACACTTTCTGGACTCACTAACCTTGGAAGGTTGAAGAAGAGGAAACAGGAACACTATCCTGGCCTCAACATACATATGGGTGCTGCATGTGTTCTTGGTAAAGGGCCACCTATCACCTCAAGAAAGGGCCCGTTTCAGTCAGGACAGAAAAAGATCATTGGTACACAACCAAAAGTCTTATATCAGAATCATCAGTCCAGTGTTGAGATATTGTTAATACAAAAGAAACAGGGATACTAAGAAAAAGCTGCAAGTGGGGAGAATTACTTGGCTGAAATACATTCTTTTCATCATTTTCAGGCTCTTTTATATAAAGTACATTTTGGTATTTTTGTGTGCATCTCAGTATTAATAGCTTCCTGTCTTGCAGTCTTCTAACTTTTCGGAGATTCACTTTATTTCTTGTACTCATGTACTAAAGTCCTCTCTCAATTATGCATCTTTTCATGACTGATGAGCTCCTTTACAGTTCTGCTCACATCACTGCCATGTGTGACATTCAATACTAGAGCATGGCATGAGTCAAGCACCAAGCAAATACCAAAAAAGACTGTCAAGGGAAAAACTGCTTGTGGAAAGTCAGCCCAGGTCACTCATTGATCCTTGTCCAGTGTCCTTGGTTCCCCACAGCAGGTGACAGAAACCAGCAAAGCGGCATAGGATACCACTCGGTCACACTTCCCTTCAACTGGTCCTCCCAACTCTTGCTCCTGCCACTGGCAGGGGAACCACCTGCCTCTCCCATGCTCTTAATTCATGAGGAGAGCTAGAGACATGTGTGCCAGGTATTTGGCAATCACAACACGGAAAGAAGAATGGTAAGGAAAAGTTGAGGAGATGTGATCTCATTTTATAACACAGGATCAACACATACCCTTCCTCAGACAAAATACTTCTTAATTTACAGGAGCTTTTTAGTTTCAGGTGTGAGTGCTGGACCTCTTCAGGGCTATCTCTTGCACCTTAAGTTTCCCCATCAACAAACACCAGTAAGCACTAGTTAGACAAAAATAAAGAGAAATAAATCCCCCTTATTTGGTTTTAACTATTTTCAATTTGTATGTTAAATACTTTATCTAAAGCAGGCGAGTAGTTAACCATTCCCAGGCTTATTCAAGGCAACATTCACTCTTATCTGTACTCAGTAAGATTTTAATGAAGTAGGTTTTACAAAAATGTCGAAAGAGAACAAAAGCCATCAGCTTTTAAAAAATAAAATCATTAAGAACCCTTTCAGAAATTACTAACAAAATTGCATACCATGATTTGACATATAAAGATCATTAATACTGCAGGACGCATTTTAAAGCTCTTCCTTATATTTAAATATAAAAACCAAATATAATTTAATGATATTTCTCAAAAGGGGCAACATTCCAAATCTTAAAAAATTGTATCTTTGTGAATCTTATTTTTACCCCCAGCTACCTTCAGGTTTTTACAAGTTATAATATGGCTGAATTTCAAAACAGATTATGCTTCATAAATGCTACCAAATGCAGGAATTTTAACACTCCTGATATTAACATCACATTCCGCTGCTGTCGAGATGCACAACAAGCTGCATGTCGGTTGTTACTGTTTCTGCTCCTTCTCTCCACAGCAGGCAGCAGACATATTTTGCAGCAAGGTCTGCAAGTGCAAATCTCCAACCACTTTTAAATTTAGTGCTTCCCTTCTGGTTGAAGTGACACAATGCACTTCATTACATAAAATGAACTCAGAAAATGGACTCCAAAATGGAAACACAATACAGTAAGAAGTAATTGAATTAATTCATCAATACCCTATCTATTCATACTAGTGACTTGCTAAAGACACCAATCAAATGGTAAAATGGTATAAAGATAGGATGCTTGGCAAGAATTCAGTACAACTGGGACCAGTAATGTCACTGTGTTTTGCATTATTATATGAGATGTTTCCCATGGGCAACTCCTTGTAACTGGGGTAAAGCACTGGGTACTGGGAGTAAGGCTAGAGAAGGCCCCAATAATCACTGATGTTTAGAGGGAGGAATGATCACAAGCTATAGATAGGTTGAAAGAATGAAAATGCTGCAAACACCTTTAGCGTTTGGCCATCAAAAGCCATTTCAAATACTAGGATTACAATGAGGAATTATACCACCCTTTAAACAAGGACATCTTTACTTCAGTAAAATTTCAGGTTTGTGTTTTTTCCTCCTTCCTAAACAGCTTCATACTGTATACTTATTTATAAAAATTTTGATTCTTTTTACTTCAGCAGTAATTTAATTCAGTTGTTGCTTGCTCCTTCTCTTCTGGCAAAGAACAAAAATCTCTGACATGAAGTTCAGGCAGCAATTGTTTCTGCAATAGCACCTTGTGCAAAGGCTCTGATGAGTGAATAAATAACTCCATAAGCAGCAGCTGAAGATCAACTTGCTGATTATTAACCACCTAAGCAATCACTTCCCATAACACTGCTGAGCTCTCAATATTCTTTGCCAAGACCAAACTTCCACTCAAATCGTTACCACCTGTGGGTGAAGGACTTTGCCATGTTACCAGCAACATGGGAAAATAAATAAAACACTTTCCAGCTTTGCAAAGTTCACAGGTAACCAGATTAACAACTAGCTGACAAATTGCGGGTTTGCTCTATACAGAGAAAAGCCTTTACTAATTTTGCAGTAAGGATGGCAGTGTGCTCTGGCAGCTGCTGGGATGGGACAGCTTGGGGGAAAGAGAAGAGCCAACAAGGAAACTACAAGATAAGCAGTCAGGTAGACTAAATGCAACGTTACATTGTGCATTCCGCAAGCATCACTTTTTAGAAATAAAAAGCTACTTATAAGCAATGGACAACTGATAAACACTGTCATTTCTTCATGTAATAACAGTTCTGAATGGCTCGTTACTCATGTTTTTAAGTATTCGGGCAATAGAGGACCCCCTGAAATTTGTCTACAACTATCATTCAGAAGCTTCAAGTTGTTTGATTTATAAACCAGATTCTGATACATGGTTCAAAGCAATTCCTGACTGATTTCCATATCTTTGAGAGATCAGAGAATTTGGGGGAGGGTCCTGATGTCTGGAGAATGGCAGAAGTTGCAACCATACTGCAAGAAAGATGCTTCAGGGAATTACAGTCCAGTCTGCCTCACTTCAGTTTCAGAGAAAATCATGGGCCAAATCCTACTGAAAGCCATTTTTGGGCACACGGAGATAATGATTTGCAATAGCCAAAACAGACTTAACAAGCGTAAATCATGCTTGATCAACCGGACTTGCCTTCTAGGATGAAATGGCAAGATCAGTGAATAAAAACAAAGCAAAAGATACCATCTACCTTAATTTTAGCAAGGAATTAAACATCATCTCCCTCTTGCAACCTCTTTTTATCCACATTGGGACATTGTGGTATAGGTAGATGGACTACTAGTTGGGTGAAAAACTGACTGTGCTGTCAAGCTCAATGGCTAATGGCTCATGGTTGTACTCCCCCTGGAATGAAGTAACAAATAGATACCTCAGGGTTTCATTTTGGCACTTGTTTTGTTTGATATATCTATCAATATGGAGGAGAAGATAGTACATACCCTCAGAAAATCTGCACCTAAATAGAATTATTCACATAAGAATTTTGTACAGGCTGTCATGGTTAAAACTTTTTCTTAGATACATTGCTTGGACTCCATTGTCTACCCAAGGCTTCAGACCACAGCTAGTGAAAGAGTTTCAAGGTGACTCTCTCTCAGAAGGGTCTGCTGGAACAGGGAAGGTGCTTAAGCACTTCTTAGAACACAGCTGTTCTCACTTAGAAATCTGAACCTGCCACATTAGAGAAAAGGGTCAAGTGAGCTGACATCCCAATTCAGCAAAACAAGCACTGTGCTTTAAGCAGTACTTCAAAAAAATTAGTTTTGCCAAATGAGAGGCAACATCAATGAGTTCTTCAGAAGGTTTTCCAAAAAGGTGCTCTTTTACCCCATTTCATCCCCAGCTACAGTTGCCATGAGATAAACAGAAATCTTGAGAGAACAATGGGACATTGGAGGGAAAGAAGGGAGAGAAGGGGAGAGAAAAGGTTATCATCTACTAATAACCAACTTCAGAAAGGAATGCTAGGGTACAAAGTTAGCCCACATCTCTTGGTGTGGCACACAGACCAAAACACAGTGAAGACACCGTTCATACTTTCTCCTGTGGAAATTGCGGGTGACAAAAAGAGGAACTTTGGGCAATGAGCAACCTCAGAGGCACCTTACAAGCCGTATTGCTGGAAGAGAGAGGGGGGGGACAAATGAAAAGAGGTAGCAACTCAAAGCACTCAGGAGGCTCAAAAAGGTGTTCTCCCACTTCTCCAATGCCCTTAACTAAAACTAGCTGGCCTCAGCAGAGTGCATGCTGGTTTAGAGCACATTTTTCCTTAAGAGCTTTACCCCAATAATGTACAAAAACCTGCCATAAATTGATTCTCTTGTAACAGACCTGATAACAGTAATTGTACATAGTCAACTGCTCATGTATAATAAAAATGGCATTAGAGTTTAACTTGAAATCACACCTTCCATTTTTATTAGAATTTTAAAATTCTTGAAACACCCTTGACATAGGAGACATTTTGTAAATTATGAGGGCAGTTACATAACTGAAAATTGAAATAAAACTTTACAGCTGCCTATCATTTTAGAGAGTTTAACAAAAAAGAAAGGTATATGAGACTTTAGTATTACTCCTTTATGATATGCCATATTAACTTGAGGGATCGTTGTTAGTTAATAAAGGAGAACAAAAGGAGTTCTAAAAAGGTTCTGGGTAAGCTACAGAAAAAATGTTAGATTAAGATTCAATCAAGTTTTAATTTAAAAACCTTGTTTCCCTAACTGAGAACAAAGTGACATATCAAAATATTTATGATTTATAGAACAAAGCAAAGGACATGTGGAAGGGAAGTTCACACTTTGACTTTTTTCCCCAAAATTTGAAACAAGGTAAGAAAAATAAAAGATTTATCACTTCAGTGCTCTACAACAGTACAATGACTGATTTACACATGCTGTTTTCTATTTTCAAATTCAACCCAGTATTTAAGAATATAAACCCCAAAACAACTAGCAAAAAACCACTCTGGGTAGCCAGTTTCACGGGCCATTGATAAGCAAGGGAGCTTGCATTTTCAAAAAACTGTGAACACTGGGAACATTGTTTTAGATTAGGCCAACCCAGTTCAGTGCTTCTCAGAAAAAATGGTGGCTCTGTGCTCTCCTCACCCCACAGGTCTGGTCTCATGTCAGCATTACCACATCTGTGACCATGCCATCAGCAAGATCAGAGAGCTGGATTTTGAGACACTACTACTGAAAGGCAATTTTGGGATTATTTATGTAGTCAGCTTGGCTCAGATTTCACCAATACTGTCTGCTAACTGATCTTTGCTGAACTGAGATGAGCTGCAAGAGGAGGGCAGCAGAAAGACAAACCTATATCCTTCAACCTCTGAATGCTTCCTCCAATTCTGCTCTGGCAAAGCATTCATAGACTGCTATTGGCCAGACTGTGGCAGTACAGGCACCATCAGAAGTAAACCCTGCCCAGATGATTTCCATTTCTTCCCAGACTAAAGAAAAAATACCTAATTCAATTGAGTCTAGCCAGGTTATGAAATGTATGTAGCACAAATTGCCTGGTACACAGGGAGCCAAATCTGAGGTCAAGTACAGAACTCGGAAGGGATTTCACTGTAAGAAAGAAATATTCCTGAAGGTTATTCTCCAAAGAGAACTACTCGCACACATTATAAAAAAGAAGTCCACGGTAATCAGAGGGAAGGAGTCTGCCCATCGCATCTGGAGTACAGACTGAATAAACAAATCCCAGAGAACATGTAAAAAGAAACAGCTCCAGCTATAGGATGTGCATGCTGTTGATCATCTCATTTGTACTGTCAGGTGAAATACAGGCTTTTCAGTCAGAAGGCATGATGCTCCTGTGTTAAGTATCATATAAATAGTAAGGTAGTCCTTTTCCCAAAGGGTTTGTAATCTGTTGGGTGGAGCTGTAGTCACGGGGATACGATCATAAATAGTGAATAATCTTGTAACAGATTAACAGCAGTCATGAGGGGAAAATAACTTGACAAAATAACGACTATTCAGAAATTGCATCCTAGGTTAAACAGTAATAAAAAGATATGAACACACATCATACGTAAGACTAACTCAATGAACAGCCAAGGAAAAAACTAAAATATAAACCAGTTTCCTTCAAAGCATGGAGTATTAGACTTTCTAAGAAGCAGACACTGTTTATGTATTCACCTGAGTACCTTCTGGAAAAAGTAGTGGAAGCTGTTACTACTACATAGTTAAAATTAATTTATGTTACCAAAATTACCTTTGATATCAAGTTGTCACAATTCAATTTTCTGTTGACCTAGTTGCAATGATCTGATAGATAAAAATGGGGTAATTTAAATATTTTACACATCAAGAACCTACTGAAAAAGCCACTGGGATTTAAAGATCAAACATATTAATGCAGAAAGTAAATAATTTCCAATAATCATGATCCTCATTCATTATCCCTAGCACAGTTTTTGCTATCTTTCAGTATTTCAAACTGAACAATTAGAAAGCATTCTTACTGGCCAGGTTAAGTCTGGAACTAAGATACAACTCTTACCTAAAAATTCCACATATTTTAGGTACACACAAAAAATTACTGAGTAGAAGCAAACAACAATTCAGGACTTTTTTTTTTTTAATTTTATTTTAAGGATAGTTGTATGTGCTGAAGTGATTTGTATTATCTTCAGGTTCACATATTTAACTGGAACAAATTCCCCTCTTCAGTTCCCTTAGTGATAATTAAGAAAAATTTCCATGTGATTCTGAACATGCTGAAAAACCCTACTATTATTTCTCAACCTGGAGGTCAGTAAGGAAGTTCAGAATGTCTGAATGAAGTTTAAATTTGTAGCAAAAGCAAAATGCAGAACTGCTCATACATTCACTAATACACATGAAACACTCATGAGGAAAGACTATACTGTAATCAGTAAATCAGCATCAATTCTTCAAGCTAATGAAGTATTAAAGTTATTATCTTTAATTTTGTTAACAAGCAGGCTGTGGGTATTATTAAGTATTATGCTGGTATGATCTACACATAAATAGATCAAATCTAAGAAGTTTAAAACCAATCTGGTCATCTGCAACTGCTCTACAGAACCAGATTTTTCACTTTCACGATTTTAACTCCCCCTATGCTGGCATGTTTCTTCATTTTTAACCCAGTGAAGGCACAAGCAGAGAAGACTAGTCCCTTCCAGATAAAACCAATTCAAATCTTCTTGTGAAGAGTAAACAAATAAATGCAAGCATAGGATTAAAAAAAAAAACCCAACACACCCAGACAATCCCATCAGATCCTTGCTTTGGTAAGTGAATGCCAATGCATTTCTACCCCGGATACTGCATTTGTCCTTCCTTTAGCTTCCTGTAACGAGGATGAGCAAAGTACAGAAACTCGTGATACCCCTACACTAACAGGGCCAGACAAGGCTGGCAGGCAGATGATGGTAAAAGGGAATTAACAGCTAGCTCCAGAGAAGACAGAGTGCCTCTCCACCAGTGGCCCCCCAGCTTCCCAGAGCCAAACTGGTGGTTCTGTGGACCATCCACCCCAATCCTGACCACTTACAGCCCTGCCTGACCTCCACAGAGCTTTCCGAGCACAAGAATCTCACACACAGTCAAAAAATGGAAGAGGGGTTGAATGGAGGACTGCTAGTTGTAGTCTACTCGGCTCTCAGTTTTCAGGGCTGTTGACAAACCATGTGTCCAAATTTGAAGGGCTTCACAAGAAGCAAAAAAAAAAAAAATCCTACCCCCCCCCCAAAAAAAAAACCTCATCAAAAGTAAGAATTGAGAGAATTTGGGACAGTTCTATTAAAAAAAACCACCAAATGCAAACTGCATGAGAAAGTTCTTGGGTTTCTGTTGCCACTGATCTCTTGAGAAGCATACTAAAAAACTGCTTGCTTTTCCACTTTCAAGGAGAATCTAGTATCTACGTAGATTCATGAATTCCTAGATGCGTAATGGATGCTTCATTCTTATGAATCGTGTATAAACATTCTCGACATATTTTCCACTGCAGAAGTTTTCTGCAAGAAAATCAACCTCTGCATCTGAACACAAAATCTCTCCTGTTAGAGTAGTTTTTAGCATTGACTATAAGCTTTCATGTGAAAGAGAAAGCAACCCAAAAGAAATTTCTGCTTGCATGATAAAGATGCCTGTGATTGTGGGTAAGGAACTGGAAGTGTTGAAGCATGTTTGACCTTCAAATGTCAGCATGTTCATCTTGCAAAGATTGCGGATGTTTACACAAGCATGAAGTGCTGTAACTCTTTCCCCAGGGACACACTCTGAGCACAGCAATCCATCCAGTGGGAAGACGGCTGGTGTCATCCCAGCACAGCTCTGTGGATGCAGCCCTACAGCCGCTGAATCCCAGCTTGCAATTTCATGGGAATGCTGCTGGGTCCGAGCCCAGTCGACGTGAGGCCGTACCTCTCCTTCATCCCGAGGCTGTCAGCGACAAGGTCTGATGAATGAACGTGTGCTAGACCTGAGCGACTTCAAGCATGGCCCTGTAATGCTGCCATGCCTCCCCTTGCCAGTTATGGACAATTTATCCTTCGAGAGCGGATAAACGCTGAGGCACTACATTGTCACATCTCAAGTACTCACTTTGTCAGTCCTCTTTGCCTGAAGGACAATGTGCCCTAAACCAGAAATACTTTACCGAAAATTAAGCAAGTTCTTTCATACACTTACTGAAAGTCATTCTGCAAACACTTTTCTAAAGTTAGAGATAAGCTCTCTGACACAAATTTTCCCCAAAAGCCAGGCTATCAACTAGGAATTACAATGTAAGGGTATATTTATAAACAAATATATAAAGTCTCCTAATGAAGACACTTTCACAGAAAGACACTTAAATCATTAAATACATTAAATAAATTGCCTGCCTAAATTAAAAAAAACAAATATGGAGATCAATTCATACCAGCACTCTGACAACAAAAAACTAATACACATAATGTTGGTTACAGTACATATATATACCTATTTAAAAAAAACCCTGTTGCTGTGGTAAACAAATTAAGAACCATTTTACTGTGCTATTTTAAAAACAAAGACATTTTTCATGAAAAGTAATTCTGATGTCTTGGTGAAAATATTGTGGCATAAAAACCCACCAGATCTAGAAACCACTTTATAACTTAAATTCAAAGTGATAGAGCTTTAATGCAAGGCCACCTCAAAATTCATGGGCATAATAATATGGTTGAAAGTAATGAAAAAAACAATATGGATATAACATAAAACTCAAGATGCACAATAACAACTTTTGTCCAGAGGCTGCCGATAGCCTGGAAGCACTGATAATTTACTTTCCATGAAACAAGACATAGTTCAGCTGTTCCCAGACCCAAGTGGACTCTAGAAGCAGTAACAGACATTCAGTGACAAAAAACAAGGAACCACACCTAGCATGCCCAAGTAATTTCTCCATTTGCTTCTGCACAAAGTAACCATCAAGTGGAATCGCTGCCTTACTCACTATTTCCTAAGGGACAGAGGACAGTGCAGCCACAGCTGTGAAACAGGTATTTTTGAAGCATGTCACAAGTCTAATTCACTCTCCCGCAAGACTTTGGAAATGCAGTTTCTATAGCATCACTCATAACCAAGAGGCTCTTTCCCAAAGTTCTGCCCACTACTGCGGCTTTTTCTCCTTTGGTTTCCAAAACCTGAAACATTATTATTCTGAGTTTCCCTGTTTTATTCAGTTCCAGTGTTGGATTTGTTGCACAGAAAGAATAACAATGCCAGCACTTGGACAACAATGTTCTACCATCCTGTCTACAAGATAATGGACATCAAATAATGACTGAAGAAACATTCAGCTCATTCCAATATTATAAGCCATATATGGGAAAGAAATAGTGGAGAGGAAAAAAAAAACCAAATACCTGAAGCATTTAAGGTGGGAGGTTTTTTGTTTTAAAAGAAGAATTAAATGCAGTTGTAAGGAAACATGAAATCACAGATCTGCATTTTTCACTGAAAAAGGGAAATTAAAGACCATTTAAAACTTTCATCAAATACCATGAAAGGCAAAACCAATGACCATTTTTGTTGTACAATACAAAGTCATCTCAGTTTAGTTAAGCTTTAAGTAGAATCTCTCACAGCAGTTAGGTCATTTGACAAACAGAGCAACAGATCTTCCTTCAACGCAAATGAAGCAACATCAGAAATAACCCTCAATCTGTGCCTATAGCAGTCATAAGCAAGAATGCGATAAATTTGTTTTACTAAACCAATTTGTTGAAGAATAAAATATAAAATAGAAGTTAAGTTGAGGCAATTATACATCTCTTTATACCTGATGAACCACTGACAGGTGTGCACGAACACCTTACCGCTCAGAACACAGAGCATGTTTTTGCCTGTGACAGAAGGGTAATTTTTTTCCCCCCTTTAAAATGCCACCTTGCCTTTGTACTAGAACAGACTGATCTCACTGCTCCTAGGAGGTATCACAGGGTCTCTCCCTATCTGTCTGGCTCAGGTAGCCTCAAGTAAGATGTGAAATGAGATGACAGGAGATGCATGGCTGAACTGATGAAGAGCTGGGAAGCGGACACAAGTAAGACTGGCTTGGATAGCAGATGCTGAGAGGAAGTAGAAGGGGACATGCAGAGAGAAGGAGACGATACTAAACTAGGAAGAAGATTACTCAGAAGGAAAAGAGAGGTGAAAAAACATCGGTGCCTGGGGGCAAGGAGACTTGAGAGGAATGCTGATAAACAAGACAGTAGGACCCAGTGAGCCAAAAAGGGGAGTTTCTTGCTGGAAAACCTGAAGGGGGAGAGAGAGAGAGACTCAGTGAGGACAGGGGCAGCAGCCTTCAGAGATACAAAAAACCAGGGGAGCAGCAGATAGAGAGGACAGGGCTACGAAGACTGATGACAAGTATTCTTTGATACAGGGAAGACACCCATGTAAGCACAAAAGTGCCTATCAGTCCAAAAAAACTTTTAGCTAAAGTGGTCAACAGCAGATACCTACAACAAAACATCAAGAAAGAGTGTAAGGTGTAGAAGATCATATAGCAGTACTTTCTAAGGACAGTGTTTCACCACCACCTCCACATTCACAAGACTAAAGTCCTTAATACCTGTTGAGTTATCCTGTAGTAAACTGTCCTGTTGGGCTTTGAACCTTTTTAGGCTCTCAGCATTCACATGAAGAAGAGGTGGCAGAGGGATGAGGAGCTCATACACACACTGTGCAACAAAATACACAACTATGCAATGATTTCTGTTTGCTTGGACCCTGAAGCCTGCTAGTCTCATCTGATAACCCAAGGTCTCATCATGAAAGATAGAGTGAATGACCATTCCTCATAACATCCTCTCCAAGCTACTCATGACTTTGCAGAGCACTATCAGAACTTCCAGGCAACTTCATTTCTGTGCTGGAAAGTTCTAATGTACTGTGTCATTCCTTGTACAGGAGCCATGTCATACTTCAAGCACTCACAAGCACTTTAAACTCTTCAGTTTCTACTATATACTTATTATGAGGAAGACCAGAACTCACAGTGTTAAACACAGATAAGTCCATAATTGGCAGAGTGGTACAGTTACGTTCTACATATTACTCCCCATTCTTCTCCTAACAACGCCTAATAATGCTTTTTGGGCACTAACGAACCTTTGTTTTCACAGAGCTATTAATAACTTCACAAGACTGAGACCTTGGGTAAGAGGCTACTCACAGTATCACCATATACATTGATAAAATTAATTTATTTTGTGCTTCTCCCACACACACTGCCTTTACTGTATCAATTTTCACGTGCCATTTTACCCCCAGTCAATCAGTATCAGAGGCTCGGCTGAAATTCTTCAGTAAGCCTTTATTAATTCTACCTTGAATAACTTAGTATCATCATCAAATGGGTCACCTCATGATTTACCCTCTTTTCAAAATCACAAGCATTTTCAATGTCACAGGCACAAGAATTGATCTCTTGAGATTCTAGTGGTGACCTTTCTCCACCTTGAGGATGGACCATTAATTCCTGCCTTTTTTTATCTATCTTCTTATTTAGCCACATAAGAGTTTTCTCTTCTATTCCATGGTAGATTAATTTCTTTAATAGCTTCTGGTAATCGACCTTGTTAAATTTCTTTTGAAAAATCAAAGTGGACACACTATCCATTTGTCTACCTACACTCCTTTAAAGAAAATAAATGAAAAGAGCCTCTTGCTGAGTACCACACTCACTGAGAAGTCCAATATTCCTAGGTGTTCAGCACTTCAAAAAAAAGCACCACCTCCCCCCCAAACAGGCTTACAGAAAAGCATTTCCAGGATCTTCCCTAGCACCTTTTGGAAACATCCAATGATTCCCATCACTGACTCTTCCTTTGCAGTTAACAACTGCATCAAATCTGTTGGCAACATTTAATCCTCCTCTTAGACCAGAATGTATTTAGCATTTGATCTTAACATTGCTTTCAGTTAGGTGACAGAAATCTGTGGGAAGATATTTCATTTGCAAATCAATTTAATGACATGTGGTGAGACCTACACTTCCATTCTCTCCCCCTATCTCTCCTTCCTAAAAGGCTAAGCAAACAACACACTTCAATTAGCAGAGTTCTCCCATTGCAAAATTAAGTACTGTATGTTGAAGGAAACACCATTAAAAAAAAGATCAATCAGCTCCATAGCACTACAAAAGATGCTTGGATGAAAAGTTCCTGATTTGTCTGTTCCAGAAGCTGGATGCATGCTATGAAACTCATGCAGTGGCTTCAGGCATTACTTGCAGGTTGTGTTCATGTGTGAATGCACACACCTATCAAACCCAAATATATGTACATGCTTCATAAAGAATCATTGTGTACATATGGACACATACATCAACACTGTTTCAGGTGCTTCACAATTTGGAGCCCAACTATCAACAGATACTTCTGGTTTTGAAGCTTCTCGACAGCCTTTCTCCAGCCTTACAGCTACAGACTAGAGATGACACTCCTCGCCCTCACAACCTTTATGAAACTATAAACCTGTGTCTCCAAAGCGCTCAGGTAAGGTTAGAGAAAGTTTTAAGAGGAAAATTAGTTTTGCGTTCAGGCAGGATTTGAGTGGCAAGCAGTAACTAAGGCTGTGGAAAGGCCAAGCCAGAAGGTCAGAAGAAAACACCAAATAGCTCACTCGGGCACAGGCAGTGGGGCCACCCTGCAATTGCAGGCTCCCTGGTACTCCCTGCACAGGAAGAGCTGAGCTTAGCTTCCCCCTTTCCTAATTTTTGAGCTCTTTTTAACTTTACTAATACTCTTTCAGCATTACTTTTTGTGGATACCTCATTTTATATAACGCACTGCAGAAAAACCAGGAACGTGCTGCTTTTAATCCCTGACACAATCAGTCTGGGCAGAGGTAAGAGAGACAGAAAGCAGTCAGTCCAGCTAGCATTGGCCATTCAAGCAGAAAGTTGATTTATATTTTAAAGCCCCTAAACATTAAAAAAAAAAAAAAGAGGAGAAACAGTATTTACTACTATTTGTAATGCTGTCTTTAATAGATAAGCTATGTAAAAGACTTTCACATATCAGTGACAGCTTCCTGTGAGCTGTTGCTGAAGCGTATACACCACCTGCCTTTGTTTCCTTTGTCCATTGTAGAGACACAAACCCACCCCTCATTTTTCAATGTTTACCTACAATGAATTCTTGTACTACTGTAGAAGATCTGCAGAATTGTTATGTTCAAGATCTAAAAAAGTTTCTGTTGTGACCTGTTCCACAAATCCTCCTCTTACTAAAGCCTTCATAAAGTCACCAAACAAATAAAACATATGTACACCCTAAAAATGCAGAGAAATACATGAGTTCAGATTTATTTCTTCCCATGGACTCAATATACAAAAAATAAGATGTTTTATATTTACTCTTAGTCATACATAAAGGTACATTCTGGCCACCATCAGAATGCTAATTTTGCTGTATCTTTTCACTTCAAGGTTTCCATGCCTTCAGCTAGGATTTGGCTAAACCAACAGCTGAACCGATGTTTGGCTCAAGTGAGGAGGAGGTGGAAGCCTCCAGAAATAGATCCATGACTGCCTGAAGAAGTTTTTGTGCTACTGGTGGGCGATCTCATTCAGGATTTCTCCGCCCACTCCCCACCTCTTCCTCCAGCTAATGATATTTGTTCCCGAAACATGGCAAAGGCCACTTTTAATAGTTTATACAGTCCTGCTCTGTGAAGAAAATATTAGGAAAGATGCAAGGCAATACAGCTGCTTAGAATTATAATAAAAATATAAGCTCATTATTGTTTGTATGAATGATCATTAACCCAAACGATACTTTACAGACACTTTCTTCTGTATTACAGAATCTGACTGTAAAATTCGGGACAATAAGAGTTCAGGTATAATAGAAAAGCATTTCTGTTCAATGAATGGGCATGCTCTTTATTACACTACTGCACATTTAAGAACACACTTTAAGAAGTGAGGCTCTAAAAGCCTGCCACAATTAGCTCAGCCGTGAGGATTTAGAAACAGGAGAAAACAGACTTCCAGCACAACTCCGAAGAGCTGCCAGTGTGCAGCCAAGCACAGTTTTGGACCTGGGTAGGGTCCTGGCTAGGGAGCACCTGCCAAGGCTTTGCTGCAGTGGAAGGAAGCCAGTGTGTTAGGACATCTCATTATCCCTGCAGTGCTTGCAGTTTCACAAAAATATGTCCCTAGCCTGTGCAGGCAGGGCTTTCTCATCCACCCGCTAGCACTATACCAAAAATACCACTACTAGGCAAGAATATCGTCTGTGAGGGAGCAAGGAAGAGAGATGAAGTATTTCTCCCAATGAATAGTTGTGCCTTTCACTGCACCTAGGATTTCTCTACCCATGGTCTCCCCACTAAGCAATTCAGATTGTCAGTATTTTTGGAGATCCTCTCCCTCCTGTCAGCTAGCGCTGTCAGAAAAACTAGACATGATGTAGTCATGTAGGCTGAAACTAAATGCATTTTTTTTATTTTAGGAAGAGTGTGGTGTGAGGCTTGTCTGCATCACTCACATGGCTGAGCAGACACTGAGGCAAGCTGGAGGCGGATAGCTAAACGAGCAGGGACAGGAAAACTCTGCGACAATTATTTAATGTCATTCTGTTGATTAGGCACTGCATGGAAGAGACAGTGGAAAGTGCTTCCAAAGTATCCAGAAGAGAAGCTCTATTATTGCAGTCAGAAATAGGTGCACTAGACAGCGAGCTGAGAAGAAAAAAAAAATAGGAGTACTGCCATGTAACAGGCATTTCAAATCTTGTGTGAAAAAATCCCACAGTTGAAATCACAAGTAAACTACCAGATGAACCAGAAGAACTGTCAATTACATATATCTCCATTTAAATGATTAATTCCAGGCATAACCTTGGTGTTTTCTTTGGTATAATTGGCTAGGCATGCATATCAAAACCTGAGTATGCCTTTTCTTCTGACATCAGCAAGTGGTTAACTTTACAAGCTGTTAAGAGTAATAAAGCATGACAAGTTACTAAATATTTTCCAAGATGTTTATGTTGAAAACAGAAGTCAGCTTTTCACTACAGAATCAAACAGCAAAATATACTTGTGATATAACCTAATTCACTTGTTTATGAACAAATGATTGCAAGTAATCATGTTTTGATTGACAGAGGCTACATACATAATGTTATTACAATACATCTGGATCTGAATACAGTGCTTCGCAGTATACATTAAGAGGATAATGAATCGGAGTCACATGTCAATATGCAAGCACACACTTTACACAGCACAGTTGATCAATGCCCTGGTACTTCCTCTTTACCCTACACCTCGAAGTTGTTTGTCTGCCATGCCCACATATCGATCCGCTAACATGAACATCTGCATAGTTAGCTTCTCCTCTCTCTTCCAGGCTACAGTGCACAATGAGCAGCTAGACTGGGGTGTATTTCACCAACAGTAAAAAAACAGTAAAAAAGTGTAATCTATTCAGAAATGTATAGCCATTCACTTATCCAAGGTATTCAAAGAATCATGGCATTGGAACAAGGATGCTTGCTTCTGCTCCCAGCCAGGAACACAGAGTGAATGACCTCATTTCACAGCCCACACTGCACAGATTTGCCAGCTGCTTTTCCTCAGGCAAAAAGTGAAGAGAGGAGAGAGCAAAATACTACTGCTTACTGCCCACACTGCCCCAACACAGGTAGAAACCCTGTCGTCCTGCTGCAGCCAGTGGCAGATCTCACTCGAACGTTAACAAAGCCAGGTTTGCAGCCAGGGTATTTTTCAAGAACGGTTTCCATAAAACAAAGTGGAAATCATGGGCTTCTTGACACTGCCTGATGGAACCCTGCAGCCACGCCACACAGCAAGCTGTCACCGTTTTGGAGGGCTTGATCTTAAAAGCACGTGCTTTTTGCATTCTGCAGGTGTGAGAACGCCAGCACGCACACCTGACACCATGCCAATGAAGTGCTGCAGATCTTCACTCTTCTGCCAGCATATCTCATAGCTCATCACCTTTGCCTGAGCACCAAAACACATTCATGGCTCTATGTCAAGCAGCATACTCCTTAAACAGAATAATTTAAACCTTTAATCTTTGTATTACTGGAAAAAAAATCCCCTCAAATCCCATATTTTCCCTTGAAGACAGCAGTCTGACACCATCATTCAAAAGACCTAAATATCCAGCTAGATTCCTATTTCTGTCATAAGGTGGTTAAGAGAGCTTCAAGCCATAGTAAGCACACACTGGAAGATGTCCTTTTCTAAAAGCAGGAAGATAAATATAGTTTTAAATCAAATGCTTTCAGTGTGTTAAGAAAGGTATCTAAAATTTACTCAACAATTTTTGTCTTCACAACAAGTTTCCCCTCTTCAATGAACTGAAACTGTACAGGTAAGCCCATGTCTCTGGAAGCATGCAGTGTATACATCAGTACATCAGGTTTACTGCACAAGAACATTTTCTCAAAGCTTGCAATTTTAAGAACACTGCAAAGTCCTGCACATGGGCACAAAACTGTATCTAATTTAAATTAAACCAGGAATGCTTTTCTTTAGGTTCAGTTAGAACACTTTTAAGGGGCATATTTATGTGGTCACTGCAAAGACATGACTCAAATAAGGGGCTTTCATTTTGCCTTATTTAAATTATTGCTTTTATGCTTTAGTTGCATCCACTTAATAAGATATGAAGCTGTGTAATCTAATATATCTGATCAATATTACTAATATATACTGCTACAAAGTAACTGCAGTAAGTGCCATCACGTACAAGTCTCAGAAAAAACACTCATGAAGCAGTCAAGTGCTACAGTGATATGTTCTCTGCACGTCTCAACCTCGGCTGAAGGCTGGGATGCAAATGGACTGTGAAGATGCTCTGGCCTGAAAGCAGACACATTTCTGTCACTCACTGTTTCTCACCTCTGTGGAAAACAAATGTCAAGATGCAAGAAACTATAAGCTGAGTCAAGATAATGGAAGTGATTCTCACAGCAAAGTAAAATTTATAGGACTCATCCTGGCAATCAGCTGCCCACTGACAAACTTTCTTTTGGCATCTTAATTCTTACCAGAATTGATGAATTTAACAGTGATCTACATCAAGGATCTACCTGCACTAAAATTACTGAGGAAGGGACACTGCCAGTGCCCAACTTCCGAAGTTTCCCGGTAGTAGGCACCACACCAAGAGGCACAGGCAAGATTCAACTTTTTAAAAAAAATTATCTTTTAGCATTGACAAAGTATTAGCAGAAGAGAAAAAAAAAAAAAAAAAAAGCTCTCAGGACTCCTTAAGAATCCCTCCTCCCTATTCTAAAACAGACATAGTACTGCTTATGCTGATGATTAATAAAATCACTATCCTCATACCGATCTGTCTGTGCAGGCTGCAAGATTAGCTATCAAAATAAAATAAAAAACCACAACATGATATTGCATAAAATTATTTAAAAAAGATAATCTGTCAAAGCTGTGAGACACTGGCAGACTGAATTCAATCAGCTCCCTGTCTCTAGTCTACCCCTTGATGTACAAGACAGCAAGAGTATTCAAGGTATTTGTCTACAACTTTTAGACAAGAGAAAAATCAAAGTAATAAATTAAAAGAGTAACTGTCCAACAGGAAAAGTAAATGAACAGTCTTTGTTAAAACCCACAAATGACACTTCTTTTCTCCTTCAAGACTTCTGCTCTTTTCAGTGGATCTGTTCATCTCATGACAAGCTTCACCACTATGAAGGCAGGGAGCCAGTCAGAGAAGACAACATGGGCTGCCAGCAACAGATGAACACCCCACTCCTGGGTACTAATTAAACCCAACTTCCCATGATGGGCTGTACTCCCAGCCTCACATGTGGGTAAACACCACAATCCTCCAGCCTCCTCCTGTAATGCACTTTTACCACATGCAAGAAAATCCAGCTCTAGCCATACACAACAAGCAGAGAGCTGGTGGATGGACAAAATGACAGATAATGGCCATATTCACCATTCTTCCTCCAGTGGATGTAATTATGTGGCCACTCTTCCCCCAGTAAACTCTTGGACATTGGTATCTAAGGCCTTTTGTTTCTATTAGTTGCATTCCAGTTAACAATCAAAAGATGAATGGCATCACAGAAGAAGGATGACAAAACACAAGCAGACACAATTGAATAAGCCTTAATTACAAGGAAATCAGGCAAAAATAAAAGTATATGGGGGAGATTTTAAAACAGAAAATTGGAGCTAAGGGCAAAGCATTAATGGGCATGAGGTGCTTAAATGTCTTTGAAATTTTTGCCTCCAGCAAGCAAAGCCTACCTTGCTACCTAAAACAGCAGATATTAAACTTGTGGTAATTTTTCATTTGAAACCACAACTCACGAAAGATACCTTAAAAGTCCAAGTCTAGTTCCTCACTCCTGCAGGGAACTGTACATAGGCCTGTTCATAAATTTATGAACTTCCTTCTAAATCAATAGACTTCTTATTCCTTTTACCAGAAGACTGTTGGAGATCTTTACTCTTGTAGAAACTTCCTTGTAATTTCCAGATTAAATTTATTCATGGACAATTTATATTCATTTGCTCTTGTGATGACATTGTCTTTTATCTTAAATTAGGCTGCAAGTTCTCCAGGGCACTGACAAAATCTACATAAGTATAGACAGTCCTGACCATAATAGTTCCCTGATCATAATTCAGAGCTTTGCTTATGATAATACAAAAAAATAATAAAAGTTAGTTTTTATAGTTCCACTAGTGTGATCTTCTTCCACATCTCTAATTAATGCAAGTGCACTCGTGTGGAATTCGATAAAAGATATCGTGATGAAGTTAGGTGAGACTGCAGGTCTGTCCCACCTCTAAGAAGTTGCTCATCTGGCTCTACAAGTGTATGGACAATACAGGTTGATGTTTTTATCTTGACTATGAAAAACTATGGAGAAAACACAGCAACAAATGGGTAAAAAGCATGTCTCTCTTTGCATTAAAACTTCTGGTGAAAGCAACCAGCTCACCTCACCTGGAAGTCTGGAAAACACACAAAAAGCAGCAAGTCCCTTCCTGCAGTCAGGATTCAGAAGCAGGTCCTTCCCTGCACCAGAAGTCTTAAATTTGGGTTTTCCTTGAACACTCTGCTCAGTATAAAGTAGACCTAACCTACAGTAGAATCAACAACAATATACTGCAGGTCTAGCAATGCCTATTTCATATCCATACAAACAAACATCAGATCTAAAAATTTTAGCAAACAATAACATTTCACTGATACTTCTTTGGCACCTTTGACCATAGTGGTAGCATGCTTGTTAGTTACTCTGCAGTCCTGTCTTTGTTAAGTTGGCACACTCACTGCCTGGGCATCAGGCAGACTGTGATGCATTTTACCTATTCTACACAAATGAACAAAAATTCTAGGAAGAATGTGTATTTTCTGTATCTTCTTCATTATTTAGCTGATGGAGTAACTAGCCTGACTTGCTTTCCACACATTTTAGCTGTCCTGGCTTAATAGAAAAGCAAGTTCCAACTCTGAACTCCAGCATTTAAACGTGAAAGGGGTCTGGAGCACATGTCCTATGAGGAGCGGCTGAGGGAACTGGGATTGTTTAGTCTGGAGACGAGGAGGCTGAGGGGAGACCTCATCGCCCTCTACAGCTACCTGAAAGGATGTTGCAGAGAGCTGGGGATGAGCCTCTTTAGCCTAGTAGAAAGCAACAGGACATGAGGAAATGGCCTCAAGTTGCACCAGGGAAAGTTTAGACTAGATATTAGGAAGCATTTCTTTCCAGAAGGTATTGTTAGGCGTTGGAATGGGCTGCCCAGGGAGGTGGTGGAGTCCCCATCCCTGGAGGTGTTCAAGAGTAGGGTTGATTTAGAGCTTAAGGATATGCTGTAGGTGAGAACTGTGCTTAGGCAAATGGTTGGACTGGATGATCTCCAGGGTCCTTTCTAACCTAGAGGATTCTGTGATTCTGTGAAACTAGGCAGCCAATTTATCACCATTCAAATGGCAGTGGTAAAGCAACATACTTAAATAGCTCATGGAATAATCTCAAAAATGTATTGTGCCTAGAATGTTAATGAAAACAACAAATTAAGATGATTCTGTTTTCTGAATGCCAACAGAAGTAAGGTTAACAAAAAAATTTAAGGACTGAACCTCCTTTTTAAATCGGTGAATTGATTAAAAGCAGCAAGGATACAGGACAGAATAGCAAGCAGCTGCTACAAAAATAAAGTTGCAGAAAGAGACAAGGGAATTTATAAACTAGCTTTTGCTTGCTTTCAATAAAAACAGATTCCCATTGTCGTTCACAGTAAAAGACCAAGTACTAGGTATCCAAAAATATAATGGGAAGAAAAAAAAGTATTTATTTATGGAAGAAATGGATAGCATATATGCAAAAAACCCCTGTAAACTGGGCACGCACACGCATGTCTATATGGGAGGAAAAGAAGGGAGAGAACAGATAATGACAAAAACTGGGGGAGTAAGTAGAAGCCTGCTTTGCAATCACTCATGAAAACAGTAACAGGAAGAGCAGTATTACTTTCTCTGTAGTTAATGCAGTCCTAAAGGACTGACCAATTGGACAAAACCCACCTTGGAGAAGATGATAATATAGGGATGCAAGAGATAGTTTTGTAGATCCTCTTTTTCATGAAGAGACTGAAAACCAAAAAGCAGGAAAACACAGACTAAAACTCAGTCACTCACCCAAACACCTGTAGGGAACCACAATATGTGGGTGACCATTGCACTGCTTCCATCCCCTCTTGCACCAGTTCTGGATTGTAACTGGCTGGTTGGCTTCAACAACATTGGTGATTTGTAATTCAGGGTAGACCTAGCATTAGAAGTATAAAACAGACAAATGTTACCACAAATATGTGCTCTGGGTCATGAAATACTGTTACATGCGTTTATAACATGAATATCACAATACAATACTCGTTTTCCTATCTATCCCCTCTTCTGCTGTGCAAGGTTCACAGTATGAGTAGGTGCACTTACCTGGAGAGCTGGTGTGTTTGTTCATCAGTAAAAACATGTGGCTGCCAGCTCAGAATACAATGGTAGTAACAGCTGGCTGTCAAAATATAACTGACATTTATACTTCTTTACCTAAAGATCAGCTAAACATGTGTTTCACAGTTGACTAAAACACTCTCATCCATGTCTAGGCTATGGCTCTCATTGAAAGACTCCATATATTGGGCCTAATCTCCATATGTCTAAAATTAATAACGTGCCTTTATGTTTATCTCCATCATTTTAATAAACATCATAATTCTTTCCCACTGAAGTCTGCACAGTATTAACAGTCTGTTGAATCAGTTATTCATATTTAGGCTTACATCACCAATATAAGCCCATTTCTAACTTTCCTAAATTGCCAAGATCAAAATCCTATCCACCCTTAATACTGCAATACACTTCTACATCCACAATGATGCCACCAGCGAACTGGATGATTGATTTATTAGCAAGTCACAATTTTGATCAAGCCACATATTTGCCTTTATATCTTCCTCAGTTCCTTTATTTCATTCCTCTTAAAATTTTGCTGTCAGTAAAGGCTTATCTGATCTCTTTCTCCAAGGTCATGTCTTCACCACTGACTTTTTGGGAAGCCCCACCTCCCAGTCACCTTCTACACGCACATTTGAGTTCACTGGGAACACGTGACCTTGCACTATGTTGCAGTTCATGCTGTGAAAGGATTTCAGAGCATGCAAACCAGATTCTTTGCAGATAAAACTTAACAGGACTATGTGCCCCTGAAGCATACCTAATGGGTGGTTAGTCCATGCCACCAAGCTAAAGCTGACCAAAGCAAAGCCTGCAAAGAGCATTCAGCACGGATGCTCAGCTCCTGCTGCTTCACTCCGCACTCCCAACTCACTCCACCACAGGAATTGCTAACACAGACTATGGCTCTTGCTTTTCATTCTTCAAATTGACAATCTATCAGACCTAATATCAAACTCCGAAGGTACTAGTTTTCCTTTGCCTTTCCTCAAGCAACTCTTATTAATTTCCAAGTATGTCAGATGAGAGGATTTAAGTGGACTAAAAACTACAGTCTACCTATACTTACCACTGGAAAAGAAAACAACAATAGGAAAAAGCCTGAGGAAAAAATAAGTAATTGGAGATGATCCAAAAACACCCTGCAGAAAAGGAACATAATCCCAACTAAGGAAAACTAGGTTGAGATTAGGTGAACTCTGGGAGTCCAAAACCAGTGCTTGGAAAACCACCATAAGAACCTTGACAGCCCTGCCCCGAGGAAAAAGGATTTGTCTCAGCCACAGATCTCCCCCAAGCTCACAGCAAACCAGTGGTGCCAGTGCCTCCTGGCACTCCCCTGATCGAAGGTTTAAAATGTAACTGTGGGAAAAATGAAGGAAGCAGGCTATTTAACTGCAGCTCCAGTAAAAATTTCGAAGTTAAAAGATACTAACAAACAACAGAAACATAACAGCCCTTCCAGATTAGAGATCAGTAGTTTTTGAATGAATGGGGACTGGTCCACAGGCACCGTAACAACAGAAAGTAATCAAAGCATCATTGGAAATACTTGAGAACTTACTTTCATTCGGAGACAGGAAGGGGCTCGTATAATTGTAAAATTGAACTATATTAACAGCTTAATGCATAAAACAAGGCCAGGTACAGTAACAATGCCAAGGAAATAACTACAGAAAGAAACACTACTTAAACAATGAATTTTATGCTAAAGAGACTGAACATCACTTGCCTTCTATTAAAAAACAGCATTTTTTAATCAGATACCTCTTGCTTTGCGTAAGCAGTTCACAGAAGCCATCCAATATGTCTTTGGCAGCTTCAAGAGGCTTCAGATGCAACCTTCTGTGTTAATCCAGCACATGACATCCAGTTCACTTCAAGAAAACCCGCAGAGTAGAACTGAAAACTAAGGAGTTAAAGTTTCCTGCACTCAGAAGGTTTGTTCTTTTTGTCAGCAAGTAACCAGGGCTGATGGTCATTGTCTACATTACAAGTACATCACCATTTCTACACGAAGAAAGCAGCTCCAGAGGAACTTGCTGCTCCCCCTGCTCCATCAGTGCTTCAAATACCTAACTCTGAACTGAAACATCAAGGTTGCAAATTCAAGGCAAAGCTCCCCTTTCCTCTTCGATCTCTTCATCTTTTCCCTTCAGGTCTCCTCAGATCCACCAAACAGGTCTGCACATGCTCATGCTCTTGACTCTTATCACAGCACTGCCAAAATGGATTAGGATGTCACCATGGCAGGAAATTTCACACCTCAACTGCTGTGTAAGTATTACACTGCAAAGCACCATAGCTGCCTCCAGAACTAACAAGCAAGATACAAGAGACAGAGATGGTATTCTTTGGACACCGCCTTCAGCATCATCAGCTGCACTGTTCCAAGTTCATACATCTGCAGGCATCACATCTGATTAATTACAGCCCACAGTTACCTAATAGCGGATGCCATCACAAACCATGTGCTTGATATATCACAGCGTCAACTGACACGTTCTCATCAGGGACATTTTGACATTCCTCAGGGTTAAGTGTGACTTGTCATGTACAGAGGAAGTAAAAACCTTAAATGAAGACAAGTTAAAAAAAATATTACACAATGGTTGGACTGGAATGTTAAAAAAGGAAATTAATAAAAAACCTTAACGCACTTTATGCATCCACAGGAACATGTACATAGCTTTAAAATGCTAGAAAACAGGTTTCTGATCAGAACAAAGACACATTTAGCTGCTTTCCTGGGGTGAATTTCTAGTAAGTGAGCTATTACTGTAGAACATTATTGAAACAATAAGAATAGAGGGGGAAAAAATTATTATTTTTATTTTTGCTATTTTCCCAAACCACCATTTTAACTTCTGGTTAGTACAGTGGACCAAATTCTAAGTAGTTATCAGTTTGTCAAAAGCATGACCACAAAAAATACAAAGAAGCCTCTTCTTCTGTTTCTACATCAGTTACTAAACTCCTAATTTCCTTTGACATCCCACACAAAGCTGTCTACCCTTCACAAGAGAAAAACAGGCTTTGAATTTCACTATCAATAGGTTAATGCCAGCAAAGCTATGTGCTGAGGAAAGTTCTCCTCACTCGCCTTACATAAGGTATTTGCTCTGAATTGAAGTGGGACCTACTTATTGGCACAGAAAATTGAGCCTTGTAATTTATTTATAGTGTCCCTAATGAGCCACTGCTCCTTCCAGAGAGTCAGAACAAGTAGCTCCAGAAAGTTACAGAAGATGCAAACTTTCAGCGTTACCATAACTTGCTACAGAGTAATTCCTTTAATATTTTAAAAGAAGTGCTGAAGGAAACAAAAGTCAACGAAATCTAAAAATTTTAACTGGCAATCAAAAGTTACAGCTAGGTCTTAATTTACTTCTGTTTACATTACTAAGTTTCCTTATACAACAACTTCAGAAACAAAAAAAAAAAAAAATCAAAAACCCTCTCTACTCAGTCTACTCAGATTTTAATGTAATCTTGTTCACATTTGCATTTACTACTACTAAGCCTGATGACACTTGGATTTAGGACTAAAATGAAGATGTGCTTAATAAAAGAAAAGGTGGTTTGATCTGTCAACATACAAAGGTGTTGATGATAAAATGGTGACAATGTTACAATAAACCAGTTGAGTATGTATTAAATAACAGGAGATTAGGGATTATTTTAAAACAAATCTGGGAGAAACAAGAAGATACAGCAGAGAAAAACAATAAAGCAAAGAAGCAGATGGGCCCACACCCCACAGCCACCCCTCCCACATGTGGAAGGAAGAGCAGCTGAGAGGCCTCTGGGTGTGTCCCCAAGACTTCTGTGACCTCAAGAGTGCTTCTCCAAGTAGCCTACCCACTAGTAGAGTTTTCTCTGTTAAAGAGGGAAATGCCTACCTAACAAGGATACTCCTACTCAGCCACCACTTGGAAACATGTCCTACAAACAGTGATAATCACCTTTGATGATCCATACCGAACACAGACCAGTTGAGGTTGGAAGGGACCTCTGGATGTCACCTTGACCTCATTCCCCTACTCATGCAGGGCCACCCAGAGCTGGTTGCCCAGGACTGTGCACAGACAGCTTTTGAGTATCTCAAGGATACAAACTCTGTACATCTTGGTGCAATCCTGAAGTAATACTTGAGAGCACAATCAGATGAGAGTTATCTCTGATACTAAAAGACATTTAGATACAGAAGAATACTATTTTACCTCTTGATATTATTCATTATGCCCCTCATCTTCTGAAGTAACTCTGGCCATTCAGAATATTGTTTCTTCTGTCATATTTTCAAAGAAATTGGAAAGATTTACAAGGTTAGCTGATGATTAGGAGGTTAGTGAAGCTATTTCAATTTACTTCTGAACTTCTTTATTACACAATTCAAGTAACAATAACAATAGAAATAAGTACACATAAATCTTGAAGTAACATCAGTCTATATGATGGGAATTAGTGGTAGAGATTTATTCTTAGTTCTGCTTGAATTTAAGGATCTTTCCCTACATATTCCAAAAGCAGAATCATCACAAGGAAGGGAACAAGATTCAGTTTCAGAGTTACAAATGGTCTGAGTTACTAATGGAATATGCTCCATCCACGGGAACCTAAACGTAACACGCACATGCACACACTTCCACGTACACACAGTACCCCTTGTAAAATACAGGGTGGTGTTATATTTTAATATTAATTAAAACAAAACAAAAAAAACACAAATAAAAAAATAAACAGTATCTTAGACTAAAGAATGTAAGGCAAAATCTGGAATTGATGCCCATATTCGCCAACAATTTTGCATGGCAGAGAAACTGGGGAGGACGCAAAAACCCCCAGATTTAAATTAAGGTGCAAAATTAACACATAATCACCATTTTTTATTTAAACACCTCAGTATTCTTCTCCAAATTGGATCTCACATCAGTCTGAATTCTGACTGTTCCAAAACAGTTAGTTTAACTAATACCAAAGGCTGTATCAGCCTGAAGTGGACACTTTTTCTTATTCTAATTTCCTTCTATTCTTTTTCTTTAATCCTTCAGTTGTTTGTTGTACCTACTCATAATATCTTGGGCTTAAATTAGATCACACATTTGGTTTCTAGATCTTCCTTTTACTCTAAGATTCAGCACCTGGCATGGGAAGACTTTGAAGCCAGCCTGAATTCAAGTGTAATGTTCAACTCTGTAGTGTGACAATGAGAAAAAACTGCTCAGTCTCTGAAAGCACACTGTCCAGGTCTCTCTGCAATGTGCCACAGAACTGGTGCTAATGCACCCCAGATCTGACAGGTATGAGCTGGCATTCCGCTTGAAATCTGTCTCAGGCAATCAGTGATAATATCTATATTAAAAACTAAATGCAAGACTGACCACCGAAGCATTAGAAAGTAATATTCATTTAAGATAAAAAAAATGAAGAAATTACTGCTGTAAATAGTCAGAGCAAAAATCAGGATGGTTTTAGCAGCTGCAGCTTTAGCATCTTGACACATTTGAATGCTGATTTACTTAAAGGGTAAGATAATTTCAAATAGAATACAGTTTGACTACATCCATACTCTCCTCCCCCACCTTCCCTCAAAAAAGGAAAAAAACCCACTAAAGTTGGCCGGTGGAAAAGTTTCCTTCCAACTGGACCATGTAACTTTGTACTTTGAATATTCTATATTGACAATATCAATATTACTTTAGCACTGAGAACTGTTCACAGAATTTATCAGACAATTTGCTTTTTAAAACCCTAAAAACCGGAACGCTATGCAGGGCAACAGCGATTCTCGTCCTCCGTGCTTGCTTTTTCTCAGAATGGGGCTTGGTGAGCGTTTTCGGCCGAAAACGCGTTTTCGGCCGAAAACGTGCACGTTTGCACTTCCCCGCCAGAGAGAAGCTGTTAGCCGGGAATTCTCTTGCTGGTTGTAACAGCTGCCCGGAACGCTATGCAGGGCAACAGCGATTCTCGTCCTCCGTGCTTGCTTTTTCTCAGAATGGGGCTTGGTGAGCGTTTTC
>NW_020799091.1:101549168-101571386 GCF_003259725.1 Athene cunicularia | reverse complement strand
AAAAAAAAAAAAAAAAAAATCACAGATGTGTCACAACTAACTATTTGCTTCTGTGATTTAAATGGACAAAGACATTTTTTATCACTTCAGTGAAGCAGTCTGCAAACAGTTACTTGCAAGCACAAAAGAACACACACATTTAATAACCAGTGTTTAAGACGACTGTGGTCTTAAAATTGCTTGTGGAAAACGTCTTTTGACAGCAGTCATATCTGAAGGATAGCTAAACAATGCTTCAACTATGAAAAAAAGCCATAAATTCCAAATTAACACATTATAATTGGATCAAAACTATTCTATCCCTTTATAGAGTCTATCTTTAAATGAATAAATAAAAATCCTTGTGATGATTTTCCTGACAGAGGGCAGAAAGCAACCTACATGTTAAAACAACAGAAAGAAAAGATCAGCTGTTTCCCAGTATTTCACATAGATATGTTACTGAAGAGCAGCAACAAGCAGACACACTGCACCCATTTTCAAGTGTTTGGCATGAACACACAGAAGTAGTATACAATAAATACTTCTGCATGTCCATGCACAGTGTCCCTGCAAGCTTTCCAATCTATGACTTAGGAAGCAGCAATGCTGCAGAGTCCCAGCTGTTCCAGATCAGCTGCAGCCCTATTGGTACCACATGAGCAGCACTGTCACATGCACAGCCAACCCTGAACGAAGGGCCCTGTTCTCAATCTTGCAGTCTGTACCTGGCTATGCGCAGATTCAAGTTGTTATTATATATGCTATGTCAAAATATTCTAGCTTATTATTGGCTTTTACAACTATTTCTCTACATTACTATAGAAGGTCTCTGTATAACTTGGTTTCAAATCTTCATTGATTAAGATTTAAACTCAGAATTGGGACTTACGAAGCAGGAATGTCTAGAGAGTCTGATTGTTGGGCTTTTTGGACTGCTTTGGGGCTTTTCTTTGGGGTTTTTTTGTGGGAGGTGGTGGGTTTTTTTGGTTTTGTTTTTGGGTTTTTTTAACTAACTGCTGCAAAGTCATGTAACTTAAATGCTAAAAATTATGTCAACCTAAAAACTTCCATGAAAAAAAGGAACACGAGCCTCACAAACTCCTGTGGAAAAACCTCCCCTGAACTCTCTTATTTACCAGTAAGGAAAAAACATTAAATTGCACACACTTAACACATGCAACTATGGATGCTATTACCTTTACGCTTCCACCAGTTATACAAATTTTTTGCCTGCTTCTTCAGCAACTGCTGGCCCAAGTTATGAATTTTAACCCTTCCTTTCTGTGCAAGTTATAGCTCCAGCCATAACTGTTGATTAGACCTGCAGGCTAACCAGGTGAAACAACACCTACCTTAACCATAAAAGCACAGTAAACCTCTGGTACATCAGCTCTACAATCCTCTTGCATGGACAGAGTTATCAGAGGCATGGCATAACCCCTGTACCAAATCACCAAGTGAGGCCGAGAACAGAAGCCGTGCAACCTTTAGAAAGATTTTAACACGTCAGCACAAAACTGTGCTATGTGAAGTCGACTACTTCAGAGAGCCCCAGAGGTCCAAAATCTGTAGAGAGCAGCTGTTGTGTTTCACAAGAGATGAACCATATATTGCCATGCTGGCTATCTCCCTCCAAGCACCACATTGTAGTCTCTTCTGTTTTTACTGCTGCATGTTTACACAGCCAGTGTTGCCTAACACAGGCCTGCCCCTGGCCAGGACCCAACACCTCTACAGTCCAGCACGCTCCCACCGACAGCAGTAACACCTCTCCTTCTCTGTCACATCCCTGCTGCTTCAGGGACCAAGCTCAGCCACTCGCCTCTGGCTTTCTCAACCAGGCAGGTACTTCTACACAGAAAAGCAAAGCTACAGGGCTAGTTGGCATCCTGACTTTTCCTGTCATTCTCTGTAACACAGGCAACTCCTTCACTTGCTCAAAGAGAATTATGAGAGTCAAACCCAGCATCAGCTGCATTAGAGCAGTTTCCAAATTCACTGTCATGGGCCAACCTGAGAAACAGCAAGGCAAACAGCTCTGCTCCTGTACCACAAGTCCCAGGTATCTGCTACTGCAACTTAATCACTATAACATTTCAGGTATTTGCACTAATTCCAAACTGCCGCTTGGGAGGAGAGAACATTTTTAACCCCGCAGTTTAAAAGAAAATAGAAGTAACAAGTTCTTAAAAGTAAAACTATACCAAATTGGAATAAATAAATTGTCCCAGACTGAGTCTCTTCCAAACTAGCCAGAGAATTATTTCTTTTAATTCAACCCTGAGGATAAGTTTCCAAAGACATAATACTACTTCTCTTCAGCCACATCACCTAGCATCCTTTCATAACATCCTACAGTTTTTAATGGCTGCAGCCTCACTAGCTGAGTCAATCCTCAGACTTATCTAGGAGTTTCACATATTGCTCTTAAAAGTATTTCTTAGGGCCCACCTGACAAAGCATCCTTCCCCCTTCCAACTTTCTCAGCTGCTTCACTGTTACACACAGAGCTGCTGTTCAAAGAGTTTTCTGCCATGCAACTTACCCACAATTTCTATTCCTTTCACCCCAAATCTTGCCTCTCCAATCCACTCATCCTGGCATCCTGTTAGTCACCGTTTCCAATCTGTCTGCCCAACCTGTGACTCAAGTCCCATGCTAAGAGGCAAATGCTCTGTCCTCTTCTCCCAAGTGTCTTTTAAACGTCTTCATTTTTTCCTCCAAGCATGCAAAGCCAGCATATATTTCAACACTCAAACTAGTTTCCTTTGTTACTGAAACTATCCTATGAAAGAGAAAAAAAAACCACAAATCAAAAACAACAGAGTGGGGTGTGTGTGAGATAATGAACCTTCTAGGCATTATCCACAAATGGGGGTAGGAGATGGAGGCAGGAGATGAGGGCAGAGAGAGAGAAAAGATCAAGATGTTGCTGCGGTTTCACTCCTGGTCATGATAACATGCACTCACTCTTCTTTGTGAACAGTGTATATACAGAACCCTGGTATAGTAACCCAAGTGGTTTTGGTACTGAGAGTGGTGGAAACCGGAGCTAGTTTTAATACAGTGGCCAGCTGGGTTGGTTTGCCCACAGGAAGCTTCATATGTACATGATCTCTTCTCCTAAAAATCCCTAACATGCTTGTACCTGGAATTTCATGGAAGACTACCACTTATCTTGTAAATAAAACATTCAGAAAAACTACCAGACGTGAGGTAGCCTGCCTAAACACAATTCACACACGGAGCTCTGTGCATTAACACAGACTTAACTGAACACACAAACACTGGCTTTCTCTGAATGCTTTTCTCTGCATATAGCAAAGGCAGAAGCCTATGGAGGCAGAAATAAGGCTGCACGGTCAACCACATTCTCCTCACTGCCTTTCAAGTCCTTGATTTATAACACAAATATGTTTGCAAGCAGTAAGAAAATCAAACCAAAAATCTTAGCCCTGCCAGGCAAATTCTGTTTACCACATCAGGTCTCTAAAGTCTCTCTTGTGTAATTACAGAAGATATCCAGCTGCTCATACTGTAAAACCTCAGAGTAAACAAGGCTGGACTTAACAGTCTCTTCTAAGCTGCTTCCCTGTCCATGTTAAACACTTACTTAAATGCAGTGAGCACTTTTATTTCTCTGTAGGCAAAAATTTTTATTCACAGAGGAAAAGCTAAGTCCACTTTGTCATGCCACCATAAATCCACCCACAGTTTTACTCTTCTCAAGTACAAGCACAGAAGATGAGACTAGATTCGCCTGTTACTCTATGGCATCACCAGAAGCAATTAACACTTCTCAGTTTGGAAGGGGTTGCAGTTTTTGGCCTTGTTTTGTTTATTTGTGTGCTTGAGTTTTTTAAATTAAATTTCTGCAGGAATAAGGTCAAGTATTACAACAGTGAGACTGAATAATACCTAATCCAGTTAACAGGGTAGTTTTTAATCTCAAAAGTAACACATCACGTACATCGGATAAGGACTGCTGTCCTCCCAAGAGGAGTCATAGCTGGCAGTCAGAAGTAGGGGAAAAAAAAAAAAGTTAAAAATCTCCTCCTCTAGGCATGATACAAGATTTCATCCACCCTATTCCCTCTTTAAGGGATGCCTAAAGCACTGTGTCACCATATCAAGGGACAGTGTAAACAGCTAGGGAGACTGGGTCTGGTTTTTCATATTTTCCTGCAGGCTGCTACCCCTCTGACAGCACACACCAGTGGGAGGAAGGTGAGGCACAGTGCTCTTCTCGCAGCAGCTCCTTTCTTGATTACATCAATATATGAAATGTTAGTGATCCGTGTAAGATAATTCACAAGGAGGGTGTTTAAATAACTGTGTTGTCTACAGTACCAGCATCCAAGGCACTGCAAGAAAGGCTCAGCTCCCTGACCTGGATCTTCAGGAGCAGTCCTTAGTATGACCACTCTTCTAAAAAGGCAAATATTAAAAGAAAACCAAACAAAGCCAACAACCAAACAACAAAGTCTGACTTTTCTTCTTGCTATATTATCATGATGATGATGATACATTGTATTTCATCTCAAGTATGTCACATTTCAAAAAGGGCCTGCATCTTGTGCCAGCAATTTCTGCCCAAAGATGGGGTAGCGTTCTGAAGGAATGAAATCAAGCAATTTAATACCTCTGTGAAAATCACTACATGTGGAAAGTTATCATTTCCTTTTCCCCAGTTTTTGAAAGAAATCATCACTATAAATGGGCTATAATACACATTTTAAATCATCCAATTATCTAAGTGAACTAATTTCAAAAGCTTCACCTAAAGAATCCTCCCACCTTTCTCTCAAATGGGAACATACATGACTACAACTGAGTTGTTAGCTATGTTTATTGAGTAGATCACAGTACAAAAACATATCGTAGCATAAAATCTATTAAAATATACTTGAAAAAATTACCATTGTTCTCTAGTCAACTATTTCCAAGTTCCACTGCTTACGAAATGACCTACTTTATGTCAAAGTTGTCCTCGGGGCCATTCAAAAACTGTCACAAAGTAACAGGCCTGGAAACTAATTTTTAAAAATCTAATTAATTTATGCATTCTTGAGTTTACTGCGGAACTAGCCAAAGGGTAATTTATTAATCTAAGATCCTAGATTCAGTTGTATGCATGCCCCAAGAGACAAATGCAGCTGTGATTTCCCTTTTCATGAAATCGACTGCAAGCTCTAGTACCAAGAAAGTGAAATGGTAATGTGAGGTCATATTCTGAAACAGTGGTTGTACTCCATCATCCTGATACAAGAAAACCATGCATGGTTTAGTCTTGTAGCAAAAGTAATACAGAAAAAGGTTGGGAAATTTGCAAATTAGAAACAGACTACCTCACGTTCTAAAATATGACTTAAAAACAATCAGAAGTTGATCCTGAGGAACAAAGCTACAGGAAGCACATCTGCAGAAAACATTCAAATCGGTAACATTTCTTGTTTTGTGAACGTCACAGGAATGTGCATTCACTGTTTTCTACTTCTGTGTCATGGTCCTTTACAACAGGATACCTACAATAATTAGCTGAATAGCTCTAAGATGACACTGCATTTTTTTCCTTTTACACCAAGCAGCAATGTTTTCTAATAATTCCTGTTTGTGTGCATGAGATATGCATTATATAGACTATAGCTATACAAAGAGTGTTTAGTGTCAGTATAAAATAGTGTAAAAGTTTCCTTCCTACAGAAATCATTTTTCTTCACAAGTATTTATAAATTTGTGTTTTCCTCCAAGTTTTCTCAAAACATTTGGTCTAGAGTAATCAGAACTGCCTCACCCCTGTCTCGCACAGATACAGCTATTCTGCCTGCGAACTGCTCTCTTAAAACAGTAACCTGGAGAATACATGACTGAATATAAATTAGGCATTTCTTATTTCCATTACCAGTATTAACTGTATCTCAGATTAAATGAAGTTTACTGTCAAAGCTCACCTATAAAAACTGTCATTAGATGTTTTCTGAAGCCCCGTCTACTTAAGGGAACTGCAGTTTGGAGCCACTACCAAGACAGAATTTCATCTAGTCTTTCACATTTTCATATGTGTCTGTGTTTCAAATAGGGGACTCTATAAAATAATGATGCTTCAAAACACAGACAAATTCCAGTATGGCAGTCTGCAGGTAGAATAAGCTGAAAAAATGTACTTCAGCCTGATTAGAACCACACCAACATATTCAGGATTTCATTTTAAACTTGTATTATACTTTAATCTGAAGTAATTTTCAAAAGTAGAAAACCCCTTATGATATAAATGTTTGTACAAAGATATGCCCCCTGTACCCCTTAAAAATATTCACTGAGAAACAAACTATTGGAAATGATTCAAAAATTTGGACACTGCACTTCAGGACACCAGGAAACTTGCACAACACTTTCACTTGCTTCATGTATTTAGCTTTGAAGTGGATATTTTCAAAGAATCATTTCTTTTGCAGCTTCCCTCCCCCCCGTTTCCTCCTTCTCCCTGCCTCCTTCAATTACTGCTGTCTTTTTTGAACTCCCAAATAACTAGCTTCTTTTCAGTCAGGGAAAACAGAAAAACCAAACCAATAACACAAGGAAACAGTTTCTAAAAAATAAACTGTATTAAGAAGTTCAATGCATTTTTCACTCTTCTTTTCTAAAGTAGTGGAGAACTTTGTTAAAAAAAGAATAAAATTACGCATTGAGACTTCTGAAGAAATTTGATTCACATTTCTGTGGTGGGAAAAGGCAGGGGGAAAGTAAGTAAAGGGCATCTTAAGTGCCAGGTAATGGATGCCTCATCAAGTCACATAAAGAAGGAAATGTGCAGCAGAAGCAGCTTGTACAAACATGGTGCAAATTCTGCTTTATATGGAATATATATCATGTCTTTGATAACACTCACAAAGCATTACTGAAAGCTAATGTCCAACAGGATATTAAGAAATCTTTAATAACCATTATGGCTGTCCAGATCACTTAGAATTCACTTGTACTCATAAACTGCACTTACTGTTTTTCTAATTTTGCTTTGTGACATTTCAAATCCCCAGTGTGACAGGAGAAGGTCTGTAATGTAAAGGTCTGTAATGACTGCCAACTTCAAGGGTCTTTGCAATAAAGCTTGGAAATTTGTCCAATATAGATGTAAAAATTCTGGCTTATTTTAGTAAACTGGTTGGTGCCTTCATTTCCAGTTGATAACTGGACTGAAACCCCAGTTTTCTACTAAATACTGTAGCTGCTAGAGAAATAAGCCATCATCCTGAGCCTGTGAATGACATCCTCCTGTTAAATACCCACGTGGACCTAGCCATCTTCCCTCTTGAGAGCAAGGGCTTTCAGCCAAAGATCCTTCAGATGATGCTACACCCTCAAGTCCATGGGTGACTGCCTATTTGGGTGACTACCTATTTGAAAGCAAAGCAAGAAATGAAGTGCACATCATCACCTGTGCGTTACCATAAAGCGAAGCCCTACCATCCTTTTCAACAACAGACTTCAAAGTCTGCCAGACTGCACACACAGAGGCACAATGCCTGTAGTGGCAGACTGAGTTAGTCCTGGGTCTGAAACAGAATTACAAATGCAGTGTCTCCCAGGACAATTCAGCCACATAACACTTGGTTTGCACTAATTTTTAGTAAAATCATAACATCTTTTTACTGTTTTTTTTTTTTTTCCAAAGTGAAAACCTACATAGCAGAAAATTGCCCTCTGTTGCTGCATTACCACAGCAGACCCACCTGGCTTGGTTGATTTTCCAGCAGTGAGAACACATGGAGCTCACAGCCCCTCAGACCCATGCTCCACCATTAAGGATTTACAGCAAGCCCCACTACTCACAGGCTCTAAGTTGTTCAGACAGCACAGGAGAAGTTAGGGGTCAAAACTTTTGAGTAGTTTTTTTCCACTTACAGGTAATGAACATTGCTGCAGAGCTAGCCATTGAACCTTGTAGACATGAGGAGGAGAAAGGTTCTGACAGAAGCTGCTCATAAATAGGTATATTAACACCAAATCTAGATGTGCATGAAGTTCCCAGTCATTGGGCTGTCTATAGGTGTCTGTATGTTTAACAGAAGCAGCTCAGAAGCATACAAACTAAAGAACAAACCGTCTTAGCACTCCATCCCCCACAGAAAAAAACTAAACAATTTCTTGCCAGCCTTCTTCCTCTTGCAGTCTGTTCCCACACAGATGGCAAAACATTTTTTGAGGCCTTGTACTGCATGCTCCACTGAAGTCAATGGGAACCCTGACACCGACTTCTCTAAAAGAAAGACTGAATCCACCAACTCAAAGACAGAAAAATGAAAAGCTTGGGGTTTTTTCCTCCTCCTACAAAAGAACAATCTCAAAAGGATTAGGACGGTAGCCAAATGGAGAAATCAGAAGCACTTCAAATTACTCCCAGTGACTCAATTGACCACAGTGATGTTAATCCCTAGAGAACACCACTTGTGGCATAACATTAAATCCAACCATATCCAAGAAAACTTCCGCACCAATACACATAAGACTTTATTCTCAGAAGAAGCAGAAACAGGATGTAGATTTCCAAGTGCTCAAAGGCATGCTGAGCAAACAATGTCAGAATAAACTTTAAAAGTCCAAGTTGATTATGAACCTTCTGAGATGTGTTGATCCTAAAATTTAAAGGACAGAGTAAGATGGTCTGTAATCCTGGCACCTGCTTTTCAGTCCAAAACACTGCAGCTGGAACATGCCCATGCCCCTCTCACCACATCTCCCAACCTGCTCACACAAGAGACAAACACACCCAGGCCAAGAGCAAAGAGCACCCATCTCAACCACCTACTGTCACAGGGTTGAAAGGGCAAATATCACCACACATTCTCAGTCCATGTACTGTATGAATCAGGCTTTCAACATGAAACAAAAAAATTATGTCTACTTAACATGAGTTACAGCATCAACAGGTTGCTGACAGCGTGACAGAGCTACTTGCCAAGCTCTGACTCCTACCCCAGGTGAACTGCTCCGTTACTTGAAATCTGAACCATGCTAGCTCAGCAAGGTGATCTCTAAATATGGTATAAAACCAGTTTCTACCTCCTCTGAGTACATGGGCAGAATAGGTAAATATTACTATCATTAAGAGCTTAGCACCAACTCCACTCCACAGATATTTCTGAACTTCACACACCTCAATCTTGTAGAATCTTTTGTTCTTGAAGAGAAAAACAATGAGGTTTGCAGTAGGATTTCATTTCTGACTTAGGCTTCAGACTGCAAATTCAGCCATTCCTTACTGCTGGCACTCCCAAATTGGTTTCCTGTCTTGATGATTGTTATTTTTAAGATATGCTGGACTAATGATATGGTAACATTAAAAGTCAGGAAAGAAAGTGTGACCCCAGTTGAATATTCTTTTAAAAAAAAACAGTTGAGGGAATAAGTCTGATGTGTACTATCAGTCCTCTTCTTGCCTGAGTGTTCAGTTATTCCCATACTGGGCATCAGTGCCCTTTGCACAGATAAGAGTAGGTTCCTTTAACAGAGCCCTACCAGGCAGATATAAATACCTTTCAAAGATGAAAACAGTATATGAAAACCATTAGTTACTGTACTTTTACTGCTGGTAGGAAAAAGAAAATTAAAAAAAGGAAAAAATAAAAAGAGGAAGTTTTAGCACGATGCAGATTAACATTTCCAGTCCTGAAGCTAAGAAAACAATTTATGAATGCCCAGAAGGACACCAGATGCTGAGTACACCAACTAACAAAAAGTGTTAATGAAGTCTACTGTTATTTCTTCACTGTGTAACAACTTCACAATTAACCAGCTTCTTGAGGCAACTAACATGCAATTGTTGTGGCTGTATCCAACTAAACAAGCTCAGAGCACCTCAAGAACAGGACATTCTGTGCAGCAAAGGTGTCAAGAAAAGACTAACAAGAAAGGGGCCTCAAGTACTATTTGACAAGTACTAACTCACTCAACCTTTGACTTGCCCTTCATCATCAATAATGTTTACTACAATAGTATTTAAAAGACTGGCATCACGAATAGTAGCTTAGTAGAAAAACGTATTTCTTGTATTAACAGCTACATACACAGGGATATTTGGAATCATTATGGTAATCACAACTCAGGTAGCAGTAACACAAGCAAATAATTTCTGCTCTTGCAAGATCCTCTCCAATTTGCCAATTCCTCAAAATCCAGAAAGAACTTTAATACTGAAAGTAACTACGATAATTTATCATATCTCTCTTCTTTTATTTCACAGTAAGACTAGCAAACAATAAATTTAATCAAAAGTTATCTTCAGCACCCTTTCTCCAACAGGAACTACATTCACTGAACAGGACTGAAATGAAAATAAATAAATTGTTTGACCACTCCAATCAAGAAATACTTGATGAAAAGTATTTTCAAACAGATGAAGAAAAACAAAAAAATCCTTAACACTCCATACTGCCTTAGCTCATCCTGAGAGAGAGATTACTTCTCACCTCACAGAACAGCACCTACACTTCTGTTGAAACTCTCAGAAAGGAAAAAAGCAGATCAAAGCTTTAAATGCTCTTATCTTCAGGATTATATTATGATGCAATCTACCTTATTACTACACTCTGTGGCTTAAGCACTTTCTGTTGTTTAGCAGTGTAACTGTTTCAGAGAGAAGCTTTCTTTAGTACTCATGAAAGGAAGACACTAAACTAAAGTTACTTCTCCAAAGCTAATCTAAAAAGCAAAGGCAATGTAAGGATTTGTACAACTTCAAGTAACTCTGTATCAAACTCCCAGCACAGTGCGAGTCATTTTGCATCACTCTATTGCTGTAGCCCTGTGACAACTGCCAGGCTCGACCCTCTAACACTCTGTAAGACAGCCAGGCACTTATCCCACAAGAAATTCTGTGAACTACTACACAATGTTTAAATGAATACATCCCATTAATTTGCAAATATCAAGTCTGCATTATGCTTAAGACAGGAATTTAGTTTGCTAAACAACAGCAACAAAGAACTCTAACTTTACAAAAGAGCATGCGAGACTGGTGCTCCTCAGTGCAGCCACTCTTCCTCTCCACCTCCAGCAGCAAAGCCCCGACAGAAGCAAACGCAACAGCAAAACAGCAGCAGTTGGGACTCTACATTTGAGATGGAGGGTCTATATCGTTTTTCTCAAAATACTTATGGCAGGCCTGTAGAAGAAGAGTTCAGCAAATGACCCAAGAAAACAATTTCAGATGGGATCACCACTGCAAGGCTATTGCATGATACCAAATTTCTGTGTCTTTCATTCATCTGTCTGTTCTTCCTGTTGTCACCATCCTGCCTAAAAATACCAGCCTTGTTCACATTTCTTTATTTTCACCTGCCTTCTTTCATCTCCTTTTCTGTACTGATTCTAGTATTTGGAATCTATTTGCTCTCCACTTACATTCCTACTGCTGCCCAAAACGAAATCATTGAACCACATTTGCATCTCTGATTAACATGTGGCCTGTTCTTTATTACTGGCTTGATTTGACATCTGTATTCTAGAACTAATAACATCCTTTTTTTTTCCCCCCCCACCCATTTAAATTGTGCACATTATCTATCATCAGAGAAAATCTGCTGGGGAAATTCAGGTATTAACTAGGTATGTTCTTCTGAAAACACACATGGATCAAGAAGCAGAAAGATGTAGTGCCTTCAGAAATACCTAAAAAGCTTTTCCATCACAGGCTGCTCCACAGTAAAGCCATCCTCTGGTCAGCTGTCATAAGAAGGGAAAGTCATGCTCTTCCCTTCCACCTCTCCCACATTAGCACTCCAGCTCATCTGACCTTCAGTGAGCTGGGTCAGAGAAAGAAATTCCTCCTTTTTTGTTTGTTTATGGGGATTAGCTTTGTGCCAGTTCAGTTCCCTAAATTTTCTCATCGCAAAATGAGACATATGCTAAAATCTGGCAGAACAGAAATGAGGAGGAAGAGGAGAAGAAAACTGACTCTTTTTGCAACAGCATGCACCGCTTAAACTCAACACTTCTGCTAAACAGTTCTGTAGCAGCACTCCTGTTAGCTTGGTAAGAAACTCTGAAATTAGCTCTCACAATCCAACAGTCTCATAAGAGAGACTGTTCTTGCTACAAATCTTAAGCTCAAGATGTTGAAGCTGAATGTCCCCACTTTTACCTACTTTCAGGAATTTCAAACCTGGATGAATATGGGAGGCTTCTTGGTCCTCCATGTTGCTCCACATCAGAGCGGGGCTCTTGTATGAAACGCCTGGGGTAGAGGAATGAAATTGTGATAGGAACACATCAGCCTGATGCTCAACAAAGTGGTTCTGATCTGTACCAGCACCAAAATCTTAAGTCATCTTCCAGACTTCATCAAGTAATGGCCTATTAGCATATCCACGTATGTGTCCTCAGCAATAGCTCAACATTAGAGTTTCTTTGACAATCTCCTCTAAAATACTAAAAAGTATACACAGATTAAATAACACAGTATTACAAGTTTAGCTTTAATAAGATCAATCTATCAAATCCCCTTAGGATCCTTGTTTAGAAGCATAAATGTAATTCCTGCTTCTTGGATGATCCCTTCTGTTTTTTTTCTCCTCTTAGACTGAATGTACAGACGCGCCAAGCTGTGTGGGAACTTGGAAAAGCAACACTTAGCTGCAACACTTCACAGATGTTTAAAGAAATACTCATCAAAATCAAATTTTCCATTTTATTTTTAAAGTCTGTAATTGGCTCAAACAAGGAAAAAGAAAAAAAAATACTGAAAGATCTTGATACTGTCTCAAAAAATGATTATTTACCGTGTGCAACTCAGAAGCTGAATTTACAAAGAAGCCGTTTATTGACTACAACTCTTCGGTAAAGCTGTCTTCCCAGGCCAAGAGGAACAAGTGAGTAATGAATGGAGGAAATTAGACATTTTGTAAATGCTTAATTATCACTGTTCTTCAAGAAAACATATGACTTGGGATAAGAATGAAATAAATGGAATTGCATCGGTTTATATTCTTACGGAAACATTGTGCAGTTCCTTCAAATAGCTGGAATTGGACATCTTGCACATCATTAAATTTCTATGTGATCAGTGCTCTTCTGACCTAAAATGATATTTATAGAATCTATACTGGCAAGAAAAAAAATTTTCTATCAGATATTTCCTCATACCCAGATTTAACAGTATTTATGTTTCAATATTCTTACCCAGACAGGAAAAAAATATTAAACACAGTACTGGGATTATTGTACAAGTTAATTTTACTTTTTTTGTATTACTATATGCAACAGCTATCTGCACCCACAAAATACAAAGCTGATGTTTTAACAGATATTGTGATGCATCTTCTAAACACTACAGTGTCTTTCTAGTAGAAGCTCCTGTCTTAGTTGAAGAGAAGGACACTCTCCCTTTCCCTAGCAAGGATTCACACTAAGGCCTCATAACAATTTGAAATTGTCTTAGGAACTAAATCCAATGCTCTGTTTTCAGTCTCAACATTAAGCCACATGCCTCTAGAGCTCTGAAAAAAAAAATAAATCTAAAAATCTAAAATCCTTTCAAAGTTTTTCATTAGCCATTTGCAACACCCCTTCAGTGAAAAATCTCACCTTACCCAAGTTTAAAAAAAAAACAAAAACAAAAAAAAAACCCCACACCACCAGCTAAAATTCCATTTAAACTATTAGAAAAACCCATGCTATGCATATATAAAGGAAAAAGGTAGATAAAGTCATCAATAATTGGCCAGATAATCATAAACCTCTCTGTTATTATAAATTGTAATTAATCCACAACCATCTAGAACAATTTTCTGTAACAAGCACACATCTATAAAAACAGATTATCAGGGGGATTTTTTTATTAGCCAGAGGTATACAGTATTTGGAAGATTAAAGCAGGCACTCATTACAGTACTACATAACAATTTTAATTGGATAAAAGCTAACAGGATGACAATGCTGCCATATGAATCAGAAAGCAGTGGTACTAAACTGCTTGGGAAAAAATGGAATGTCCCAGAAATCCAGAAATATTTCCCCCATCCAATGCTGGGGCATTGCGCTGCTATGAAATCAAGCATGCATCACCTTCCCGACAGCTTCAAAGCTACGAAGCAAAAGAAACTGTCTTTGCCTTTTTTATTTTTGCCTGCAGAACTGACAACTGAAAATATGTGCATGATGCCCTTTTACTTGCAAAGACAGGCTTCTGAACACAAACCTATTCTCTGCTACCAACCTAGACAGATCAGTCCACTGTCTGCTACTAATAAGCTTCATAGGCACTGTTATAGTGAAATAAACACATCTGTAGTCAATTTTTTTGATCTCCATGTATTTCAAAGTAGATGGGCAAGGGTGAAACAGGGGAAAAAAAAACAACAAGAAAAAAGAAATTTCCCCTTCCACTATCCCCAGAAGAAAAAAAATAAAGAAAACTCCCAGAACAGAGTAACATTACCATCACAAGTTGTAAGATACAGCACAGTAAAGCTACATAGTCATCCATAAGGGATGTGGATGACCAAAAAAAACCAGAACACCAGAAAACATACTATCTATTCACACATACACAATCATGCACAGGAACTTGATGAAGACCAGAAAGAGCTGAAGCCACAGAACACTGGAAACCACCCAAACCCTGCAGGTATCCTCTCAGGTCTCATGAGCACCATTCCCAAGGGGGGACTAGTCACACCTGCACCCATCCGTCTGCAGAGGTACACCACGGCTTCACTGCCTTTAAATGGACACAAGCCTGATATTGCCAAGGCTCCTGCCTTATTCTATCTCTTGTCCATTTACTGCCATCACCTCTCCACAAGCCAGTGCTAACACAGAAGCTGGATCAAGGAACTGACCTACCTCTGAAAACATCCCCCCTAATTATAAAAACTGCATGACAGTGGAAACTGCCAGGAGTTAAGAGGACCCAGGATGACCTTTAGCAAAAATGGGATAGATACGTGACAGACTGAAGTGTCCACACAAGCATGGTCTGAAAAGGTAGAGGAAAACAAAGTAGCTTAGCATGGCCATTTCATCCTCAAAAAACCCAAATACGTAACAGCTATACCTTTATAATAGATTTTTCTTAAGGTAATCACCACACTTTATGCCTAATATCTCTTAGCCTTATAATATATTTATTCAAGGAACAGCTGCTACCAGTCCATCTGAGAGATGCAAAGTGTAAGGTGTTTGGCAGATCATCTTTCTGTAAAGAAAATAGACAATTTACTATGATAACTATGTAAGAAGTTAAAAAATAATGGTGAAGTGCAGCAGTAGAGGTCTGCTGTGTTGTCCCCATCAGGAAACATCACAGGTGCAGGAGAGGTTAACATCTCCATAGACCACATCCAATGCTACACAGTCCTCTCAGAAGTTCCCTGGGCTTCAGTAAGGCCCCGAGTTGGGCCAGTCAAGCTTTGCTCCCTTCCGTAGGCAAGCAGAGAGACTCCGTGCAAGTGTGGTTTAGCTGGTCCTCTTGTAACCTTAAGGAACAAACCATAAGCAAGGAGCACAGCATGCTGATGATAGTTTAAAACATTTTCTTCTTGTCTTTTAAATCTCCAGTTTAGCAGATGTCTTTTGACATCTTGATCACATGCTAAATGGTTGTCTGCTAGTTCAAATATGAACCAAAAAAGGCAACAGGACTACCCTGCATACAGCCATTGCATTCACGTATGTTAGAGGAGAGAAGTAACAGTAATATTCCTGACAAACGCTATGCTGGTGGAACTCACTGATTAAGTTGCGCCATTCATCTAGTCCATCCTATCTGTGAAATTCAAAATTAATCTAGGGGAAAATACAGCATCACAGCTTCATTAAACACTGCAGCATGCATTTACCTAAGACATTTATGCAGACAATCATCATCCATTTTCATTCTTTTTCCTCCCTCAGACTCAAAGCACCCTCCTTCCACAAGAAAAACGTGTTACTTCAAAAGAAGTTAGAAAATATATCATAAAAGCAGTAACATACTGAGAGCCTGATGTTGTTTATTTAATTTCAAGACATGTAAAACAAGGTCTGTGTAGGGAAAAAAAATGAGGGGACCTTTTTATTATCAACAAAAGAAAGGCAGCATTGTTTTGCAACATATGCTTCAAGTTTTATTAGCCACTCGATTTGAAATATATTTAAATGGTACACCACAGTCTGGGCTAAAAAGCCCAGCCTTCTTTCTCAAGAGGTTATATGGTGAGTATACTAAGGTTTAACTGCACGATAAATATACCATCAGTAGCAGACTCTGCATTTCCAAAATCTAAGCCTTCATTGAAGAATGTGAGATTTAAGCACTAGCATACAGAGTGAAGGAATTGTGGACCAAAAGCTAAGTAAAACAAAAAGACCTCAGTAATCAATGCAAAAAATGCTAAGATAACAGTTCACCTAAACTTTTAAGCACGACTGTGCACATCTCAGAATATACCAACACACATTAATCTTGAAAATGTCATTTGTTTTTAAGGACAGTCTGTGCTGCCAACAATCTGTATGTTTTCCATGATGTTTCCCTAAATGAACCGTTTTCCTCAGAGCAAAACGTATGGCTTTTTAGGCTGCTGAATTTAGAGTAGAACAGGTTTAAAATTAATTTTCTTCAATACAGTGGCTATTTGGTTTGAGAAACTAGAAAGACCACATTATGCAGCCTAGATAACAATTCATATTAGGATGAAAATGACAAGGTAACATGGAGAGAAACCATTATCAAAGCAGCAAGACCATTTTCATCATGTCTCAAATTCTCTTCTCAGAAGAAAATGCCAAACCTTTTTTTTTTTCTTTTTAAAGTCACTGGCATGCCTGGCAGTTCAACAAACCCTTTAACAAATCTTCAGAACCTCTCAACAAGGACAAAGACTAGAGAGGGAGAGAACCACTGCCATCAGTCCTGCCTGATTCTGCCTGGTCTGGGCCCCAGGGCAACAAGCACTGAATATTGAGATGGTAGAGTAGGGAGCCAAGCAAGCAAGTAAAAATGAAGACGGGGCAGTGGTTTGATAACCTTTTTGGCCCATCTATCAAATAGGGGACCTGAGGACTGCTTTGAAGCTGGGGGTTGTGGGGTGAATTAACGCCAACGCATCTGGCTGAGAAGTGGCTTTGGGTTTCAGCAGCAACTTATCTAGAAACATGTCATAAACACAGAAGATTTGAGAAAATGACAAGATGATAATTTTTTGAAGTATTATCATTATAGATTAGAAGTGTCAACATTCTGTCTCAACAGTTACAAATAATGAAATACTTATCTGAATTTACCCTACTATTTTCTGCTCCACATAATACAAAGACATAGTTAAAGCATAGTAGCACACTTTATAATTAATTTTTTTATTTCTGGGGAGGACTTATGTAAGAAATACACATTCAGTGCAAGACATTCATGAATCTCAATGATGTTTAGAAAGAAAGGGGACACATATCATGACTTTACAAAAGAAACCAAGCAGTCACGATGTAATTTCAGAGATGCCAAGTCTAACACCTGCAAAGTCAACATACACTCTACATCTAAAAGTTATTCTAAGCATCTAGCCAAAGACTACACAGCAAGCCAGCTGCTGATTAAAAGGCACAGCTAAATCGTCAGGCTCCTGGGTTTACACTCCATCCGCTCAACCACGCATGTGATATCCAGACCCAAACTAGTTTTACTGTAGTTCTGGGTTGGTCTTGGAGAAAAAAACCCAAACAGTTCCATGCATACTTAAAATGGAAATGAGCACCTCCAAATTACACTGAGTGGAGAAAAAACATGCATTATACAAAATGAATTTTTTGCCAGCTGTGAGTGTTGTTTTTACAATTCATTTTGGACACTGAGTTCAGCACAGATGGCAAAATAATTTCAGTCCTTCAAGGAACTCATATAATGTATTCCTAATTAGTAGACATAAAATTCAGCACATAGTAGCTGTTCAAAATTGCTAATATAATAAAACATACACCAATATCTTCCATCTGAACACTCATTCCGTTTAAACAGGGAACTGAGTACACCTAAATTAACTTCCTACTCTGCATATTCACATGACTGAAAACACATACTTTGCCAAGGGCAGGCTCCAGATCGTTTTTCTGAAAACTGTTTAGCAAGACAAGGCGCTGACTGGCCTCAAACACACCTTCCTTCAACACTAATGTGCCACCCCAGTGGTTGAACAGGTGTGGGTGGGGTACCTGATTTCTTCCACAAAACCACAAAAAGCAAAATCCATGAGCAGCAGATCCTCACCTGTTTTAGTACCTCAGCTACCCACCCACCAGGGGCTGTTAGGAAGAAACTTTCCCCAGGGAGCTAGTTATCCAGTAATCATGTATGGCAGGGTTTCCCAACATATCTCTGAAACAGCTGGTACTGCAGATTGACCGATGGCTTGATTTGAAGTGTCAGCTAGTACACTCACAACACTCTAACAATTTTGGCACATACACAGGTGTAACTACTCTGTTTACATTAACACAACGTTGTTCAAGCACCTGTAGCACTTGCATTTGACAGCTGTTTGCAGATCAGGCCCATGCTATTTTACTTATTCAATAACAGGTACAATTAATACAACAGCATGCTAGCTAGTTTGACATCAAAAAAAACACCAGTAAATTTTATTTCTCTAATCAGCATCTCATTCCACCCAAAAACCTTGATTTTTCTTTTTTTTTTTTTAAATTTAAAAAAGAAAAGCGACCACATTAGGCTGAACACAGGAGAATGTGCAGATTTGAAGGCAGAGGAGATGGATATACTGTGCTTTCAGAACCACTTCTTGTGACTTCAGTAGCAGAGTTTAACTGAAGTCAGGGAAGTTAGAAGACAGCATTCAAGTATCTTCCATTTCCTTTCAAATAAGTAATGCACAGTCTGAGCTTTGTCATCTTTAGGTTGTGTGATATGTTGTCCAAATATAAATTCAGACAGTTCCTGTGCTGCACTGAGCTCCCACTCAAAAGAAGTGAAGTAACAACAGATGACATAAATCTTCAAAACATGTAGGCGGTTCTGCTTATTTCCCGTTCCTCCCTTTTTGCCCCTGCAATGATCCTCTACTGCTACTTCCTGCATCAAGACTTCAAAATGCACCTATGCTGGCAGTGGACGAGGAAAGACAATGATGGCAATCTCGAGGAAAAGGTACAAAGCTCCCAGTATATGTGCTCTGCAGGAGAAATGTATGTCCTTCCATGCACCATCCAGCCCAGTGCTCTGCCCACTACCCAGGCATCTGGCCTTGCACTGTCAAGAAAAGCTCTTTTAAAACAGCTTAGAAGGAGGCAGAGGTATGCATCTACTTCTAAGTTCTACTAAAAGGGGAGATCTTATTTTTTATTTTTTGAAAGATACCTTTAAGGAAGAAAACAAGCCAGAGAATATATGGAGTATCATTCTGGATTAACAGTGAGTAAAGAGGAGTTTCCTGATAAAATATACTAACTTTGTATTATTTTAGAGCCAAGGCTACAGAGCAAGATCTCTACTGTACTTGCTCATTGAGTTTCTGCCCATTTGGCTGCTTTTAGTATGTCCCTTCTGGTCTCCCCCTGGTGTACAAGGAACTGGGTGAACAGGCTAACTCTACAGGATTTACCTCAGTAAAGCATCATCTCTTGCATTACAATCATAATCACAATGCCTGGCACAGAGCCACACAAGGTATCTGCAACAAAAACCATGATGGACAGATTTCTCATGAGAGGTGCAAGGGGGGGGGAACCAAAAACAACACCTCACCTTCCCTTGCTCCCTGTCATTTCAAGGCTCTGCTCAGAGCTGGGGAAAAAAACCCAGTACCTCAGCAGAGAACAACTAACAGCTGCTGCTACAGCAAGACCAAAAACGAAGGAACCTGCAATGGTGCCAGGGAGCATGAAGAACATAGATTCAGGAAGAGTACCTGTCTGCTTGATTGGCAATGCATATACACTCAGCCTCTGCCTATACCAAGGAAACAATGCACCTCAAGATGCAACAGGCCTTCTTTTTGGGAGGAAAAAAAAAGCAGGATGAACAGAAGAGAAGGAAAAGGTCCTGACAAAATTAATAAAAAAGGAGATGTCTACTTGCATACTACTCCAATCCAAGAGGTACCACATCTCAGCCTTGACGTGTACTGCTTTTTGCTAAAGGGAAGATGCACATTTTTCCCATTCCCTGATAGCAAATGCTGTCTCACAGCCAAGGTAAACCACAGAAGGCAAAGGAAAAAACACCTCACTGTTACCCACAGGATACTAAGCCTATTTGGAGGATCAATCAGCAAGGTGCTCCCCAAACATGAGAAGCCTGTTTGAGTTGCATTTAATTTGTAAAGAAGTGCTAGTAATTTCTTTGGTAGAAGTGGGTACTTTCACTCAACTCACTGGTTTCTCTTATCAGGTCATGGGAAAGCTTAACTGAAGCAGAGCAGTAGTGCACTTTTCTGGCCAAAGCCCAAGCCCACCATGCTACAGCCCCAGCCACAGGGGCACAGGGAAGCAGAGATGACTACGGGAAAGAGTCAGACAAAACTGGGAACTTCTTTCCATGCTGCTGGGCTGGATTAGCTTCAACCTGGGTTTTTTTTTGTTTTTAACTTGCTGCCAGAGGATCTGACCTTCCTAATATTTGCTATCTATTTCTGAATTTATTACCAGCATTAAAAAATACGGGCACACATGATTCACCCTCACCCCCAAACCAGCTGCTGACAGAGCACCTCAGCGCTGCCACGTGCTCTTATGCCCGAGACCAGCTTGGCACTTCACCAGTGTCCTACAGTCAGTTGTGCTGTGCAGCTCAAGTGTGTGTGTGTGTGAAGGATAGGGCAGGACAGCCAGGACATCAGCAGTCCCACAAACAAACAGAAACCAAGCTGACAAGCACAGCAAGGAAAGGTTTGTTGTTTTTTTTTTTCCCCCAGACTCCCATGTTTTTAACACAGCACAATAGAACTGTTCACTTCAAGTTACTGAAAGCACAGTTTAATCACACATACGTAAAAACATAGACTAATTAAAATCAGCAAGATGCATGCCCCATTTTTAGCAAGTAGACCTGCCAGCACCTCCCCCTAAAACTATGCTTTTAACTGTAGCTAAAGAGACACTCTAAAATTGTGACATCATCATCTAATACTAAGCTAATGAACTGTCCTCTCGCAAATCAAGGCTATCACCACACTCATGTTTAAATATTTACCCTTAAAAACCCAAGTAACAGAAGGTCTCTCCTCCTCTGTTTCTCCAGTCTGGAGGAAATTTCAGATTCCAGAAAAAAAACAAAACCCAACAGGTTAAAAGGGACTTACAGAGGTCATCCAGACCTTCCTCTGCTAAAACCAGGGCTTACATCTAAGTCAGACCAAGTTGCTTAAGCCCTTATCCAGTTCAGCTCTCCCAGTCTCCAAGGATGGGGACACCAGGGCCTGCCTTCATGCTCGTGCCACCACATGGCCACTCTTATGGCAAAGAATTTCTTCCTTATATGCAATGGAAAATTTCCTTATTATTCCCTTTGTCATCTAACAGTATATGGCTACTACGTTCTGACTGCTTTTGCTTTCCTCTTCCATTTTTCCATTTATTTTTAAGAGTGCCGCCTTTTTTTTTTTTTTTTTTTTTTAAACGCCACCCAAAATTTCAAAGTCACTGGACATTCAGAAGAGATTGAGAGCTCTGAATCCTTGTTCTGGAATCCTTCCCCACCTGCAGCATTTGTAACTGAATTGCCAATGTACTGAGCTACTCAATCACAGAATCTCAGCTAGGTTGGAAAGGACCTTGAAGATCATCTAGTCCAGCCATTCACCTAGCACTGACAGTTCCCAACTACAGCATATCCTTAAGAGATAAATCAACCCAACTCTTAAACACCTCCAGGGACGGGGACTCCACCACCTCCCTGGGCAGCCCATTCCAACGCCTTAACAACCCCTTCTGGAAAGAAATACTTCCTGACATGTAGTCTAAACTTTCCCTGGCGCAACTTGAGGCCATTACCTCTTGTCCTGTTGCTTATTACTTGGTTAAAGCGGCTCATCCCCAGCTCTCTGCACCCTCCTTTCAGGTAGCTGTAGAGGGCGATGAGGTCTCCCCTCAGCCTCCTCTTCTCCAGACTAAACACCCCCAGTTCCCTCAGCCGCTCCCCGTACGACCTGTGCTCCAGACCCTGCACCAGCTCCGTTGCCCTTCTCTGGACACGCTCGAGTCATTCAATGTCCTTTTTGTAGTGAGGGGCCCAAAACTGAACACAGGAAT
>NW_020799091.1:101499765-101549118 GCF_003259725.1 Athene cunicularia | reverse complement strand
CCCCCCCCCCCCAACTTTCTACTCTTACTTCCCATAAACTCACATATTACTTTCTGTAACCTTTACGATAAGGACTTACTACCTTGTGGACTTTTATTCTCTGCTTCCATTTTCTTATGCATAGATCAATTTTATTTAGATAAATCAAAGGACATCTGAAAACCAGAAGAAACCTCTGAAACTACTAACTTACTGGTAGGTTAGGTTTGGTATTTTTGGTAGTGGTAAACAAAAATATAATGAATGTAAGAAAGTAATACTCCTAGTAAAAAGACAAAGCAACTGATGAAAAATCAATTTTAATAGACATTACAATATCTTCCTTAAAATTACTATTCTAGACCATAAAGCCCAAATACAGAAAAAAAACTGAACAAAACACTGCAAGAAACAGAAGGAACAACCAATGGGTGAAAACAGGAATGAAGATGCTAAGAGAGCAAAGATCTGAAGAGTGAATTATCTTACTTTCTAAAAGAGGTGTTTTCACAGGAGAATTGGTTTGACATTTAGGAAGCAAGACAGCTACTGCTATGGCAATAAGCAATAGCCGCTGCTTTAAAAAAGAAAGGCAGGCAAGGGATGGTATAGAAAGACATAAGTACTAAAGCAACTCAAGCCATGCCCTTTTGTTTCATGGCATGAAATCCACATTTTCTTTTCAAATTGTCACACACTGGTACGAGGTTATCACGCTTTCACAGCATGGAGACAAAACAAAATTAGATCCACAATCTGTTCTTAGGACATAAACTAAGGGTAATAAGTTTCTGCTCTCAAATATGAAATCAGTCTTTGTGACTTCATCTGTAGGGCAATCTTTTTCTATTAAGAAACTCTGAATGGTTCAGTGTGCAGCAGAGACCAATAACTCTGGGCTGCCCCTGTGTATTTCAGTATCAGGGTAGGATGACAGAAGACATGTTACAGCTGACGCTTTCAAGATCAGCCCAGAAAGAACAAGGGCATTTTAAATAATAAACTGTCACCTCAGCTTTATTCAAAATACTTTATAACTAAGCAGCTTATATACTATACAAAAATTATCCCCCAAAGCAAAAGTCAAAGGGAGAAAATTGGTCATAATTCCCCCCCCAGCAATCAGTTTTTGAAGTTGTTTTAACAGGATCTGAAGAGAGCCTCTTTAAAAGGACAAAAAGGCAATGGAGCAGAAAAGGATAAAAAAAAAAGGGAAGGTCCCTACAGACTCAGGTCTCCAGCACATGCCTGCACCTTAGTGCTTCAGAATAACAAACACCATAGTTGTTCCTGAGGATGGCACTTACTTCCTGGCAGTACTGGAGAATCCCTTCCTTCGTCCCAATGCAGGTTTTGGTGCCAGAGGGGTCCGATTCCCACTTTCCGTTCTGCACATTCATGTGCATGTTGAGTTTCCCACAGAACATGGCGATTTGAGGTTCTGCCAGCAACCCAGCATTTCCATCAGCAGGCACCTGAAAGGAGAAGGAAAAAAAAAAGTTTTCATCTCACATCTAACATTTAGGTCCTTCCAAAGCAGGAACAGCTCAAGCAAGCCTGAACCAAACTCTAGGTTTACCCATCCATGGCAGCAAAGGCTGAAATTGTTTCCTTCAGCCAGATTTAAGAAATGTAAATGTGGTTTTCACAGAAATCCAGAACACAATAGCGTAACACAGAGTTTAGAGCTGTAATCAAACTGTTTTGTAGCCCAAAATTTTCTTATTATCGATTTGGGCTAAACACAGAACAATGAGCATACCTGAAGCATGATTACAGATATTTAATTTTCCAAATATACTTGGTGTACTGGGAGGTGTACTGTATATTCGTTAACAATATACAAAGTAACAAGTTTTCCCCAAGAGTTCCTAAAAAAACACCTGAGTATATCTTTTGTCAAGATCCTCTCTAGTTCATTTAGATGTTGAGCACACAGGCTGTATTTTATCATGCATTACAAAGATGAGATTAAAAGCAGTGGCTTCTACATCAGCTTTGTTTCAAATGAACCTTAAAATGCAATGGCTGGGGTGGTAGCAAAATGGGACTGTTGTGAGCTAGGTCTTTACCAAAGTATTGTAGAGTACCAATGACCCGAACATGCACTAACATACTGAGACTTAAGATAGGTCACCCAAAGTGGTGGTCCCTGCCCCCCATGGGCATGCTGCCTGCCCACAGCCCACCAAGCACCACCCAGTTGCCCCCCTCCCTCAACTGCCCCAGCACTGCTGGGTTGTGGAGCCAAACATCAGAGCTGCCCTCAACAATATCCCAGTTAAATGCAATTTTGTAATGTCTGTGAGCTTCCTACCTGCATTTATAAACCAACAACCTTCCTCCCCCATAAACCTCAAAACTGGTTTAAATGCCTCCCACAAGACCACATCACTAAGACAAATCAAGAGCTCTTTTTCAGCCCTCTGACTTCTGGCATAGCCAACCAGAAGGTATAAGTCAGAAGTACTCACTTCAGTTTTACCATCTGAGAAACACAAAACAAAGATAAATCTCCTCTGAAGGTCAGGTTCCTCAAGAGAGAAGTCAATGGCTCTCCACTGTCCCTCCTGCTCCAAAGGCAAGCCTGTTGCATTTGAGGTACCACAGAGTATGCAATTAGGTTTCCATATCTATTTTTAGCTTTTAATTGTTTAACTAGAAGGTTTCTCAAGGGGAAAATTAAAAACATTTTAAGAGTTAATGAAAAAACTGAAGAAACAAAATTACTGTCTTATAAGAGGTATGCAAATCCTGTATCTTAGATCCCCCACTCTTTGTTTAAACAAATACAAAAAACTTCATGAATTTTATATACCTGCAGTAATAATAATAATCAAAAAAAAAAAAATCTAACACCAAGAAACATTGCAGGAGTCAACATCTAGCTACCCTAACACATTAACTTAAAATGCCGCAATTAAAACAAGTATTAATTTATTTTTTTTTTTAGAAAAGGAGAGAACATTTATTTTCATGCCTTCTTTCAGATGTTAACATGTTACTACAATTTAGCTTAAAAAAAAATAAAACGGGAACACTTCTACTGGCAGAGATTTCCCTTTACTATAGCAATTTCTCTTTTCCTGCAGAACAAGTAAGCTCTCTACAATTTAGCAGTCAGCCATCACTGTCCTTCCACTGGGTAATTAGAGTATTTTCCAATAACTGGGATGACACCTTGTCTGGCTTGCTTTGATCAGTAAAACTATCACATGCTTACTAACATCTTCAGAAACTCTGGAAAGCATCTCAAACGTGACACATCTATAACAAATACTTGCAAAAAAAAAAACCAAACCTCCAAATTAATTTTTTTTCTTCATAGATGCAACATTATCTTATGAAAATTTCATTAAAAATAGAAGCGAGTCATTCCACAGGTGACATGTGCATGCGAACTCTATTCACAGTCAGCTCCTCCAACTGAGATGTCTATTAATTTAATAAAGCACACAGCAGTCATACTGTAGCAGATTTTAATTTTTTTTTTCACTCAAAATCTTAAGGTGTAAATTTAGGGAGACATTGCCTTCTGACTTTATAATAGGGAGCTTTTCAGTATTTTTGCCTTAGCTAAGACAGCTAAAGTTGAGGGGAAAAAAATGTGGCTGTTGACTTAGAGTGCTATCAATTTACCTCTAACAACATGACAACCTATGACTGTCTACTTAAAATCTCATTCCCTTCAGAAAAGACATGACATCTCCCATCTTAATGAAATTACCAGAGCAAGTCATGATCACATTTAGCTTTCTATATTTTGAGCTGACAGGGCCATACTAACGAACTGCTCAGCAGAGCACTTCATCTTATTGATTAGGACAACTAAATGTTTCTAATCATAAAGAAATACTGAAGCAATTAACAGACACTGTAAACAGAACTAAAGCTTTTAGATCATGATCATGAATAATTCAAATACTCAACTTCCCAAATTGAACTCTATGTTAAGACTGTCCTTAAAGCAAGGATAGTAGGTTAATGGATTTGTCTGTTACATCTCCGGCTAAGATGCAGCACTGAGCTTTCAAATTAACTTTTAGTAAACAAGTGGAGTGGAAATAATACCTTTCTAAACATTTTGGATGGAAGGGGGGGAGGGGGCGGGACAAGAAAGACACACTAAATTATTTAATATCTGAAGGTAAGCACTTGCCACCACCATGTACCTCCAGTGTTGAAACTGAAAGCCTCTCACCTTTAGTAATAAGCATCAATTTTAGACATTGCATTTTCAACACAGTACCTGTGAAATTTGCAGTGACATTGCAACATTTTAACAAAACAGCCCAATTGTTGAGATAGCCTTTGTGCTATCTCCCTGCTCATTCTATTAAATATGCCTCTAAGCCAAGATTTTTGCTATCTGATACTTCATTTCTGAAGAAAATAAGAACTTGATCTGCTATGGCACTTCTGATTGAAAACTGGCAGCTTCCTGCTTGACAAGAAATTACTCTTGGTGAACAATCCACAGAAACAGCTGATGCTGACAGCTGCTTGTCTGCAGAGATGATGGTCAAAACAACTGTCAAGCCTAGGAGCATTTTTGATGTGAGGGCAAACAAAGGGAGCATTACCTGTTCTGACCCTGGCCTTACCTATTCTAGATTTAGAGCTTCTGCTAGACCTTTTGACAACATCTGAAAAAGATACACCTATGAAGAGTGTATAACTAAAAGACTTCACTCCATTTTGCAAGCATATGCTTCAGAACATTGTTGCTTCTGTTCTCTCCAGGAGTGAACATCGCAAACAGTGACTGACAGTGATTCTAACACTAAAAAGAGGAACACAATTTTTTCAGATCATTGGTCAAAAACCTGCAGCTACTGCATTAAGCTATATATTCCAGTACCTAAAGGGAGCCTACAAGAAAGGTGACGAGGGATTTTTTACAAGGGCGTGCAGTTATAGAACAAGGGGTAACAGCTTTAAACTGAAAGAGGGTAGATTTAGATTAGCTATAAGGAAGAAATTCTTTCCTGTGAAGATTGCGAGACACTGGCACAGGTTGCCCAGAGAAGCTGTGGCTGCCCCCTCCCTGGCAGTGTTCCAGGCCAGGTTGGACGGGGCTTGGAGCAACCTGGTCTGGTGGAAGGTGTCCCTGCCCATGGCAGGGGGGTTGGAGCTAGATGATCTTAAGGTCCCTTCCAACCCAAACCATTTTATGATTCTATGACTAGACTGTACTTCTATATACTGTTTTCCTCTGGAATCGTTCAGACTACAACAAATTCAGAGGAAAAAAGCTGAAATCATAAAGTTAAAAATTCATTCTTCATCCAGAAAAACCTAATTATGCTAAATAACAGTTAAGAATAATATTTCTGATACCTACATTTTCTGATTTCTTCTCACTTCTCTCTGCAGCCCTCCACAGCAACACACAGACTTTTGTTAGTTTACCAGAGTGAAGTAGCAAATGAAAACGTGGTAGCACGATGCACCACGCTGACTCTTGCCAGTGCCCCATCACTGAACACAAGAGCCTTCCCAAGGCACCTGCTGAAAGGGTGCCTGGAAGCAATCAGTCCTCATAGCCTTGATTTTATGGGATCTATTTTAATCGAGGGGACATTCTTAAATTAAGAACTGTGAACTAACAAATGAATTCAAGAAAGCATTGTTGCCATTTAGTTTTATAAGGCTGATGGATACAAGAGGAGAAAATAAGGGACATGTGAAGCCTCTCAGGCTCCTTTGGTCTGGACTGGCACTGGTGCAGGTCTCCCAACACTTCCCTACCCGTGCCTGCTCTCTAACCTGGGGGTGTCTCCCACCTACACAAATCTCAGTTTTATAAACACTTCAGTAGTTCCTTATGCTTTAAAAAAGTCATCACAACTAATCCTAGCCGATAAGGCCTGCACACCAATTTCCAACCTTGCATCGTAATTCTGTTCACATGTTCAGTGTGCTATCTATTTGTAGGGAAAAGCACAAAACCGAGTAAGGGATAGTAACAAAATTACTGCATACCATTTCATCTGCCATGCAAGCATTCAGAAATGTTCACCTCCAACATGCTCACCTGCCTGTCTCATGGGTTTACACAGATCTTCCACCTTGAGCTCTTATAGCAGCCTCTGACATGGACTTTTGTCCCTCCAAAGTTAACAGTTTGGAAAATTAAACATTGAAAACTTTTCCAGCTGATGTAGTTGAAGTACCTCTATGCTATATTGTCATTTGAAGAGTAAGTAAGCTTTATGCAACACCACAACTATATTTTCACTAGGACAGTGCTAGAAAAGCTTTCCAGGGAATTAAAGGTGTGCTAGAAACTGCTGGCAAGTCTATCCTGAGATCTCCAGGTAAGAGACTAAATATGTCACTTATGTATTGCATATCACACCAAGATAAAGAAACAACTTTCTCTTCAGTCCTCTCCCTTCCCATGAAGTTTGTCTTGAAGACCCAAGCATCATAGCACTTTAGGAAGAGATACATTTTTCTCCCTAGGGACTGCATCATAATGATGCTTCACTATCACAGCGAAGTCAAAAAATAAAAGATCAAACTTAATCGAGATGATAATTATTTCCAAGAGAGGTCTCTAGTCTGTGCAAGTTACTGGTAATGTAAGACCTAATGAACTATTATTGATTTAAACAGAGATATCCAACGGCAGTTTCATCACAAAGATAAAACGGGGGGGGGGGCAGGGTGCAGCAGCAGAGATGGAGCAAGTAGCACTCCTTTGAAAACATATATTTAGAAAGACAAAAACAACTCAAAAAAAGAAAAAAGAGGCAGGAGAGTGAAATGAGAGTAAAACTATGTGGTGATAAGTGGTTTGTCCCATACATGCTGTACCAACATTTTAAACACATGAATTTTTGAATCACTGGTCACATCAAAAGTATATCCAACTAAAATAAGTGAAATGGTGAAGAATTTTATGTGTCATTCAAGTCTTCTTCACAGTCAATAGTTTAATTCATTACATACATTCCCTGCCAAGAAAAATTATCTGCATTACAATGTAATTAAATAATCTAGAGAACCGATCTACATAGATAAGCAGCTTCTATACAGTAATGCTGAATAACAGAGCTACAGTCCAGTTTGTTACAATAACGCCTGTAGTGGCAAATCTCTCCTTGACTAATCCTAAAGCTCTCAGGCAGATTAGTCTACCAAAGAGTAACTCATGCGACACAAATTACATTAACAGCAACTATTTGCTTTATTAGTATTCTGCAAAAGTAAACTCCAAGCATATTAATGAAACTGTAATCACATATTATTTTGTCTACTTTGCATATGACCTCGAAGAAGTAGCATGTGCTTTTTTTCTTGCCTCTTGGCAAATCATTAAGTAACAGTTAGACCAATTAGCACGCTGTCTCAAGGTAGCTCCAGAAGGTATGCGCCAGTTTTCAGAGTATATCCGGTTTTCAAAGACCAAGTAAAACACTACTCATCACTTTTACAAGACATCTGGATCAGAGAGAATAGGAACTACCTAAATTTGAAAAACGGCAGCTACAGGATTCTGAAAAAAATTACCTCAATGGCTTGTAGGTTTAGAGCTCTGTGTAACACATTAGTCTAACATCACAAAACTTTCAAGCACTATCCTGACATTTTTGATATAAAACCCAAAATTATTAATTTGTTATATATTTTTTAATTATTAAACTTCAAAAGTGAAGTAAGGGTACAAGCTCCGAGAGAGAGGATGCATGGCTGTGGTGATGCTCAACACTGACAGCAAGTGCTCCCTTAAAGAGTTTCAGCATTTGAGGCCTGTCTTCCAGCCACAAGACTCATTTCACCTCTAGTTGTGTGCATCTGCCTGAGTGCTCCTCTGCTACATTTCCTTCTTATGAGCAGCTAAATGATGAAACACTTAAATTTCTTTACTGTCAAATAACATTTTAAAATACCTTTCAAGTGTAGGTTTTCAGTATTTTGTCTGCTCTCAAAAAGAAAGCACAGTAGCAACTCAATCTCTTGGTGGGGATATTAAAAAAAAAAAAAAAAGAAAAAAGAAAATCAAATCAGCACTGAAGACCAGGATCAGAAGACGATTCCATTTGAGAAAGTCCATCATGTATGTAACAGCTTATTAGTTATAACTGCTTTGGATAAGGAAAGAAGGAGGACATAATCCATCTGTTTTCCTATCAGATTATGTCAAAGAAATATTTACAAACCTGATCAAATTAGGACAAAACAAGGTAAATCTTGGCAAAGCCACCTGAATGACAATGTTTAATTACTGAAGCCTTTCTTTGAAAATAGGTGTTTCATGGCATTTTTCTGTTTGCTTTGAGAGGGAAAAGACATTCCAAGTATCTATTTGATGTCAAAATGTAGACTTTAATACAATACAGAAAAAAAAGTACGACATCACACAAGCATTAAAAGATTAAGATGTAGGGAATCTGTTTCCTTCCCATGTTAAGAAGTAGTACAAAGATGCCTCCCCTTCCCCCTCTTCCAGCCCTGGTAACTAAATCTGAGGAAAAGTGCAAAGGGTCTTTAGTACATCCATGCACTCCATGTCCACCAGGCATGCTGGATGCCATTTATACGACTTCTGAGACACTCAAAAAGGATTTTGGTAGCCAAGTACAGAGGACTCAAAGAAGTTTAACAATAAAATTTTAAAAAGGAATACTTTAATTAAAAAAGCATTTGGAGTTTTTTATCTCATTACCATTTCATCTTAACATCAAAAGGCCTTTTTCTACCAAACACCATTATTTAAGACAGAAAGTGTAGCCCTCTCCCCACTCACTCACTCTCGGTCATTGCTTTCTGCAGTTACAAAAGTAATTAGTGTATTTGCTCATAGTTCTTTATAATGCCTATTTAAACAAGTGTTGGTTCTGTTCACAAGTAAGGTTATTACTCAGAAAACACAGGCTGCAAAGGTTGCACCCTCAAGATGTTTTCCATCAAGGGACCACAGTAACACAACTTCTCTCCAGATAGCTCTGCTATTAACTTACCATTAGGGACTACAACATAATATGAAAATAAGCATCAGACCTTGTATGTGCTATTATTAAACATCAAAATATCAAAAAACATTCTCCAGAGGTCCCTAAGATGGCTGCTATGATTTAGGTTGTTTTATTCTGCAAACACCAACCTGAAGCCACTTTCATAAGCCTTCAAAGTGTATTTAATTTGTATTAATTGCTTCACTTGCAATTACTTTCAAGGAAAGCACATTCAGTAACAACCTCCATATCTAGAACTTACTCAAGAACAACCCCCTCCTTATTTTAAGAGATGATTCCTACATTCCCCCCTACTTTCTCTTTTTAATGCTAACACCAGTTCCAGACCTTTAGCTGAGAAGTCAATGACTACAGTTTTAAGGTCTAACAACTGCTGATAACAAAAATCAAAAGGGAGTTCAAATATTGTGAAGACTTAAATATACCTGAGAAACACACCAGCCACCCTTCCAGCCCATGCCTGTGCTTCCTCCAAACTTTCACTACACATTCAGGTTGAAATTCGAGGTTTCCTGCTAACAAAAGCAACACCAATTTGCATGGAAAGCAGTTTGCTTCCTCTGTGACTATTAACAAAATAAAAATAAATTCTATCTTTGAAGTAGAGCTGCTCATAGCCATTTTTTCCTATAAAGAACAGGGGTAAAAATAAAATAAGTATAAAAGGTCTCTTGACTTGGCCTTACACATTTAGTAAGCAAAACATGAAATAACCTTGTTATCCCCAGTGGAAATACCAAGTTTCTTCCACTGGACTATGCCAGGTGTGCTGCACCTTACAAGTGAAGATCACCGCTCAATTCCAGAATTCTACAGTTCAAACCAGGCAAATGCCATGCTAATACAGGCTCGTGTCACCAGGCACAAATCCATGGCTTCTTGCCCACTGGTTAACCATCAACTTCATAGCAGACCATAACAGAATACACACTGCCAGACTTCTTATTTAAGCCACAGAATACCAGTTCTCCTCCTGGTTTCATTAGGTATCTATGCAGAACACAAATGCTTTAAAGACTATTTATATTTTAAAACCTGCCCATGTAGATAAGTAATGAAAAAATCCCTTCATTTCTTATCGATGCAATCAGGACAAAAAACAAACAAACAAAAAAAGCGCATCCAAATTAGAAAATTAAGAAATACCAAATTATTGTCTCCCCACAACTTTTAGGATGGCTGTTTGTCAAAACCAAGGAAAATTTTCCATCTCCCAACTTCTCCTTAGAGACAAACAGTGTCACAAGAGTAAGGGGCTGTCAAAATCAACATGAATAATTTAGAAACAGTGTTTTATTGTATAATGTTGATATAGAAGAAGCAGCAGCAATTATTATTGTCAACAGCCAACAGAAATAGGTCAAAAAATGTTTTACTGATTGCTCATTAAAATTGCTCAGTATGGTTGCTCCCTCCTGGTAGACAAACTTCTGGCAAACAGTAATGAAAGGGGCCATGTCCCTAAACTACAGAAAACCCTGGGAAGACCCACATTTCCTTTACAAAAAGCCAGAAGCTTTGGAGATAGTCAAGCACCCTGTGAACTAAAGGGCATCTGAAATTTGGTTGGGACACATATTCCATTGAAAAGCTCCTGGAAAGTCAGACATGTTTATCTGCCCTGACCATAACCTATTTAACCAAAGTGTAAATAATTGTGTGTAGTCATCCTGGCCTGCTTCATAAAATAGCAATGCCAAAAAAGCATCACAACAGCACACTGCCCACTTTCTTCACAGTGGCTCCAGGACTGCCTCATGCACAAATATATTAAAAGCAAGCCTGCTCCAAGGCTGCAGAGGAAGCAATAGTTTTCTCAAAAACCATCTTCTTCCATATCCTTCACAAGGACCTAAGGCATATGTTGTATTTATTCCATACATCTTAACACTTCCCTCAGGTCATGTTCCAAGTACGAGTAAGATAGATGCCTGGGCCTGGATTCTGGTATTATCTACCCTGAAATCAAAATAATTATCAAAAAACAAACCAAAAATACGCCAAGATTAAGTACTGAGTTCACAAGGCTATCTCATGGAGCAACCAGGAGGTAAGTGCTCCCCACCCCTAACTGCTGAGTGACCCAGCAACCAAGTGCTTACAAGAGATATGTGCAAGACCTCAGCACCATATTGCTATCATATCGGTAATGAAGAACAGACCTGCATACATATGCACACGCGAACACACACCCAAGAGAGGAGGGATCTCCCCAGCTAGGGCACCCTGGAAACACTAGGAAACAATGAAGAGGACAAGAGCACCAAAAGCCCCAACTCATGTGCAGAGGCCATAGAGGTTCACCATGCAAATATTTCCATGCTCCTGTGAGAGAGACTAAAAACTAAAATTTAGCTACAAAAATCAACATCTCTGAACACAGTCATAAATGAGAGGAAAGTACTGAGGGTGCAGGGGGGCAGTATTCCTATGACTTGCTAGTCAGATAAGGTACATTTTTGTGTCAGGTACATGAACATAAAGACGTCTGTCTACCCATTAGTGAAGTGTGAAGAGTTTCTTACCCACTGCCAACATTACTGAGCCCCTTATCAGCAGCATGGCTGCTTCCAAAAAAAAAAAAAAACAAAAACAAAAAAACACCCAAAACCCACACTCCATCAACCTTCACATTGAGTACCTTAATTTAAGATGATGTTAAAGTGCTGGAATCTTTCAGAGGAGGGCAACAAAGCTAGTAAAAAGGCTGGAAGCCATGTCCCATGAGGAGCAGCTAAGGTCTTTGGGTTTGTCTAGTTTGGAGAAAAGGAAGCTGAGGAGTGACCTCATTGCTCTCTCCAGCTTCCTGAGGAGGAGAAGGGGACAGGAAGGTGCTGAGCTCTCCTCCCTGGGATTCAGTGATAGGATGTGTGGGAATGGTTCAAAGCTGCACCAGGGGAGGTTGAGACTGGACATTAAGAAGCATTTCTTTACCATTGGGGTGGTCAAACACTGGAACAGGCTTCCTGGAGAGATGGTTGATACCCCAAGCCTGTCAGTGTTTAAGAAGCATTTGGACAATGCCCTTAATAACAGCATGCTTTACCTTTTGGTCAGCCCTGAATTGCTCAGGCAGTTGGACTAGATCATCATTCTATGAACTGAAATATTCTGTTCTATTCTAACTTCTACATAACTTTGGTCACAACCAGACCAACTGCACAAGCAGTTTGACAGATGTGATGATGTGCATCACCAAAGGCGGAGGGGGACAAGAGGGAATAGTCACAGCCAGATCCAACCAAGTCTCTCTTGGAGTTCTCTTAAGAGTCCACAGAGCCAAATTTATGGATTTTGCAGTTAGTCATCAATATAACAGTAACTGAAAACCCTCACACCTACCAGGTCTCCTCAGCCCACTGGTACCTCTGCATGGTTTAGTCAAGTATTTTTACAAAAATTGCTGTTTCGGCAGGAAAAAAATTATGACAAACAGATTGACCAAAATTATGCAAGACTTGAATGACTTTCAGGAAGCATTATTTCTAATGCAGCACCAACTAACATTTAAAACTGAAAAAAAAATTTACAAGCTGAATAAAAAGTACATTTAAAGGTGGAAAGAAAAAAAAAAAAAAAGAAAGAAAAAAAGAAGCCAGTCTTGCTCCCAAGCCGTTCATTTAGATTTTGAAACAGTCTTTGGTCATTTACATGGCTATATAACGTATTGACTAATAGCAGCAGGGTAAACAAGAAAATAAAAAAAAAAATCCTGTGAGAATTAAATATCTACTTCATTTGGAAAAAAAGAAAAAAGATGCAATCCAGCAGGTGTGCGCAGTTGATGGAAGTGTTTAATGATACCAATAAATATGACAAGTGTTATGATTTCTTTTGGTATGTCCACACACACAGAAATGTATTGATATTGATATTTAAGTCTCATCACCTGAAAGCTTGTCATTAGCCCAAAACAAACATAAGACTGTTTTACAGAAGCCACTTAAGGTTTTGTACTGAAATACATTCCTTGTAAACCATCTAATTCCAGCATTCTGTTTTCTATTCCAGCACTCATAGACACTACTTATTTTATTTTAAATAAATACATGGAGCAGAAGAAAAAGAAGAGTGTATTTCACAGCGACACAACAGTCTACAGAACTATTAAAAGCTTGGTAATAATTCTTGGGTTCCTGTTATACCCATGAAACGGATTCCTGTAAAAGTGAAACTACAAGGTGAGAGCAAATGCACAAAAAACCTCCCTCTAAATAAGATCTAGTTTTCATTTATATTAAAGCACCTTTTTTCTTGCAACACAGTACTCCAAGTTGGCCTAAGTTATTTTTTAAACCTATTTCAATGCATGTGTACCCAGAAAGGATGTGAAAAGGAAACTTACTATATGCAGAGCCAGACTCCATACCCTGAAACAAATTTAAATTGTATCTGTCATGTCAAAAATTGAGGAACAATCCTAGTTCAACAAATTTGATAAATAAGTTAACATTTGAGCAATGTCAGTTTCTCAAATGAACTATATCAGTCAAATGACAGTGCTCTGTAATTTATTGACTTATTTTCAAACAGAATAGTAGTTTTCAGTATTTCATTTGAAGTAGCTGTTGACTTTAAGATAGCTTCACATCTCATTGATCACATTTCCAGCACCTCACTCAACCATCTCACAGAACAAGAATTCTTCTGTATAATGTCTTTGCTCCTTTTTTATACTATTTATTTTTTCAACTTTTTGTGCTAAAACTGGGCTGAAAAAGGATAGTTTGTAAGAGGATTATATTCCAATTGAGGGATGCTTACTTCTTACCTCCATTCTGTAAAATTTATTAGCACTCAACCTCTCACAGAATCCTATCTTTAATTCAGAAGCATTTTGAAGTAGGAAGAAAGGAAATAAGCTACTTAAATTACCTCTTCAGCACTGTTTTTATTCTTTTTAGATCCTATATGGGATGCCCATATGGGCAAATCAGCAGACTTTGCTTACAGTACAGTCCCAGAACAGATGACAATATGATTTCAAACACCTCTGTTTAAATGTTTGGACATGTAACTTTCTAAATAAATAATATTATTTAAACCACAATGCTCAAGTTGCACTTCCAAGCATGACTCTCATATGACTCATTTATTACACAGTGCTAACATTCTATACTTTTTGACAATACAGTAATTAGACAAAGTGAGTTAGAGTATATAAGGCACCTGGAGTTTTCCTGAAATAAACTTCCTTGAAAAAGAGATAGCAGATTTTCCAGATTTGGAAAATCCTGTAGGCTTACATAATTTTCCTATCATAGAATAACAACACTGAACTACTGAACTAATTACTCTACAGTTACTGAATTATTACTGCAGTGGAGGAAATACACAGTCCATTTTGTAAACTCCTCCAAGAAGGAACAGAAGCTGCAACCCATCTGCTCAGCGGATTTCTTTTGTGTTACGGTCTGACTGAACAAACCCTTATCTATTCAAGCAGAGAAACTCATGATGACCAAAAAAGTTGAAATTTTGCTTGTGAAACAGGACCACCACCCTGCCTCAACTGAATTTCAAAGGAAGCTCTGATGTTGATATTTTATTCTCATTATTATTTATTTTGCATACGGTTTATTATCCACCCTCAGCACAGAGGCACAACCCACACTGCTAAAGTAACTGCTCACAGACCATGCTGCTTGTTATTCTTCAAGCTGCAGAATGGTATCCTCCTCTCATGCCATTTGGCTGAGCCACAAACATCTGAACAGAGCCATGTGAGGTCTGATGTAACTCACTAGTTTTAACATGAAGTGTCTCAGCTGTTTCACAGTTATAGCACTCCACACATTATGCCAAAGGTCCCTCTTGTCTTCACTGGGTGCAGAACTATTCTCTGCCCAGGTGACAAGTGTGTGACTCAGTCCTGTCTGCAGGGTGTCCAACTGGTTGGCTTACTAAAATTACTATTATTAATAAAAATAACAATTTCCCAATTTCATTCCACAAACAATGGGAAGATGAATTAACAAGATATTTCTAGCATTTGCTGACTTTGATCAACAGCGTTTGCAAGGTGAGGACTCACTGACTGCTACAAGGAAGAGCACGTCCTTAAGATCCTTCCTGAGATATTATTTGCACTACCCAAGATGCCAGCAAGTCTCTAATTAGACATAACTTTTTTTAGCTCACAAAAACCTCAATATGAACAAGCCAGAAGGAACTAATCTGTCAACACTAGGATTAAACAACATAGTGAATTACCTGGATTACTTTCAAGACATGTACAGAAGCCTGATATTAGTTGCCACATTACAGAGTCAAATAGACGGCTGACAGATTTTGATTCATTTTGAGTCCATTCTTTCAAGCTTTCCTCCATAAAAATGTATGAAATTCTATCTCTCCACAACAGCAACACTGTGATAAGGGAATTAATACAGCATTACTAGGCATCCCATGCTGAAACAAGATACTGCTCTGGATCTGGTTTTAGGATACTTGAGTCATTCGTTACTAAAAAAGTTAAAAAATCCACCCAAACCCTACTGTTCCACTAGACACAAGCCTTTTCTACATCACTGTGCACTCAGCTTCCCTTTTTTGAGCAGTTAGTCCATATTCAGTACAGGTTTCAGTAATAAAAATTGCAAGTACTATGGGGTTTTTTTTATAATAATCATGTCGCACTTTAGAAAGAAAGTCTGGCCTTTAACCTCTCCTGCTATGCCCAACTCTCACTGTCTCCAAGATGAAGCCATTTCTCCACCTCTCTACTTTCCAGCTCTAATAGACAGTCAGCTTATTTCACTTCATCCACCACACCAAAACCAAATCCACCATTGCTGCATATATAAAATATTAATGATAAAAGACTAAGTAATAAAGAAACAGACCTTTAGAAGTGCTTAACAGAAAAAAAAGCAAAGGATTCTACAGTTTGGGGAAGAATTAAAGAATGTATTCTATCATTCTCTCAGCTGGGCACATTTCAGGTTTCCCCTCTGCAATTTGCACTTTGCATGTTCTTTTACTCATTAAATGCTACTGTACTATGCACACCATACACATGAACTTCATGCCATCGTGCTAACACTCAAATCAAGAACATCTCCCTTCCTGGAACCTGCAAGCAAGAAACAGAGGAAGGGAAAAGGACAAGCAGATGAAGACAGAGGGAAGCCCTCACAGAAACAACCCAACAGCTTTCTTTGACAGATTGTGCAACAGTAATACATGATGGGTCACAGCACAAATTCTCCCTTTAGCAGGGATCACTCAACAGGTTTATACATACCCCCTGCATAATCATGATACGCTTACAAGGGCAAATCACATAAACCAAGAGTCTTAATCTTTTTGAAAATTATAAACTGAACGAGTTACCGGTTTGAACACACAAACCAGTTATTCTACAGAACACACTAGTTTGAAAAAACTAAGTAAAACCACACAAAACTGGACTTAAGGGAATTCAGTCAGTCTCAAATCAAATCAATTTCCAATGACAAAAGAACCAGAAAGATAATCATGATAAGCCTACAGCTTTCCAAAATCCATTATGTAATTGAAGAAGACAAAAAAACCCAACTAATATGCAGGAGGCAATAGGGGACAAAGAAAAAAACCTCCAAGACACACTGCCCAATACATAAAGGCCAGTGCTACAGAAATAATTACTTTTTCTGATTCATGCATTTAGATTTTCAAACCCTACCTGTGGTATCTTATAGCAACTGTTCTCTTTGCCTAAAAAATGCTTAAAGACACAGTCTTCATCCAAATTCTTCCACAAATGGTCTTTACAAAAAGCCATGCATGTTTTGAATGTTAATACAGAAAAGACTGTGGAGTACCCTGTTAACGTTCTCAATCTTTCCTATTCACAATGCATTTTACCACCACAGGTTCTGGATTTCTGATCATACTGAGCACTATGGAGTACCAGGACATACAGCACATAGTAGTACTACAGACTGTTGCTTAAGTCTGTGGGAGAAACTAGATCATGTAAATCCAAGGACTTCCAGCATGGTATTCTTAAAACAGCTTTTTAATGATGCAGCAGCAGGTATCTCATGTAAGTTTAGTTATGCAAAACTTGGAAATATGAGAAAAATTGTGCCAGACAGTTCTTGCTCTTCCGTGAAAAGACATGCTGTTACAATGATTAACAGAAGCTTGCACAAATACCTCCTATTCAAACAAGGATAGAAAAAAGTAACTGAAGAGGTGAACTAGAAGCCAAAGTTCAGAATGGGAGTTTCTGGGCATTTTTAACTATTCTAAGGACTCCAAGAGTCCTCTGCTAGGTCCCTAACACAAGGCTAGGTCCCTAACAGCAGCTACTCTCAATCTTGACAACAGTGAGACCAGAAGAGAGATGCTCACATGCATTTGATTTGAAGGCTCATGAGAAGTACTGCATTCAAAAAGAGCATCCTTAAAGACTACATCAAATTAATCCGAACTGTATTTAACAGACTTTTATAAAAGATGTTAAGATGAACTTTGAGACACTTTCAGATCCTCAAATGAGGCAGATAAATGAGACTGTTCACTGTTAACTATTGTTAGATGTGAGAGAACTGATCCAAATAAGACAACATAATAAAAATGAAGTGCTGTTTCCTTACCAGTAAGTAGACTAAAATCCCCACAGATCATTAAGTATAAAATACCCAAAGCATTAGCCCTCTCCTAAGGGAGGGAAAACAAAATTTCCAGCCTCTTTAATCATGTTGAAGCCACACACTTCAAAAATCACTAATTTTTCAATACCTCCAATATATCATTGCATTTTGAACACATAAATCCTTCAGTGGCTTACTTGTGAGGATTTTTTATAGGTCTCAAATGAATAATCTGGACATTTAATATAACACCTTGTTTTTTAAAACTCATCAGCTGTAGTATCCCGATAATCATCTTCACAAACGAAGAAACAGTACTATGCTTCCCCACCTCCTGCTTCTTGTTTTATTGAGATATAATAAGAACAAGTTATACCATGTAAGATGTCACACACTCTCCAACCATGGGGGAAAGAAAAATCTGTATTTGGTTACTGAGTCTGGAGCTCTACTACAGAAAGTCCCACTGAACACTAATGGTGCCTCATAAGGGGAGTACAGGAAACCATATTTATACTCACATGAACGATGGCTGACAATTTTTATTTAAGACTAGCTAGGTCACAACATGCAGTGAAAGCACAAACAATGTTTATTTTATTTCACTTGATGCAATGCCTAAGGACTCTAAGCAGGGAATTTGACCACAGTACTAGATATAGAGCACAAGCTCTACACACGCTATCCATGATCCGAACACTGCAGAGGCAACACGTAATAGATTATTTCTCCTCCAGTTCTCCTCACAGATTATTTGCAGATACTGAAAATTGCTTATGACATACATTGACAAAACAGTTGCTCCAAGCTGCAACACAGCCTCATCTCTGGATGTTTTTTCCCCTTCTGAAGAACATGCTGTCTGAAAGTTGCACGTATTCGTTCTCACACTCTAAATCTTGGGCCAACAAATCTTTAAATCTATATGTCTTATACAACTAGTTTTCACTTCACTTGTTACGCTGAGAGGTTGAGAGAAACCATACCACTAAATACAGCTGACATGACGTATTAACTTAAAACCTTGCTCTTATTCCATGTACCTGCTAAGATATTCATTCTAGAGCAGCCTACAGCTGCCACCTTATTTCCCACTTTCAGAAGACTTGTTTCATGTTCTCCTTCCCATTTCCAGCCCTGTTCAGGTGCTGAAAGAAGTAGCAGCCTAGAATACCAGCTGCAATAACTGGCAAAATTCCTTAAAAATGCCAAGGGGAAAGAAAGGAAGAGTAAGAAAATGTCCTGAAAGCGCATCATAGAGCTGAAATGTCCAAGTAGGTAACTCTCCAGTTTCACGTCAGCTTTGGAACCACCTCAAGCACCACCTTCATACAGAAAGTCACCAATAATTGCTTAGTGTTTTCAATCCAAACTAGCTGAAAAGGTCAGAGACTTGCACTGGAGGTTAGGGTCCTTCTCCTTCCAGGTGGTAACCACCCCCTTCTAGCAAGGCATAAGTTTGAGAGCAAGCTATAACCAAGCAGCCGTCCCCCAGCTCTCCCCTTCCTACCCACAAGCTCAGGAAGGCAGGCGCAGCTTCACAGAGTTTGCTGAGATGTCATGAAGGTTCAGCTGAAAACAGCGCAGCAGTAGCAGTGTTCAGCTCCAGAAGTCCTGGCAACATTCACATGAGGACACAGTGGCTCCTTTACTTGCGCTCAGCCTAGGCTTAGCCAGGCTAAGTGTTATCATGTTTAGTCTGCAGTGATGTTCACACAATACAGGATATGAAACAGGATTTATTGAAAATAAAGTGATACCTAGTATTACATTCCCAGTATGTACATGCATACCAGTGGGTCTTTACTGATGGTATAGCTATGTCATCAAATCACCCACAACCACATTATCTTTCATCCTCACTCTCTGGGGTCAGCGTCGTTCTTCCCTCCGCTAATGTACTATCATATATTAATATCAGCGTTGTTTTTTACTTGTATTTTTACAACCATGAGGAGAGCTGAAGCTCTTTCAAGATAACCAAGAGTACTGTCAGAACACCACATACTTAGTTTCAGATATACTTTTATTTTCTTTTGTTACATAATGACAAAATAAGCATCAAATCTAAACTAAAAAAATAAGGTTAAGAGACAGTATGATAACAGGCAAGGACTATTAATATTTCAGACAATCCACGAGAATAATCACTTGATATACTTCCTTTCCTCTAGGATGCACTGACCACAGATCACATGGCCTTCAGCACAGACCTTCAAGCAGGCAGTCACCTGGTCTCACGTACTGACCTCTGAACAGACTGACTTTGAGGGAAGGCTCAGCACCTACTAAAGGCACTGGAAAACCCTTACTTCCCTTAAAAATTATATATATACTTTTACATAAAACATCCTATTATTTTCAAATGTGAAAAGCATACAAAGTAAAGTAATACATCACAATGTAGACATTACTCAAGTGTTTTAATTCACATCTGTATATAAGTAATAAGTTTTTGAAAAGTGAAAGCAGTTGTGTCAAATCACAACAAAAGCCATGTGTTAGATTTTAAAAGTATAGCAATGAGCTCATCCCAGGCTCCAAAGACCTTTAAGTCTTGGTAAATTATCACATAGGGATTCTTCCTCCCTACATCATTTCTTGACCTTGGCAAACATCTGTTCACCTTATTGATTTCCAGATGCAAACTACTGTGAGAGTTTTAGTTCTACAACAATTTATCAGTTTTTAATAGGAAAAACACAGTTACTGTTTTCACCAGGTGTGTCCTTACACATTCAGTGAATTGGATTCCATATCCATGCCTTTCACCATCTCAGTAAATCTCTGGGATATGTTTGCCTGCAAGTTTAGAATCTACAACACGTATTTCTTCCCACACTGTACAGCAGAATAATTAAATGCAGGTTTGTTTTAAATGTCAAGTCATCAGTTCTTAAGCCTTTTCAAATAAGTAGGGGATTTTATAGCATTTTTTCTGATGTTTGCGAGGTTTCAGGGTGGTCACGTCACCAGACCCTTTTGGCCCATTTTCATAGGACTTGAAAAACTGTCGTCTTCACACAAATACTACATTCTGTCTCTAGCTCAGGCAACTTTCTTATTTCTAATATACAAGCTGTCCAAACATGCATCTACCCACTCTTGATTCAAAACTCTTTATTAAAATCTGTCAAAAGCAATTAGCAAGAATAAACAGACACTATAAATCCATTTCTATGATCACACAACCGATGCATATGATTATACAAACAGCAACATTTGAAGCACTACAAAATCTGTTTGATCTCCTGCACTAGGGCTTTCCTGAAATAACAAGGTACAGGAACAGCTATATGAAGATTTTTTCAGAGGTAGCTCTAAGGGAGGGACAAAATCACCACTAAGTTTATTTTCCAGGTTCAGGATCATTCAGGTCAATGGCAAAGAACTTTGCATCAAGGGAAAAGGAAGAAGCTTTAATAGGCAATGTCCAAACAACCTTCTGAACCATTGAAAACCACCACTGTCATTGAAGAGGAGACTGAATTAAAGACCTGTTAAGAGTTTAAGTCATACTTTCAGTGCTTGTTTATTACCAAAGTATGGTGGAAATCTAGGTCAGAGCTGTAAGGTGGACAGATCTAAAAATGCTCCTACAGTAACATTCCCCAAAAGGGTGTCTTTCCTGCTCCTCCAAAACAACTGTACATTTTAGTAGAAAAATTAAGTAGTCATTTTCGAAAATCCAAATAGCAAAGTGTCAGGGCCACTGTAGAGGCCATCACCAGAGCATGCAGAACAGTGCCCACAGGAAGCACGGCTATTCAGGGCTCATTCCACCCTCCCTCACAGGAGGGGGCATCCCTCAGGGATGCAGCTATGCAGACAGACTGCATTAATTCTCAAATGTTATTTCACAGTACAGTAAGTGCATTACTCTGCTTTCTACATTAAGGCAGTAAGCTTGTTCAAAATAATCAGTGACTTCGCCCCACCATGACTTGCCCAGTATTGGCATTGCTTCACTCAAAAAGCACCACTGAGAAAGGCAGAAACTTTAAAAAGAGGGGTTGAAATATCTTAAAACTATTTCTGTAAATCTAGATTTGGGGATATAGAACTACTTTTACTGTACTACCTGTATATTACACAGTTTGCAAAGTCTGTCAGAAAAAAAAAAAAGTTATGATGCAATTTACTATTGCTAAAATTTGATGTGAAACACACCTGAGAGTTAGCAGCAAACTGTTATAAAAGCCAACACCTCAAATCAATTTTGTTTGCCAAACAGCTTCTTTACTCTACTTAAAACAGTACAGAGCTACAAAATCTGCATTGTCCCAGCTGCCATTCACTCTTTCACCAATCCCAGGTCTCCAGCACAATCCAAATAAACACATTTACTCTTGGAAGGGGGCTCAGTGTTACATGGCTTATGATTTCATTCTGAACGTGCACATGAAGTTTGTTTATCATATTATCATACAGTAAAATGCATGTGTGTGAAGGGAAGGCAAGAAGTTTGTCCTCTCAGTTTGCACAGGACAGTTTACAATGAATGGGAAGCGGAGTCTTCTACTACAACAGGACATTACTTTTCTTGTCATTAGTGAAACAGGACCAGCTCTAAGAAAAATACTCTCTACAACAATAGATCCCTCCTAAAGAAACCAATTCAGGCTTTTCTAATTTGATAAGGAAGAGTGGGACATGACTGAGGGGACAGCCAGGGAGGGGAAGGGAAGGGACTACCACTTTTTTCTCCTTTTAGCCTACTCCACCTTCAAGCCTTACCCAGGTAGTTCTGTTGACTCTTCAGAGGTCGAAATGTAACATGAAAGCATCACAAAAAGCATTTGCTACTAGTCAATCCAAAATACTGCATTCAGTTTTGGAAACCATTTGTTATGGACAAACATACTGAAGCAGAGCAAACACAAAGACAGTATCAACCAAAATGTCTACCAAGCTTTAAGGAATACACAAATAAAGTCAAGACTTAAATGAGTGGGCTGTCAGTTTCAGGGACTATAATTGGACTCCATGGCAAAAATGGTTTATTTATGTTCTTTTTTTTTTCCTCACCCAAATCAACCATCACAATCAAGAGGTCAGAAAGGAACATCACATTTCATCAATACTGACATGTTTTTACATTAATTCAACTATCAGAGCTGGTTTTAATACAGTTAACCAAAATAATTTCCTTCACAAACTGAGCATCTCATTTTCAGAAACTCACTGAGATCATAAAACCAAACTTAATTTGAAATTGCCAGCAATTAAATCCTTGCTTTAAAGTTTTAAGAAAAAGCACATCACATACAACAGCTCTACAAAACACCCACAGAAAAGATTTTATTCAAAATACTCATTTATTTTCTTGGATCTGTAGTCTCTCTCCATTTCACTCTTAGCTGATCTAAGAAATCTAATTACTTTCAATAATAATAAAAAAAATATTGAAGAATCAAAGGCAATATTACTCCTTATAAAGATTGATATGTAGTCTGTCCAGAATACCTATCTCTGAGCTTTGGGCAGGGAAGAGGGGAAAAGAAGAGGTAGACAAAAAGGAAGGAAAAAAGACAACTTCCTATTTTTCCTGCACAAACAAGACTGCTGTAATGTATACACTGGTACAGCAATGACAATTCCATCTCATACACCAGCTAAACCCACTGGGGAATACAGAGCTCTAGCCCGTTTGCCAAGGATGCAAGTTAAAGAGTAAAAGGTGGAATTATTTTCTCACAAACAAAACAAACAGTAACATCAGGACAGTGTCCCACACAAACCCACATGTCAGGTGTGAAACGCTCCTCACCCAACTGGATCAACGCACCCATGAGGAGCATCCCTCACTTCCCTAGAGTAGAACAATGCTTCCCCACAAAAATCAGCTGCCATTGACACTACAGAAACTGCTTATAAACCAAAACACTTATCTCCAGATAGAACAACTCCAAGTGGATTTACTGTTGACTTCTTGAAGAACAACATTAGACAATCCCAGGGACTGACAGCTTCTTAAAAGCAGGATGGTGATGAAGCAGGCTAAGAGCCTGCTCTCCCTTCCACCAGCAGGGTGAAGGGCTGAGACAACCGATTTTGAGCTACCACACAAACATAACTGAAGTGCACATACACATGGATCAGAGAGGCGGTTGATTTTTTTTTTTTTTCCAAGAAATGTTATTCCATTTTCTAATTCTCCATTCAGTTTATCACAAACAAATTACAAAAAGCAGAAAATAAACTTGTCTGTGGTCAGACAGGCATCAAAACACTCAGTGTAAGCTACAGGATGTGAATGTAACAAGATCACACACAGCAACATTTGATCTGGTCACACCAAGGCCAAATCGATTAAGAGGCATCCACAAGCACCCGAGCTGGCAGTACATGAGATGGAACAGCCATAGCACAGCAACACACTTGCAAGAGTCTCTGCAAAACCCATCTGTCAGCAAAAATGACATACAGCAGCAGCCTAATTAACATCAACTTGCAGAGAGGACAATACGCAGAAGAAAAAAACAAGTATGCCTCACGCAGTGAAAACACAAGCTTGAAATAATTAGGAATCTGAAAACTGAAGCCAAACCCAAAGCAACAAAGCAAGCTACCTTCTGTGTCCCTTTATAACACCATACCACCCTACCTGCCCCCATGTGGATCCAGCCATGGGGTTGTGACGCTGCAAGCATGGTGCTGCACAAGCTGCAGGCTGCATCAGCTGCTAACTGCACAGGTGGCACCCCAGCATCAAACTTGGGCTCACCTGGCCACCCCACAACCAAACCAAAAGGAGCCTGAGTCCATCTCCATCAGCCATCATAATGAAGTTCCCCATCCTGAAATTTCTATTTGCATCAAAAAAGTTTTTTGTTAGTAATCCTGTGTGTTACCACCTGAGGTTTCAACGTGTGTCAGCAAAAACACAAGGTGTTCAAATACCTGGAATGTTTTACACAGCATTAATATGAAGATTCTAGGCTTATATTCCTGTGGACAAGGGAACGTGTGGGAAATCAATTAAATCCATCAAATTAATCTAAGGACAGGCTTCTGGACAATGGTACAACTAACTGGCTGTGGCATTATCCCTTAACACACTGGTGTAAGCTGTAAGTGCTTACAGAATCACAGAAGCATTTAGGTTGGAAAGAACCTTTAAGATCGAGTCCAACCTTTAACCTAGCACTGCCAAGTCTACCACTAAACCATGTCCCTAAGCACCACAGCTACATGTCTTTGGTGACTCAGACACTTCCCTGGGCAGCCTGTTCCAATGCTTGAGAACCCTTCCAGTGAAGAAATTTTTCTTAATATCCAATCTAAATCTCCCTGGTGCAACTTCAGGCCATTTCCTCTCATCCTATTGCTTGTTACTTGGGAGAAGAGACCAGCACCCACCTCGCTACAATATGTTTCCAGGTAGTTGTAGAGACTGATAAGGTCTCTCCTGAGCCTCTTTTTCTCCAGTCTGAACACCCCCAGTTCCCTCAGCCGCTCCCCGTACGACCTGTGCTCCAGAGCCTGCACCAGCTCCGTTGCCCTTCTCTGGACACGCTCGAGTCATTCAATGTCCTTTTTGTAGTGAGGGGCCCAAAACTGAACACAGTATTCAGGCTGCAGCCTCACCAGCATCATATGCAGAGGGGCAATCACTTCCCCCATCCTGTGGGCCACACTTTTTCTGATACAAGCCAGGATGCTATTGTCTTCTTGGCCACCTGGGTACACTGCTGGCTCCTGTTGAGCCAGCTGTTGACCAGCACCCCTGGATTCTTTTCTGCTGAGCAGCTTTCCAGCCACTCTTCCCCAGGCCTGTAGTGTTGCATGGGGTTGTTGTGACTTAAGTGCAGGACCCAGTACTTGGCCCTGCTGAGCCTCATACAACCTTGCCCCAACAATCCAGCCTGTCCAGATCCCTCTGGAGAGATCATCCTATGTTCCAGGATATCAATATTTCTACCCAACTTGGGAGTTGTCTGCAAACCTACTGAGAGTGCCCACTCAATCCCCTTGTCTAGATCATTGATAAAGATATTAAACAGAACTGGCACCAGTCCTGAGCCCGGGTGAACACCACTTGTGACCAGTCGCCAACTGGGTTTAACTCCATTCACCACAATTCTTGGGCCTGGCCATCCAGCCAAGTTTTCACCCAGCAAAGATGAACCCCATCCAAGCCATGAGGAGCCAGTTTCTCCATGAGAATGCTGTGGGAAACACTGTCAAAGCCTTTACTAAAGTCTAGGTAAGCAACATCCACAGCCCTTCCCTCACATCCACTGAGTGGGTCACCTGTTCATAGAAGGAGATCAGGTTAGTCAAGGAGGACCTGTCTTTCATAAACCCATGCTGACTGGGCCTGATCACCTGATTGCCCTGTACATGCTATGTGGTGGCACTCAGTATGATCTGCTCCATAACCTTCCCTGCACTGAGGTCAGAATGACAGGCCTGCAGTTTCCCAAACGCTCCTTTCCAGCCCTAGACAGGAGTCACATTTGCTGATCTCCAGTCAACTGAGACCTCGCCAGTTAGCCAGGACTGCTGACAAATGATGGAAAGTGGCTCCTTCTGCCAGCTCCCCCAGCACTTCTAGTTTTCTCCCCACATAACCTCACAACATCCTTGTAGTCCTCCTGAGTTGCCTGTCCCTTCTTCTAAAGGTCATAAACTCTCCTTTTTTTCCCCCCGAGTTCCAGCCAAAGCTCTCTGTTCAGCCAGGAAGGTCTTCTTTCCTGCCAGCAAAGCTTTCAGCACATGGGGACAGCCTGCTCCTGCACCTTGAAGATTTCCTTCTTGAAGGATGTCCAGCCTTCCTGGTCTACTTGGTCCTTCAAGACTGCCTCCCAAGGGACTGTCAACCAGGCCTCTAAACAGACACAATCTGCCCTCCAGAAGTCCAACGTAGCAGTCTTGCTGACCACCCTCCTTATTTATGAGACTCAAAAACTCTATCATTTCATGACTGCTATGCCCAAGACAGCCTCCAACCATCACATCACTGGTGAGCTCGCTCACCAGCTGTGTCCGCAAGTTACCTTCTTTACACTTCAGGAATCCCCTACACTGTTTCCTCTCCACTGAATTGTATTTCCAGCAGACATCTGTGAAGTTGAAGTCCCCCATGAGAACAAGGGCTAGCAACTGTGAGACTTCTCCCAGCTGCTTACATAGTATTTCATCTGCCTCTTCACCCTGGTTGGGTGGTCAATAACAGACTCCCACCGTGATATCTGCCTTGTTGGCCTTCCACACGCAATTCTATCATCACCATCATTAAGCTCTAGACATTCAAAACGCTTCCTAACATACAGGGCTATCCCAGTGCCTCTCCTTCCTTGCCTATCCCTTCTGAAGATTTGACAGCCATCCAGTTACGCAAGTCATCCCACCAAATTTCCATGGTGACAACTATGTCAATAGTTTTCCTGCTCTACAATGGCTTCTAGCTCCTCTTGTTTGTTGCCCATGCCGCATGCACTGGTGTACATGCACTGCAGTTGGGCTACTGATCCTAACACCGTTTTGGGGGGAGAAGCCTTAATTCCTACACGACCATACTCAGGTGCTACTGGAGCTTTTAACACATCAATAACCCTCATGTCTTTGCTGCTGCATGGATCTCCATCCCCTACCTCCACTGAGATGAAAGACCTTGCTACCACACCACCCCCCAAACATTGGTGTGCTGCCCCCACACCTATCTCTAGTGAACCTGGTTTTATCCCTTTCCCCTTTCAAATCTAGTTTAAAGCACTTTCAGTGAGCCCTGCTAACTCCTGTGCAAAGATCTTTTTCCCCCTTTGAGACAGGTGCACCCCATCTGTTGCCAGAAGGCCTGGTATCATGTAATCTGACCCATGATCAAAAGAACCACAAAATTCTGTCAATCATACCAGGCTTGGAGCCAGGGACTGATCTGCTGGCTCTTCCTATTTCTTCTCTCATTAGTCCCTGCAACTGGAAGGATAGAGGAGAACACTACTCGTGTTCCTGATCCCTTAACCAGTTGTCCCAAGTCCCTGAGCTCTCTCAATTGCCCTTGGACTTCTTGTTGTAACTTCATCACTGCCTACCTGAAAGATCAATAATGGATAATAATCTTAGGACTGTGCCAGGGTAGGAAGCTTTCTCCTCACATCTTCACAGAGCCCCAGGGAAGCAAGACACTTCCCTACAAAGTGGGTCCAGTCTGCACATTGGACCTTCTGTTCCCTTTACAACAGAGTTTCCTATGACAATGACCCATCTTTTTTTTCCTTTATGGAAGCAGTTTTGACACAGGGCGTAAGCCCACTTAACATCAGCAACACCTCCAAGGTCGATGAGCTATCATCCTTATTATTGCTTGGTTCCATTTGCAGAGCCTTGCACCTATTATGCAAGGGTGCCTGGGAAGGTGGGGTAGTCACAGAGGAGACACACCTGCTGCGCCAGGCAGGAACTTGTCACCATTTCCCTGGAGCTGCTCACCTCAGCAACTGAGGCGATCATTTATAAAAAATGATCCTCTTACAGCAAGGAAACAGAGACTAAAGCCACCCAGTCCCTCACATTTACTTAAGGCTCACTTCTCCCCTGAATATTTTTCCAATCTTTCTTGTCCAAATCCAGGGGGGGAAACATATAATGGTGACATTATCGGTCATTTCTCAGGAAAATATCAGCAGGCACACATGGAAATTCACACTACAGTAAACAAGAAACCTCTTTGCCCTCTTGTCCAGATGCAACACTGACTAAAAACAGTAACTGGAGACAACTATTTTGGGTTGGGTTTTTTTTTACAGCCGCAGGACTGAAAGTCAAGTCAGTGACAGGAAAAGGCCTGATTTTGGCTGCTCTTTTTATTACTAGTCCAGACTATAAGCATGATTCCAACATTATGTTTTTATCCCAATTCAACAGAAATCATAATGATACAGCAACAGCAATATATGTTATTCCAAGAAGGATGTTACATAAATACCAGGCAGTCATATAAAAACCACAATGTACCTCTAAGAACAGAATCATTTAGTGTCCAGTAGACAGAAAACTTGAAATGGCTCCTAGTAGTTCTCTTTACACTCATTTAACTTCAGCTAGGGCAGAAGAATAAAATTATTAGTAATGCCTACTGTACAAGCGTTGGCTAGTTAAAACCTCAAGACAAACTACCTTGTGTTCTTCTTGCACAATTACTGCACACCACAGGACCCCAAAACTCCCAAGCTTAGGCATAACATATATGTGTATATATATATGCGTATATATATATGCGTATATATATATATATATATATATAAAAATCTTACGCACAATAATGCTGTGTTTATTTTCAGGGCAGTTTCCTCCTATTTCAGGATGAACTTGGCACAATAAAATTAAAGAAATGAAGGACAATTCCCAGGCTGGCAGGACCCTTCAAAGATAACATGTTTGTTTATTCCACACACCCCAAACTAGCCACTTGTGGTCTCTGCTATCGTGGATGGCTTGCATATAATGTCTTTACTCCTTGAGCAGCAGAGACCTCTGAAGCAGCATGTGCACATCAGACAGGCTGAAACCACCTCAGACCCATGCAACGGGCTCTGCCACCAGACTTGTATCCATCATAGTACATGTCTGATGCTATTTGCCTCGCTTGACATCATCATAAAATATGCAGCAATACCCTCAATAAATCACAAGTGCTGAAGTTGCAAGCACATAATTTCATGTGACAAATCAAAGCCTAAAATTAAATATAAATAGGAAGTGTTTTCATGTCAGAGTGCTGAGATACCAACATATTTAGATTTAGGAGACCAGCTATCAAGTCAAACATTTCCTCTATGTCATCAGATTTCAGATCTGGTTTTTCTGTATCCTGAGTCATGAATAACCTCAGTCCACGTTTCACTATGCTATTCAAATCTAATTGGGGCAGATGGACAGCGGCACAAGCTTATATATAAACCAATCATGACTACCACATAAAGCTCTTGCCTTGGTGTCTTCATCCTTACAATAATGCATCAGTGGCTATCAATATCAACCCTTACTAACTTCACACTATTCGTACAACAGCAACTATATGAACTTGGGTTTGCAAAACTTCTGCTCCCATGAATTTGTGGAGACAAAAGATCACCCTCTAGAGAACCAACTTCAGACCAAATCCAGTAGTCATCTTTCATCGTTAAAGAGTTAAGACATCTCCCTCCAAGACAGATAGAACATTTGAGTTTTCATCTCATCCTGATTTGAAAATGGCAATTCGACATTTGTTTTTTGTCAGCTACCTCCACACATTTCCCCTCTGCTGCCAACCTAAAACACTGCAACAGCAACTCCAGCAAACAGCTGAAAATCATAAGCAAAAAAGTAATGTTTTGGTGAAAATATTACTGCATCCATTAAACCACATTACACTTCTGAAAATATTGCTTGCTTTCTGCAAAAGCCTACCACTCATATCCAAGCTGCCATATACAGCCGTTCCTCTTCATACTCTTACAACTCCAATCTCTTCTCATTTCTAAGGCCCTGACACACGGCAGAGCCCAGCCTAGTGGCATATCTGTCAGCCTCGTTTGTTTGCAATTACAGGTAAGACAGAACATCCCTTCCAGCAATAACAACGACCAAGGAAGACTCATTAGAAATCAGTGCCACAGCGGCTAGAGACATGTGTGTGCTGTACACATTCACAGTTTCTGTAAGTACATTCAGCTTCAAGGTATATAAAGTGCATAGTCAGTGCAGTATATTCTTCAATTATACTTGATGATATAGTCCATCTGCAAGACCAGATTTGCAGTTCGCACCTGGTTAACTTAACTGTTTTAAATATCTACCTTTAGTACACCTGATACATAATTAGTAGAGAAATACTCTGCATCAAGAGAACAGATCCCATATAATGCACATTTATACCATATTCCCAGCAGACTACTAAGTGAAACTCTCTAAGTGATTAAGGAAAAATTACCATATTTACCAGTGAAACATCAAACTGAGAGTATCACCTAGATGATAATAACTGGCCATGGTTTATTCTTCTTTCATTGTGTACCTTGATCATTTCTGCACTTCCAAGCATCATGTTGGGAAATACCTACAGCAGCTGCTGAAGAAAGACCTTGCAGTTCTGTCCAAAGCTGCTCTTTCAAGATTTTTGATTGCAAAATTTTTAAGCAGTGCTACAAAACACTTCCATAAAGGGGCATAAGCAAGTTGCTCATTAAAGTTTTTGAAGTTACAGAAACTATGATAGGTATATTCCTCCTTAATTTTACGTAAGCAAATATTAAAAAAAAAAAGACAGCTGGAAACTCCTAACAGATTGTTAGTTTAAGAAAAACACAAAAATAAGTAAGTAGCATTTTAATGAGTTTGCTAAAAATTCTGAAAAATACATGATGCAAGAACTTTATAATCAAATTTTTTGCAAGCCGAGTATCTGACCATAAACTATTTTAATTATAAATGTGCAATTTTAATAAAAAAATTATTAAGAACTACCTGAACTCAAACATAACATCTAAGCTGTGCTGCTAAACCTAACCATGTTGTTCTTATAAAGAAGTAAAAGCTGAAAAATAATTCAGGTGCTCAGTGAAGAAGACATAACTGCACAGTATCTACCTGGACTTGTACAAAGCTTTTGATGCTGCCCCACACAATATTCCTGTTCTAAATTGGAGAGACATGGATTTGATGGATGAACCACTCAGTGGATAGGAAACTGGGTCAATGGTCACACTCACGGAGTTGAGGTCAACAGCTTGATGTCCAAGTGGAGGGGGGTGACAAGCGGTGTTCCTCAGGGGTCGGTGCTGGGACCAGCGCTGTTTAACATCTTTCTTGGAGATATGGACAGGGGGATTGAGTGCACCCTCAGTGAGTTTCCCAACAACACCAAGCTGTGTGGTGCGGTCAACACACTGGAGGGAAGGGATGCCATCCAGAGGGACCCTGACAGGCTTGAGAGAGGGGCCTATGCAAACCTCACAAAGTTCAACAAGGCCAAGTGCAAGGTCCTGCACATGGGTCAGGGCAATCCCAAGCACAAATACAGGATGGGTGACATGTGGATTCAGAGCAGTCCTACAGAGGAGGACTTGATGGACTAGTGGAAACTGGCTATGAGCCAGTAACATGCACTCACATCCCAGGCTGCATCAAGAGAAGTGTGTCCAGCAGGTCAAGAGAGGTGATTTCTCCCCTCTACTCTGCTCTTTTGAGACCCCACCTGGAGTCCTGTGTCCAGCTCTGGGGCGCCCAACATAAGGAAGTCATGGACCTGCTCAAGCAGATCCACAAGAGACCATGAAGATGATCAGGGGGATGGGGCACCTGAGGACAGGCTGAGAGAGTTGGGGTTGTTCAGCCTCGAGAAGGTTCCAAGGAGATCTTACAGTGGCCTTCCAGTACTTAAAGGAAACCTACAGGAAAGGTGGGCACTCACATCAGGGGGTGTAGTGATAGAATGAGGGGTAACAATTTTAAACTGTAAGATTTAGATTGGACATAGGAAGACATTCTTTCCTGTGAGAGTGGTGAGGCACTGGCACAAATTGCCCAGAGAAGCTGTGGCTGCCCCCTCCCTGGCAGTGTTCAAGGCCAGGTTGGACGGGGCTTTGAGCAACTTGGTCTGGTGGAAGTTGTCCCTGCCCATGGGAGAGGTTGGAACCAGATGATCTTAAAGGTCCCTTCCAACCCAAACTGTTCTATGATTGGACAGTAATTTACCAGCATCACAGCTTTCAGAAAAAAACAAACAAACAAAAAAAAAAACCAACCCACAAAAATACAGACACATTCTTGGAAACCTTTACATATCTATATGAAAAAGTCAGGGTGGGTTTTATTTATTTTTCCAATTGGATATCATTTTCATTTTCTAGAGATGCTTTTGTTTGTTGGGTTTCCCCAACATAAAACCCTATAAAAGTGCGAGTCACTCATGATTTTGTCTGATACCATGGAACTGACATTACATTTGTTCGTGCAGACAAACTATTAGAGAAAAAAAGTCACATCTCAGTATTACCTGAGCTGCTACACTTCACCTTTGATTTTATTACTTTAGGATAATATTAGCAGGATGAATTTAGTGTACTATTTATTAAGAAGGGGCACGGGGGATGGTAAAATAACCTCAACCTTACATCTTCCACTCAAACAAGCGAATACAAATTCCAAGGTACTAATGAACCCCATCCATCTGAGTCTACCTGCAGATAGGCACTCTACAGTTAGTCATAATTAGCTATATTTAGTATGCATACACATCAACACACAAGCACAAACACTGTTTGCAACCCCATCAGCCTGCAGTGCTATTTCAGACCATTTGGATTTCAGCTGCAATAAGCTTTATGTTTCCATTCTATGGTCATTACCCCTTTTGACAAGGGTATTCTTATTTTCTCATCTATGAAGCTGTTAACATCTTCAACAAATAGTTAACAACACAGGAAATGACTTGGCAAGGATTTAAATTAAGAAAGAATTAAAAAAAGAAAATTTGAGTTAGCCTCTATATGTTAAGCGACCAATGATTTCTCTGAATTTTATTAGCAATTCCCAAAAGTCAGTACTTAGAAAAAAACCCCATAAAAGCAAAACCAAACATGCCGGCGTACAGGTTAGGCACCAAGCATTACCAACATTAGCCTACATACAAACATAATATACAAACCACATGAAAATGTTCTTAAAACATCAGCTTTGCAGTCAGAAGAGACAGCAGCAGCTACCCCAGAGGAGGCAGTAAACCATTTCTTGCTCTTGCACTGCTCCTTTAAGTAAGAACATAATGACAAACCCCTTGAGATTAGGAAGGGATGCTTGGGGAGCCTGGGTCACAGCCACATGCCCACTCAGCACACTTCCTCAGTGCCAATCCACTTTCAACAACGGATGTGACCGTGCCCTTGGAGGAATCCACTTGTAGATTACATGAAGGAGTCATTAAGTGCTTTGTAAGAGATCTGGATTGCTTTAATCAGTCTTTCCCAAATGGCGGCATACCATTCTTTGCCACTATAAAAAGGGGAGAGGTGCAAAAAACCATTCTCTTCAAGCTGAACTTTATTTAAGACTATATCCCCCATTCCCTTCATCTGGAGTCTTAACGGAAGGACAGTGGTGTGTAACTGGAGCTTCTGGCCATGATGACCCCAGTGCCTTCACTAGACAAGTGACACTGGGAGAGAGGAGAGGCAACAACTCCTTGCATTATACCAACCAGTCACAAGGAAATTTCCAAAGCAGTCTGATACTCACATTTTTCTCTTTAGCATGCACTATTACATTTCTGACTATAGTTCAGTGACTATGCTACCTTAGACAAACTATGTGTCCCTTCAAGCTGTCATGGCTGGAAGACATTGTCCCTCTCTCCACCTCTGTGGCTACAGCTACACTGGATGTGGAGAGGACCTGCAGGGCAGAACTGCTGAGTTTCCATCAGTCCTCAGTGCATTTCACTTCCAATCACACCTAGTCCAGTTATGTGGCACAGGCATTCATGAGAGGCCTGAACATTTCAGTAGTGTTCCTGGAGAACACCTTCTGGTTGGGTTCCACCAGAAGCATCCAGCCCCCGCACCGCAAGGCCACCCTGCAGCACAGTGCTGAGCCCAATGAGTCAGCACATCAGCACCTGCTCCTCACTCATGCTTGTGATTTGAACCTAAGTGCTAATATAGGCACAGCATAAAGCCACCAACCTTAATCAAAAGAGAACAGCAAAATCAGAGTCACTGAGTTTCTGGAAACCAAAGCACTGCACCAACCCACATCTTAGTCCAAAAGAGCTAGGTTTAGGGAAGCTGATCTTTTTCTTCATTTACTTTTACAAAGCTATTAGAAACAGACCTATCAGACTGGCAAACCAACAACCACTGCATTGTAGTATAAACTCATGCAGAACTGGTATCTGCCGGGGAAGAAAAAAGTTTCCTTCAAAGCCATAATAACTGTTCAAAACCATCTGGGGTGCTTCACCTCCTAAAGGTATGTGCAAAGCTGACAAAAAGATGTGGCTAGTAGGGGAACTGTACTGCCTTGCCAGAGCCTGCTCTTTGGTCCAGCATTACACACCTCTTCAGGAGAAGGATATCAGTAGACACTTGCTCACCCCCACTTCAGAACATTATCTTAAGAACTAAGCTTCATTGAGAGAGTATTTTTTCCTTCTGACACCTCAGAAAAATTATCTGTGTGGGAACTGTATGTGCTCACACACACAGAAGGGAAAACAACCACCCTAGTCAAGTACACCCACATGCTATTGCAAACCAGAAATTAAAGCAGGATGGCAGAAACATAATCCCTGCAGAGGGCTCAAGAGAGGCACTTCTAGAAGACAGTCATGGCAGGTAGTAGAAACCCATGGCTCACACTGCAGCTTCAAGGCTGAGAACTGACAAAGGGAGGTGGCAGGTCTAAATGTCACAGTGCAGAGGCAGAGCCAGTGCCAAGCAGACTGAATACAAGTTAGTAAGACAGCATCAAAACACAGGCATGTACTACTACTGAGCATCACCTTTCCTAGTGATAATTACTGCAAGCAATGCATGTAATTTTAATACATCTTTTCCATCTCCTCCCATCATTGTGAACTGGGAAGAGAAAGAATCTACCGTGAGACTTGGGTGTGTCTGCTCTCCCAGCATTAACAAAATATTTTTTGTATGTGTACCTTCAAGTACAACTGGACTACATATTTCAAACTGTTTCACAAAACCAAATCCATTCTCTAATCCAGAACTAGTTTTACAAATAACTCCAGCCACTAAATATGTTAGTGGGGGAAGGCGTTAAGGATTTGTGTACATGGTTCTAACAACCCACCTAGAAAAAAAAAACAAACAGTTACGACCATAATTATATAAAGGCACATACTTTTATTAAACAGAAGTAAACCTGTGTATGTAACAAATGCACAATCTGTATACACATCAACAAGTTAAACTAGCCTATTTCTTCACACAATTCATAACATCCCTTGCATTAGCATGGAAACAAACTACAAAACTCACTGCAGCCTCTCCCCCTGGTTTCTAGAACCTGGGATTCCTGAAAGCTGGTCTTCCTAGTAAAGACTGAGGCAAAGAAGGCATTCAGTACCTCAGCCTTTTCCATGTCCTGTGTAACATGATCCCCTGTCTCACTGAGCAATTCGCATCTTCTGTAGTCTTCCTTCTGTAGCCTGTGTACTTACAGAAGCCCTTCACATTTTCTGACATCCCTGGCCAGATTACATTCCATTAGGGCTTTAACTTTCCTAACCTTCCCTCATCCCTGGATACTCAGACAATGTCTCTATCTCTATATTCATCCCAGGTTACGTGTCCTTGCTTTCACCCTCTGTATGCTTCCTTCTTGTGCTCGAGTTTAGCCAGGAGCTCTTTGTTCATTCAATCAGGCCTCCTGGCATTTTTGCCTGCTTCATATTCAATGGGATGAACGGGTCTTGAGCTTTAAGTGGGTGATCCCTGAACATTAACCAGCTTTCTTGGGCCCCTCTTCCCTCCAATGCCTTATCCCATGAGAGTCTTCCAAGTAGATCTTTGAAGAGGCCAAAGTCTGCTCTCCTGAAGTTCAGGGTTGTCAGCTTGATTTTCACACTCCTCTCTGCCCTCAGGATTCTGAAATCCACCATCTCATAGTCACTGTTTCTGAGGCCCCCTTTGACTTCCACATCGCCAATGAACACCTCCTTGTTGGTGAGTATGAGATCCAGCAGAGCACTGACCTTAATGGCTTCCGTATAACTTGGAGAAGGAAGGTGTCATCGGTTCATTGAAGCAATCCAGAAGGTTCCTTATGTCCTGCTGTGTTGTCTCTCCAACAGATATCAGAGTGGTTGCATTTCCCCATGAGGATCAGGGCCTGCAGATGTGAGGCTTGTCCTATCTGTCTGTAGAGGGCCTGATCCTCTTGTTCTTCCTGGTCAGGTGGCCTTACAGACTTCCACCGCAATGTCACCTTTACCTGTCTTCTCTTTTACCTGAGTGGGGTTCTGATATTTCCTTCTTCTGGTGATTTTTTCCCCCCACCTTTCATAATGATTCATTACAGAGGAAAAGGCCACAAACAAATTGTGGAAGTAGCCATCCAGGTTCTCCAGAAGTTCTTCCTCCTCTCAGCTGAAATTTGAACATATTATATTTTTTACTTTTTTAAAACTCGGATGATTCTCTGCTGATGAGGGATGCATGGTCTCAAAAGAAGGTGTTTTGCTAAGACACAAAATGAAAAATGTACTGAAGATTGAGGGGACAGTAAAGCCTTACTGAGATGAAGCACTCATTCCAAATGACAAGCTCTCCTTCATTAATACTGCATTTTTAGCTATGTCTAAACAAAATTTTATTTCTCCAACACTCCTGTGGTATGCTTTAAGTGAGCAATTTCTCAAAAAATCCCAGCTGCCTGTCGCAAGTGCCAACGATCCAGCAATTATGATAAGCCTTTCAGAACACCTAATCAAAACAATGCAAGCTGTAGAACTGCATTATTTACTCTGTTCTGCAAACACAAATTCATAATCAGTGTGCTGCTTTTGGAAACGAAGCCATTATATCCTTTCCATTTCTTTTTTTTTTTTCCTTAAAAAAAGGTATATTGAAACTCATACAATTAACTTGTCAGCTGTTGGTTTACAAGCCCCTTGCCCGTTATTTTTACTTAGAAGGGAATCTAGCTTGCCTGCATGAACTAAGTCTAGACATTGAGTACAATTAACACCACGTACTGTATATAAAGCTGGTTAAGACCAAAATGTTTACTATTCTGGGCACCAGAAACACTTTTTAATACAATATACATGATCCACAAAGATGGGAGAATCAGTGTGGGAAGTTTCAAGAATATTTTTGAAGTATGCAGAGAGGAAACAACTAAGGGTTGAGTAAAAACAAACAAACAAACCACACAACCCCAAACCACTCAAAAAGAAACCACTAAACCAAAAATTCATGGTTTGGTTGATTTTTTTTTTTTAAATTAAAAAACTTTAAGTATCATTTGGGGGGGGAAGTCTAAGCAGACCAAACCACTACCACAAATTTGTACAAATACGTTTAAAAAGGCATATGAAGTTCCAGTTTAACTCTGTAGGTGCTCAACCTCCACTTCCATTCTCTTTGTATCTTTGTTCTTGATACTCAAATATTATCAACTAGTGATAAATCCTCTCTGAAAAACATAAGGGTGTAGCCAGAATATTAAACTTGCAATTAGTGACACCCAACCCCTCCTCACCTCCAATATAAACAAAGTTTCCAAAGTAACATTTCTAGAAACAATAAACAGGATTTTAAAGGAAGTTCTTCAGAAAACTGTACCCTGCCTAATTTCCTAAAGGAAAACATAAAAATCTTACCTATGAAAGCATCTCTTACAAACTTAGACGCAGCCTGTGTATCCTTCTTGCCCCAGATTCATTTTCTCTTTTCAAAACACAATCAGAATGTGGCACACACAATTCAAAACGGTCAATGTTCTAGACATTGTACCAATTTCGATGCCATAAGTGATTTAACTACATAGGTCTGAAAATGCAGAGATGCTTCCCAAAGGAATTATGTGCTTTTTTAATGACATGTAATTGAAGTCATGAAACAGTTGACTAAAAATACACTCTTGTTCTTTTCTGAACATTTTGACTCAAAAAAAACCCTATCAGTTCTGGTTTTCTGTACCACCTGGTTTAGCAAGAAAACTTGGTATCCAACACCACACACTTTTAATTCAAACAAGGCAGTAGGTTACATGTGCAAGGTATGCATTACCAAAACCATAGGCATTTTAATTAGGAAGTGCTAAACCACCTAGAGAACAATTAGTAATTGTAAGGCTTTCTCACTCCCCTTCCACTTGATTCTTGCAAAAGATTCACCAGTTTTCCAAAAACACTCAGTTGTTTATTTATTGCTTCTTCCCATCAACTTGCGAAAACCATTCAGTCTGGTTTTTACAATATACACCCACAGAGCAGCATATAAGATCTTCCCGGTTTTCTTCCCTTGCAGATCACCTTCAGGCAGACCAGCAATTTGGCTGCTGACATGATTAAAAGCAGTCTTTGCGTTAGGAAGCCAGCAACACCATGTTTCTCAAAGTAAAATAGCTTGAATGAGAATTGGGGGGCTGGGGGGGGGGAGGTGGGTGCATGTGTTTCTTTGAAGTGTTTTTTGCTGGGATTTTTTTTTTCCCCTAGATGAACCTTATACTGCACTGTTTCTCCTGAAATAAGTATTAAACCCATTAGAACAAGACAAAACCAGCTGAATACCAAAAGAAGACCTGACAGAGACAGCACTGACCCAAAGACAAATCTAACAAGAATTACAAAAGATGCACAGTAAATAAGAACAGGTATTTTCATTCATGTGGAAGTCGCCCAAAAGCACCTCAAGCCCTGGATGGATGGCTCCTGACAACACCCATCGGCCAGGACAGGCAGGAGAGCTGCAGAGGAACAGCACCAGCACCACACTGCTCAGCAAGGGCAGGGAAAACCCAAGAGGTCTTCCCCACCCATGCTTTTGCAAAGGGCAAAGGCAAGAATTCAAAGCAAGTCTTAAGACTTCTGACAATCATATTATGAACAAACAAATAATTCTTTGATGAAGTGGGAAGAGAAGGAAGGAGACCCACAATTACTTCAGCTTTCCTTCATCTCCCTGGCCAAGCTCATACCTTGCCAGAAGCATAATTCCGGGTAGGGCTGCTGGCAGCCAAGCCAAGGGTACCATACTGAAATTTAACTTGCAGACTTCTGATGTAGTCAATTCCTCAAATTTTAAACATTTTCCTTACCCAAATTAAAAAGCAGAAGTAACAGACAGAAACCAAGTCTGTGCTCCAGCTTAAACACAGCATTCCCCAAAGTCTTGCATGGCCTTTTACACCGGCCTCAGCTGTTAAGAAACACAATAGGGAGCTAGCACTCCTAAAATACATTATTTAGTGATCATCCTAAGGTTTTTTTTCTTTTGCAGGCTCAGACATTAAAAAATTTAGAAGACTTGAAAATGCACATGCTCCTTATCTGATAAGGCCATTTATAACTCAAGCCAACTACTTAAAAACTGCTTCAGTCTTTCTTTAAAAATCCTGGTTTGGAGAGCCACAGAGCTGGGCTGGATGCATGGAGCAAAGGCAACTGTAAACAGATAGAATCCGAACTCGCTCAGCACTACCCAGCAGCATGGTAAATAATACCAACCAGCACAGCCTGCTGGTGTCCAGCTCCGGGGTCTTTTGTTTCAACAGGACTGATTAAAAAAAACCAAAACAACCTTTTACAGTGTTCAGAAAAACTTACACTCACTTTTTATCACAATTGAACACTAAGAACAGACTCTTTCCAGCTGTTTCCTTGAAGAGTTCCGCAAATATTAATGCATTTTTATCTGTGAAATCCCAAACCATACTCAGTCACAGAAAATGATAATTCACAAGAGGTTTTAAAAAAATAAATCAATACAGTTTAAGGCTTAATTATGTTTTGGTAACACCACAACTTGTATCCTAAAACCAACAAGCAAATTACTTAGGCTTTATTTGCAAACAGAGTTATTGTCTACAAAACCTTGTAGGACCAGACACCGCTGTATTCCCCTTGGGGTGCAAGTTTAAAGATACTAGGAGTTCCCCCTCAAGTACAGAATTTAAATCCCACGATTTGAACAAAGAAATCTGATCAGACCTCCTGCACTTCTCTTAATTATCATGATAAAGTCCAACATCTTGCATTTACCTCTTTGGAAAATTAGTTGGTCAGTCTTCACATTTGGAGGCAAAAAATGTATTTGCCTTCTCAGTTTGCCCCAAGCCCATACTGTCAAAAATACGTACCCAGTTTCCTACCTGAATGCCTTCCAGATAGTGGTACTTGGCATGCATTTCCTTGCCCAGTATTTTCTCTTTGAGGAGGCAACTAAGGTGCTGTTCAGTCTTCCTTTTAATAAATTACAGATTGGTTTTTTTTTTTTTTTTTTTTTTTTTTTTTTAAATTACCTCTATCCATCAGAGCCACTAATTCCTGTGCTGGCCCTCTCTTCCCTGAGCCCTTCTCAGAGAGGACAGGCTGAGCTCTCCAAAACTACATCTATCCCACAACAAGGTAACCTCAAATCCATGCTGAGTTAACCTAAACTCACTGTGCAGCAAAGCCCCACTGCTCAGTTGGAAGGGGGCAGGAGGTCTGGGCAGAAAAAGAGGCCATGGCAGGGGGGGAAGACCTGTGGAGCACAAGGTGAATGTCTCAGCTTTGCCCAACACTAAACTCTTCCCATGGCCCACTTTCAGTATGGGCTCGACAATTCATATCCCTCTTTAAAGTGAGGAGACCACTTAGTTACCAGGCTCAAACACCAGTTTTAGAGCAACAGAAAACTCAGGACTCCTACCCCATACTGTCAAAGTCTCACAAATCAACAGCACCATATTAAGTCACATTTCGTTTTTCTACTTATAAAAGGAGTACATAACAGCCTTTTGTTACTCAGAAGTTTTCTTTTAAGTGAAGATTAATTAAAGCTTTCTTCCTCTTATCAGTTAAGAGATACAATTTCCTTAAAACACATTACAAACATTTATGCATGCATTTACATTCAAGCATGGGCAGCCCCACTCAAATGAAAGGGGACTGTTCAGATGAACCAAGCAACATATGTCAACCTCAGTTTTCAGAGCCTGGGTCTTGACCTTCAGTATTTTTGCCCATCACCCACAAAAGTTTTGTAGTAGTTTAGAATTTGTATTGTAGCTATAAATTAATCTAAAGCTGTTTGACAAATTCTAAGTCTCATTTAAATACATCTTCAGAAATAGTTTAGACTGTGATTTCTAAGTAAAATACTTGGATTTAATTTTACCCTGTTTATCAGAGATTACGTTTTCTCTCCAAACTCAGCCTTCACAGAATTTTCTTGCAAACACCTTCAGAAAGTTATTAGCTCCTCTGCCCAAAGGAAAGTTCCTCCAATATTAAGAGCAGGGACTTAATGAAGCCTGCTGGCCATGGTGAGCCAGCAGCTCAGTGCATGGTGCCAACCCTCCCTCTCTGACCACACATCAGGAATTGCCCATTGTGGGCATCCACCCCTCTTGTGCTGATCCATTTTATCTCGTCTGTTCACCAAAATAAAATAGTTTGTGACCCAACCAGGTAAGTGCTAATTTTTATCAGAGATGTCTCCTCAGCCTGGATTCAAATAGGCCCAACAGGCTAGCAGTGAAAAGTGAAATGCTTCCCTTCAACAGCTCAGAGATGTGATCATGATTATAAAAAAACCACTCTGCACATGGAAAAAGAGAAACTGGCTTTTCAGACATTAAGATTAGCAAGAAAAAAAAAATCCCCACAATTTACATTACCACTATGAGAAACAACAGAAGACAATGCAAAAGCAGAAATGAATCTAAAGAAAAATTAAAGAGACTGCCAGCATCCAGGTCCTCTTGGGGACCTTCAAAAGATTCAAAACTCCCTCAAACACTCACATGTATTCTGGGTCCCTTATTTGGTCTTTGACTTTTTAGGCTAACTGCCCTTCTTACTCTCCTGTATAAAACATAAACAATAAATTCTAAGTTTGGGAGTCTTTTTTGGTTTGCCTCTTTTTTTTTTTTTTTTTTCAGTGATGTGAAGCTGATATCATCATGGTATATCATAATCTTCTGGGCGCTGGGATTACAGACAAGTTCTCATCTGCAAATAGCTTGCAATGAAATTCCAGGAGCTAAGCAACACTGAAAGTAGGACACGTTGGAGTTCCAAAATTCTCAGTTTAAGAAGTTTGTTGTTAAGCAACTTTAGATTAGTATTGTCCCTCTAAGACTTAATGATACTGAAGACAGAACTGCCAAAAGGAAACAGTGACGAAATTAAGATGCTGAAAGACATGTCATTAAAAACAATTTTATTCCACTTCATAGTTAAATCTGGACAGAGGACAGCTGAGACACACCTAGCAGAGCTGTAGAAGAATATCCAGCAAGCTTCAAAACAACCCAACAGCTTAACGCACAATACAGGTCTAAATGTCTAATACTAATGCTATGCGTGCACAACCCCCCCCATTTCCATACTGTAAGAACTCAGCATTTAAACTATAATCAAATAAAATTTAGTACACATAAATTTAGAACCCTATAAAGAAAAAAAAAAGAAATACCCAAAATAATGAATGCCATTTTTAAAGTCACTGTCTTTTTAGCTGCATTAAGAGTTTTCTTCTCTTCCTCAGTTTACCTTCCCCTATATAATACTGTATTTTTCACCATTTACATAAATACACAGACGTTATATGGGATGTATATTGAAGAGGGATTAAAAAAACCCTAGAAGCCATGCCTTAGTTTATGAGAAGCTTTGAAAATTAACTACAACAGAATCAAACCTTTAACAATAACACATCAAAAAAATCTCTCCCAATGTTTTCAGGTGAGACATAGGGAACAAATGTAGCTGTTCAAGTTAGTTTTCAAATGATGAGAAAGCAAAATGGAATAAAACTACTGTATATGCTCAGTACTCCATATTTCAGATGCAAAATTCCAGCCACAAATAAATTTTCATAACTAAGAATAGAAAGAAGAACAAGTTCACTGTTTGTCTCAAAAATGTATCAAGGTACAAAGCAGGTGGTGGTGGTGAAATCAGCCCTTTGCAGAAACCATAATTTAAAGAAAAATCAATTTTACAGGGTCAGAGCTTCAGAATGAGCAATTAAAAATGTGCTGATAAGAGGTTTGCTGCAGACATAAAGACAATGTTTTTTTTTTTTTTTTTTTTTCTACGTGTGCTCATTGGATATTCTAAGTTTTGGAGGTGGATGAGGAGGCAATTTCTACCTTCACCACAATAAAAGAAAATGATGGCATATTTCAAATTTATTAGCATCAAACAACCATATTACCTAAATTTGAACTGCATATGTGTAAACTCCTGTTTCATATTTTCAAAAACCTTAAAGTCCAATATGAATACAGTTCCCAACTAATACAAGGTTTTACCCCCCCTCGCCCCCATCCTGAACTCCTATTAGACATGCACTTTGTTTTACTAATTGCAATTCCAAACAGTAAATCATATAAACTGACATACTGGGTCACATTAGTAGCCTGCTCTCAAAAGGAGCATTTTTTAAATGCTTTTACTAACAGGTACAACCAGTTTTGCTCCATTCCTGTCATATGTTATCTGCTGTGGTTGAATAGATAAGCTCTGCTCTAGGGGAAGACAAGACCAGAAAAGGATGAACAGGGAATTCCTATTTGGAATAGCTCAAAATGGGTCAGTGGGAACCGAATGGAGTTATCCGTCCCTGAACACAGCTTCTTGGGGATTCTTGCCTTTTGGAGTGACTTGACACTAACTTTTAACCATCAGAAATCAAAGAGGGGCCAGGTGTGAAAAGACTGTTCATGCCCTGCTGCAGGTCACCAGAGGGAGGCAAAAGGACTAACACCTTAATTAAATGTCATTACAAAAACTTCAGCAAATGGTTTCAGAGGTTGGTGCTCTTCCCCAAAGAAACTGCCTCTTCTTTTAGTTGGGCCAGTTTGACTGCTCATTACCATTTTCTGACTTGAGTCTCTGAAGCATCTGCCAGAAAACGATGCCTACCAAAAAAAGGACAGCTCATTGTTTTTCAACACAGCACAGGATCATAAAATCAGCCTAGAGAGGGGTCAAAAAGCACCAGAAGGGCTGAGTTTACAGAGTGGTGGCTACTGGTGGAAGTAAGAAGAGCAGCTTTCAGCAGCCAGCTCCTGAGCTAGGTCGGCTGCCAGCCAAACAGCAGCGTTTAACTACCACCAGAGAAGAGCGGCCAGATTACAAAACCACAAAGCACACTGGTTCACACGCTCCTCTGTTTTAAAGCTCAGCTGCCCCACAGTCCATGGAATGCCATCAGTTGACCAGAAGGTTTGCTTCCTTTGGCAAATCACTGCAATCTACACTTACCCTTAAGTCCTCAAGAGAAGATCGTTCTCCTGAACTTGCTGGGAAAACTATCAAGAAAACACAGCAAGCCAGAGGTCCAGCTTCTCAGCTGAAGAAGCCACAGCACTTACAAAGTTGTTACACTGGGAACTATGCTAAAGAAACCAGCAATACCCGTACCTATCAAGCTCTGATATTTTTCTTAATCATTGAAGGGCAAGAAACCTGCAACACACAATCGTGAAATAGAGGTGTCCTTACAATCAGTAGCTGGTTTAAGGTATTCCACCCTTCTAAAAAGCATCACTTATTTTAATGCCTTCATGTTCATACACAAAAATGTGCTAGTCATCAGGAAAGCATGTTTTGTGAGCCACTGCAAGATCTGGCATTAATTACACACTGTGCAGTGCATTTCCCCTTACCCATATTTCCACCATGTGAAATTTTGTTTTGTAATTACTTGAATCATTGTCAAGTACTTGTTCTGCTACAAAGTACAGTATCAAAATAATCCTGTAACCTGCATATAGCAAGGAGCTTAAGGTGTGGTGGTTCTTTTTTTAAAAAATACTCTCATATATATATATATATACACATATATATATATATACACACACACACACGCATATTAATTGGCTGTCATTCAAACTGATCCCCTTGAACAGAGGCCATTATCCCCAATTATTTTGTTTCTCTTTTGTTGTATGGGTAAATTCTCACAGGGGAAGATAACTATTTTTGGTAACTGAAGGCATCTCCACAGCTTTTGGAATCTACTGTAGAGCGGAAGAAGATTTAATAATCAGGTAGCTCTCTAAATGTTTTTTAACAGAAACAAATAAAAAAGGAAGACAAATACCAAGGTTTCAAAACCAGTGTCATGTCACAATCATTTCCAGGGCAGAAAATTGACTTATTCAGGGCTGAAGACTCAAACTCACACACCAGACATTACTGGCTAATATTCTCAGCCAGTCTGGTATCATCAAAAGGGACAGAAAATGTGTTTTCAAAACCTCAACTGTAGGTATTTCTGTAGGAGATTCAGGGAAGGAGGGCAGATTCCAGATCAAGTCATGAGAACAAGGGCTCATCACACCGATCGCATTCAGTTTTAAATAAAAAATAAACCAATACCAACAAAAAAGAAAGCAGGTCAGAGCAAAAGTTTGACTTCTCTTAGGAGGAGTCCTCTGTCTCCAATCTGTTATTCCAGGTGCAATCTCATTATCAACTTTTTTCTTGTCAAACCTCAGCCTGGCAGCAACTGTTGTAAACTCCCATCACAAGAGTACGCTCTAACAGTTAACCAAGCTTACAGAAAGTCATTTGGTATTTTTTCAATTTGCTTCACTTTTAATCTTCTTACACCACAGGATTTTTTTTTTCCAAAATCTCCAGAATTTAAATCCAGTAACACACAGCTATAGACTTATGTGTTAAAACCACACAAGACAGCTCACCTAACAACTTCAATGAACCTATTACTGTATATAAACCCAATTATATTTTTATCAGTGGCAGTCTAGAACTTCATCTCTTCATTGCCTGGATATAGGAAAGTATGTAAGTGACTACTGGTTTAATACAGCCTAATACACTAATACAAGGTATACACAGATGTATGCATATGGTGATTTTAATATCATACATTAATATGAAAATACATTGGGGGTTCACTGTATATTTGCATACATTATGTTGACATATTAGGTGATTCTAATACATCATGTGTATACATATACATGGACATTTGACAGACCTTTTTTTATTAAACTCAAAGACAATTTTTTCAACTCCTGGTTAATACTTTTTTTGAAAGATGTGACAGATGTCAAAACATTAAAAGAATTCAGGATTAGGGATGTAAATTAAACCTAGAGACACTGCCTTAAAAATAAATGAATAACTGCTTGGAGACATGTTTCGGAGGTGAACCATACAAACTGTGGATGGTGCACTGTCCTTGGAGCTCCATTTTCAAGACTCAACTGCAGAAAGCCCTGAGCAGCCTGGTCCGATCCCAGAGCTGGCCCTGCTTTGGGCAGAGGGCTAGATGAGAGACCTCCTGAGGGATCCTGCAATCTCATCTATTAATTTCTTGACCAAGTCTCCACACTCAACATTTTATGTTAATTATTTTACTAAATCACTAAAAAAAAAAAAAAAAAAAAAAAAAAACTGCTCAGAAAAACAGCTGCCTGTTCATGAAGCAGTTACATCAAGTTACTATGCTGTTTTGCTAAGTTTTACATTGTAAAAGGACTGCCAATTAAAATAAATTGTCATACCTTTTCTTCATACAACTTATAAACCAAACTGTTAATAAACTGTAAAGGATAATAAAACACATGCAAAGAGAAAGTCATGAAAAGCCATCAAAGATCATTTAACTTTCTTGTAGGTTCGCCATACAATCCAACACTGATCAGTTTAAAACTGATTAAGAAGGATCAACTGTGTGTCATACAAACAGCTTATGAAAAAAAATTAAAATACCAAAATCTTTTCAGCTCTCTCATGTTTTCATACATGTTTTGTGAAGAAGCACAGCAGCTGATCACTTCCGCCCCTCCCCTGAAAAGGCATTTGAAGAGACTGCAAGTCTCAAAATTGTCTGGTGCTCATTAATCAAGCAAAAGACAAACGAGGGAGGCAAGGTAGAAGCTCATTTTTCACTCTTCTAATTTGTCTACCTGACTGCCAACGATCCTGACAGCAACCAGAACCACAGCACCTGCCCTGCCTTGCTTACCCATGCAGCTGCCCACCCCAACACAGCAGCATTTTCAACAGGAAGTGCAAGAGACCCTTCAACAAAGGCAAAGCCTGAATTTGGGAAAAGGAAACAAAAGCCTGTAACGGAAACGAAAGAAAGGCTTCGTTCCCCTTTCCCATGTTGCAAAACAATTTCTAACGATCTGCTTGAAAACTAAAGAATGAAGAAATATTTGGGATCTTTCACCAAAAAAAACCCAAACCCCAGAAATAGAACGTATAAAGCACTACATTACCCAGGGTTTTGTTTGGTTGGTTTTTTTAAAGCAGCTTTTAGGCAAGATACTTTTTGTCAGCTAACCTTCTGAGGGCTAGCTTGTATATCCAATGCCTTAAAGACTTGGTATCAGTCAGTTGGTAAGAGTCTCACTTATAAACATGGAGCCGGAGCACCAAGCATGGCAGAAATTCTGATAATCTCAATATGCTAGTAAGAAAAATATCCTGTATTATAAACCGGGATCATTCACTCAAATTCACAAGGATAGTTACCGTCTGCTGAAATCACACAATTAATGAAAAGAGATTAAATGGAAAAATAGTTGCTGAAGAATGTAACAGTTTTGCAAATTCTGAGCGCTCCTGGCCAAAGGATTTAACCCCAGCATGATTCACATGAGTGGTAGAAGCAACATGCTGAGCAACCACGACATCACCAGAGCATCTAAGGATTATTTCCTTTAAAGTTGCATAAATAAATATTAATCTACCCATAATTCCAGAAAGGAATTCTTCATGTGTAATATAGAAAGCATTTGTTTTCTTCCTTCTCTTTTTCCTTATACCATTCCCTGTGAAAGCAAAGTACAGGTTCTTTGCTGCTTTCCAGAAAGCATTTGTTAATATGGCAGGAAAAATGTTGAATTTCAGAAAGAGAGATCTAAAGAGAATCTAATTCAAACATCAAAATTTCATGCTTTACCATATGAAGACAGTTCAAGTGCAGTAAATGCATGCATGCAATTCCTATTATCAAATATTTTAGCACTATAAAAACAATCACTTATTCCAAACATCAACCTTAAGTTTCAAGATTGAGAAACGCCTGACGCAAGAAGACCTGATGTTAAAACCCACCCCACTACCAAACATTAAAAAAAAACGACAAAGGCAAAGCCTCGAATGTTCATATGGAATGACAAAACAAGATCGAAAGCTTCTGCAGAAACATCAGTGCCCATCTAAGCAAATATTTCAAGGCAACGGATGTCTCTGAAAATTCTGGGTATCACTGAAGCAGACACCATTGCAGAGGTCTCTGAATACACTCTCCCCTGGATCTATTCGGTGAAAAATCCAAGTCCCCTTTCCTGCAAGCAGCTTTACAGTGGCAATACCTACATACCTATCTGTAAAGCCAGGACTACAGGGACCCAACAGAAATGCCCACCCCTCTGTGGTCTATTCTGAAACACAGTCCCAATCGTAAAACCTCATTTTTTACTTCAGCTATGCACCCAAGGCAGAGATTGCCTTCTGTTGCATTCAGACAACAAATGGTTGCATCAAGCTGGTAAAACCCAAATGAGCCTTTTAACTGGAAGCTTTAAACCTCTGAGCATCTTTACAACTACTCGGCTTGATATACCCTGCTCAACACTGGCAAGATCACGCCTTGAAGCAAGAGCCCGTGCCTGGCAGCCTGGGCAGTGGGGACGGAGAGCCGGGATGCAGAGCTGTCTCCCCTCCTCCGCCAGGTACCGGGGTCCCTCCTGGGAAGGGCACTTGAGCCGCAGCCCCGCGTCCCCCCGCCCGAGGGGGAGCGCAAGCTTCAGGCTGGCACTCACCTCACCCCCACCCACCCCTCGGGCAGAAGCGGGGACTGATACTAGGGAGGACCGAAGCTGAAGTCTCAAGGCCGAGGTCTGGCAACCGAGGGCCGACAGAAAGCAAGAGATAACCCTCCCACACCTTTTTTTTTTTTTTTAGGGGGGGAGGGGGGCGGTAGCACCCAGCCGTGCCCGCTCCTCCTTTGAGGCCGGGGCTTGCGGAGCTCCCCCGTGGCCCTCCGGGCTCCCCACGACCCCGGCAGGAGCCGCGGTGCGCTCACAGCCCGGCCAGAGGGGGGGTACGGGGGACACCTCCCAGCCCCACCCCGGGGGGCCCTGCGGAGGGT
>NW_020799091.1:101473485-101499715 GCF_003259725.1 Athene cunicularia | reverse complement strand
CGCCTGCCACGGTAGTGGCGGCCCGGCCTGCCCCTTCTCCCCGGGCCGCTGCGGCGAGGCGGCTCCTCAGGCCCCGGCCCGGCCTCGGGCCAGCTTCCAGGCCAGCCTTAAACCCGTGGGGTGGCTGCCCTCGTACCGGCGGTCGGCAGCTGCGCCACCCGTCGCCTCCGCAGCCGCTCCGGCAGCGCCGGTAACCGCTTCCAGAGCCACCGTGCCGCCCTGCCTGCCGCTGCCGCAGGACCCCCGACGCCTCCCTGCAGCGTCGCCCCTCTGAAGCGTCACGTACAGAAACGCTTCCCCCCATCGTTGCAGGCTGTTTACAGAAAAACCCGAATCCAAGCATGTGTGTGATTTACAGGCTACGTAACGAATTCTGCCTTCTCCAGCACGGTTGTGCACCAACCTGGGGTCTTCAGTCCCCATCCGGGCAGTCGCACGCTCCCGCTGCCTCAGCCTCCTGCTGATGGACCTGGGGATCCCGCTGTGATCTACGCGGTGTTCCTTTGCCCACTGCTAATTGCGAAATCGATGTGAAATTTGTGGGAGTGCAATTGATAACGAAGGCACGTGGGAACATCAGCAGAGCTGAGGCTTATGGCAGCTGAACGAGGAAGAAATCAAAATGTTGGGCCTTGCCACATAGCTTGTAATCAGGAGGCCGAAGCAAACTTACTTTCTCGCCTTTTCAACAGCATTGTAATAATCGGCATAGTAAACTGGTAAGGAAAGCTAAAAATGAGCATTAGGAGAGTTTTGTGTTGAAACAGCTGCTATCGTAGCTGAAACTCAGCGTGACACAGCCTGACCCATTCTGCCTCTGACCTGCAGACTCCGTGGCAGCATCTGTGCTCCCACCGAGGCTTCCCAGGACAGCAGCCACCCACCAGAGCCACCCCCTAACGGGGACCTGCAGCCAGGCCACGGCCAGGGCAGGTGGCGGACACCTCCTCAGTGCGTGGCTCGGTACAGAGGCCCGGGCTGTGTTGTCCTCACTGCCGCTCTCACACTCCTACCGCAGTCAGGACAGAAACCCACCAAGACTCTTGGCCAGGGCTGTGTCCCATGCAGAGGGATGCTCCCCGGGCGAGGGCCGCCTGGGCTGCTGCAGCATCAGGCAGGCTGTAACATGCACCGAGAGACCTCAGTGCCACAGCATTTCACCCCCATAGCCAGGCCCTAGAGTTAGAAGACAGTTCTCATGCAAACATGAATCTCCTCATACAAATGAATGAACTGGCGATGTATGAAGGCTTTGGAGAATTACCTGAGTCATGCTCACTGAATTTGAGAGATTTTTGACAAGCAGGAAACAGATGAGGCTCCTCCCTCCTTCGCCAAAATACAGATGCAAAGTATATCCAACAAGTGCAATTAGTAGGTGCTTTTAAGAAATACACACACCTTTGACATAACACAACCTGTAAATTAAAATGAGTTAAACAGCAACAATGGCAGGCTTAGCGATAGTAATTTAATACTGTTATCTGCTTGTTAGGATAATGATCACATGGCTTTGAGGGGTTAGAGAAGGATTTACTGTGCAAATGTTTCTAACCCGTTGGCTTCTAAACTCAGTCATTGGAAAGGCAGCACCATGGTTGCAAATAAGCAACATCCTGCTAAAGCTGGTGGAGGTCATTCAAAAACAATTCTTCCCCAAAACAATGGAGGCAATCAGAAGGAAGCTCTTTGCAAGTTCTGAAAAAAAAAAAAAAATTAGGCTTCCAGATGGGATGGATGGAAGACCAAAATAGATTCATGTAGCCCTTTTATTATAAGTTGGCTTGGTAATTCTTTGTAATCACTTCTTCCTAGTGCTAAAATCAAACAGTATTTCAACTGCTGCTTCTCTGGATGAGCCAAGCTCTCTTCCTTCTTCATGGTGGGCAGGCAGGCAGGTCCCTCTTGCCCATGGCTAGGAGTGGGGCAGACCTGTGAGATTGCACACTTTGGAGGAGAGCAGAGAAGGCTCAAGTGAACAGGAGGAGAAAAGTCAAAGGTACTGGAAGACCTCTATGAGATAGGTGTTGTTCACAGCCAGTAAAAACCAAGGACAATATTTGACAAGATTTCATGAAGTTCGCCATGCTGAAAGGTCATAATTAAAGACTCTGGTTTTAAGGTCTACGAAATTTGGAGATGACCTGCTGATAGGAAAAAAAAACCACAAAAAACAGAGATCCTGTTTCCCACTCTCTGTCTTCCATCAGGATCTGTATAGAGGGTCCAATACACTTTTTCCTTGCTTTCTTCACTTGTCATCTTAGTATAGAAATTCAGCCTTACCAGACCTTGGAAGCTGTCATAGCTGGATTACAATGAAGTCCACTACCACCTCAGAACAGGATGAACAATGAAAATCATCTTCCCAAAGAAGAAAGCAGCATAAGTTGGATGACAAAATGATAGGGCTTACATTCGAATCTAATAGAATGCTTTCAGCAAATAATCCCAAACTATGTTCAGATGTGATTTTCCCTTTAATTGCTGAGCTTTGTTATTTGATCTTAATGTGGTAACTTTCAGAGTGATGACCAAGCATGCATGTCAGGTTTCATTTTTTGGCCACTTCTGTGCTCTGCTTGTGTATCTTTGTATGCAAATGATGTCTAATATTATTTTACAGCCTTTTCATTTTAATATATCATGTATATGGAAATGCTATTCAGCCATACAGTTTCACACTGAACACTCATGAAGCAACTGGACCTTATCCACAAATGGTGATATTACTCTACAATAGGCAATAAAACACCTCAGCCTGCTTCATAACCTAATGAATTTCAGTGGTAAATAAGTGAACAGATATTTCACTCCACCTTTGTGTTGTTGCCACACTTACCAAAGCAGCACATTGTCAGGTCAGATGTATATTTTGTCCTGGAAAAGAGTCTGTTCCTTTGGTGAAGAGGAGAGAGGGAAATTATTTTATTCTCCAGCCCCCTCTCCAAGAATAATAGCTAATTGAAGGTGTTTGTTGGGGGAAACAAAAGCAGTATCACAGCCCTTGGAATATTCTTCAGTTATTTTTAAGCCATAAACTTCCTCCTGATGCTCCCATGGATGTCTGAGCAGAGAGCCGTAACAGGAGGACTCCTACATGGTTTCTGAAGGGGGACAGGCAGCCTGTGACACAGAAACAATGACAGCATTGCCAAATATCTCCAAATACATGCATTTTACCGAAGTTCACAAAATTTGTGGTTGTGGAGGTTTATTTCATTCAGACCAACAGATCAGTGTTATTAGTCCAATTTCAGCTGTATTTTATTCATATTAAAGATGATTCCTCAGATTCTTTCAGTATAATGCTACAACCAGTGCTTTCACAGAGATGATTTCTCCATTTGTTCTCAACTCTGAGGAGAGGGCTCCAAGTTGGCAAACTTGAGTTTTGGTCCAGACTTTGATGCTGACTCACTGTCTCCTTCTGGAGTTGCTTCGGTTCAGTGCTCACCATTTTCTGTACCAGAGATAATAATGTTCCCCTGCCTTTGTGATTCATGTAGGGGACAGAACAAAGCACTAGGGTTAGTATTTCTGAATGAATCTCTGCAAGTTAAAGACTTGGATCCTACTGAGCTGGCACCTTCTGTGTTAGTCCCAGTTAAGGAGTTTTTCTGTACTCTTAAAACTACTACAGCGTAAATTACCAGATTTATTTCAGATGACTCCAGCAGGAATTTGTATTTACAGATAGCACAGAATTAATTTTAATGGAAAACCTTTAGGTTTTACGCTACACCTTGAACCACTGCAGGTGTAATTAATCCACTCACTGTCATGCAAGCGTCCTCTAGAGACATTTTTTTTTCCTTTGGAGTCAGCCTGCAGCCCTGAGAAAGAGGCTCTCTAAATATTAATCCAAAATAGGAAGAGAGAGATTGTACCTCATCAACCCCACACAAGTACGTGCTGTTAGCAACAACAATGGGTGCAGATATGATTTCAAATAGTGAACAGTTGATCCTTGTCTGAATTCTGCAAAGCACCTTCAGTTTTTGGCTCTTACAGATGCAGTACACAGTTAGGTAGCCAGTAGCCATAGCGACCTACTCAAATGCAAATGATTTGTTCTGCATAGCACAGGAGTATTAAGAGTTGATGATATCTACTGGAGCAGGTACACAATACAAATGGCAGAGCCAAGTGAATAATGAAATCACAGTCCAAAATCCCAGGAGTGCTCAGCCAAGGAAATGAAATGGAGATGCGAAACAACAGTAATTGCTCCAGTGATTAGGATGTGAACATACATGGACATCACTCCGTATCAAAAAAATACGGTGTTATTATGGCTTCTCCCTTTGTTGACAGAAGCTGTTGTTGCTTGCTGATGGTGTCAGTAAAGAGGAGGTCTTGAGGATGGCTGCTGCTTCATTTGATTCTGTACCTCTGATGTTATTTACCCAATTACTACATAATGCAAATATTCCTAGCAGTATCAGGGTTTAACTTTTTTTTTTTTTTTTTTTCCACTGCATGCACTGAATCTTCATAGATATTTTTGGCCTCATGCCTTGTGTGGTCAATTTACTAGTAAAATATTGCACGTATAGGCTTTCTGGTGGTATTTTTCCTCACTGTCCTGTATGCAAACAACTCAGTACTAATATGCTTCTCCCAAGCAATAAAAAAGTCACCCTACAGTACAACAGGCCAATTTCTTTTCAGGCAAGTCATGTTTGGTGTTGCTCAGAGATCAGCATTTCTGAATGATTAAAGCAAACCCTTGAGAGCATCTAACTCCACAAGAACTCCAGAGCAGCTATGCAAATTACACTTAGCTATTTGCACCCCTGTAACTGAAAGTTATGATGTGCTTTTTGCATGTCATGAAGGCCACCAGATGAGATGGTTTATGGTCCTCTTGGCCTCTTTTCAGCAGCTTGTCCTACTATAATTTGTCCTCCTAGATAAAACAACATTGCAGTTTGTGGCGTGAATATCCCAAATCATAAATATTTAACAAAAATAGAGGCAACCAACAGTATGTCTTTGATTTCTCTCAGTATCGATGTGCACTAGTAAGCTTTTTTAGCACTATTCAAAAGTAATTAAGTAAATTTTTTTTCTGTCAAAGATTTTCTTTGGGTTTTTTATCCCCCCCGCCGTGTCTCCCCAGTGCTTTGCCCATCTCTCTACAGACACAGCTCTTGAGCTTTGTCCATGTCAAGTTCCCCTCCAGGGGATCTAGCTCTTCCATAGCTTTGCCCAGATCTGTCCTGCTATCGGATATCTGTCCAGCCCTCTCCAAAGACCAGGAATTCTCAAACACTACTCTCAGCTTTTGGGCTTTTGTTACCTCCTCTTCCACAGAATGAGGTTGAACATATTAATGTACACCTTGTTTCCCTTACAGACTACGTACATGAGAGAAGAGTGCTGCTGATAAATCAACCAACTGTAGGTGGAAGTAGTAAAGTTATTAAACAAAAATCTTGGTATTTTGGAATCGTCTTCCACTTTCTCCAGGCCACACAAGCCTTCCATGGATGCCAAGATAAAAAAGAGGTTGCTAGCTGGGGAAAGTTAGACATGGTGGTTTGTTTTAACACTGTCTTGGAACTGAAATTAAAAATGGAAACTGGAAATTTAGCAGATGGTGTATGTATGTATATATATACATAAAATATATCTTAGATTCTGAGTTCAGTTAACCAAAGACATTTGTACAGAATGAGAAAATTCATTGTTATTTTGATTCAGCATAGTGTCGCAGATCCTAAAATACCTGCTTAATTGCTAAGACAGCAGGTCGGGATGCTCAAAGACCTGTCCTACCACCTGTTGCTAGAAATAAAATGCTCGACTCGATTTTGAAAGTCCCAACTAGTTTGCAATAGTGAAATTAAAACCAGTAAATTTTAGAACAGTAGCAGACCCCACTTAATACAGAACAGCTGTGTGTCAAGAAACTTTAACAAAAGCATCCCCATTCCTCAACTTGCTTATAGAAGGCTTAACTCACCACATAATTTAGTCTTTCCTCAACTGTTACTGAAGAAAAAATATAGTAGCTTTTCCGAAGGCTGTGAAAATCTGAAGCAGACAACAAGAGACTGTTCAGAGGAAGTGAAGTCAGAAGAGGCCTTTATGTTATAAAACTCAGCTGGAACACAAACCAACCGATATTCAGCAGGCGACAAGGAAGTCTCTCAAGCCATAAACCTGCACTTCAAATGTGGATTAAAAGCACCCAGTCCAAGAAATTGTTGCATGGGTGCAATGACTTCAGCAGCAGCTGGGTGTGTAGGTGCCACAGGTTTCTGTCTCTTCACTCCCTATACAGCCATTTGAAAGACTAAAAGCATTACCTGAAAGACTGTGGCTCCAGCTGGAGGGATGGAAATGGAAGCTATAAATAACGGTGATGGTGCTGTAGCCCCAGATGCTCTCTATAAGCGACTGGGGATCTCATTCTGACAATTGCTATCACCCTCCACAGTGCTGGCATGTTTGCATTCCCAGTGCCACGCTGCAGCAGCATTTGTGGTGGGAGGAGTGGGAGGCAGAGGCTAAAGCACGCATCTGTAACTCTCTTAGCTCGCTGTTTGTAAATGCATATTAGGAGACTGTGAAAGAGTGTCATGGAGTACCTTGTGCAGTGCCTATATGTGCAAGGTTGTTATTAAAGAGGAAGCAAAGTGGAAAGAAAAAAGAAATCTCCCTTCATTCCTATTACCAAAATCTGGTAGTTTTTTTTCTCAAGATCTGCAGTTCAAGCCAAGTGGCAAACCTGAAAATAAAGGAAATGTATTGGTTTTAAATTAAAGGTACTGCTTCTTGTTGGCTTCCTGTATTTATACACGCTGCAGACATTGCTAATGCCTCCTATGGTTATCATCTAGAAGTAAATTTATTTTGCAGGATAAAATGTAAGAAGGGGGAAGAGGAGGAAGCTTCAAAATATTACATCCTTTGCCAAGTCCTGTTACAGACCCTCCCCACAGCGGTAATTCACATTTGCCAGGCAAGCTGACTCCTTGTCCCCCAAAATTTGCACGCAACTGTGGAATGTGAGGTATTTTCTCGTATATTACCTGGTGCTCAAAATAACGTGTCTAGGCTAATATGCATGCATGAGAAAGTACAGATCAGATTGCTTGGTGAGACAGTTGATATTGTTCTGGGACAAGGACCAGTATCATCTCACATGGCTTTGAAAATTGGCTGTGAGGTAGCTATCAGGATTTTAGAATCACAAACCGTTATCACAAAGCATAGTGCACAGTGCAGCTATGCAGATTAGCTGATCATCAAAATATAAATTAACTCTTCCAAGAGATTAATTTCTGTGGAGTCTCATAGTAAGACTGAAATCACTGATGAGAGGCCAGGAGCATAATAAAGCAGCTGCACAACAGCACAGGAACAGACTCGTTCAGTACATCTAGGAATTGCAACCATCTTTTATAAAATGCTCGCAGTATTAGAAGCAGGAAAGTTTGATCACAAGCACATAAATCAGTGACCGCAGGAGCTTTGTAATGGATGGTTTTGTGTTGAAGAAGCGGGGGTGGGGGGGATTGCAATGAAGAACTGCAGACTGTTCTGTATACAAGAATAATGCCATCCTCAGATCCTCTGTGTTTTGTAATCATCCTGCAATTTCTTTCACCAAAAGGATTTTAAAATGTTTGTTCAAGTTGATTTGGCATACATCTGCCTTATTCCTTTGCACAAAAAAATAATATTGGACATATCTTTCCCTGAATTACAGCAGAGACACAAAAACATATTGAGAGTAGGAGAGCAGGTGGAAATTTCCTTGCCCCGTAGCAGGATTTGTGAAAGGCGCTGTCAGGTACGGACAAGGTTGGTTCCGTTGAAAAAGGCTATAAAACTAGACTTTGCATACTGGTAAGCTAAAGCAAGGCTCCTCTCGTCAGCTGTTAGCACATAGCTCCAGCACCATAACCCGCTCATGCTGGGTGCAGAGGGCTTGCCTTCGTGTCAGAGGGCAGCAGAGCTGCCCCCTCCCTGCCTTCGGGCTGGGGCTGGGTCCCAGGCACCCAGCACCTGTGCAGCTCACACGGTCTGCTTGTTCAGACACCCATCGGCAGAGGTGTCAACATCAAAATATTCATCGCAACAGAGATGCTGACATTATTCTTTGCATTTTTTTAATGAGCTACTAGTGAAGCATTGGAAGTGACGTGGCTGGTTTTATATTAGTATGGAAATACAAGGAGTTAAAGAGGATCAGTGTCATGTTCCCCCCCTTTTTTTTTTTTTTTTTTTTTTAAATATCAACACAGTGCAGCAGAGAGAACAGATTCTGACACCTGCATATGAAAGCCTATCTTTGTACACAAAAGAAGACCTTTCCGGGAACTAACTCTCCGTTCAGTTTATTGTGAGCTAGTGCACTACCTAATCATAGAGGGAATCAGATCAAGCTGTAAAAGCTAATACCCAGTTAAAGCTCACTAAGTTCTATTTTCAAAAGCAATTCGTTTGACGTTGATTTAATTTCATTGAAAGTCACTTTTGAAAATGGGAGAAATGACTCTGAAATCACTGAGGTTATTTCAAATGCACCACCTGACATTTTTCACTTACATGTTCATTGCCTCAAATAGAGCCTCAATTGTTTTTCAAATTAAAAAAACAAAACCACATTTCTGAAAAGGTGGCAGGGGGTTGTACAGCACAGCTGAGATGGCAAATATATCTGTCATTTTGTCTGAATTTTGAGCAAAATACATTCAGGAAACCTCATACAAGTTCAGTTTTCAGAGACGGAAGGAGAAATTTTCATATCAGAGAAAATTAATGAACAGTTATACTGGAATTAGCAGCATCTCAAAACATAATGCGCAAATATTTCTATCATAGTAACCGTCTAGTGTATCTACTGAACCGTGGCTATAAACCTAATATATTGAAAATAATAAACAGATAAAAATACTGATGTTTAGCCTCTAAAGTCTCAAATGAAAAAAAAAATGCAGGAAATTAAGCAGATAAATCCAACACTAGTTGGTCCAATATCTAAACTGTTCCATTTTGCTTCTTATGCTTTTTATACCAAATGTAGTACAGCTCTTACCGTGACACTCTGAAAGTAATTATTCTTTCCCCCTCCTCCTAGCACATAAAATATTATATGTATACCCAGAAATTATTTCTATACATAACTACATTAAATATATATATCATATACACTTATATAAATATAGATATAAAATGATAGAGTCACTATGATGTATTTTATAGCTATGTATCCATTAATGTAGTTATTGATGTGACTGTATGTCTAGATGAGAGAAACAGCCGTGACCCCCATTAATCATGTGGGCTTGTGGAAGCCAGATATTAGCATTGCAGCAGCATTGGCGACATTCAAAACTGACTGAACCGTCACTGATCACTTAATCTTATGAAAAATGTTTAAGAAAGCAGGACATTTATTGTTTTCATTACATGCTCATGGGCTGATCCAAGTCTCAGCGTGATCAACAAAAGGGTTTCTATTAACTAGCAGATACCAGACAAGAACCTACAGCCTCCAGTTCATGTCAAGAAATACTGAAGACATTCTGGTGCAATTCCACAGCCACTTAAACCAAGCTGTGTGAGGGTGCCTTCAGCCAGTCTTCTCCATCTTCTGTCTTACTCCAGTCCCAGTATGTAGGTAGTGAGTCCACTCAGAACCATTTTGGCTGAAACACACACATATTTTTTTGGTGAGATTTGTTTGTACCATCATCTCAACCTACATAGGCTTAAATTATCATGGAACTACAGCCTTATTCTTCAGGAAACATCCCGAATGTGGTGTGAAAGAGGCGTTAAAAATCAGTGTGCTTAAGTTAGCAAAACACATATGTCCATGTACATATCTATGAATATAGATATACAGGTATAAATGGGGATTAGCATGATTAAGGATGCTTTTTTTCTGTTCTTGCAGAACTGCATCATCAACTGTCTTTAGTTGGATGTTAATATTGTACTGTTCAAGCTCAAATATAAATTACCTAAATTCCTTCAGATATCTGCATTCAAAAGAGAAAAAGAGAAAGGAGTTATGTATAGCAGCAAGGATGTGAATAGCTGGTATATTTCTCACACATTTCAGGTAAACTTTGTGAGCTACAAACATGTCATAACAACAACTTGAAGTAAGCAGCAGTATTCATAGGAAGTATTTGACTTATTCTGTGGGATGTCTCCACCTGTGCAGACAAGGCACCCGTGATAAGGAGAAAACGTGAACTGATAATACAGTGACATATCTAATTAAATGGGGTTTTTAACTTCATTTCTTCAGGATTATACCTGGGGAGCATTTATTTGAAATGACTCTTAAGTTGTGCTTTTCAAAACTGTTCAGAGTTGACATAGTTCTACTTCCAACTAAAAATCAGTAGGAGTTTTACTGCTGACTTCCACAGAATATAACCAATGCTGAGCACTTCTGAAAATAGCTTTCCATCTGTATATTTATTTAAATGAATAGGGACTGTTAGTAGAAATAGGAACTGAAAAGATCAGGCTTTTAATTTTAAAAGTTAAAGATAAATATGGGTTACTACACTAGAAAGCTAAAACACGAGAAATACCCAGACAAACTTTAACACTTTTTGCTCTCATTTATGGCAGGAATGGATTGGAAGCAGCCGCAAGATTTCTGAGGTCATTAGACACCACTGATTCTTTAGTAATGGCATTTCATGCTTCCAGTGGGCAGATGAGAACTCTAACAGAGCCATCTACAAGTTAGTACTGGGTAGTCAACCTCCCCTAGAAGAAATTGTATCAGCCAAGGTAGTTAAACCCACCCTTTTCTACATTCAGGTAGATTTCTACTTCTCCTTTTCCCAAAGTGGTCCTTTTCTTTTGTGGCTAAATACAGTTGCTTTCTTTAAAGGAATAGCCCTTTGTGACAAACAAATGTCTGTTGGCTCTGAGCCAGCACAACATTTACTGTAGCCAACATTTAACATATGAATAATCCTCCTGACTGCATTGAGTCTGCTTGTGTGCTTGAAGTTAAACAGCTATACGAGCACTTTGTTGGCTCAAGGCTTTACTACTACAGAAGCTAGCAAAGCTCATGGTAAGATGTGATAATACCGCTTTTTGGTATTTTAGGTCGCCTAAGATTTGGTCTCTCTAGGCCTTCTGACCTCATTGTGCTTTCCTCTGAAAGGTCATCTTGGATTTCTTGCTCTGTTGTGTACCACTATGGACATAAGATCTAGTGGGCTAGAAGACAAGCTGATATATATCAACAAGAGCCTTATCAGCTGCAAATTTAGCTCTTGAAGTCTTGAATGCTCAGTTCTGAGCAGTGGAGTAGTGTGGGAAGGAGTAGCTACACAACACAGCTCTTGGGGAGCAGTAAGAAGAAGCTGTGTCTAAGGGGGATGGTTCTTTATCTCCCTCTTCTCTAGGGAGCAAGACAGGTTGCTGCAGCTCTGCAATCAACACTGGTTTCTTTTGCTTTCAAATTCCAAGTACAGAAAGCAGTGAACTCGAAACCAAAGACTCAAAAGTCAGTGCAAGATGGCCCCAGGAAATCTTCTCAGTAACACCTAAATAACAGAAGCCAAGTACAGTCACAGTCTCCTGATTTCTGATTCTTAAGCTTAAAATATATGAGGCAATAGAGGAAATAACACATTTTCTGTTTATTTTCTCTCTCCTTTACGTTTTTCATTCATAATTTTACATTTAAGTACTGCTTCGTGTTTTGTTGTGTTTTTTTCATTGAGAAGTGCCTGTTGAAGTTCATCTTTTGCAAATGAGAGAGAAGCACAGAGACTGAGTCTATCCTAAAGTTTTCATTGGATCTCAATGGTAGAAGAAAAAGTCAAAGATACTCAGTGACATTCATGGCATAGGAGGTCAAACTGTGTCTCTGTTCCACCCAAAGAAGGTTGGTGGTTGTTATGCCCATTGCTTTGCAGCTATTTTTTTTTTATTTTGTTGCAGGTCAACAATTATCTACTTAGAAAAGTCATATTTTCTCTATTTGTATTTGGAATGCAAATTCCAGTTCCAATTTGGTAAGATATCTTCTGATTTTACTTAGGGTTGGTTTTTGCCCTGTGTAATCTCTAACTTCATGAGTACTCAAACATGCATTTAAAAACAAGATTATGCAAAGTCATTAAATTCTGGCACATTTAAAGAGGTTTTTTTCTGGTTAGAGGTTTGAAATCTTTGGTGTACTTAGTTATATTACCCAATTCAGACTCAAGTATGTCTTTGACTGATTTGCTGACCCAGGTGGCACCTCCAGTTTTACATTTTGGGGGTTTTTTTCTTCTTTTCTTTGAACAGGTCTTTTAAAAGAAATCAGGAAGTTAAGAGGAAACAGTACTGAATATGAGATAAGTTTATCTTCCCATGGCACTCAGAATTTGATGATTCCATGTTTTGAGCATATGGGGTTGTAATTGCAATCTCAGAAAACCAGTGAAGTTCATTCCAAAATCAAGGTCTGCAGGATGGAGTTAGTTTTGTCATTTTTTTTTTCTTTGGCTTTTAGATGCTGTAGAGAACCAATAATGCTTTCAGGTTAGTGCTAATATTTGATCTCTACCACCAAAGCACAGAAAGCCTCACATCTAATGCTTCACATGGAATATTTCTGCCCTGTGATCAGTCTAAAGTTGACTTAATTCAAGTTGAAACTATCCTAGTCAAAGCTGTTAGATCTAGTACAACCCCAATAAGATACAAAAGAAAGTATAAGGGTGAAATATGAATACTGATGCAGATTTTAATTACTCTGACTTCCCACAGAATATTTTCTCAAGTTCTAGAACTTGTCCCTCAACCCAACATATCTTAAAAGTTACCCCAGTGCTCCTTGGGGTTGGAGTTGAAGTCTGTGGTTGACAATCCTGCTTCATACTCAGCAGCATTCTGCCATGTGAGTACCCCTGTGTTTAGGCAGGAGACACAGATCTCACAGGCTGCTCTGAATTTGTTCATGGAGATTCCTCATACACTCGTAAGACTTTATGCCAAGTGCTAGGAGAATTTCTTTGACCTGTCTTCAGTGCTATATAGCAACCACTAACACATTCACACACAGAGTGCCTGCAGTTTGCAGCCTGAAGAAAGAATCACATTTTGTGTTTGTCCTAAAGAAAACAGTATGTGAGCACAGCAGAGTAGAAGAAAAAAGGTGTCTTTCACTAAAGAATTGTTAGTTTTCTTTCATCAGTGTCACTGAAATCACAAGTGGACGTGTTTACTGACCTCTGTTGACTAGGTAGCAACGCTATGTAAACCTCTTCATCGCAAATCAAAGTGTTTATCTATGCATGTCATTCTAGCCACATCGTGGAGTGTTTGTCGGTCTTTTCCTGAGTGTACTTTCCTAATGTCTCCTATAATGTGCAGTAAGTTGTGAGCAGAGCTCAAAACTTCTGCATAGCTAGATCTACAACACAATCCATATTGTTTCAGGATGTGATTTAATAGAAGTTCTGCTCCTCTAGTGTCATGCACACATCTGCCAAAATGTTCAATTTAAGTAAACTGTGTTAGGAATGAAGTCATACTGTCATACAATATAATAACGGAAAGCGGCTGATTACATTTTGTACTATAAAGAAAAAAAAAAAAAAAAAAAAAAAAAAGACTTCCAAAGTAATGACATTTAAACGTTATTTGTCAAGTAAGAAAATATTGGAGCATATCTTTTTAGGCTCAAGTCCACATTAATCTTATTAACCTAAGCAGACCCTCCCTTTTTTCAGAACACTAAATTAAAGACCATCTCATACATCCATTTCCTTAAAAAAAGAACCATAAACATAACAAACCAAAAATATCCACTACCAAAAGATGCCCAAACACACACACAGAGTTAAAATCAAAGGAAGTTAATGTTGGCATGAGTCAGTAAGCATCAAAGGAAGATATGATAGATTCATGCCAATAAATTGGTAGTGACGCAAGAGGTTTATGAGCCTTGGCAGTCCTGTTAGCCCAGACATTTTTGCAGGCATAACAAACTGAAGATATTATCTCTTGCTGTTACTGAGGTATTATGATCTAGAGTGATCCGATTTTGTTTTCTTTAGGGCAGACTGAGTTCACACTGAAGCAAGTGCTGTGTTGAGCTAAATAACAGAAGTAAATGGATAAACAGAAACAAGCCAAGAAGAATGAATATTTCACAACTAATTAATCTTTTAATATCAGTGATTTGAACAGTGCCCCTGCTTTCTAGATATTCCCACTTACAGTTAGTTGGATCTAACTTTGTAAATCATATTTGCTGTGATGCTAAAAGCTGTGCATGTAAAAATAAATCAAAATGGACAAATGGAGTAGACAAAAAGAACAAGGTCTTGTCAATAAAAGTGAAAATGCCATTCTAAGTCCTATGGAGAACCTTTGTTTTGCCACTTGTGGCACTTGTATTGGCAGCCAGAGATTTGTGGACATTTCTGACTGCTTGCTGAGACACGGGAGAGCAAACCTGATAATTTTTGTGAGGAGTGCAGCCAAATAGGAAATGACTGAGTCAACCAAAAGAATGTCATCTCTGAGTTTTGATTCAGGAAAGCATTTAAGAAAGTGCACATCTCCAAGCACTTGAATAAACCCACTGAAAAGAACAGCATCTGCTCACAAGTAGGTACCTATCTCTGAGCAATGAAACCATGAGCTTTGCTGGGCTCAGTAAGACTGCATGTTGGAAGAGAGGCAGCTAAATCCCCCTTTCCCTCCCCAAGACTGTAAAATACAACTGTTTTAGTAAGAGACCCCTAAGTTCCTCCAGTTAATAAAACAGATGTAACATTTTAAAAATTTTTATAAGGAACCCTCTCCCAATAAAAACTTTTTAAGTTGCATGGCTTATCTAATTATTGGATTTCTTTAGATCAGCAGCATGACTGAAATGATCCTACTGAGTGTTTAGCATCAGTAGCAAAATCCAGCTGAAAAGCTGAAGTTCCTATCCTGGCAAATGGAAGTTGTGGGTGGAAGGTCCTTTATCCAGTATGAGCACAGATCTTTGTCTATTTGGCAAGTCTTTATTTGAAGCAGCACCTTCTGTACCATAAAACTTTGCTGTGGTTGAGTGTTGAGGTGGAAACTGATCTTTCAGGGCATTCTAAAAATGGGCATATTTCATTGTTCCTGTCAGTGCATGATAAATGCTTCTAGAGAATGTAAATGTTTTATAGGTTGTTCCAGTACCAGAATGGCACACTTAATGAACTGCTGACTTCAAAGCACATCAGAAGTCCAATATTCAGAGTGAAAATCTCTGGATTTCAATCTTTCTCTCTTTTTTTTTTTAAAAGGTTACAACGGACAGTAGTAGAGTTGTGGAGTCTTTCAGAGGTGTATGCATGGTAGGGATACATTTCACTCTGTCAGGTTCTGAAACGCATTCTTTTTGAAGGTGATTATTGATTTTCTGCCTCCACAAGAAAAAAATTACTCAAAAAACCCCCCACCCTGAGAATATAAATCATGGCTTCAGGAAAAATAGAAACTCCCAGTCTTTCTGTTTTAAAAAATGTATATATGTTAAAATAGAAATGGGGAAAGAAATAATAATGCAAGTACTTCTTACAGAAAGAAGTGTTGCTCTGAAATAACTATGCATTACTTAACTAGCTTGTAGAAGACTTGGACACTATCAGATGTGGCAAACCAAAGCTTGTTATGATATAATTTTCTTTAGGTTCATGCTGAATGGTTGTGCTTAACGCGGTCTCTCTGACATCACACATGTAATCATCGTCTTTGCTGTGAACTATGACTTTGGAAATTGAAGAAATGGCTAAGTATGTAGTGATAAAATTTATATTTTACTCTGCCATAAGGATTTACAAATATGGCAGCCTAGCAGTCTTTTAAGATGAACTGCGTCTGTGCTTTGCTGTGGGTTTTATGTTACACTCTCATCTCAGTAGCAGGTATACTTGAAAATGATCATGAAAAACTTCACACATAGTCAAGGTTTTGACCCTGTGGGTTCATATGTTTGGGGACATAGCATTTTTACATTACTGATAACTTTTTTTAATATTGCAGACTGTATTTGTTCGCTACTTCTTACCTCCATCCAAAAATGTAAGCAAAAATATAGAAGATATCTAGGGGAAAAAAATATTCCAACTGAAAGAGAAGAACACTCAAATATTCATTTTTTTTGCCAGTAGCCATCAAGGACAATATGGTTCTACAATATGATGAGGTGTTTGCTTTCTCTTGGAATATAATTTAGATCCTTGGTACCCAAGAAAGATAGAAAAGAATCAGGAGCAAGTAGAAGGTTGAAATCAGGAGGAAGTTGAAAAGTTGAGATAGAGCATGGAATGCAGATGAAGGAAAGGTATATGAGGCAAGCAGAATAGGTGCGAGGAAAAAATGAGTAAGAAATTAAAAAAAATTAGAATCAGCAGGAATAAAACCTGTAAGGGCAAAGACAAGGAAAAGGTAGGGTGGAGAAACCTGGATGGTATGAAAAATGAAATGCTCTCTTACTCCTTAAGGCTTTCCTTTCAGGTGAAGATAGGAGAACCCCAGCAGGAAAAGGATGAAATTTGTGCCTTTTCAGATTTCACTGAGGACAGAAGTTCCCACGCTATTTTGGCAACCTTTTTAAACACTAAATTTACTTTAAAATATTTCCCTGCCCCTTACTCCCTAAGTAAATGGCAGCTGAAAGAAAAACAAAAAAAAGTCTTATCCCAAACTGTTGGTAGTTGGGAAGTGTAAAAGTGACAGGGATGACTCATATCACATACATCAGGCACACTGAAAACAGAAGATAGGAACAGCAAAATAGGAAGATGAGTGTCTTGTGGTCTATTTGAAGTGCTTTAAATCTGCAGTTTATAAAACAGCAGGTGGGAATAGGTGTCTGGAAATAACTAGCCAATGGATAAAATGCCAAGGGATTTTTTTTCTCCTCCAAATCATATATTGCTTCAAGGATAAAATACAGCTATTTTGGTATTTAGGTACCACAAAAAACACCAATAAAAAGTTCGAAACCTCAAATCATTAAAAACAAAGTGGCTGCCACCTCTCTCCTGGACACTGAAAGTTTTTCTTCTCCAGGCAAATACTAAACTGCTTGTCTACCACAAGGCGGTATTTTTTTTCCTCATACAAATGCCCACAACAGGGGTATTTATACCACTTTTGTCCTGAGAAAGAATGGCAGATCTAGGGTTTGGGGCAGGTCCTAGGGAAATGTGCACTGGCTAGTGAAAGAGTAGGCAGAGCTCTAGGGGTGGTGCTGAACCACAAGAAAATAGCATCTGAAGTGACACTAAGGCTAGCTACCTTGTTTGCTCTTACCACTTCAGATTAAAGAGAAAATACCATTATTTACTGTTTCTTTTTTACACATAAGAGGCAGTCCCAGGAGTAGTAACTCAGCTGACAGGAATAATACCAATTTAGGACATAATTTTCCAGCCTGGTCCTACGCCACTTCCTTTGTGCTATAGTACAGATAAAGTCAGTGTTTTTACTGGATCCACACAAGCACTGTTCTGAAATAAGTGCTCCTTACAAGCAAGGAGAGCTAGCACATTCACTGCGTCCTACATCTGCTTGTGCTCAACCCTACCTATTTTGTGAATCCCTAAATGAAAATAAGCGTACGTTAATTTACGCTGGAAGGGACATGTTGAGCATGCACTCAGTTGAATTGTTCACATTGTAAATAAAGCCATTAACAGTCTTGGCTGTGGAATCGATCCCTGAGGCACGCCACTAGTAATCAGCTGCCAGCTGGATTTCATACTGCTGATCACCACCCTTCAAGCCCAGCGGTCCAGCCAAATTTCCACCCACCTCACTGTCCCTTATTCAATCCAGATCTCACCAATTTGGCAGCAAGAATACTGCAGGAAATGGTGTCAAAGGCCTCACTAAAGTTAAGGTATACAACACCCACTGCTCTCTTTCACTGTGCAGCCAGTGATCTCATCATAGAGAGCAGGCAGGCTGTCAGGCATGATAACAAAATATTTCTTCTTCAAATAATCTTTGCTTCCTCTCTTCTTCTGGGGCATGAACTGAACATAAAAACATGCAAATCCCAGATATAAATTTGCCCAGTGTATATGTGCATGCAACACATTATTCCAAGCATATGTTACTGTAACACCCAAAGAATCAAATTCAAACTCAGGGTGCTATTACACAGAGATGAAAGAATAATATGTTTGCTCAAAGAAAGTTTACAGTCAAGGACCAAACCCTAACATAAATGACTTGGGATTTCCTGTTATCACTGTAATACTATTTCTCTTGGGAATGATTGTGCAAAGTATTGCTTGCTAATAAAAGGTAGTTGTTTAAGAGTCAGCTTATAGTTTTATCTAAGAATTCACAAAGCTAATAACCTTAGAAAGAATTATCAAAAGCTACATTTCTACTGTATGTTACAATCAAGGGTATAGTGTAAGGCATTTTTGCACACCTATGCAGTAAACATTGTTAGGCAATAGAAACTTTGAGGGACTAAGGCTTATGCTTCAGATAGTGATGCTTGTCCAAGCTTTCCAAAACACAGAATCTTCCACAACCTCTTTCACACCTACAAGCAGCATTTTAGAGAAGAACAGCTTGTTTATCTGTATGATGGATGTGTTCTGCCCTCTGATGAACACAAATCATTACTGTTAGTAATCAGGGTTGATCTTCAGGGTACAGGTAGTGATTTCTTTCTGCAGAGGCTTTTGTTAGCTCCATTGGCTTCTTAGGAACTTAGCACTACATGAGTGCTGAGAATCCACTGCAAATCCATCATAGTTGTGAAATTCATTGTAAGATAGCAATAACACACAAAAAAGTTATTTCCTTCTTTCTCTCCCAGCTCAGTCAAGAGAACATCCAACATACAGCAAATCCTGTAGAGAAAATGAGATAAATTGGTTTCAGGTGACTTGTCCCTAAAAATCATCTTGGACCTCAACAACAGCAGTGGACATGAAAGCCTTTCTTGACTCTGCATGGACACTAAAGTATTGCAAAGAAATTTCAGTCCAATTTCAACAGAAATGTTTCTTGGTCTGTTTTCTCCAGATCATTCCTCATTCACACAAATTTGGCTAAGTCAAAGGTAAATGACTTTCAATCATGTCTGATTCTACCTTAAAAATTTCATACAGTTTCTGTTGCCAGAGCTGAGGAGATGCATCACATAGAGTCATCTGCCAGGACAGACTGACAATGATCTGAGTCCATTCATAAGTCCAGACTCATTTCTGCACAAGCAAAAATAAGCAAAACTCCAGTGCATTCTTAAAACTGAGACGTTCAATATACTTGATGCATCCCAGCTCTCTGTCATGCAGCCTGGACACACGAGGCATAGCACTAGCCTCCACATAATATAATTGCCTACCCGTGGAGGCTCTGGTTTTAAACCCTTCTTGGAGATGGGAGCAGGCATAGTGTCTGAGGAAGGGTAGACAGAGCCTGGCAGGTGTCTGCCCAGCTCAGGCTCCTCCTGTGTGAGGGATGAACACAGCAATGATATTGTACACGGCTTCCCAACCCCCTCCTTTTAAACATGGCAATGCCACTGGGCTGCCTGCAGAGCTGAACGCAGAGCTTTGCCAGACAGACACAACCTCATTAGCCAACCCTCAAGAAGGGGTTCTGCACTGGTTTGTGTGGGAAATGGATTGAAGCCTTTTTAGTTTTCAAAAAGAGTAAGGGACAAGTGACTGCATGGTAATAAGGGAGCAGTGACAGATAGGGACATTGGTTTTCTTTCTAAAGGTTTCAAAATTCAGTTTGCAAAATCATAGTCTAGAAGTACAGATCAAGTTCAGATCTTCTGTAGACAAAACTGAAGTAGCAGGACATACTGAATCAGGCCTTTTCCTGGGTTATACACGAAATAAAGTGCTTCTAAGCCTGTTGACATGGAGGGAATATGAAAGACTATTCACTGTCAACAAAAGCTAGAAACTAAATACTGCAAGAACAGTGCAGATAGTCAGATAAGGGTTTCTCATGTAATGTTGCCTTATGTAGAAGTATCCTACTCTCTCCTCCAACATCAACAGGAAACAGTTGTGTCCTTCAGCATGGCTTGAATACATTTTTATAGTACTGTCCTGTGTTGGTGCTTTTAGATTTAAATCACATGCAAAGCTGAGTGCTCTACAACGATTAGGAGAAATTTCTTTCGAGTTTGTAGGTTCACTTCATTCCAGAACAGGAAGCAGTTTTATTTACTTGCTTAATACAGCATCAGCATGATGAGCAGGATAGCTTTTCTAGCTGCAAATAAAAAGATTCGGAGATTAGCACTTTCCCCAGTGGATGTTATGGCTCATATACCAAACAGCCCTGAATGGAGATGCTGGAGATGTTTAAGGCCTTAAAACTGTAAAACTGTGTTAACTCAGATGAGTCTCGTGTTTTATTACTACAGATAAAACATACAATTTAATTAAACGTGCACCTATAAAATGTAAGGTTCAGTTAACTGTTGGCTTCATTTTAATACAACCTACATAGGTAACTAATGGTAATGTTATGTAAAGAATGAATAGCTTTTCAAGTCATAAAACACCTTGGAGCTATGTTGTTTTCTCAATTTATAACAGCTCCAATTTCGAGCTCAGTTTCTGCTCACATCATCACTTAACCCTTCATCTTCTATGTTTTTCCTCACTTACCTATACAGTTTATCTTTAGGCACTAGAATAGATTAATTACCACTGTTTTCTGTATCATAAATTTAAGTGAATTTCAACCTGTATGTATCCAAGCACAAGGCTGAATTTTAAATAGGGAAGATACAATATTTAAAAGTACGCATATATAGCATTACAGTCAGAACATCAAGAGCAGCAGAGGAGATGAAAGTAAATTTGGGTATGCTCTTCACTTGGGTGCATATTTGAAAGTCCAAAGAATTGAGTCACATGATGTTATTTTCTTATGTGTAACCAGATGCATCAAGAATTCATCTCTTTCTTTGGTACCCATCTTTTTTTTTTTTTTTTTTGATCAACAAGTCTGAGTAGGGTGCTTTTCATCCTGATGTTGATATGACTTAGAACTCTTGCTGTCAAAATAAAATCTAAAGCATTGCTGCTGTGCAAACATATATTCATATCCACTTAGCAAGGTCAAGAGACCTAATCTTCAGCTGGGATAAACAGAAGAAAATGAAAATGCTACACTTGTTCTGAATTAAATCAACTAATGAGCCATCTGAGATGACCTTACACCAAGTACCTGTGCTATTACCCATCTACCATACATTTAAAATACCTTTCCTGAAAACAAAAAGACCAAGCTTCCTTTCTCCAAGACATTCACAGAATCACCGAATCGTCTAGGTTGGAAGAGACCTTGAAGATCATCCAGTCCAACCATTAACCTAACACTGACAGTTCCCAACTACACCATATCCCTAAGGACTATGTTGACCCGACTCTTAAACACCTCCAGGGATGGGGACTGCACCACCTCCCTGGGCAGCCCATTCCAACACCTTAACAATGCCTTCTGGAAAGAAATGCTTCCTAATATCTAGTCTAAACCTTCCCTGGAGCACCTTGAGGCCATTACCTCTTGTCCTGTTGCTTAATAGTTGGTTAAAGAGACTCATCCCCAGCTCTCTGTAACCTCCTTTCAGGTAGCTGTAGAGGTCAATGAGGTCTCCCCTCAGCCTCCTCTTCTCCAGACTAAACACCCCCAGTTCCCTCAGCCGCTCCCCGTACGACCTGTGCTCCAGAGCCTGCACCAGCTTTGTTGCCCTTCTCTGGACACACTCGAGTCACTCAATGTCCTTTCTGTAGTGAGGGGCCCAAAACTGAACACAGGAATCGAGGGGCGGCCTCACCAGTGCCGAGTCCAGGGGTCAGATCCCTTCCCTGTCCCTGCTGGCCACGCTATTGCTGACACAAGCCAGGATGCCATTGGCCTTCTTGGCCACCTGGGCACACTGCTGGCTCCTGTTCAGCCGGCTGTCAATCAGCACCCCCAGGTCCCTCTCTGACTGGCAGCTCTCCAGCCACTCCTCCCCAAGCCTGTAGCGCTGCTGGGGGTTGTTGTGGCCCAAGGGCAGCCCCCGGCATTTGGCCTTATGGAAACTCCTCCAGTTGGGCTCAGCCCATGGCTCCAGCCTGTCCAGGTCTCTCTGCAGAGCCTCCCTACCCTCGAGCAGATCAACACTCCCACCCAACTGGGTGTCATCTGCAAACTGACTGAGGGTGCCCTCGATCCCCTCGTCTGGATCATCAATAAAGATGTTAAACAGGAGTGGCCCCAAAACCGAGCCCTGGGGGACACCACTCGTGACCGGCTGCCAACTGGATTTAACTCCGTTCACCACAACTCTCTGGGCCTGGTCGTCCAGCCAGTTTTTTACCCAGCAAGGTGTGTGCCCATCCAAGCCACAAGCAGCCAGTTTTGCCAGGAGAATGCTGTAGGAAATGGTGACAAAGTCCTTACTAAAGTCAAGGTAGACAACATCCACAGCCTTTCCCTCATCCAATAAGCAGGTCGTCCTGTCATAGAAGGAGATCCGGTTGGTCAGGCAGGACCTGCCTTTCATGCTGACTGGGCCCAATCCCCTGGTTGTCTATTATATGACTTTTAATGGCATCCGAGATGACCTGCTCCATGAGCTTCCCTGGCACTGAGGTCAGACTGACAGGTCTATAGTTTCCTGGATCATCCTTTCTCCTTCTCTTGTAGATGGGTGTCACATTTGCCACCCTCCAGTCCAATGGGACCTCCCCAGTTAGCCATGATTTTCAGTGAATCATGGAAAACTGCTTTTCTTTGCTAAGAACATTGCTTGTCTTTGCTAAGGCAGCCTTAGAATATGCCCTTTTCAGATACTCATTCTTCAACCCTTTCTCCTCAGACGAGTGATATTTCAACTTCAATAAATAATACTGAAGGGTTTTTTTGAGAAAACAACCGTTAGCCCAAATTCTCCCAAATTCAGTTGGGCATACTGAACACCATGTTTTCTGTAAAACAGGAACAAAACAAAAGGAACTCTACTCTTTGAGGCAGTGAGTGCACTAGATGACAAGAGCAGTTTACGCTGTACATCCTTCTGTCTGATTTAGGATGCTTCCTTAGCATACTCAGTAGGCAGCATCTCTGCAGCTTGCTTTCTTCCCTTCTCTGATCAGTGCTTCCTCCCTCATGCCTGGCTGGTTTGCAGAAACCCTCAGCACACAGGTGATCAGCTAACAGCTACAAGAGCCAAGAGCAACAGAAACAGAAAGCTCAGGTAGCACAGTACAGAAACATCAGGCCTGGGGAGAGGAGAGCAAGGGTCAAAGAACATGGTGCCCTGCCTTTCTGGGTTATGGGGCACTAATACTCCCCTCCTGCAGCTTTCTTACTGAGGACCAGGTCCAGCAACTCCACCTCACACATCATACCAGCATAACACCATGGACCTTAATGCCCAGAGTAAACCTCAACCCCTGGTCTTTACGTTCCCTTCAGAGGAGTTTGTGCTGGCCAAACATGTGCATGGTACAAATCCTCTCCTCCACTTCTGGGAGCTCATGCCCTGAGAATTGGTGTTACCCTCACCCTACTGCCTTATTAATTTGCTCTGTTTTAGGAAAGTTATTCTGCCATGCGGCAGGGTTGCCTAAAGCTAGGTCTCTCCCTTTGTGTCATGCAGAGATGAGCCACAGTAGACATAAGACAGTTGTGGAACTGGTCTTTTGTCCAGATTTATTAACTACAATTACGACAAATCCATTCCTTTGGCTTTTATACATTTGTTTCTTGCTGGTTTACAACACTTTTTGCCAATGGAATAATGCTGATTGACTCAAAGGATGGCTTATAATATTTTTCTCATTTGCAGCCCCTCAGATTTCTAGTCAAGGAACACATTTAATTAAGATAATTAGAAGTAAACAATACATTTTACATGATAAAGGAGATATTACTGCATTAATGAGAACATTTTAATTGGCATTTGGCAGATGTTAAAGATTATTTCTATCCTGTAGAAAGACCAATCATCAAATTATCTGCCTTGTGACAGCAATAAGAATTTGGATCTTAACAATATGGGAATTTACCATCACATCAAAATCTTTCCCCAGTCAAAATAATTTGAAACTCATGTCTAGAACCATTAAGAAATTTTTGAAAACCCCAAACTTTTGTTGTAAGCTGAAAAAAGTCTCATGAAAATTTCCACAGAATTTTGGTTAGTAAAAAAACCTGCTTTCTATCAATGCTTTATAAATGTTTAATTTCAAACTTGTGAGAACAGCTTTTATTGATTTATCTTCCCTCTGGTGTGCCGTCCAAACCAACCATCCACACACATGCACAGGGTTAGGAAAACAATTGTAGTATTGGATAAAAATCATTGTTTTCCTTGCCCTCTGCTTCCCATTCCTTACCAGGCCCTCCCTATCTACCACTTTCCTAGCAGCAGGTGATAGGGGAATTAAAACCAACCAGAATGAAGAGCAGATAGATTTTTTCCACCTGAACTGAAAATAGTTTGTTAGAATGATCCCAAAGGAGACAAGAAATCCATGTGAAAAGCAGTGTTTTCTCCCTTGAGGTTTCACAAGGAGAAACAACATTTTCAGCCAGTTCAGTCCTAGCATGTTTGCCTATGTATATTTAGAAATGGATTCAGCACTTGGTCTCCTGCTGCCGCCTCTCTCTGAAGCTTCAGGTTTAGCTTAGAGAGGTAGTAAGGCATAATACCTAGGAACAGGTAGCACCAGCAATGATCATAAACATTTAAGTGAAAAAGAACATTTTACATTGTGTTTAAATGGGTAGCAGAATTTTTACTCCTAAATTTGGCTTAGGCCAAATTTAGTTTGAAAGTCAATAATATACTAAAGTTATTAACTTTTACTGCAATTTGGTGTTTTAGTTTTTATAACTGCAGTTTGAAAACTGAAGACACACACTTGTTTTCATGGGAGCAGAGAAGGCTAACACTGAAGCCTTCTCCAAATCTTCATGCTTCTAGGACAGGGTCAAACTTGCTCTTGTCTGTGTGGTGCTTGGTACACATCCTTACTGATGGGACACCCAACTAACATTTTTAATTTATTTTGCAAAGAACAGATTAAATCCTCTTTCCTTTTGGACAGAACTTGATCAGCAAGAGAGGGACTATATTTTTTGAAATCTATAGCACAAGGTTCAAAAAATTCAACATAAAAATCCCTCTTTGGTGCCTTCATCTGGATCTCAACAGCTCTGTATACTAGAATTTTTTTTTTCTTTTTCATATTATCTTCTTCCTCATTTCTCTTACATACAGAAGAGCAGTAACTAGGAGGCTGCGTGAAGGCAACCATTTTCAACAAGATTTCCTCCAAGTCAAATATTTATAGAAGCCCTAATGAGGTCATACTCGAAGAAATGCATCTCTCTGCTATACCTTTTAGATACACATTAGGAACTTCATAAACTTTTGTGTGAAGCAGCAGACCATGAGTCTGGTATTGTAAAACCATACACTGAAAATGTCCAAGGACCTAAGGCCTTTCTAGCAGCATCTGTCTCCTATTTGGTCCATAACAGAGATGTACAAAAGCTAGGTTTATTTTCAGTCAACAGTGAGAGAAGCAAAAAATTGCATGCACATATAATTCAGGTAAAAATTAAGATCTTTACTTAATAGGACTGAAAAATCTTCCACAGTACATTTAATTTAATTCAAAAAGCACCAATTGAATCCGTTTGAATTCCTAGACAGCTGGGGATGGTAGCTTTGGCTCTGTATTACTCAAAAGCACAGGGTTAGAGCATTCAGAAGGAAATATGAGACACTGGAAGGAAAGGCCACACTACCATTCCCCTCAGGTCTGCAGATTTAGTTCCTCAGTTTTCCATTTCTACTGTTCCCTCCTCTCACCTGCCCCAAGCAAACTATTTTGATTTGGCTGTAACACACAGCTCATTTGGGATAACAAAAACCAGGTATTTCCCCAGATTTATTCTTCACTCAAAAACATTCTGTATCTCCTGAAGAGCAGTGTGTCAAGAGGGGCCTCCTTGTTGGACTCGGCATAGTATGCTTGAATTCTGAATTAAAAATACTAAATGCCTGGTACTTTATGGTTACAGATCAGATTAAGGACCAGAAGAGAGCAGATGCAGCATATGCCTCAGATTGTGTTCCAAATACTGGATAAAAACGTTTTTAAAAAGCTAGCGTGGTGGCTGTGTGGCAGCCAGCCTGCCAGCCAGTGCAAATGGGCTGATTTATTCAGGCCAAGATTATTGC
>NW_020799091.1:101404538-101473435 GCF_003259725.1 Athene cunicularia | reverse complement strand
GGGGCAGGAACCAAACAGGACAAATTTATGCACATGGGAAGAATGGTGATCCCCTGCCCAGGGGGGGCATAAGGGCTCTTGTAACAAAACTTGTCCTCTGTCACATGAACTTTTAAGGAGGTTTGCAATGTTTTCGCCATGGGACTCCGATTTCAACAGGCGTTTCCCCCAGGAGCTCAGTGCAGTCTTTCTGGAAACAGTCAGCACCGGAAGGGTGCATGCTGCCTGCAGGGCTGCCGGGCAACCCCACCATTTCTGAACATCCCTGCCAAGGGCACTCCTGCCTGCTCCACCTTGTTCCTGCTTGCTGTCTGGCCCAGCAGAGAGCAGATGTGGCAGCTCTAGGCTTCTCCCTAGCAGCCTGGGTCTCCCCTCCACCCCACCGTGTCGCACTGGCAGAGGGGGCCGTCCTGCTTGGATGGAAATATGGGACCTCGCCACCCTCAGTGGTAGCATGGCCCAGCAACCCCAGGGCTGTGTCACACTGGAGAGGGAACCACACTCACCACAGGGGTAGCCTCGGGAGAGGCTTTCCTGGTCCTGCCTGGTATCCTTTCTGACACCCATCCTGGTGGGATACAAGGCTTTAAATGGCCCATGAGCAGCCCTTGGGAACCACAGTCTGGGCAAAGGCAAGAGCAGGCCCCCATCAGGACCCGGGTCTCTGCGTGGAGACCAGCCAGAGTGTCTCAGCTTTGAGGGACTGGATATCTGCTTTTTCATGGGGATCCCAGCTGTTTAGGACAGGTGGCCACCAGCACAGGACACACACCACAGCAAGGCCCTGGGCACTGCTCCCCCAGTGCACCGCTTGGGGGTGAGGAAGGAGAGCTGGAAAGGTTTGTGGTGGATGGGCAGCAGGGTGCAGCCAGGTCCCAGGGCATCCTCGCAGTGGGGCCACAATGCCAGGGGGCAAAGCGCAAACCCAAGAGCAGCAGTGCAGGGCGAGGGCAACTGTGGGGGCTTTGGGGCCAGGGAGGTGACCTGGGGATGCGTTTCTGGGGCGCAGCTGGTGCTTCCTGGAGGCTGCCTGATAGACACCCGGAGCACTCAAACCAAGGTAGCCCTTAATAATCTAACAGAACAGCAAAGACGTTATCAAAACTATATTTCTAAATCCTGCTTTCTGCAATTTGGGTGCTTATCTAAGCTTATCTACATCACACTACCAGTAATCACAATGTGATTAGTATCTGCCCATCAATATTAGCAACACACCTGTGTGTAACAGCACTTATCTCTTATCTATGAGACATCTCAAATGATTACATGCCCAAAAGGCTTTGCCAAGTAAGTCTGTAAGTGTCCTGGCTAAGGATTTATAGACAAGACACACTAATCTTCATTATTTTTAACGGAAAATGTATGGCATACCTAGTCTGAAAGCCCAAACCCTTGTGGCTATGCTACAATGCAGCAGTTTGGAGCTTTGGTGGAGTGTTGGCAGTAAATAACAAGTAAATACCTACAAGGCCTAAGAAGCAGCCACAATATTAAAGACAGGCTTCAACTCATTTAAAAAAAAAATTAAGCAGAAAAGTAAATTTTGCAGCTGCTAACTAACATAGAATTTTCCAAAAGTTTTTCTTAGGTTGAAAATTAAAAAGTACAGAAGAACTAAAGTCAACAGACAATTTTTTCTTCATTTCATATACCAGTGCATCTATAAAATGATTGTCATTCTTTTCTCTTGTAGGCAGTATGAAATTCATTAATTTACTCTTTTCATAGAATCAGGGAATGGTTTGGGTTGGAAGAGACCTTAAAGCTCAGCTAGTTCCAAGCTCCCTGCCATGGGCAGGGACACCTTCCACCAGACCAGGTTGCTCCAAGCCCCATCCAACCTGGCCTTGAACACTGCCAGGGAGGGGGCAGCCACAGCTTCTCTGGGCAACCTGTGCCAGTGTGTCACCACCCTCATTGTAAAATATTTGTTCCTTCTATCTGATCTAAATCAACTCTTGTTTTGTTTAAAACCATTAAAACAACTTATCCTGTCACAACAGGACCTGGTAAAAAGTCTGTCTTTCTCATAAGTCCCCTTTATATATTGAAAGGCCACAATAAGCTTTATCTTCTCCAGATTGAACCACCCCAACTCTCTCAGCCTTTCTTTTTCTTTTCTAGGAGAGGTGTTTCAGCTCTCTGACCATTTTTGTGGCCCTTCTCTGGACCTGCTCCAACAGGTTCATGTCTGCCTTGTGCCGGGGACCCCAAAAGTGCCATACTGCAGGTGGGGTTACGCAAGAGTGGAGTGGAGAACCACCTCCCTCAACCTGATGGCCATGTTTCTTTTTATGAATCTTTTTTCAGTTCTTCCTTGTTATGTGACAACAGCCCAAGAACATACTTTTCCCCTTATCTCACATGGTACTGATCAAGTGTCCACAGCAACATAAGAAAAAAAAGAAATTTCAGGGATGCTTTTCTTTTGCTTACAAGCTTTTTCTAGAATCCTCCATTGTCTCTTTTTAAGCAGATTTCTAAATTTTATAAAACAAACCCAAGGATATTAAATCTTTACCAGACTAGTTCTAGAAAAATACCAATGTTATTTTTATTGCATCCATGACAAATATTTGGTGCATGTCAGCACAAAAGTGCTCCTGCTGCAAGCACTCGTCAGCTTTCACTGAGGATATCCACAAGGGAACTATCAAATCCAAAAGTTCATTCGGGACCCTGGAAAGTATTTTCACAAAAGATGTTAAGGCAACTTTGGACTCTAATGGTTAAAACAGATTTAATCATGTAATAAATCCCTTGAGGCAAACTATAGTGGCCACAGAGCAAGGACAATGACTAACAAGACAAAACACAAAAGAAAATAACATTTACATTTTTTTCTGAATGGTATTGTGAAATTTAAGAAAATTCTTACTCAGAAGATTGAAGATAATGTACTGCTTATAGGTTATAATCAGGGCCTCATGGTAATGAGGATATTTGTCAGGATGTGGTAAGCAAACCATCCTCAAGCCCATGAAGACAAACACCCATGTATTTATAATACAAAATAGGAATGTTATCACCTGATAAGTTATAAGGAAAAAAAAAATAAACAAATGCATGTAGAAGAAAGTAAGAAAATAGTCTACTGCTTTAAAGCTCACTGGATCAAATGCACTACTGATATAACTTCACTAAGATCAATTGAGTCATATCTTGAATGGAGTAATTAATTGAACAGAAATGATGAGGAAAAATTAGGTCTCCTTTTTTGAACAAAAGAGACAAGCTGGCTATTCTAAGTAAAGAATGAACAGAAGAGCTTAAGAGTAGGAAAAGCTTATTCCTTCTTTTTTGTTGAATGAATAGGAAAACAGATTAATTCTGGGAGCTGGTCATGATACAACCTGCTTGCTTACATTTCACAGTCCTTGTGTCCACATGATCCTTGATGAGCTCTCATTAAGCAGCTTCTCCACTCCAGTGTATTCCAAAAGCAAAACAAAACAGAGGTGGTTGCTTGGAATCTAGCTGTACTGAAGCTACTCAACTAGAAACAACCCTCTTATTGAAAAATGTTATAATCCATAATGAATCATTTCAGTAATGCCATCATGAGTTATATCATAGTATTTCTATGTCCAGCATCTGAAAACTCAGGTCATAAGTAAAAGTGTGGAAGAGGCAGGAGCTGAGCAGCTACTCAGACTCACTTTCCTTTCTTAAAGCAAAAACAAACAGCTTTGTGAATGTTGGAAAGATGTAGCATAAAAAAAGCTATTCTATGACTCACCATTGTATGATCTTCATCAGAAGTGTGAATAATTTCTTAATAAGCAGTGAGAAATCAGAGCAATACAAGTAAGAATCCAACAGCTGCACCAAGCATAAAATTTCTGTGCCTTGCATGGCATAAAATTCAGCAGAACAAACAGATTCTGATGTATACAGTGCTTAAATCTATTATGTCTTGACCTATCTGCTAGTGCAAGAGCATACAGGGGGGGGCTGGTATCCCTTCAGTTCACTGGTTACTCACATAGATGGTAGGACACATGGTAGGTAGGAGGCTCTTTGAGCTGTTTCATCCCTGTCCTGCACAGAAGGAATACACACAAGTCAGATTATCATGAGCCCTCTGCTGATCCAAATCTTGAGCAATAGGAAGATAAGGGCAAGCTGGGAAAATCATGTTGCACAGGTGGTAGCATCATTCCAACAGACCTCCACTCTTCAATTCCTAAACTATTAATATTAAACATTTCTAAGTGCGTAACAAATGAAATTGTTATTTGCAAAGTCTTTTTTCCAGTTAAGCAATTTAATACATCAGCGAATTAGCAAACAGAAGGAAACAGAAAATAAATTAGAACATCATACTTATGTTGACACTAAATGGTCACTTGTATTAATGTTTATAGCTGGTTTATCTAAGGGCAACATCCTAGGATTCATTATTCATCAATATTAATGAACTTTTTGTCCTTTAATTTTGATAAAGAGTTTTGCCCACAACGTAACTTCAGTATAATTTTTGAAGGATGTTTTGAGATCAAGGAGCTGAAACAGACCATTGACAGGGGAAGAGTATGTTACAGAGAAGATGTGTCCCTATGTTTGCAAATAAAAACACACAGTTAAATACCAATAGATGTTATTTTATCTACTGCCATTAAATCAACTATAAAGTCAATCCTAGCTTTCATCTCCTGAAAGCCATACTCCAGTAGATGCTCTCAGAAGGCACCTGACAATTCTGAATGTTTTAAGAGACTGTAGGAGCGGCTCCAGGCTTGGTAGAAAAGGTGGACACTTTCTTATATAAAATATCAAAATTCTCATTCTGCTAGGGCCTGTTCAGCCTGTTTACTTAAAGAGAATGGTCTGATCATCAGGATAATGACAGTCATCCATGGGAGGAGAAAGGAAAAGAAACCTTCATCCATTGGGATTTTCAAGACCTGCCTGCAGAAAGCCCTGAGCAGCCCGGCCTGATCCCAGAGCTGGTCCTGCTTTGGGCAGGAGGTTGAACCAGAGACCTCCTGAGGGCCCTTCCTACCCAAGGGGCTCCATGAAAAAGGAAGTATAGGAAAAAGGAGCCATAATCCCTATCTCTTTTGCTGTGACTGTGAAAGATCTGAGAAAACAAATAATGAGTACCTGTATGTCCAAAACAGTCACAGAAAATGAGGAGGACCCATATTCCAGATCATATTACCAAAGACTTTCCACACTTGGCAGTTAAAACTTGCACAGAATACACAAAAACTTTTCTGGAGCAATGTTTTAAAAGAGAAAACAATCTTTGATCTGTTCTTGCAGGGAAACAAAGAAATCTACTATTAAACACAGGTATTGGACTTGGGATCCTAACTGGAGGAAGACATGGAGCCACAAGTAAACTCCAGAGCCCTAAAGAGAAAGAATCAGTGAGATGCCCTTATCCTCATTTTCTTTAAGATTACATTTAGACAGAACACAGACCAAGGAGCTGTATAGTTTTTTGATCCCCTTCACAGTACCCAGCTCTTTCTATTGCAGCACATGAGAAGCCAGAACATACTACTACTTCACTGAGGTCAAGTGCCTAGAAATTCACCGTGACAGTATCCAAATTGTGGGCACACTGCAGTCTCAGGGCTTGAAAACAAAACAAAGATCAAATGAAAAAAAAAAAAAAGTAAACCCCGCTGTGTTCCTTCCTCTCACTGGCAAAACTCATTTTTGTTAATGCAAAACAGCATTTATGTCTAGTCTGTATATGTAAATAGCAACAGAAGCTTTATAATCCCAATTTTAGGCTGCATAGAATAGCTTTTATGTAGCTAAATCACGTTCTGATGTGCTAAACATTGCTATGTTTTTCTTATACAGAGGCTGCTTAATTGGATTCCCTGTGCTACAGTAGCCTTGCTCTGGAGTCAGGTGACTACTGTTAGAACATCAGAAAGCAAAGCAGTTTTTCTATATAATATGTAGTACCTCAGTGATCTTTTTGGTGGAATGAGATATAAAAAGACCTGTTTAACTGACTCATATGATGTCTGATAGCTAAGCTAGAGAAATTCAGACAAAGAAAAGCACATCTCACTAGATGAAAGGTATTTATTCTCTATCCAAGCAAATCTATAAATCAACATAAAATGTTTAGAAAATATGTTCAGGCAGAAGGTAGGTTTCTGATGCAAAAAACATTTGGTAAAGTTATGGACTGAGCTCTGCAAGACGTCAAATTATTCCAGTAATGCCTTCAAGGCATTAGTCATTTTGCTAGCAGCAGTGTTACCACCACCAGGCCACTACCATTAAACCCTGCATGAAACAGAACTTCAACTGGAAGCCAATAATCAGGCCTTCTCCTCACAGACTGATCTATTTTTCAGAACCTAATCTGTGGAACAAATAGATCAAATCCCCCTTGTTTGATCCTTTCTAAAGCCTCTTTTCCTCATAAGGGGTCCATTCCTATTCGCTCCATGAACATCTCCAAATAGATCTCCTAGCCAAGGAGTACAAATATCCTCTGCTCTTCTGGTCTGCTTTTTTTATGGGGCTGTGTGCTGGCTTTTTAATTGAGATCCAGGCTCCCTGCAGACTGCCACCTTGCTCCATAAACGTCTGTCTGGACAGCCTCTCATTATTCACAGCTTCAGGTAAGTCCATCTCCATTAGTGATTATTAAGCCATGAACAGGAACTTTAACAACTATTGTATAGACACTGTATCTCTAAAATAGTCTTTAAGCATATTTTGGCACCTTTTTTGTCCTCTTTGTGTGCTAAGACTAAATTCTGACTTTGGGACAGAATTCTGTCCTTGCCTGCCCTGTTAGAGAATTTTGATTGTGTCTTGATATTTTTGTAAAATAATCACTGAGTAAGTACCAAAGATATCAAACCTATTAGCCCTGTTTTGATTCAGGGTAAGACCATTGCTCTCTGAAAGCTCTTCTATGCTAGGATGAGACATTAATGACAGTAAGAAAAATTCTTTAAAATTATCACAACACTTGATCTCATAGAAATCATTCATTTGTACTTAACTGAAGAACTCAGCCTATTTGCCTCTGTTTCCTAATGTATAAATTGGAGATACTTGGTAGACTTTCATATTCTGTTAAAGGCAGCCTGCAATGTTTCATTTAATTCTTTTATGTTTCCACTTCAAGAGTACTTCTTGCCATCTCTTTTCTTCGGAATATAGAAGAGCTGTAAATCAAACTCTGGCTGTGCTTCAAGTTCCCTAGTTCATATAGCATAAGGTAAAAGTTAGAGACCTTGTGGATATGCTTTGGTTAAAACTGTTAACATTATAGGTCCCAGACAATATGCAATTTTGGATAAAAGACAACACTAGAGATTTCTCAGGATGTAAACATATACATGTAATTTCTTCAGTAGCAGACTGAGGTGGCCCCAAGTCTTCCCATCTCCACTATCAGTTCCTGTTCATGCATTATGGTGTATTACCATCTCAGATATACTTATGCAATCTGAGATCATGTTGTAATCCTGGTAAGCACAGAAATCCACTTTTTACAGGAGAAAAACCCTCTCTGGTGCCGGGCTGCAATCAGTTGCAATGGCATACCTGATAGGGCAGTCAATTTCAAGAGAGTACACAGGCCAAGAGAGGGCTTAAGCCTCTTAAAACTGCTTTGTCTCTAGAGAAAATGTAGTTTTAAAAGATGTGATTTAGTCTGAATACCTCACATATTGTGTCTCCAGTGCTATGATTCAGCTGAAAACCTTTAAAGTAGGAAGGTAAAATTAGATCTTAGACATGTCCAGTTCAATAACGGTGTTTACAGTAGGTGCAAGCCACCTCCTTTATCCCCATTTCTGTATACCAGTGTAGCTGCTGATTTAGCAAAGTAATTAAACCATGCCTAATTTTAAGCATGTGAGGAGTCCCACTGGGTTCAAAGAGATTATTCATATGCTTAAGTACATTGCTGAATCAGTGCTGAAATGAAAATAGTTACATAATTACAGGATTATATGAACATAGAGTTGCAAATGTGATGTTTAAAAGAGAAAGGCTAATTTACAGGATGATAGGAACATTTAATTGCAGTTTAGAGATGGAAGGAAATCCACAACCATAAATGATGATACAAAACACAGCATGTCTTTTACAATCACTGTGGCATCTTTAGCTTGGAAAGCTTAAACTGAAAACCCAGCCAGGTGTATGAACAGCACAGTGCTGCAAACAAATTTTCACATACAGCCTTTGTATATTCTATTCTGTACCTGTACATTTCTCTATAAAAATATCTACTTTTAAACATTCTTGGGTTTTTACAGTAATTCAACACCAGTTTCACTGCACTGTAATGCTCAGGTAGTAACTCTGAACTCTTTCACAAGCCATTCCATTATCCCAGCTATAGGAGCAGAAATCTCTAACAGACTACGAGGCTAAGTAGCCTTTTTTTAAAAAAGAAGTCATATAAGCTTCATTAAACCCAGCATCTATGTCCATACACACAGATTTTAGGGGCTTACTATCCAGAGCTAAGCACCAAATGTACCAACAGGAGAAGGCAGCCCTGCCTTGCAAGTAGGGACTATGTCATGTTGCAGTGGTGGGTGACATGGGTGCCCCCCACTGCCTGCAACACCCTTCTCTTAGAAGTTTCCACTTTTTCTTCCTACGGAGAAGGACAAGTTAGTCATGAAGCCTCTGAACTGTCTCTGTGACAGATGGCAACATGATGTGTTCAGACAAAATCTTCACACGAACTGCTTCAGGCCTGCACAGCCTCTATGAAGTGAAGGTAGATGCATCATCTGCTGACCTAATATAGGTTGCCCTATTTCCAGCTCTGAGCTGGTCTAAAGATCAGAACAGAAAACCTTTGTGTGCCTGCGTCCTGTCCCTCTCTGGATTTCACATCCCTGAATGATGCATTAAGAGGAAGCAATTGAGACACTCCTTAGTTTGGTTGGTTTGCAGGCAGAACAAGTTTGGGGTGGTTTTATGAGAATACCTGATGTGTGATACTTATTTTTATTTGCTCTTCAATTCCACTGAGTGCTTGCTCTAAAAGAGCACAGGGCTATCAAAGCAGCCCAAAACAGTAAACCAGTAACAACTTCACAATAAAGACTTAAAAAACACATCAATGTGAAGTATACTTGCAGATCTTGGTAGCGTTAAGCTATATCAAGCCTCACAAAATGGTTTCCCAAACATACAAACTTGCAGAAATACTAGCAAAGATCACCAAGATCAACCGAAGTTGAGACAACTGTTTTCTGTGGTAGGACAGAAACACTCTAAGCTTGCTGACAGACTTAATATATTGTGCTTTACCTGTTAGAGCACAGTGTTGATTTTCCACTATTTAGGTCAAAATTTTTGAAAGACAAAAGCCTGTCTTTAGAAGACAGAAACAAGTTACTAAGTTTCAGAGTACAAACCTGGCACAGAAAGTTGCCTTTTCACAGCCCTTGCTACACTACTGTGAGCTCAGTACATCCTCTGTTCCCGAGATGGAAGATCACATTCATGTCTGGGAGTTTCTGGAGTTACAGACTCATGACTGTGCTCTAAGAGTAAATCCTGTGCTCAATACTCCGTCTTCACCTCACTGCATCATGTAATCTTAGATGATGAAGGGCGCATTTAATCCAGTCAATGTAATCCTAGTATCAGGAATAGTTGTGGGCACTTGTCTCCGCTGAAGCATACTGTTGCTCAGGTATGTGTGAAAAGGTTTGCCAGGTTTTCCTGGTGGACTTCAACTCCTGAGAAATGAGGTAAGTCTGAGAATCTGCATGTAGGTGACTTTTTGCTGTTTCTCTCCTCCTGATTTACCTCCTCTAAGCAGCGCAAAGTAGTCAGTTTTGTTATGAATAAATTGCCTATTATGCTTGAAAAAAAAAAAAAACACAAACAAAAAAACCCCAAAAAACAGACTCAAGCAGCAGGGGCTTCTCAGCAGTCAAGGATTGTGGCTGTGGAGGGGCCATTCAGCCCAGGCTGTCTGCCAGAACCCCACCGCACCTCCCTGAAACAGCCAGGGATTTCTCTGGGCACCCATACCAACATATTTATCTGAATGTGATGAGACCCCTGCTCACATTTTAAACTTGCACTTAAACCAAGCAGCCTCACCTGCACAGAAACAAGACCTGTGGAAGTTCAAAGGAATTGATTTTCCATTTTAAAAGAATTCCTAACAGTTTGATACTCTCCCCAACAGAAACAGTGGCAGCGCCCTCCTCGTGGTTACAGGAATTACCACTCAAGCAGGTGGCAAAAGAAACAAAATGGCATTGTCTGGTCAGTCAGGGAAACAAGGGGAACGTTTTGAGATACATCAGGGCTAACCTCCACTGCCCAGGTTTAAAGCACCGAATAACTATCCCCTGCAGCCTGAGGTCTGCAAGCATTGAATAGAATTAAAGAAAAAAAAAATAAAATAGTTCACTTGAATTCATTCAAGCAAGTGGTTTCTTTTTAAGAAAAGATGTAATGCTTGTTTCATGAAAAAAGAGGAAAAACACAATTTAATGAGCTTCACTTATGAAGTAAGTGTGATTTTTCACATTGTGAAGGCAAGTGTCACATCATGAAGTCGAGTATACTTTGTCTTCACAGGTGGGCTCTGATGTCAAATATTCCCTTAGGCCAGTGTCACTGTTTTGCTGTCCCAGAAACATTCATCTCAATAAGAACCTTAGCAGCTTGGTGTTTTAAAAGTGAGTTGCAAAGGTTTGGGGATTTTTTTTCTCCCTAATTATTTTCTAGAAGTTAAAAACATTTGTTAGGTCTTTATGCAGTAAGAAAACACACCCTTTTAATATTTTTTTTCCTAGTGCTACCAATTTTTAATATTTGAAAATGATTAAAGCACTGTTTTTAATAAAAATTGGCAAATTACAAACACATCTCTCAAAGCTACACATGTTAAGCCAAGAATATGTACAAACATCATAACCTCACATTTCCTTGGTTTATTTCAGTAAACTGTTTAAAAGCTTCTTACATGTTTTAAATAACTGACTCAAATAGTTGTGGAACAGTCTTAGTTCCTTTGTGCAGCCAGATATACTGGAAGTAATTTCTATGACAAAATTATTAGCTGAATGAAGAAAAGGAAATTCATCACTTGAAATTTTCTTGCCCTAACTTGTAAAATACCATTGGTACATAATCCCACCATCAAATATCAACAATCTGATTACTGAACATCAAAGGTTCAACATAAATTACCTTCCTTCTGCATAAGAGTTAATTTTTCTGCTCTGGGATTAGGATAATTTGTTCTTAGAAAAAAAAAAAAAGAATAAACTTTGCAAAAAAGTCTAGAATTTCCATTTTTAGTGAGCTTTCCCCAACCTCATGAGAATAAGCCTGCAGAACACCAACTGACTGCAAAAGCATTTAGCTGATTATCAGTGAAACCCTTCTAACTTTGCAATTACCTTTGATTAGCAAAGGGCACTTGAGGAAATGTGATTACCAACTTTTCCTAGACATTTTTCTCTAGATTTCAGCATGAGAGAAGCAAGCAGTGCGCCAGGAGCTGAAGGGTAGCAAGAGAAAGCATTGATAAAATGTCAGTCCTTAGAGTACTTTTAAATTTGTAGGCTGTAAGTAGGCTGGTTTTATCCATTTTTATATATCTATTTTAAGAGAGGTTTAGAATCTTCATGAAATAAGAGCTGATGAGGAGTAAATAAAGCCCTTTATCATCCCTGGCTACATCCTGTCTCCTTAATCATACTTCCATTCCCAGTACACATCTGTCAAAGATCAGCTGCTATCTCGGCAGATAAAAAAAAAAAATAACAGGCTCCCAAAGCCAGCAGGGGGGCTGATCATCCAGATTCTCTGTATTTGTGGGGTCCAGGGAGTTTTCATCCCTAGCTTCAAACAATGGATTAACTGTGGTTGCTGCAAGGCGGTGGCAGACCAAGTGCATCAACAGCCAGCAACATCCCAGGGCAATATCCCAGGGCAAGTGGAACCTGAGGATTTCCCAGCAAGAACAGGTGAAGCTTGTGACAAAGTTCCCCTCAGCAAGATACATCCCAGCAGCCAGGAGCATTCCTGGCAAGTCAGAGTCCATCTTCCCTTGTTTTTGACAAGCTATCAGCATTCTTCTGGCCTTGTATATTTGGCTGCATGGCAGCATCTTTGGGAGTTACAGTGAAGCTCTGAGCACGTCTTGTCAGGAAATAAATGGTGCATAAAATACCATAAAATCTCTTATGAACACACTGATAGGCCATGCAGCAGATCCATCTGAGCAGCAGGTGAGAGCCGTGAAGGATCTTCGTATTGTAGCCGGAGACTGATCAACATTGTTATCCCTTCAGCCTGCAGACCTCTGGGCATCAGAGGAAGCTGAGGCTCTGCAGGGGCAAGGGAATGGCTGGAGCTTCTTCTAGCTGTCCCTAACTGCACTTCAGGGACACTGTTCACATCTTGTCTTTCAGGACAAGTGATATAACTCCCAGGTAAAAGAACATAGTATATCAGCAGAGTATAGATCACACACTGCTGTAATACACTTATTTTCTAGCTCAGCTCCATGATGTGCTTTGGGCTATCCTCCCCAGCTCCCACCCCAAAGCCCAAACTGAGATCCTTTCTCTGAAGCTTTCATGATTTCCTTCTTATTTATTTCTTCTATCAGGCCACATGTTGAAGCAGCTTTGCTTATCAGCGGAAAGTATCATTCCTCAATAATCCATTTTACTTTGGATTGCATTTAGGCATATCTTCCAACAGCTCCAAAGAGCTCACTCTTGCTCACTCTGTCTCAAAATCTGGCCGAGGTCTGCTACTTCATCAAGTTTTCTTGCAAAGTTACAGCATGATTTGTAGTTAAGTTTTTTAATGACTACTGTTTCTTAGGCATGGGAGAAAATACAGAATTAGAGAGGGATATGAGCAATGTTTCCTTGGCTATAAGGTGACAGAAAAACTACATAGGCTAAGCATTTATATATCACATAATATTGTGAATTCCATACTGATTTCCAATACAGTAAATCAAGATTATCTAATCATTATTGCTACTTGGAACACCTATGGAACTTGGAAGCCTAATGCCCCCCCTACAGCAAGATTAACAGTATATCATGCAAGGAACTAGGGTGTGAAACATCTGACTCCAGCAAAGTCAGTGAAAGTTTTAGAATGGAGTAGGAGGGTTTTTTGGACCGTTAAGGTTTCACTCCACTTTGTACTCCCATCAGTATAGACTAGGACAGCATCAGAGCCAGCCTAACTCCATACTCATATGTTAATACAGGGCTGTCCCGTGAAAGCATCACACAAATGGGAACATCCTGCAGAGCTGGCCAGAAAGAGAAAAAAAACCCCACACTTACTGAAGTGCCACAAAGTCCCTGAAGTAGCACTCATAAAAGTCAGTCAGGTTTCTCTTAAGGTACAGGATTACAGGTCTGGAGATCCTTCTTTTGATGCTGACTACTACAGATTTACAGGAACATTGTCACATATCCTCTTGATTCTTCAGCTTTCCTTACTACAAGCTGTGAAGAATCCCCACTTCACAAGCACACTGAGAAACGAAACTGATTTTTTCAGGCATGTGTAGTCACAGAACAGAAGGTACACGTGTGTGGTGAGTTAATTCATGCAAGCCGAAAATGGGTAGCATGACATTTTCCTTCCTCAAAAGTACACAGCAACTGCATTCAGCTTGTGTCAACCCTAATTCCACACAGATCAGATTTTTCTTTGTTGCAGCTTGTAAAGAGTTAATCGCTAAGCCAAGGGAAACAAACGCTAAGAAAGAATAACACTATTATGGCTACATTACATCCTTTAACATGCTCTTTTAGGAGGCTGAGTATACATATTTGAAGGAATAATTTTCAGACCATTAAGTACAATGCCTTCCCCAAAGAAAACATTCTTGCCTGATCACTTCTAGAAATAGCTGATATCAGAAGCTATGAGAGCAAATTGCCATAGATCAAGTTGAAGTGGGATTTGAAACCAGTCCATCTAGACTAGTGAAAAGGCTATATATTCAGCTTCATTCCAAATTAAAGTGGATTTTTTTTTTTATACACAAAATAATGGGTTGAAAAGTTTTTGCTCCTTAGCAAGGAGGTACCAACACATCATAAATACTATATAAATTCAAGGAAATGTTCTGCATAAAGTAGGTTTTCTGTGCAACCCACTAAATGTAAAGTGAAACATAAAATCACATCAACTTGTGCAAGATTGGCATTCTGAGCCTTTTTTTTACATTATGGTGTTTGGGAAAAAAAAAAATCAGTGGATTAATTAAAAAAAAAAATGTAAGAAGGGTTAACACAGTAATTAAATACTTCTTTTAGGTGTTGTTTTATAGGCTTCTTCCTCTGTTTTATGAGCACTGCTGGAAAAGCTGGATTATTTTGTTATTTTCCAGTCCCTCAGTGTTTCCCCTTTCCCCCAGGATCATTTTATTTGCGATGAGAATTTATGAGAGAAAGTCCTCAGTAAAGCTAACATTTTCAAAATGTGCGGTTTTGGATCCTACAAGGCCTTCAGCAGGCATCCCACTTCCCTGCTGAGCTTGGGAGGAAGGGTACAGACATGGTCAGTAAGATGATTGATGTTCCAAGAGTTTTTTTAAAAAAGCAACAAGGCAAGATATTGACACACATATTGTATCTGTTTGGTTTAACAATTAAGATACACCAAATAAAAGCTTACTGCACCATATGCTTAAAATAAAGAATTTAGTATTAAGAAAACTTGATACTATTTCAACTGAGAAAGCATATCCATCTCCCTCACTGCATTCCATGCATACACATACAGGACACAGATATAATCAGGGACTGAAGTCATGCTGTGTCAAAGACTAAAATATTACATTTATTAGATTTCATGGATGTAGCAAAGGTTCATTTTTCTGGGGAGCTATTTATAACATCTTATAATGAAGGTAAGAGGTTCCCCTCTCTACGATCATGCAAATATTCCTTCAGAAGGATTAAATGCTCTGAATTATAACTCAGAAACACTGAGCTCTGCTGCGAATTTCATGGCAAGCCTGGCTCTGGATACTGTGTTTTTGTATCTCAATGGAATAGCTACATCAGTCAGGTTTGTAACTCCATCTGCCTTTAGTGTTTTGCAGAGTTGGCTTTGTGCTTCCATTAAACAGAAGCTGTGGGTTTTTAGGTGTCTGACAGCCACTTGAAAGTCAATTTGTAGTTGTTTATGCCTATTTTACTAGAGCTGTTCCTCATGGTATTAGCCAAAGGGACAGCAGCAAATGTAGCACAACATTTCAAGTGGCCTATGAAAGGGAGGCAATGGGGAGCTTTACATGCTGTTACCAGCAATCTTGCATTTCCACTTGGCAGGACTTGGATGCACACAAAGGAATTCATTTGGATGTGGGGCAAAAATCATTAAGAGCTAGACTGGTTTAGGATTCCCTGCAAGATCATAAAAATAAATTGGTGTCCTGGACTTATTCATAAGATTCAATCTGTCTTCCCCCAATACTTTCTGTATTTCAACACTTATACATTATTCTCCTTATGGGTGTCTTGCCACCCCCATTTTACATTTACTACATTTTATCTTTCAGGGATGAGTTAAAACCAGCAGCTCTGCTGCTTCCTCTGCCTGTAAAAAAACCCCGCAAACATAGTTTTAACTGCTTTTATCTTCTGAATTTTACCTATCATATCCTTTTCATTTTCCAACAAGACACTGCTGTTGCCAAGTCTGGGGTGACACTATATTCTGTCCTGTTATCATGAGATTTCATGCTTGTAAAATTTACCACAAAATCCATTTTTCTTCTTGCCAAAGGAATACACTCTATTATACAAGCTTGCTTTAAAATTAAGTTAAATTTCTTGTCTATATAGTGTGAAGTAAACTTAAAATGGAATAGTATAAACAGATGTAATTATTCCTCTGAGCTTGTGGAGAGGCCAAAAAATGCCTAGTGTAAGAAGGAAGGATTGACATTTTATAGAGGTAAAACTCACAATTATGAACAAGTTACTCTCGCTTAAAATTATCCTTCAGTCTCTTTCCAGGCCATCTTTGGCTATTTGATGTTTGACATTCACAGAACACCAAGTACATTATCTGTATTTTCTTGCCTTTTAACTTCACTCACACAGTCCATGTGGGACACCACGTAACACTGACCCAACAGTGGGGAAGAGATAATTCTGTATCTTAAGAGAAGGATGCCTCAAAACACTATTAAATAAATTTAGATTCATGTGGACACCCCCAAACCTACCAATCTACAGGCCCTACCAGCTGGAACTACACTCATGTTGGAGGGACCAAGAGCTTCTGCTGAGCTCTAGGTTTGGACACACACCCCACTCACATCCCATGTTCATTATATGTATCAGACTTCAGTGTAGATCACTGAGAGGAGTCTAGTGTGTTCATGAGGACAAGTAGAGCAACCCCTCTGTGCTCCCTCACCACCTCCCAACCCTCCACTTTGCTTGGAGAATAAGGCTTCAGGGTGAACTGCAGAGCACAGCTGTACCACCATATCAACATAGTTTTAATCTCCCTCTAGTTAATTTATATTAGCACATCAAAAATCACAGAATCTCCCCTTAATATCACCTCCCACAAAAAAGGTTGATCAAAATAAACTAAGGTCATAGTGCTGGAGAGACAGAAGCAAATTTTTGCATACATAATAAGAACATCCCAAGTGGATTAACATGAAATAAAAGTACATTTAATGTAGCACTGTGGTATACATAATGAAAGACAAGGCAAATCAGCCATTAATTAGCCATCTTTTATTATTTCTGAAGACAGCATCTAGCATCAGTCAAAGCCTGGGGTAACAGTTCAACAGTATACCAAAATAAGCATCCCATATGGCATGTTTGATTTCTGCCCTGTTTGCTGAATACTTCAACTCAGAATCCAGATGTTAAGATAGCAAACCTCACTATCCCCTTTCCAGCAACTGGAATCTTGGCAACAAATGAAACAGTAGCATTAACTCTTGAGTGAAGAGTTATACCAAGGTTAATGGATACAAGGTTACCAAGCTTGATCTTGGGAATACTCAAAGGCAAGCTTTTATCTATAGAAATATATCTGTCCTCCAAGATGAACTCAGATTGCCTAAATTAAACTCCTGGTTTTAATCTGCTTCTAGAAGATCCAGCCTCTAAGATTATTTTGAGTAATTTCTTATCTCGAATGCAATGTGTCATTTTCTTTAATGACTATCCTACTAAAGGATTGCTCTTTCCTCCAGGCAGTTGCAGTTCCAAGTTTCTTCAATATTTATTGGTGCTTGCTGCCTAATCCAATATTTCCTTTTTTTCCAAAGCCTCATTTTCACTGGTTGGGTAAACTTCAAGTTCAGATTTAAAGTCATGATGGTTGGAGAAAAAAAACATTAGGGAAAACTTCCACAGTGCCAGGTCAACATCGAAGCATGTACTTTGAGTAGATGCTTAGGTCTCATTAAAGTCTGTTTCTCTGTATACAATTAATGGCACAGAACATTTCCTAGTTAAGTCCCACAAACCAGCATACAGGCTGCTTCTCTTCTGCTTCCAAGACATGTCAGGAAGTACATTTGATCACTACATCATACCAGCTTTTCATTTAGAAAGTCTTGAAGCCATCCTTTGCATGCACTGTGAGAACTGAAGCCATGTGACAAGACTTCTTTAACCAGTGTCTGGGAAAAGAGCCGCCCACATACACAAAAAACCCCACAAACTCGTGATGCTAAACACTTATTCAACACAAAGATGTAATGTTGGAAATTTGTTTTCAGAGAAGAACAGATTTTTTTCTTCCAGCTATACAGAATAATCCTTGGTTTTTATTCTAGGATAGAACTGAGACTCACCATACACATCTTTTTAAACCTAGTCATCATTATCAGCACTATCTACAGGCAGTATTTTAAACGTTTATTTCCATTTATTGAAGTACTCCAATGGTTATTTGCATTGCAGTAGGTTTTTTGTCTCTTTCATCAAGTCACATGTTTTGATGTGCAATTGTTAGAACTGAAATCTCTACTTATATATTTCACACTTATGCATTGTGATGATTTTAGCTGGAACACAGTTAATTTTCTTCACAGTAATAGCACAGGACTGTGCTTCAGATTTGTGCTGAGAACAGTGCTGATAGCACAGGGATGTTTTAGTTACTGCTGAGCAGTGCGTGCACAGAGTCGAGGCCTTTTCTGCTTCTCACCCCACCCCACTGGTGAGGAGGCTGGGGGTGCACAAGAAGTTGTGAGGGGACACAGTCGGGACAGCTGACCCCAGCTGACCAAAGGGGTATCCCATACTGTATGGTGTCATGCTCAGCGTGTAAAGCTGAGGGAAGAAGAGGAACATTCAGAGTTACAGTGTTTTGTCTTCCCAAGTACCCACTTCACATGACAGAGCCCTGCTTTCCCGGAGATGGCTGAACACCTGTGTGCCGATGGGGGGGGTGAATGAATTCCATGTTTTGCACTGCTTGCACTCACAGCTTTTTCTTTACTTATTAAACTGTCTTTATCTCAATCCACAAGTTTTCTTACTTTTACCCTTCTGATTTACTCCCCTGTTCTAGCCAGGGGCAGCGAGCAAGCAGCTGGGTAGGGCTTAGTTGTTGGCCAGGGTTAAACCACAGCATGTACAAGAGACATCCCACAGCAAGTAAGGGGCTGGACTGGGCCTCATGTGATTAAAGCTGGTTAATGGTCTGTGCACCAGATCCCGCTTCACAATGATTTCCAACTAGAAGGAAATACACTGGGACCAATCTGGTTTTTCGCTGCCAATATAGTACCCAAGCAAGTCATTATCAAGGGCTAAACCAGTGAAACGCTAAACACAGGGGCATGGGAGTAAAAGGTGATCTTTAACAGGAAAGCATCCCAAAGTGATAATCAGAAAGCAGCAGAGGCACTCAGAGGGCATCCCCCAGCAGTTCAAGGCAGTCAGGTCAGTGATCATTCACTTTGCCTGCCTCCTACAACCCCCACTGGCTGGGGAGCAGCAGGCAGCTGGTGCTGGTGCCAGGAACTGGCACCAGCCCTGACAGAGTCAGAAGAGGCAGCCAAAGGGAAAAACCCTGCAGGGCCCAAGTCACATTTCTTGCTGCTTCTCCAGCAAACAGCAGGGGTGACATGTAATAGGGCTGTATTGGGTCAGGGTGCCTCTGTGGGGGCTGCTGCCACCTCCTCCTCCACAGTCCACTGGACTGTGACCCTACACCTTTGCCCTTGAAGGTGCTGGCAGCACTTTGACAGTATAAGATGGATACTCTTGGCTGCTCACACATTTTCTGGAATAGCCACTTATTCCCGACCAATACAGAAAACTCAATAAGTATGAATTTCACATCTCTGCAAGATTTACCTTCTATTAATACAAGCTCCATCCCAAACTCAGATATTCCAGTAGTCATTTAGAAGAACTCTCTGGAGAAACAGCTGTTTGTCAAGAATGATAGGAAAGATATGGTCTTAAAGTACACCGTAGCAGGCACAGTTTGGTACTTTTGGGGTGTTTTAGCAGTAAGAAGATTGGTAGTTACAAGACAACTTATATTGAGAACACCTGGCATCTCTCTCAAATACTTAGTATTTCTCATAACTGATCTTATAATTAGATCTCATTCTTATATGAAATAAAATTTAAACCACTAACCAGTAAGCATAAATGAAATCGATCCTGTTGAACACCAAGTTGACACAAGGATATGTCCTATTTGCCTTCCAGGCAACACCCCAACATATACTGACAGTTCTTGTATTGACCTTTTCTTCCTCATTCACAGGTAAGCCTCACTCTGGAACAACAGTTTTTCCTCCATGGAGCAAGTAAATAAAGTTATTATCCAGACCTTTTCTACTTGAATTAACATGCTATTGCCTCCAGAATTATAAAAGGTTGAAGGATTAAATCCAAAAGGCAGTTGTTTCTCTTAATCCAATACATACCAGAAACACCAAAGCAGCAGTCATCACACAGTAACTGGCTTCCTGAAACAGGGCAGATCTGAAATCTTTACACCAGCTCCTGGCTGATCAGAAGAACAATAAGTGGAAGAGCTAAGGGTTCCTTCATTGCTACTGTTAATAAACATAATACTTAAAAATACATATCTTTGGAGACCTGTTCACGTTTCATCCTTGAAACCCGAACAATTCCATTTACTACAGAGAGATGAGGCATTCACAAAATGTGAAGTGCCAGGAAATGAACACAAAGTTTATTTTAATAGATTCATTGTTACCTGCAGACACAGACTAAGCAAACATTTCCTTCAGCAATAAAGTCAATAGCAGCCTTTCCAGCTGCTGTAATGACTGCCTTTTTTGACATCTCAGTTGATAGTTGCCTGCTCCATACTAGTTTGCTGAATTGACAGCTACACAATAACAGGGAAAACTGAAACAGTTTTAGTCTCCACACTCTAAACAGATGAGCAGTTTCCTCACATATTCACAGTATAATTAAGAAGTTATATCAAACCAAATGTGATTATCAGACAGGGAGCTGAGTTACCCAGCACTTCAGAGCTCCATAAGGCAGAAGCTGGCAGTGGCTGAGGACTTACCCCTGCTGAGGCGCAGTGCTCCCTGCTGCAGCCCATGAGCTGTCTGCAACAGGGTGCAGCGCTGAGGCTCTGTGGAGGTTGTCAGAGATTTGCCACCTACTTACAGAAAATGAGCTATGAGTGTATTAGGGATATTCAAGGGCAATACTAGGCAGTTGAGGAGTCAAAAAAGGAGGGGAGGAAGACTTTCACAGCATATATCTTCCTTCCACACGTTTTGTGAGATACTACTGGACTTTTTCCACAGTTATCCCTCCCTTCTGATTTTGTTTGCTCTCATTTTTGTTGCTAGCATTGCTTACATCAGAAATGCAGAAGCATGAAAAAGAAGTTACAGAAAATAGTACCACCAACACAAAACCTCTAGTTCTCCTATTCCTTGAACTACTCCTTCCTCATGCATACTGGGCAGGTTGTAGACTTCATATTACTTTTAAGATCTTACAGGCTGAGGAGTGTGCTGACAAGGGATTCACCACCCAGCTGTAGAGATTTTTCTGTCCATTTGAATTACTGTGCTGCTGCGAGAGGGAATCATGTACTTCTGCGCCTTCCCCTTCCCCCTCCAGGATTTTTACATACTCATGCAGAAAGGTATGTTCTTACTCACACATATGTATGTGCAACTACATGCTTACACAGAAAGCAGGTCTTGTTTCCATGGCACTAAAGAGGTTTTCTTATATATCAGAAAATAAAACCCAACAAGCAATTACAGGTCTAAAGCTAAATGAATGACTTGTGATATTAGTGTGTAAATAAGAAGTCTTAATGGATACCACAAAGTGCACATGGCAGAGGATCTCCAGAAACAAGTGTTGATCAGCAGGATACTACCAGTGTCACAGCTCCAGCAAAAGATCAGATTTAAAAACAATTTCCTGCTTTCTTGAAACAGGAACTGGAAACCCAAGAACTTCACCAGTCTTGAGTTCTCATAGTTACAATGGTGTCAGAGAACCAGAACAATTTATAGATACATACACACAGCACCCCCACCCCCCTACCCTGAGCTGATTTCACTGCTGTCATAACAGTAGAGCTCAATGGATGTTACCCAGAGCTACAGGGCATGTTAAGAACAATTCCTGAAGTTGCTATAATTCCTTGTGGCTTAAAGTTTATTTTTTATCGTTCACATAATAAGAGCCTTTTCTCTGCATTGAGGCAGCCAAAAGAGATTTACATTGTTTTTCTTGTCTTCCACTTGGAATTTCAAGAGCTGCAGATCTCTTATCAAGGCATATTGCCCAACAACATGCAGGGGGAAACCAGAGGAATGCTCTTCTGTGCCAACTGTAGCATTCTAGGTGTAAAATCAATTACAAAGCCACAAAAATCCAATGTCATTTGGGTACCTCAGCCTAACCTACCTGCTACCTCAGAAGATGCATGCATCCAGCAGTTCCAGGTCATCTCTGCCAGTCCCCAAAAACCTGAAAAAACTGAAATGATATGAGGACTGATATTTAAGCAACCAAATCACACCCCAGGTGTTTAGACTATACATTTTATCTAGGATCCATGTGCAGGCAATGAAGAGAATGAGGTGTCTTCAGCAGGTGATTTATCTAACCTAACAGCTATCTAACTTCTAACAGCTATCCTGTACTGGGTAGTTTCTTTTTCAGGAGCTCAGAGTCTCAGATAGCATAAACAAGACATATGTTAAAAGAGATGTGCTAATACTTGCTATTGCTATGAAGGTCAGTGGATTTCATATTTATCTACCTTAAAGCTAGTAGCAAGGAAAAGAAAAAAAAAAAAGAAAATAGTGTAACCAAAAAAAGCCCAGACCCCCCAAAAGCAGGGTATATTTCTGTTTCAGATAACCTTTTTTATTGCTTCTTTTTATTTCCTCTTTCTAGCAAAGTATTTAAGTCAAGAGAACAATGACAGCATAGGCCATGAGATATCTGATATACATAATCACTTCTACGGTCTGGTTTCCCTTCTCATCAATACTGTTTAGGCAACATGACAGATGTAGCTTTTATTTATTTTTTTTGGTTACTTTAATGGCATCAGGATGACTTGCTGCCTGCATGAAGGCCATTCATTGGCCTTTTTTAAAAAAAGGTGGCAAATTGACAGTGGCCTGAACAAAAGGCAGGAACCAATTATTCTGCTACCAAGTATCAAATTATATTTTTGTTATTATGCTTCCCTGGGTACATAAACTTCAATTTCTGTGGAGTATTTCAAACTCAGAAAAGAAACAAAAATCCCTGTTTGCTCAGTGCATATATATAGACCAGGGAGAGGACCTGACAGACACAAAATCTATGGCAATTTTTGAAATCAAAGCCAAAATGCAGAGATTGGAGGTGTACTAGTAAATCAAACCTACCCATGACTGTCCCCTGGCTCTGAGGCCAGGAGCCACAGAGCACCCTGAGCCGCGGCTCCCCTGCGTCGCCTAGCTGTGGGAAGGCTGCTGCTGAGCTCCCTGCTCCACGCTAAGTCCCATAGTCCCATAGCCAGGAATTGTTCACAAGGGCTGGTGCGAGGCTCAGTGTCCCTCTGGCCACCACGCTGAAGGAAAGGCTGCAGAGGCCAAGAGGACCCAAACTGCAAGTGTTGAGCCCTGGTGCTGGCAGGGCTGCTCCCCCTGAGAGCCAGGCATCTGCAACAGGAGCATCTGGAAAGAGAACAGTAAGATTTTCCAGAGTAAGATGAAGATCCAGATGAGCAAATGGCAGAGAGCTGTGTGCTGGGGAAGCAGGATCTTCTTCACACCCTGAAACTCAGCAGGGTGCTACCCAAAATCTGCATCAGTATTCAGACTTTCAGCATTGGCTACCACTGAAAGGGAGCCAGCATAAAAGGCCACAGATACTGCCTGTGCTCAGAGATGACAAATGAGATAAAGTAAATGAAGTTTTGAATGAAATCTGTGACTATGTTGAAGAAAGACCCACATGGTTCTCTTCAGTATTTTCTGGAAGGGCTAGTATCTCAAGAATGCCTTGGCTTGTTGTAAGCCTTTTCATGGTCTTTCTATAGCTGCTTCTCCTGTTCAACATTAATAATGCCAAGGATGTTCAACTCTTGCTATATGTGAACACGAGGATACTAACCAAAGTCTGCAAAAGATTTTCATACATGTGAGCTGTACTGACTGATCTTCTCCTCACTGAGGCTGGGATTTGGGGGCAAATATTGACTATTAGACTAAAGAAGTGCTGTAAGTGTTTAGCAGAGATGATGTTTCATATAACCAAGTAACGGCTAAGAAAAAGCCAGTGTTATTTTACAATACTTTGTCCCAGAATTCACAGAAACTTTGTCTTCTTTACTTCCAAAATATCAATCAATTCTGCGGTGTCCTGTGAAGAGGATGCCTCCTTCTACTCTAAATCTGAAATCTTATTCAGAAAAGAGGCCCAGTTATTTATACTAGAGAGAAAATACAAAGTAAAAGCTTACTGTAAGAGCTTTTGGTTCCTTGGGGTGCTTATTTAAAACAAGGTTTACAGTATAAAGCAGAAATACAAAAATACCTATGTTTGGAGTACAACTCCAGGGAGGACAGAGAACAGCAGGATCACTTCTAACAGCGTTCCCTCTTTATATGTGCCTTTGAAAACGTAGTAAAGATATCCTGTATCCTCTCTCTTACTCAAGCAGCTGAGGGAACCATTTTAGGTCACAGCTTCTCAGGTTTTAGACATCCCTTATTAAGTAAGTTGAGACATGGAGATATATTTACAGTGATGCCACTCTTTTAGGTTCCAAATGATCTCTTTATCACATAATCATTTATGGCTAAAAAACAGACGTTGAAATTAAATCATTCTGTATATAGCATTGTGAATATAAAAGGACATTTTGATCAGTAGTTGACAGAATGGATCGTCTCACTGAGAATAATTTGGGTATTAGACTTACTTGTGCTTGCCCACCATCGTGCCTATAAGTTAAGCTACTTAATATGATTAGCTTCCAAGATGGAATTATGAAATTACTGAATCAGAGAAGATGGGAGAAAATGAGGAAATAGTTTTCCTTACTGCTGAGTACTACAAATAGTGTGTGTCATTTCGGCTATGGGAATCTGTGTTCTGTCTTGTTTTAATCTATGGCACAGAACAGAAGTCACAAAAACACTGTCTTCTCTTCAGATGACAGTTTAAGTGATCAGGTATAAGAAGCTCAAATTTAGATTTGGTTTACGAGAAAATAATTCACAGAGTACATAGCTCTACCAGAGGCATTGCACAGAGATCAAAGACTGTCAGAGTCAAGGTTGCTGAGCTGTTCTAACACGGTCCATGTCCTCTGGATCCACAGAGGTAAATCTGAAACCTGGCTTTTGTCTCTCTCTAGTTTAGTATGATCTTGCTGCCTGCCTGCCTTTCTATAGAGAGGTCAAGAGCCATGTCTGTCCATGTTTGCCCAAAGAAGCAACCTTCTCTTTGTAAAAGGACTGAAAAGTGCAGCATTCAGCTTGATGCAATTTCAGAGAGTCCAGACATTAAATTTCTGTAATGTAAAGAAAAAAGACTTCCATGTTTGATAATCAGAAAAAAACCAGGAGGAACATTATTAACTACAGTCACTTCCACTGGCAGCAGTGGTATTAATTAATGTTGCCAAAACAAGAAATTGATCTTATAGTCATTAAAAAGTTGCAGAAGTAGCTTCAGTGTAAGCAATGTCCTATCCAGCTGATTTTTAGTGGTTTAACTTGGATGCAGCGTTAAGTCATCACGTGATGTTCAGGTTACTGAGGATCTAAAAGAGAAGGAAGAAGTTAGCTTCTTCCCTAATGTTACCTGGAAGGTGGCCTGTAGCCTGGAAAGGATGGGGCAGACCTGGACTGGGAAGGCATTTATCTGTAGGGACATCAGCTGAGCTGTGCGTGGTTGTGCAGGTCAGACACTGGTTCCTGCAGTCAGGAACAAGGAAGCACATTTTTTTTCTTTTGAAGGAAACCAATTCTGAGAAAAGGCACAAAACTAGCAGAAACACAAACTTGTTGAATCCTAGGGAAGAAAGCGTTATGCAAATATGTCATGTTTTACTTAGAATTAAGCTTCTGGAATTATTCACTCCCTGATTAATCTGTGTGAAGAATTATGCCAATTAAAAAGAATAGACTGTAAGAGAACTCTCCCTTCAGTGTTTTATCTGGAGGCTGCTTGTGGCAGGGCCATTTCAAGTAGTTGCAAACTTTTTTAAAAATTCTGTTTATTGATTCATTCTTTCAGTCTCAACAATTTCAGTTGAAGGCAAATGGGAGGTCAGGGATACATGGATGCATAATAATCAAAAGCTTCTAGGAAAGCACCGAGTTTATCCCTTCTTCTGGGAAAAGAAGACAGCAACCCTTTATTTTTACCAAGACAGATATAATTATTGCAGTTCTGTTTGTACAGTTTTATTGGAGATTCTTTTGAAAATCATAATAGGAGGGAGAAGAAAAGATGGCCTTTTACCACAAGCTAGGAGAACTGAAAAAACTTACTTATCACTGCATAAAAGTAATACACTCTTCAAGAGATGTCTGCAAGCTGGCCTCCCACTGCTTTGAGCCTAATCTGGTTGGAGAGAAACAGAAAAATTGTGGCCCTTGAAAACTCAGAATTGCACTGCAAAAATCTGGTTTAATGTTGACACGGACCTTCAGCTGCCATCGCCACAGTCAGATGTTTAGAAGTATTGATTTTTTTGTACCGATGATAAAATGTTATGAGAGTATTTGTCCAGTGAGTGCTTAGTGGCTTTTTTTCCAAAGTTAAGTACATTATCTCATCTGTTTCAGAACATTTTTCTTTCAGAGAAACTGTATGACATTAGACTGCTGTGAGTATGACTGCCTGCCAAGTCTCCTTTGTCTCTTCAATATTTAATTACAAGTCCAAAGAATGACACAAATGTATGAAACTGTAATCTGAAAAGCTGTGCTTACTGCAACCCATTTTTCTCAACAAGGAGAACAAAGTCAGAGCAAGGTTTTTGGCCGAGTCGAGCAATGAACACATTTTTGCATGAATATTCATTCATATTTTCTAAGACTTCAGCTGGTTACACTGGTTCTGTCTGCCTTCCACGAATTTCAGACTTCTGGTTGAGAACATTCATCTTGGAAATGAGTTCCCAGAGGAGTTATGCCAACCTGCACAGCCGAGTGACCCATGTGGCATGGCTACGGGTGTAAACCTGCCTCCGCAGCGTTACCTCACCTCTGATCTCCCCTCGCCACCAAACGGCTGAGATCTGCTCCTGGAGCAATCTCACACGTTTACCACTTTGGCCGTGCTCTTGACATAAGTGTTGTGCGTAGTCACTGTGCTGATCCAACAGAACTGCATGAGTTCAGGCATGTCCTGGTCTTCCCTGCAATAGTCCCTGTGTGGTGTGGTATAACTCAAAGAATTGTTCTGAAAAGCAGGGTCAACTTATTTTGATATACAGAGAAAGGACTTGAGAACAAACCACCCCTATGAATTGCTCTGTTACATTTAGAAGCTCATCATCAGGTGACGCACTAGTCTGGTCCCTTAGCTGATCACCTTCCTTGAGGGGAAGATGAATTTTTAGCATCTGTCAGAGCCCTCATAATTCTTCCCTGTTTCTATTCTCTGGGCCATCAAAGAATGAGTTCCTGCAGGTTCAAAGGATCCAGAATCTAGAGGCCTTTTCCCCTCCTTTATGCCTGTTTCCTCAGACTCTCTGAGTGATTTAACCCAACACAGTCACATGGCAAACCATTTTACAGTGCTAATACACAGTTACAGAGCAACCCCCAGCTCACTAGGGTGTACGTCCCACAAAATACAGTTTTATTATTATTTGCTCTGCCATCACATACGCAGCATGATTTGGTTTTGAAGGCAAATGAGGGACAATAAGGTAATGAAAATAATGACATAGAGCTAAAGACAAGAAGAAAAAATCTACCCCCATAGGACTCTTAAGGTCAAGCAAAACAAGGATATCTCTGGTTACCCTCCAAGCAATTCTCCCAAAAGGCCCACAGAGCTGTACCATCTTTTGTTAAACCACCTATCTTTGCCCTTTTTATAGTCCTGAAGAGTAATTTGTTCCTGGATTGGCTGAAATATTAAGTCCTTGGTGTTGCCACTATGATGCTTAGGCAGATCATACTGCAAATGTAGAACAACAACTGCCTGTGTGAGCAATTATGTGTGTCAGAAGTGTCGAGAAGGAGAGAAGACATTTTTTGAGGGTCCACACAACTGTATCGACCTCAGTGAAGCTGGGGACAACTCACTGTGACAGGGACTTACCTGGCCATGGAACTGACCCATGAATCGGCCTTGCTGATGATGAGTTTCCTCAGGCTACAAGCTCAACTCAGTTTTTCACTGGGGGAGTCTCATTTATTTCTTCCAACGCTGATACTCAAGTCTTTCCTTTTACACTCAACAGGGGCAGCCTAGGCAAACCCAGGCCCTGCTCAGCCTTCTAATGCTCCTTTGGGTGAGAAATGTCCATCCTAGAGGGAGCGTCTTGAGGCAAGACAGGGCTTCGAGGGAGTTTTAAGAGAGCTTGCAGAGTGTCATTCAGTTTTTGCTGGGGAACATGATTTCTTCTGCAAAACTCCCACCATTCATAAGCCAGGGCTGGGGAATTCACAATTATTTTTTGTCAAAAGCAATTTTTTAAAATTGTAAGAATCATTCTGTCTTCATCTGGCAGATTTCCACAGAGGGCTATCCACTGCTGTGGTTAAAGACACAGGTCTTTCATACTTTGCAAAGACCTCTGTATGGTCTGTCTTTCATGAGCACACATACACGTACACCTCCATAGTCCCTTTTTCCTCTTTGTTACAGATATTACAGATGATGCGAGTGGCAGTTTCCTAAAGGCTTTTTGGCTAGCTGACAGGAGCACACCACTCCACTAATCTATTCAAGTTCTTTAAGGTCCTCACCAGAACCATACCTGAACCCCTTGCTGACTTTAACTGGTTCTGTTTTACAATGCCCCTGTGTTACAGGGAAATGCCATCCCTACCTTACAGACAGGGAACTGAAGCACAGCAAATATCAGATGTTAAAAATCACAGCTGCAGCAGAGTTATGAGCAAAAGCAAAGTACATCCTAGGTGAGTGTCCTATTCATCCAACTAGCCTATTAACAGTTATATATTTGGAGAGGAAAATGAGGGTAAAATAATGAGGGAAGGAGACATTTATCGAAAGAAAGGAGCCATGGGAAAGAAAGATTTATCATGAACTGATTTTACAGGGTAATCAGGCAATTGCTCTCCATTTTGACTGCCTGAGAATGTCCCCTGTTGCATAACTAAAATGGCATTTGGGGCAAAATTTCATATTTCATTAACTGCTGCTGCGAGTGTGGGATGTATGGGAACAAGAAGGGACACTGGATGAGAAAGCAATATCTGCTTTGACTCAGGACCCCAGGGGAAAGCAGAAAAGAGAAAAGCAGGACAGCGAGAAGAAAATGTCTGGTTAGTGGTTTGGGAACATGTCCTCTAAATAGGTTAAATGCCAGTCACTGGCCAGCTGCTTCTAAATACTGCAAGCACATGCAGCTCTGGGTACTGCTTTCTCAAACTGAGGCACTTGGAGTCAGATCTTTGTTCTGAGGAAACATCTCAGAGCTTCAGGCACTCGAGTTTCAGAAACTCAGGCCAAACTCAATTTGAACATTAAAAAAAAAAAAAAGAACAGCAAAATAAGAAAAGGAAAACCAGCCATTGTGCAAAGTGAGCTAGAGCCACTGTCCCCTGGGTATCTCATAAATAGGGTTATCAACAGATACTCCCCTTTGGGAAGCTGTTTGGAACTCAAACAAAGGCTGTATTTAAATAATTATATCAACTATACTTTTCTAGACTATTTCTGCTTCCATTTTAATCAAGTTTTCTTTTGCAATAAACCCTAAAATCTAGATATTTAACTACCATCTCCCAAGACAACACTATTATTATAAAAGAAAAGCAGATTTAGAGAGTTAATAATAAAGTATAGATTATGTTTTCTTGAGCAAAAAGAATCACTTTATAATATATTGCTTGCAATAAAGAGTAAGCCTCGGATTTCGTGCAGCAATATTAATTACTTAGGAGACAGAATGAAAGAAATCACATCAGATTAAGATTCTTCTGAATCACAGCAGTGAAGATAGAGTGCATTTTCTGAATAAACAGATTATGTTACAGGGTGTAAAATTAGCAGGCAATCTTCAGCGATGCCTGCTTCTAACAGTTCTCCATATGACTTCTTGTGGGCAGGCCCAGGGGAGAACAACTGATGGCAGAATGATTATTTCAGCTTTCCGTGTTATTATTCTGCAGCCTTTCTCAGAGCGAGGGGATATTAACTATTCCACCTCTTCTCTGTGCTGCGGGGAAATTAGACTTCACATCAGCATGTAATGTACATGTAACAAATAATTGCTTATCGCAAAAGCTTTTTGATCTGAAACTATGAGAAATGGCATGCAGAAGAGAGAGGACTTAGTGTATTACTGCTGGAGGAGTGATACATTTCAAATAACTGATGTAAAATAAGATTGCCATCAAGAAAGCAGTGTAATAACCACAGGTTCTCATACATGAAAAAACAGGGTACATGCTTTACATGTTGCAGTGAGAGTATTTCCACTGGTTTTGGGGGACTGCCATTCTGCCCTGCAGACCAGAACAGAGCTCTTGATAGCGCAGCCCCCCCAGGGCAACACAAACCAATGTTACGAGGGTTGGGCTGTTCTCCTGCTTTTACGCTAACACTGCCTTTTAGGAGCTGGTTCTTTAATTAACATATACACATTTCATCCCTGATGGAAACAAGGTTTGTGAAGACCCTCGGCTCTGGAGGAATTTGCGCAGGCTGCCTCTGAAGAAAGCTCCATTTTCTTCCAAGGTGGCAAGAAAACTATTTAATAATGTCCATGGTGCTGGAGCCTGCCAGTCTGCACATGTCTTCCCAAGCCCCTCCTGAAGTCACCAGCAACCCAGTAGTTACTCCAGCTTCATGCCTTTGAATGCCTCAACCTTGATGTAATAGTCTTGTCCAGCCTGCTGAGGAGACCAAGGTACAGCTCAGAAATCCTCAGATTTGTGTCACGTCCTCCATAGGCTGGAGAACCTGAAGGACTGCTGGTGTTCGGCAATAGTCCAGTGCCGGGGTGGTGGGAGGCAGGAGAGATGAAGGACCCCCCTGCAGGCTGCCCTTGGAAGATAGGGTGCTGCATGGAGCACAGGGGCAGAAGCATAAGCAGGCAGGCAGCCCCAGTTGTAATGCCACCTCTGTATCAGGGAGCAGAAAGGTTGGCCCCAGAGCTGTTGTGTATCAGAGTCAGGGAGATGAGTATCACACCCCCAGCCTACCCTGGATGCCAAAAACTCTTGCCCATGTGTGCCTAGTGAAGGAAAGCTGTCATTAGCAGGTTATTTGTAAGAATTATCTCCTATCCTAGAAAACCTGTGGGATATCTATATGAAAAAAAAAAAAAGAAAAAAGAAAAAATAAGGTTCTGAAATACTTTTTCTTAAAACACAGGGAGGTTACACCACCTCATGCCTATGTGGCATTCATGGAAACGTCTCTTCTTTTCGTCAGCTGAAAAACTCCTTGCTTTGCCAAGCTCTGCAGATATCCTGAAATGCACCGTTGTTATTTGGTGACAAGAATGAGGTTAAGCATCAGAGAAGTTCTTTACCCTCTAAACTTTACAGCTGTTTTTTTTAAAGGCATGGAGTTAACTGTCCTTCCTAGAAAGATGACTCAAATAAACGTACCAGGTTTTATTCAGAGCTGGTGGGTAGACTTTGCTGTACACTGTCTGCCCTTCAAAAGGCACCCATTCTGGGCCCTTACAGTGGGCAAGGCTTGCCCATGCTCATTCATAACACACTATTTCTGTTAAGAACTCCTCCTTAGCCTGGATGTTGCTCTAAATTTCATACAACAGCGAAACAGCAGCTGCCTGGAGATAATGACATAACATTTTGTCCCTGGGGAAATACCACCTAATAAGAATTTACCCACGCTTTGAAAAATGGGAAAGATATTTAAAATATGGGTAACAAATTTTTTTTTAATGTGTAAAATATTTTTTCTTTTTTCTTAAAAAAAAAAACATTTATGTTTAAATCATCATTAAGGAAGCAACTGGCGTATATTGTACTTGTAGTGGTGCCCTACCTTGTATTCGCAGCCAAGTTCTCATCTGGCACATATCAACCCAAAGCCACTAGAGACTGATCTGGCTCTGGAAGAAGAGATAACCCTATGAACTTGAATTCCAAACAAGGCAAGCACCTCTCTGGAGGAACGGAGGGATTCTGCCTACTCCACTACTCATCTTGACCCCCAGCACCACCGTGCCTCAACAAACTCCTCTCACAGCACTCTCTGGGAACAGGGAGCTTACAGAAAAAACACACAATAAATTGCTATTAGTGATAACAAATCAGGTCCTTTATTTCTGAAATTCTGTGATCATTCCTAGTTATTTATTCACTGTTTTCACTAGAAGAGTCAAACAACCTTTAAGGCAATGAGATGGCTTTTGTGCTAGCTTGGAGTATTTTAGGTTTGTGTCTGCAAGGTCCCCAAAAGGGGAAAGGGCTCTGCCTTGGAGAGTAACATAAGAGGGATACATAGAGTTTCCTTGCCTTTCTGAGAAGCATTTACAACTAAACGGTTGGCAGTACATGTGAAGCAGTACAACTTTCCTTTGTTGTAACTATGGTATAAGGTACTTAATTCCTGTACAGTTACTCTCACCTAGGCAGAAGAGTGCGATGTAGTCAGACGAGGCATCCTCATGCCAACAGAAACCCTAATTATATGTTGGGAAGTGGAGAAAACAGGAAAAAAAAATCCCAGTTACTAAAATAAAATAGGAATGTTTCAGCACAAGTTGAAGTATAGAGTCAGAGAGAAGATACTTGATGGCATGGAGAACTGAATGCTGGGTGATGGGTAGCCCCCAAATCACAGACCAGTGGTCCCTGCTCTGCTGGAGAGGAGAGCTCTTTGCCAGAGCAAATGCGTTGGCTGTCATTTCTTCCACAGATTGCCATGATTTAGGCTTGGGCACCCATGAGCAGACTGCCTGGTAACAGCAAATGAGCACAAGTTTTACTGTGTAATATTTCCAACAGTAAGGGGATTTTTTGGTACTTGTGCTTGCTTTGATGTGACACAATGAAGGACCGTATCTCTGTGGATGATCCAGTCATCTTGTGTGGGGATTTCACCTGCCAGTGCATTCACCATCCTCTCTCAAAAAGAGAAACAAATGCCTCAAAGCCACTCACCCTACCGAGAGGAAGAATTACACTTAGACCAGAAGAGTTGGAGCCAAGGGACTTTTACTCATGTACTCATCCTTTTGCTCAACAGGCAGCTTTTCAGAGGAAACGGAGAGGGAACTGATGTGTGAAAATCAACTACAGACATAAAAAGATAATTTGCCAAACTACCTGCTGTCTTCAGTCTCATTAAACCCACATTTCTGGCCATGTTTCCTGAAGAAGCTGGCATATCCCAGCTGGATAGGAGATGCGAGCCGCCAGGGATGGAGGGCAGTCTAAGAAGAGGGGCTGGTGGGGGCACTCAGCCTGCCCCATGGCTGCGCGACGGCAGTGAAGACCAGCTCACTATCTCCTCCTGCCCCAATACATGGGGTCCCCACCAAACGCAGATACCAACGGCACCGTCACAGAGCGTGAGGCACTGTGGTGCTGTGCCTTGTTGCAACAGGACAGCCATCAGGATCCATCCTGTTTGGTGCATAAAAATTGAACTTAACAGCTTTGGTTCAGGTTTAAATGGGAAGGAAGCTCTTCCTTTCTTCAGCTCAGCTGAGATTTTTAAAAGACTGTATCTTCGCTATGTGAAAGATGGGTATTTGCCTATTTTTTGAAGCTGTGAGCTAGCTAATTATCTTACTGAATAATTGAGAGGGGGGGGAAGTGACTCCTGTTGTTTGTAGAGTGTGGTTGAGGAAAGTTGCTGTCAATATTAAAACAAACAACCCTGACTTTTATTTCCACCTGATTTTGCAATAGGATAACTAGGACTGGTTATTAGCTTATCCTGTGGTAAAACATCTTTTCTTTTTTCCTTCTTTTCAGCAACCTTTATTTAAGTCTGGAGATTTCCTGGACAGCAATATGATTGCATGCACAATAAATCTGATTTTTCTGGAAAGCTCTGCAAATATGCAGTAAATCTTTTTCAAAGATAAAATTAATTTACCACAAGGAGCAAGCAATCAGCAGCATTTTTGCTGAAGACCTCTCTGCCCCTTCCCAGACCCACAAGGCCTGTGGGGTGTGTAGGCAGCCATGTGGCTGGCGGCAGCCTTCCTGCCTGTGACTCTTGCATGGTAGCCTCAATGGGTCTGCTGTGTATTCCCAGCAAAACCCCAGCAAGTCCTCAAAATCTGCCAAGAAAAACCCTCTGGTTAAATAAGGAAGACACAGAAAAAACGATGAGAACTTGGAGACGAGGTCATCTTGACTCAAGCAGGCTACAAACCCAGAGCAGGTGGAAAGCTTTCCTGTATTACACTGATTTAATTGGTTTTGTCTCCAGGTCTTGAAAGTTTATTCAGCATTCAGTGATGGAAAACAAAGCGGGCGAACAACACTCCCCAAAATCACAGGCCATCCGCTCATTAATTTGGTAAACAAACCAAACTAAACTGTCCTATCCAACTGGTATTCACCCTTCATTTATCAAAAGACAACCTTCTTGTAGGCTCTGTTGTATAACCTACAGCATCAGGTACAAAGTTTAAAAAAGGGATGCCTCCAACCCACTTAGATGATTTTAAACTCCTTCTGGTCTTGATACCCCAACAGCGTGTACAAGGGTAATGATGCTTTCTTCCACGATGGGGCTTAGGGCAGGTTTGGTGGCCTGCAGTCATCGCAAGAACTGATGTCAGTGGCATGGTCTCAGCAAAAGGTTTAGATAGTTAAATCTCTGTACCACACTCAGCCCAGGAAAAATTAAATTTCAAGATCAATGACAGAGTCAATGGTGAGCCTTAGCCAAGATCAGAAATACCACACAGGTAAACAGATAACATGCTAATTGCCAGTGAAGCCCAATACACCATTAGGAGCTTCGTCTTCCATGGGAATGGATGCCCAGACCAAAAGGTTTCTTTAAAAGGCATTATCTCTCCTACCATACTCTATTCTCATGCTGCCTTGGTGGGATAGCAAATCTCACTCAACTCAATACACCCAACTCAAATTTACCAGTCACAACATGAGTAACAGCAACAGCAAAGACATGGGGGCAAGGGGCTTACAGCAGGTGTCTTGGAGTGCAGTGCAGTCTCTCCAGAGCCTCTGTGTATCTCCCCAGTGCGGGTCCAACTGTTGTGTTCTCTCTGCTGCCCTGCCAGGTGTACAATGTGTGAAAACCACACTTCCACACTGACACGCAGACCTAACCTGAAGTCTTGTTGGCACATTTCAATGAATGATGCTAGCAAGTCACTTTAACTGTAGACCTTGTATTCAATATTTCTGTTGGCAAAACTGAATATTCTGTCATGACCAATTACATTTCTAAGTTCAAGTCTTCACTCAGACCCTAACTAGATGCTGAGTAATTTTATTCCTGAATTACATAGACTAGGAAATCATACCCAACTCAAACCATTAAAAAATCCCCACTATTTTGTGATTGTGTTGTCTCTAATAGAGACTGAAAAGGTATTATGTTCAGTATCAATTATTTATATTTCCAACAAGTAATTGACACATCCTCAAGTTACAACTTCCACCACACTGGCTATAAAATACTATTTTCACTATGATTGGAATGGCTGTTACTGGCTGTCAATTAAAATATATATCATTTACCAGGCAATAGAAGCTGACAACACCAGGAAGAAATAACACTTGACAGCCACTTGGGAAATATATAGGCAAGAAAAGTCTGAAAATGGCTGAAGATCTTTATCCACAGTTTCTTACTTTTAAACACTGACCTCTAAGATATGAAGAAAAGACAGATTTATCTGCACTTGAAATTTTCACTTACCTCCTGTTGTCCTGTTTCCTTTTCATAACCAGGCTAAATTAAAAATTTCTAAATTACAGATTGCATTATGCATATTTTAAAGAAACAGCTCCAAAGTCACTTCCACTGCCCAGCATGAGAAATTCCCCTTAGCAGAAATCCTTGGCTGTCATTTTCCAGCCCTTGTACCCAGGGTGGACTAGAGCTAATTATCTAAAGTGAGGAAGTCTTCAGGTGAAGCCCAGGAAGATTTATCACTTTGTTTGTTTAGCCCTTAGATCCGCTGGAATTGGCCTTTCATAGCAATATATCATTCATACAGGAAGGAAGATTTTTTTTCAGAAGATGGGAAGTCAAACAAAATATTCTCAACTCTGGAGCAGGCACTCAGATATGGACAGCTTACATAAAGTGACTATACCGTCTCAAAAATTATGGTCTAGAGATTGCAGAGTTGGTCAGATAACTGCCTAACAGTTCCCAAGGCTGGATGCAGATGCTCAGAGCTGTGTCCCTTCCCTCTGTCTGCACTGTCACCAGGCTCTGCAGGAGGGCAAGGGTAGACAGAGCTACTGCCAGAGGTCAGCCTCTACTCTGCTTTCTTGTTCCTGAGGCATGGAAGAAGTGAATGGCAGAGACTTAATTGCCCTTTTCAATTGAAAAGGTTGAAAATACCAGCTCATCAATTGATATAAAATGAGTAAGTGTATTTCTGGATGTAGATCCCACTTTGCTTAATTCAACTTCATCATGAGAGTCTTATGTGAGGATCATGGTGAACAGGGCACCAGAAAACCTGACACTCTGCTCTGCCTAGACCAGAATTATTCTTCTGTCGCAGACAGAACCAATCACTGTTGTTGTATTTCATTTTTGAAAACTCTCAGGTACCTAAATTGTCATGACTAGAATAAGTCTACTATCCATCGATGGAGAAGTGCTTTAAAACTTCAGTGAATCTTGAGCTCCAACTAGTGGGATGCTCTGTTTTCCCTCACTTCCCATAAGTCGAGATCTAAGATCTGAACTGTTCCCTTTTGTTATCCTTATTTATGTCAGAAGGATCACTGTACAAGTTTACCACTGAGAATATCAGGCTTTAAAAGGAACTTCTGTGCACTCAGCAGCTAGACAAAGAACATATGTTGGGCTCTTGATCTTTTTAAAAATTAATATGACAGGTGTGGAAGGGATAGAAGGTATATCAGGATGCTACTCTTCTGGCTTTGAAGAGAAGCATCAATAAACCTACATGTTTATGTTGCGGCTTTTCCCAGGCTTCTTGATTATCAGGTCAATCTTACCTTTCCACAGAACTCAAATCCTTAAGATACAGAACATCCCCTCTCTACACCATATCACTAGTCATAGCTTGTCCTCAATTTCACTCACAGAAGCTGACCAGAAATTATCATAAGCAATAAACACAGCCACACAACCAAAGGAAATGTGGATTTTAGTGACAGATTTTCCAATGAATGCAAGTATTGGCTCTTGCCAAGCTGACTTACTGCCATGTCCCCCATTGATTTTGCCACCCTGCAGCACCAGGGAGCAGCCGCTGGTACAGTGGGGTGTGAGGACTCATGGCTGGGTAGAAGGAGCCCTCCTCATTAGTGAACTGCCCTAGTCTGATCGTAGTGAGAGTTCATGGAAACGTCACATCTGAGTGACTCTGCCAGTTGCTCAGATGTGTCAGGGACCATTTATACCTCACTATAGTCTCTTCCAGATTATGAAGAGGGACATAGCTGTGGCAGACCTCTCAAACACAGGTTCACAGTTTGTCGCTAAGGAGCCCCAATCTATCACCTAGCTGGGATGGTCTGTCTCCAAGTTTATCACTATGTGCACACATTCCCGATCCTGTATCAGATGCCTGATCCCACACCTTTCACCTCACAGAAAGAGCACCACCACATGAGGAACATGAGGCAGCATGTATGCATTTATTTTCTTTTCTGCATCTCAAGAATTTGCTGATGAGGTCTCAGCTGAGGCACAGTAGTGGAGACTGTGCTACCACAGCACTTCTTCGATGAATGCCCACAAGAACTCTGCCTTGTTTTTTAAACACAGAAATAATGATGATGATGATAATTGACACATGCAGCCTCAGATGATTTCATAAATTCTTGTTGTGTGAGGCAGCAGGTACAGAAACGACCTTGTCTCTTAGCTGTCAATAAACAGCAGCTACCCTGGTATCTCTTTTTGCCTTGGCAAGTAACTAACTACCCCAAGCCCATTCCCATAACAAAGCGGCTCACTGCTACAATATTCAGCCTCTAACAAGGGCCAGTTGCCAGTATACAGATTTATTCCACATGTATGTTCCACATATCCCACCATGCAATCTATATAATCTGTAGTTGTTGAGTTATTGTTCAGGTTTCAGGGTATAATGAAAGAATTCTGAGTCCCACTACATGGGTTAACTGGATTCTCAGCCACAGACTAACATTTTGTTTAATTAAGCACAGTCTTGTCACCAACAAGTTACTGTCTGTATAAGACCAGGGACACATCTGAAAATTAAGCCAGAAAGTGTATCATACTTCAACAAAAAGGGTAAAAACAATTTCCCAGTTCAGCAATTGTTCATAAAGGTCCAGATGCAAAGCAGAGAGCTATAGGTACCGAAATCACAAATCAGCTCCAGGGAATATTTGGGTTTTACAGCTGCACAGATGCTCGTAACACACCCTGCTCTCCTGTTAAAGATGCTCTATGGCAAAGGAGAGAAGAAACATTCAGAAAAGAGGAGGCATACTATCAACTTGATAGCCGTCAATACACAGGGAGCAAGACAACCCTCAGAGCTGAGCTAAACCAGAAAGCAGATGTGGGCATGACTTCTTTTTCCATTTCCTTTTCCTCTTTCTAAACACACTGATCACATTTGGATTTCTGGAAACAGAGACAGTGGTGTTTCATCACAAGCAAAGCTTGGGCTGAGGGTGATCTCAAGATAGCTGCCAAACAGCTGGCCTTCCTCCCCTGCAGAGAAGGCGATGTTTAAAACCACGGCAGGGATGACTCTTGAAGAGCCCAACCTCCCCAGGCAGCTCCTAGCCACGGTGATGCGGGGGGCAGGGCAAGGGGTCTGCTTGGAAATGTTTCCCTGTGATCAGTGCTCTTTGGAAAAGCTCTTTGGCAAGCAGCAGTAAAATAAGGACACAGCCCTGAGGGATCATGAGGGAGCATATACAGTAAGAGCAATGAGATGAGTCACCGGTAAATATGCTAGAATATGAAAAAGACAAGGCAATTTTGATAAACTGGCAAAAGGTGGTACTGGTCTCCAGATTAGTTTCTGTAACAGAGGACTTCCCACCAATACAACATGGGATCTATTGAGAGAAATATGGAGATTGCTTACTGGCCATGAAAAAATGGTTTTGCTTGTGTTCCTGAAAATGAACATATCCTAAATGTGTTGCAATGGGCTAAGAAGGCCAGCTTGGCATTAAAGCAGAAAATGAGGACTGCCTTGAAATCTTCCCCCCAGCAGGTTTCCTGCAAGTGAGCAGAGGGGTCAGGTGAAGTCTCAGACCTGGGGAAAACCAGCATTACACAGTTCCCACTTCAGCCCCTCTCCTGCAGGCTTCAGCTGCTTAAAATCAGCTGCCTTTATGGGCAGCAGGCCAGCTCATTTCCATGAAGGAACCAGCTCCATATGCTAGGCTGACAAAAAAAATCTACTTTCTTCAGAAACACCTAAGTCTTTGGCTTTCCTTTTGTTTCTCTTGGTTTTAGTCCATTCTTAGTCATCACTGTGATAGCAATGGCATCCAAAGCCTGCCCTTTTTTCCTCTCCACGAAGGATGTAAAATACTAACAGTGCATAGCAAAACAAAAATAATGAACGTTTTCCATTTCCAGTGCTGTGTAAATATTGACCATCTAATCTTCACAGCAAACTGGACAGACAAATGTTTCTGCTCTAGTTATTGCCTCCAGCACCTTGAGTTACATGATCCCTGAGCTGGAGCCCCCTGGATCCTTCTCTGGGCTGTTTTCCTGACTGTGCGGCATCTCTTCAGCACGCTCTGTGCTCATTGCTTTCTCTCTTCCTATAGCGACAGTCACCAGCAACAGCACCAGAAAAGTCTCGATTCTCTTTCCTTTTTGTAAAGTGTGGGACCACTACTTCTCTTTTCTTTAGTCCTCTGCTTGTTTATCTCTTTTGGCGGCACACCAAAGTCAAGACAGAACAGGAGGGGTGTTTTTACTGGGAGTGCACTACAATCCCGGCTTGGACCTGAGCTCTGCTTTTTGGACCTCAGACATGGCTGCAATATAAAAACCACCACTAGACTGGGTGTACCCATTAGAAAGTAATAATAGGGACCACTTGATAAAAGGTCCTGGTCATTATTTTCTCAAGGTGTTTTGTCCAAGCACTGACTTTTTAGTGAAACTGAAGAAATATATTCAATTTCCCTTAATTCTTTCGTGCAATTTCTGCCTTGGTGTTCCATACTATTATTTTGTGCTGTTAAATACCTGTTGTGTTTTATTACAAAGTAACTAAAATAATTATTTTTCCAGTTACTATAGCATCTGGAGAGCTTCCAGGATGAAAGTGAATACAGAAATGCTAAACATTTACTATTTTAATAGATAGCCATCAGTGCTTTATGAACTATTCTATTACATCCAAAAAATACCATTGTGATTTCACAAAGGGTCTTGAGAACATTTGCTTTAAATTGAAAGACTCTATGTCGACTATACCTTGAACACTGTTAATATCGATCCAGCTGCTCTATGGAGCAATCTAATCTTTTCATTGTGGCACTACTGAAAATCTGGTCCATACACTGGCAAAAGTGCATCTTTCAAAGTTACCAACATTAAAGAAGCAAATCGTTACATTTTTCATTAATTAAAAAAGGCTTATAATAGCATTAATGATCCTTTCATCAGAGTGAGTCATTTAGGTAATGGCAGCCTAGCACATTAACTTCCTTTGGCTTTGCCTTGGCCTTTTAACTCCTCCAACTGATTATTACCTAATTTGTAAAGTCTCCCAAATGGGTCATTAGCTCTTAAATAGATTTCTCCTGCTGTTTGGTATATACCCTAGAAACAGTGGGCTGTCAGAGAGATAACTGGTTTCGAAGTAGCTCTTTCTGGGAAAAAAAAAAAAAAAGTTAAGGAAATGCCAGATTAAATTAAGTTTGTGAAATGAATCATGGCTTGAAATATCCCCGATACATGATTAACTAAGACATCACATAGAATTATTTTTTTTCCACAAAGGAGGACTGGCATCAGAGCATATGCAAGCATATGTGTCCTTGTAAGCACCTGCAACTCCTGCTGCTTCCAATCCATAACAGCAATCATGCAACCAGTCATCTAACGTGCTAAACTAGGAAACCAAGGAAGAAGGCTCATGGGACCAGGTCCTGTACTCCTGACGTGGTGACCTTCGCTCTCTGCCTCCCCAGTTGACCCTAGAAATCATGAACCAAGGACAGAGATACCTAAAAGCACAAGAAAATCAGTAGCATTTGGTCCAAGTATATGAACTGCCCAGAGCAACGCTACATTCACCGACCAAATTAGTGATAATGTTCACGGCAAGTGAGAAAAACAAAAGATCGTTTAGCATTTCTCAGCCATAGATTGCATTTTCCTATATTGTTTCTTTACAAAATAATGTACAGCGTGAGACTGAAATAAGTCAGTGTGACTAAGTAAAAACTCTTTGTACTAACCCACTCATCTGAAAGCTATTCGTGTGAAACAGAATAAACGACTACTGGCCAGCAATATCTGCACTGCAGGAACTCTGAATATGGAGGTGTTGAACAAATTACATGTTTCCACACAAAGAAAGTAATACTTAAGATAAAACAACATTTCAACTTTTTCAACTAAACTAATATAACTTTAGAATTAGCAAATGCTTCCATTTGTTTATGCAGCAACTTCTTTGTTCTATTCTTCCACTCTTATAACAGACTCCCTCCTCTCTGGCTCTCTGTTTTAGTATTTTTAATGCAATCATCACCTCTTTTTGAAAATAGGCTACTCTGTACTAGTTTTCTGTGGTTTGCTAAAAGGGCAACAGCTTTGTGTTTTATGCCCTTAGCAAGGACAAGAGATGTGGTGTCCTTTGAGAATAAAATCATTGTCTGGTATGGCCCAATATATGTGGATCTGCAGAACATTAATAATACACTAAAATCACAATCTTCACTAGTGTTTTCATAGCAAACAAATAGCTCTCTATCATTATGAAAGTCTCAGTTTCCTATTTCCATAATTTTCCCCTGGAATAAGTCATGTATACGTTGCAGGTACTTTGGTTACTATGACCTTCATGCAGTATCAAGGCAACATGCAATCACAAAGCTGAAAAGCAGAGTACTCTGTGATCAAAGACTTTTCGTTATTTTCCAGAAATGCCTTTTTATTACAGAAATCTGCTTTATAACTTGTTCTGACAAATGTCACAGCTGGAGAAATTCTTCCTCTAAGGAAAGATTTATGATCTATAGGATAGTTTTCTTTCTCTGTATTTTTCAGGAGACTGGATTCATCAAATACAAACTACTCTTTGATTTGTGTGTCTGCATGTTCAGCACAAAGAAATGAAATACAAGGACAGGAAAAATGACAATACTCTTCATCTACAGGTAACTTTTTGGCACACAAATATCATCTGGTGTGATCAGCTGGAAAGTGCTGAGGTATTAGCATAGAATGATGTGGTAGGAACAGGACTTCCCGCAGAGAAAACTATGCTTATTCTGTTCTTCATGCTGGCCACCATGTTGGCAGGCACATCAATACCCCAGCAGATGGTTTTGAGCAGGGACTCACAAAGCACCACGTGCAGAAGGTTGCCCTTCATGGGAGGATTTCAGCTGAGGAACATCCACCTCTTGAGAGGTCAGGGTACCAGCTGAAATGTCACAGAGCATAGCCCAGAGCAGAAGTAATTGTAACAATAAGCTAGTTCAAGACTTGTCACCTCTGAGCAGCAAAACAGAAATGAGAATGTAATTCTCCTTCCTTAGAGAAGACTACAAGGAACCAGCAGCAACCAAAACCCGTGACGCAGCTCAGTTTTCCTCTGAGTGGGTTACAGAAGCCCAGGCAGCTAATGGGCCTCTGACTCAAGGCTCAGTTTGGCCAAAGGCCACAACACAGATCTTCTGCACTTACACTGGTGAGGACTGAGGTCATCTGTGCTTTCAAGTGGGGTTTCAAAAGAAATTTAGCCAGCCTGGAAAGGACAAATACAACTACAAAATCTGAGCAAGAACAGTCAATAAGGTCTTGTTTACAAGAAAGCCTCTGAATAACTTTTGTGCTCGAAGTAAAAAGGTTGCTTGAGTTCTTCCCTCGATCAAGTATCAGACTTAGGGGGTGGTTAAGAGTTTGTCAGTTGACTTCACTGGGATATGGTATCACCTTTTGTAAACTGTTTTTTTAATACATTAATAGATTGATACACCTGAAAAGAAGATGAGGGCTACACCAGAAAACGTTTAAATGCGTTCTAATCTCTGGGAATCAGCGGAAATGTGCAGCCTCTCCCTCTGAAATGGACCCAAAGCCACAGCTGTTCTGAACTCCAGGTGCTGTATTTTTGTCACCTTCCACTATTTTGACTGTAGCATTCTCAAACAGCCCAGCCACCCAACTTAAGCTAAGAGCATTCAGCACTTTTAAAAGTTCAGCACTGAGAAAAACATTAGTCTTACCACTGAAGAATGATGCTTTAGGTAATGGGATACTCTGTTCTGAAGTCAAATAGCTGCTGCTGAATTACAGTTAGCCGCATAAGTATATGTAACATTTTAAATCATAAAGGTCTGTACTTTATAGAGTAGAGATTAAGTAATTTTAAACAGTATGTGTGACAAATGCAGTAAGTATTACTTGGTGACTTACAGTTTTAAAATGTCCAAGACAACATTCAAAAGTAATCTGATGCTCACAGTCTCTACACTCTTCTCTTTGGTTAGGCTGAATATCATTATTACTGGTAAAGAATATGATTTTTATTTTAAAAAATAGTCTTTACGCAACTAAAGACAAATCTATGATGTTTTAATATTTGGTTTGTATTTCCTCTCCCACTTGTGAGTTTTCCTGATTCAGTATTTTTTTAAAAAACTCAAAGTATCATTTGCTGATAAAAAAGGCATTGTAGCATATTTCCAATGTATACTGTATTTAAGTCCAGATGAAAGTAAATCAGCTATAAATTAGTGTATTCCAAATATAAAAATGCTCTTTATGTCTATATTTTAGGTCACAAACTACATTCACAAACTGTTTTAAAAGTAGGCACTTAAAACAACCTGCATTTGGCCAAAAATAATATCCATCATTTTTTGGTTACTGAGTAACTCCAACAGCACTTCTCTCCGCAATATGCTTATCAGACCAGCATGCACAGCTGGTATTATTATCAGCCTGAAGTAGAAATGTAAAATAGCTTCAGTCTCCCTTGTCCTTCCTTATTCCCCTTGTTTCAAGAAAAGGTGTAACACATACTTCAAGATAACAGTTGGAGTCTTCCCTCAGAGTAAGTCCCAGCAGCTGCCTCTTGTGCTTTGGAAACATTTTGTTGAACCATTTGCACACACTTGGACAGTGCTGAAGCTTAAGCACTGATGCTACATGCTACTCATCAGGCACTAAGTTACAGGAACTGTTTCTTTGGTCACACATTGTTTAATCATAGAAACACGATGGTCCAGACTGGACAGTATTTTTCTTCATCCTGGGCCGTGACAACTCTCCCAGGTTATTTCAACACCTGGCTGTATGTGTTGATACAGACCCCATCCTACTTGTCCCTGAGCCGGTAATATTTGTCCCAACGGTGCTGGCTGTTTCAACAGGCAGTTAATATCCATGTGAAGCCATGTAATTATTTCCCTGAATATCCAGGGTATGGAGGGGGTGGGGGATACTGTATTGAAGTCTGTGGGGTTGGAGTATAAGGTGGAGGTAGGTCAGCTGGGTACTCCATTTCGTATTCGTAACTGTATGGTGGTGGAGCCACTGGAATGGGAGAAAAAAGAAGACATAGTAAAAAATCTTTTTTTCAGATGCAGGCCCCCAAGTATTTTCTAGTTGACAAACAGACTTCCATATAACAGACGTAAATGGAAATGCGCTCGCTTTTTTTTTTAGGCCATCATTATACAGTCACTTTATGTCAATGCAAATCCTTGCTTATTGTCCTTTCCTCCACTGCTTAGCTGTGTGCCCACTGACATGTTGTGCTGGTAAGAGTGTTTGAGTGGCCATATGATAGCAGATATCACAGTGATATGGCAGAGCTGAACTTTTTCAGGGGAGGAAGGTTGGGTTTTTATCAGATCCATTCTCTTCCACCCCCTTTAGCAGCAACATGGATTTATGTTGTCTCAAAATGACAGGGTAACCAGGGCTTTCACTGATCTCCACAGACCCCTCAAATACCCTCTGGATCACCAGGAGATGTGTGACATGCCATGCCAAACACGGCAGCATCACACCTCCCAAGACAAATGTCAGCCTTCTTCCCAGGATGTTCCCAGGGCTCAGGTTGAGCAATAACAAAGCTTTCACCATGTTCACCCCAAGAACATCTGCTGAGACATTTCAGCAGAGCCCATAATTTGTAAACTGGGTCAGGCATTTAGGAAACAACAAAAATATTCACAGTTGAAAACATTTTATCAATTACTTCTACTAACCTTAGAGAAGAAGGATTAATTCAGTGATCAAAAAGACAGTAAATGCTGCAAAATGATAGCATGGTAGGAACTGAAGGCTCCATATCAAGACCTTATAAGAGTAGTCTCTACAAATTTTCAAGTCCAGAGTCTGTTCATGTCACCATGTCACTGTTAAGGTCTAGTCTGCTCACGTCTCTTTATGTCACCATGGATGCTTTCCTATCCCCTCCCTAGATGTCTCAAACAGACTGGCAGTGAAATAACACTTGAATAGAAAGGAAACAGAAACCTAGGATATTTGTGATGGGAGGAAGGGACTCAAATCCCAGTATGCCATGAAAGGCGCTCCCTGCTCTGAGAACCTGGCTGTTGCTGTGGCTGAGGCCAAAGGACGGGCATCCTCTTGCTTGCAGCCCCTGTTCAAAACAGGTAATGGCAGGGAGGAGGGCTGGTCACAAACCCCACAGCCAAAGTCAGGTCAGTCATTACTCCAGAAGTGTTAATGACAGTGGGAAACACAGAAATCATTTGAGAGCTTCCCCCTCCTCCAAAAACTACTGCTGCTCAGAGTCAGAACTGCTCGAACTAATGTTTGCACCAGGAACCAGGAGCATGCAGAGTCAAACTGCCTGTAGGTGGAGAGACAGGGGTGAGTCATTCCAGGAGCAGACTTGGGGAGGAAAAGGCTACAGCCCCGGAGTCTTCATTTTGCTCTTGTTTTTACAGCTTGCAGCGACTGACTATTAGATTCTGAAGCAGCTCCTCAGCAATTCATGGTTGAGAATATTGCAGTTTTCTTTCATTACTCATCTCTCTATGTAAAACAATGTTGCAATGATAAGGATGATTACAGATGGTTTTAGTTTAACTGGAAAGTAAGAGCATGAGGAAGAAAACAAGACACCAAGAGCAGTGAATGTGTAAAGGAACACATAATAAATATTGCATAGCTTGCCTCTAAGTACACATAATGCACCTAGGATTTGCTGCAACCTTTGCAGCAGGAGGGAATATAAAGGCAGATGATCTCTTAAGAGTGGGATGAAAGGTGTTCATCCATGAAACACCATTGCCTTTTATTATAGTGCACTTGCAAGTCATCCCAAGGCAATCACTCCTGGATTTGCAATTAACAATGCAACTGAAGGAGAGACATAGCTGCTTCCAGGGTCAGATTTGCTTTTCAACAATATGGCCACTTTCAGGTGGTGTGGAGTCCAAACAAATGAGCCTTGCAGACCATCTGGATCAGTGCAGATCCACCTTTAGTGCTTCTGTACCCCAATCCTAGACGGGCATGAGTTGACAAGTGTGGTGTAGAGAGTGTCTCTGCACAGAGCTATCTCGTATACAGCCTTGTGTACCAGTTGCCAATCACTGTGGGCACAACTGCAACTGAAGCAGACCCATGAGGGGTCCCTACTGTCTGCTGGGCTGCCCCAGAACCTGTGCCAGATCCGACTAGGGCTCTGTGTCTCCCCTGGTGCTGCCCTGCACCTAGAAAAGCCATTACACCAAAACAACGTTAACCCACAGAGAAGCCTGCACTGAGCATGTTCAACACTCAGCTAACTTTGACCAAGGCACAATGGGCATCTCTGCACTGTGCTCCAAGTTCTTGTCAGTTCAGGCATGGTGCCAGGGGGATGCAGAGAGCTAGCTCAGATCCAGCACCGCATGGCAGCCAGCAGTCCCGCCTGTGACACACAGCAGAGAACAACACCCTGCAAAGACGCCCATTTGCCTTTTCAGAAGTCATCTGGGATTCTGCAGTACCCAGCAGGGCTTGTGAACTCTGGCTGAGTACCAGCCAGCTCAAGGCTGCATTAGACTCCACATGGCACCACTCGAAGCCTTTGCACTAGGATCCACAGACTTTATTGTCCAGGTTTTCCCCTCTCTGCAGTATGCTGGGCCCCCATTATATTGGACAATGAAAGAGAGCTGACTGCATGTGAACAAGAGCAAACAGAAAAAACAAAACACAAAAGAAGCACAACTGATCTGTCACCAGAGAGCCTCTGGTGACAGGGAAAAGGTCTATCCTGCACAATGCAGCACCGCCCTGAATGAGGTCTCAACATGCTACTGCAGGCACCGCAAGCCATACAGCTGCGTGAATGTGGCACCTGGCCAGATCTCACTAGCCCACTGAGCAGCTGAATAAATTAGCCCAGGCAGAAGCAGAGTGGTGCACTGATGAACACTGCACACACAGAGCTGCCTTGCGTTTCTCAGCAGGGAGTTGTGCTGTTCCCCTCTGGATTGAGAAGAGCCTCCTGCTGTACTCATATGCTCCATTTACTGTGGAGCCGTAACTATCCAAAGATACTCCCCTAACATGAGCACAGGCACTCTTGCAGGGGTGTCATTTCGCTTCCTTACCTGGGTACGTGCTGATAGTGTTGATGTGCGTAGTTCGGATGACCCCTACTCGAGTCCCACGGTTGTTCTTCATGCACATGCAGATACAGATGGCAATCCCAGCAATCACTCCCATTATAAAAACTATACCAAAAACAATTCCAGCTATCGCCGTGCCTCTGTGAGGGGAATGGAAACATGCAGTCAGTCTCAGCCAAATAATGTTTAGAAAACAAAAATTATTTTCTCAGGAGTGGTGCCCATTTGAGAGGAAAAGTGCATACTGATGACTGAAAATGCTGCAACTTTTGATCCATCAGGGCATCTGAATAGAAGAAATGAAAGATCTCCAACATGAAAATGAGAAACTCTCTCAAAGTCGCCTTTGTAATTGTGCCAGATCACTCTGCTGATTTACCATATAGTAAGTCCTCCCATTCCAGGGCCATCTGAATTTAACAACTTCTAAATATTACCAAGAATAATTTCTTCCCTTTCTCATCACACAAGACTTTTTTTTTTTTTTCCTAAAGGCATTGGTATTATTTTCTTTTGAAAAGAAAGAGTAAGTTATCCCCAGTAATATATTCCAGAAGCGTCCCGAAATGACTGCACGCTCTACTTCCACAGGAATGGTTTTGTCATTGTTTTATCTTAGGTCAAAAAGTCCTTCTGCTGTGCTTCTGAGCCCACAGATTAAGGAGAACCTCCTCTTCTTGAGGATGAGCAGCAATAAGCAAAGTGAATGACCACTCTTTCACACATCTGCTGCTGCAGCCAGCACAAGTATTTGAGGCTTAAACGATTTCTTTTAAAACGGTCCAAAGGAAAAAATTTAGCTCAGCCCCTGAAGTAATGAATCAGACTTTCCTTGAAATTATACAGAAAAAGGAAAGGAAGCCTTATTGCACTGACGCATGGGAGAAAAAACCAAGAGGCACATAAGAGCTCCCAATAATATTGAGGGCAAAATCAGCCTTTCTGATGAACCCTAGCTCACTGAGGTTTGTTGTCAGGCACAGGCAGTGAAACATATGTTATATGAAAGATGGTATTTATAGCCTATCCTTTCATGAAAAAAACCCAGTGACTTGCAGAAATATTCTTACTCTGTGCATCTCTTCATCTTCCAGCAAAGAACTCAAAGAGCAACCTTGCTGGCAACTTTTTTACTGCACATCTTAATCAATCCAGACTGATAGTTTGTCAATGTGAATAAGCTTTGCTAGGAATTATTACAATGTAGAGAATAAAACAGGCACTGCAATACTACAAAGACAAGTATCAAAAGGAGTCTAAATCACAGTTTAGCCTCTCCATACAAGTGCAGGAACACAGAGCAGGTCTGATTTTCAAAATGCTGATAGCCTACTGGCTTCCGAAGAGTCAGCAACAGTCAGGATGAACTCAGTATTTGAAAAATCAGACCTTCTATTTAGGAACCTAAATATGAGTTTAAGAGCTTGTTTTTAGGCCCCAACTATTCAGAAACTTGGCCAAGATCTGCAGTACAATTATGGAACTATATAGCATAAGTAAACACAGACAATTTTCTGTCTTACTAAAATACACTGCCAGAGAGCTAAATTGCTCTCTGCTGTTATGTAGCAATGAATGAAGAGTGTGCAGGGAGAGTAAACCTGTTAATATCTTGCAGCCTAATTTATAAACCCCTAACTCATGGCAGCAAGCACCTGGAGTAAAACCAGTAACTCAAAACACTGATGTGATCAAGTGCTTTGGTAGTAACCACGATGACTAAGTGAGAAACACCTCCCCACCCCCTCTATATTTGCATCTAACAAAAAGAAAGTCCAATGCTCTTGGAAGATGTGACTAAGAGACCTCCAGTTTTTCTGTCCTTCTCTCTCTGGGAACTTTACCACTACCTTGACAGAATCTGCTGCATGAGAACACAGCTTGACTCAGAAGACACTTTTAACACAATACTCTCTTAATTCCATAAAGTTTTCTTATAATATCACAATTAAAAAATCAGGCATAATGCATGGTACCCCTGTTACAAACAACACTGAATCGTTACTGCTTTAGCTACATCCTCTTAGTGGATGAACTCCTGTGCCCTTTCCTGGGAGCATTGCACCACAGAGTTGCAGGGAACTCAGTTATGCTGAAATAATCCCTCTCCCAACTTGATGAAGCAGAACCAGCCACTTCTGACCACTGGCCTCAGGTCCTACACACTGCATTTCTGCTTTGTACACGGTCCACTGCTGCCCAGCTCCCGCATCCCAGGTAGGCTCTGCCTAATTGGCTCAAATCCCAGAAACCTCAACAGTTTCTTGCACTCCTAGCCAGCTGCACCCTGAGGAAAAGCCACCCTCCACCCTAAAGGCTGACAGAAGTGGGTAACACACAGCACGTTACCTTCCCACTACCAAATTAAAAGTTCTATGTTAATAAATCCCATTTGAAACACAATTTAAATAGTTTGTTATCAGCTGTCTCCAAAGGCAAAGGTGTCCCATTTTCTTCCAGAAGTGGTCAGCCAGATGCTGCTCCGTCATCTGCCATGAGTGATGGGTTGCATTCTTCATTAACCTGTGCCTACTGGACACCCCAGCCTCACACCCAAAGCCCACTCTCCCCTTCTGCATGAACAGCAACTGCTCCAAAGCACTATCACTCCACTAATTTAAATGATGAATCTGTGATACTTTACATAAGAAGTATTCATAAGGAAAGGAAAAAAGATGACAAAAGGTCTGATACCATCTTCAAAAGGAGCTTCCACCTTTCCTGAGATATTAAGGAATACACCTGCCAGCTTGCTTCGGGTGACCCGAGAACCCACTTGCAGTTCTATAGCTTTTCCTAGTGACCCTTTGGTGGTGTTGGCTGACTGGCACTATCTTGACACTGCAAAGAAACAGCAGCAGGGTAAGATATAGCTGTTGAAAGACCCTCTGTATCTGCCTCCATCTGAAATTCGAAAAGGGGTGAAGTCCACCAGCAAAACTTTCAAGTCAGAAAAGGCCTTTCAGTCTAAACACAAATATACTGGAAAGCAAAACCCACTTCTGCCAGGCTAGCAAACCCAGGTCAGTAAGCAAAATACAGAATATCCACTAAAGCATACTTTTGCTGGTCCCCACTGTAGCTCCTGATGGTATAGCCATGAACCAGAAACAAAAACGGTCACCCAAGAAAATATTCACCAGTTTAGCTTTGCTGACAAAACTACTACGTCCAAGTCTTGCTCATGGTTCTGGAATCAGGTCAAAAAGAGGGTTAAATAGCTATACCCACCACTACTTGTGGATTCAGGTTTTCACACTGCAGTGGTAAATTTAGACCACCTATGGATGGTTACCCAAAGAGAGCCTGAGATATGGAGCAAAAGATGTAGGTCACTTTTTACATCTGGTTACAGCCTGAGTACCAGCAGAAAAGTGATTGCTGGCCTTGGTGGGCTTCAGATCAGATCCAGTGCCACGCACGTGAAACTTTCAGGAATCAAGTGTCTGAATTGAAAAGGATCTGTTTGAGAGGACTTCAGATGTACTCTCCCAAATATATATAAAAGAATATATATAATGTTGTATCCCTCACTGATGGTGAGTCAAAGTGTAAACCCATCCTGATTCAGACACATGCAGTCCCTGCCACTAACAATGGCCCCCAGTAAAACTAGGAGCACTCTGTCTCTAAACATCACGCTGCAACTTCTCAACACCAAATCCTGGCAGGACGACAATTGTGCAGTAGATGTTCTGGGCACACAGCACAAAAATAAATGCTTGTTCTTTTTGTGGAAAGCTTATGGTATGACAAGAATGTATGAAGAAAAATAAGCATCTATTTTTTATTAAATGGTTAAGTTTCTCCTTGTGCTTCTAGGGAATTTCTGAACATAAATATTCTATAATAAATAACCCTTATTTTATATTTAAAAATGCCTGCTCTGTCTCTCTCACTCACTGATATGTTAGACTTCTGTATAGAGACACAGAGGGATACAGTGAGTTTTCATGCTATCATCACTATAAACCTGTTCAAGGGAAAGTGCCTAAGAGAAAAAGGACACTGTAAAGCAAGAGAAGTCACACAGCAGAGTCACATAGCAACTAAGAAGTTTGAAATAAAGGGAAAACTTTGAAATGGAACAATTTGAAGGAAAACATGCAAAGTCCTTTACACACTGCCACAGAAAAATAATACACAGAAAAGTAAAGATGGAAAAGGGTATAAGTAATTTTAAAGCTGTAGAAATGTCAAGAGACATTGTCAGGGTAAAAATCAGTTATTCAAAGAGGCAGCTTTCCACCTACTTTTAACAGCATGATGCTGGAAAGAATACAAATCTCATTCACAGCTTAACATTTCTGGCCCAGCAGAAGCCTGTGCAGGTGATCAGGCCTACTGTTGAGTGGCACCAAGGCCATGGCAATGCCAGAGCCAGGCAGGGCTCTCACCATGCTTGCAGTTGGTATGGCTGAGGTGCCTGGGGTCAGAAAACCCATCCCTTGGGGAACTGCTAAGTTGGGTGTTTTACACAAGTGGCAAGAAGCATCACCAGTAGTTGCTCCAGCCTGAAACAAGCTAGGGTTGAGATGACTGGAGAAAAGGAGAGACACTGAAGAGCAGCTCTGCTCCTTCAGGTCTTAATGAGTGGGAATGGAGTTCACTTAGTGCCCCTTAACCCTCCAGAAGGCTACTACTTTGGGAATTAGGCAAGAAGTGGATGTCAAACTTGCTCAAAATGTATGCCCCCTCTGTGGTCATCTTCACTTTGGGGACACTGGATCTTGGAGGCTGAAATGGCTCAATAGGCTAGTGCTTCCTGAAGGAAAAATGATTACTGAATAGGCATCAATTTTTAAATGCATTGCCAAAGTTTGGGAGCCAGGTATACATGGCCTGCACTGCTGTATGGCAGGGACTTTGCAGTCTGTTGGCCTCTGCTCTTCCTTCTTGGGTTCTGCCCTAATTTCACAGGTGGTATGGTGTGGAGCACTACATTTTGCCAGGGAGGGGGCCTGGTTTATTAGTACAAAACTGCAAAGAGAAAACTTTTCAGTCAGCTCTTCCAGAAAGCTCACACACTGTAATGCAAAATATTTTAATTCCACTGCCACCAAGACAGTCCCTCATGAGTCTGCTCACCCAGGGATCCCCAGCAAAGTGCATGTCCCAAAAACTCCCCGCATCACTGCAGCCGAGGGATGCTGCACACCATGTACCCCTGGCCTCCTCCTGACTCTGAGGTGTCCTCAGCACAAGGGCACACACAGGTCTGGCACCAGTTATGGATCAGGGCAAACCAGACAAGGCACAGGGGGCCAGATATCTGCCAGCTTGGCCTCACTGCACCAAAGATGTCCAGCATCTCAGTGCTGTTTCAGCGTCTCCCCAAAACCCTCCTGCTGAGGCTTGGGTTGCCCTCTTCCCCTAATGTTTGTACTCATGCCTCCACACCTGCACCTCCTCAGTGTGCCAGGACAGCCCCAGCTGCTGGCACCATTCCCCTCCAAGGATGCTGTGGGGACAGTTTTTATTTGTACGTCCTTCCGCACCCCCACTCAGCAGCACCCCTTTCCCCCTGGGTGCCTTGAGGGGAGTGGATGCTGCCTGGCATCCACTGGCTGTCCCCACACCCCTGACTGTTCAGCTTTAGGTTGTGTGACCCTCACACCCCTGCCCTTTTTGCATTTGTTGTCCTTCACGAGCAGATGGTTCCTCTGGATTCCTGTTCTCCTTCAGTCCTTCCCCTCCTTGGAACACCTTTAAAGGCTTTCTTAAACTGGAGAAGACACTAGGGGCAAGTAGCCAAAAAGATACCTTGGGGAGAGCATAAGAAAAGGGAGAAAAATCTCTCCTGTCCTTCAATGATTTGCAGCTCAGCAACTTTCTCACCCAGACAGGTTGGTTTGTTTTTTAACTGTATCACTCAGTAGATTTCTCCTCTGCAAACCTGCCCAGCCTCATCTTGAGCTTCTGTAAATTTTAGCATTCACAGTCTCATGTGGAAATTAGCTCTCCAGTTTAATTATGTATCTGAAGAACTGTCTCCTCTGGTCTATTTGGAACCAAATGCCCAGTAATTTCACCCATGGCTCCTAGCTCTCAGCTTGTCAGCTGCCAGCTACCCTTCCTGCCCATGATTTTACAGACCGTTAGCATCACGCTGGGCAGCCAACGCTTCCCCACCCTGCAGGAGCCCCGTCCTACTTGGCTATTCAGCACACAGGGACCACTTCATGTCTCTGATCACGCCGGTCACCCCTCCTTGCACTTTTTCTCATTCTCTTCTGTTGTTTTCTGAGAGCTGCAGCAGAAGCCTGTATAACACAGAGGCACAATAATATCAGCTGGTTTCTTTTCTATTTTCTTCTTAAATAATCCACGGTACTAGATCTGTTTTTTTCTTGACTGCCAAACAGTCAGGAACTAAGGTTTTATGGCACTATTTACCATAACACCAAGTCTCATTTCTGAGAGGTAATGTCAGCCCGGAGCCCATTCATTCATGTGGGAGTTTCAGTTGTTTTTCCCTGTATGCATCATGTAGTGTTTGTAGGCCCTGGATTCCCTGCCATGGTGCCTGGGCTTGTGTCCTCTACCAGAGGACACAGGCTAAAGCTAGCACGGGTGAACTTAAACCACCAGTTTTTCCAAAGCCCAGCTGACTCTGTAATACTGTATCAATTTAGAAACTATCATTGCAAAAGGGACAGAGTTCCACACCAGAAATGCATTTATACTGGCATAAAGGTCTTTTCATCCTGTAATAGCTCATGTTAGCAATTTTGCAGCAATTTGACTGAGTATGGCAAGAAGTTGTTAGAAGCATGTGAAGATCAGTATTCCCACTCTGCCTTTGCTGTATTTCATTACCATATTAGTGCAAGAAAGACGTGCCATTCTCAATCTTCACTTTGCTCAGCTGATCTCTTCCATCTCATCATCTTTCCTAATTTCCAGTACTTTTTTAGTTCTCCAATTAATTTATTGCTAACTCTCTGTATCTATGATTTGCTGGCACTGCATCTCCAGAATAATATTAATAATATTAATAATAATGCATGCAATACATTTTAGAATACTACTGATAATACTAATAAATACCCTTTTTTTTTTCCCATTTCAAGCATTCAAAAAGAAGCTGATAAGGGATTTTAAAAAACTAATTCTCAGATAAAATAAAAAAAAAGAAATCAATGATCTTCTGATCCAGACATTGATGTTTTGAAAAAAGTACTCTCTGGACTCTTAATCAGAATTGATGTTACTTGAACAGAGGAGATGTTGGGCTATTTATTTAACTTGGTTGGCAAACTCTGATTTACTCAAACCGGCAGCAAAAGTGCAGTGGGGTTGTGCGCTGCTTACTCCCCCCTCTGCTGGAGCCGGCAGACCTGTGGGGTTTGCCCTTTTATCTTCTTAAGGACAAAACCATGTAGTGAGTGATCCTCTACAAGACTGACTTTGCTGTCCAGGCATTTTGGCTTTATGGACAGGGTACCTTGAGAACCCCACAGCAAAGCTGATGGAGGAACAACTGAATCAGCCAGTGTACCCCATGGCTGACCCAGCAGGCTTCTCACCACAGAGTTTTATAGCCCTGGAACAGACACCAGGGTAGTACGGACAGAAAAGCCATCCAACTTGGGAATCAATTCATTACTCAGCTAGCTGCTGCATCCTCTTTTAAATTAAATGATTAGTTTATAGAGTAGCAAGTAAAATGGAACAGGTTTGCCTTTGAGGCTTTACTTTGCAAGTTGTACCTAAAACAAAATTCTGACTAGTACTTCCTTTAAATACAAGTTTTACCACAGGGAGGAAGGAGATGATTGTCTGCTTCCGTAAACAAATCCCGCCTGCCTGTTAAATCTGGGTACATACTGTACTTGGACACTACTTCTTCTGCTCCTACTCTGTTGCATTTAAGGTGTGTTGTTAATGATTGATTCTTTCCAAATAGTTTCCTCTGTGCCATTCCCTCTCTACCTTGTTATATTTTCAAGGTTATTAACTCAAACACCAAAATATCCTGAGTAGCGCAGCTGCACAATGAAAAGGTAGTGGTTAATCATCCCAAATCCTGACCTCCCTCCTTACAGGTCCTTGAGGACAGGTAATCACTTTGAGAGTGCTCCATATCGTCAAGCTACATAATCTTGCAAAGGGTTAAAGGATAGTGCATTCTGTCTTTTAGTATTGCCAGTGCCTGAGCAATTGGGTACCTTCTGCAGCTTGTTAAAAGGCTGCTGAGCCACTGAACTGTAACTGTGGCACACTTGCAAAACCAGAGAGAACATCATATAAACTGCAAATGAAAAAGATATGTAATTACAGCTTGTTCTGGTTTGGGCTAACGTCAAACAGACTTTTCATACAATTTGCTTTTTGAGAAATATGTAGACATTTTATGCTTATTTTCTTTATGTGCTTTTCTCCTCACCACACTGCCAGAGGTACTGCTTGGCCAGTAGTGCTGTGAAGTGTTTCAAATAAGAGATCCTGGAAAGGCCATCATAACTGCTACAGTAAAAGGAGAGTAGAGAAAGTGAGCTCTCTCTCTAGCTGGGTCCCAAACTGCTTCACCTGCCTGTGTACAACAGGTCTGAGATCCTCCTGCTGCCCTAGACAGAGGGGGCGGAGGGAGGGATCCTTCCTGCTTAAGACTCAGTGCAGGGCTGGCTCAGAAATAGTTTTATGGACAGAGGGAATGATGCATGAAATGTAGCTGGGAGGTGCACGCCACAGTATAGCAAGCACAATACTTAATATACAGTGGTGTTATTAACTGATCATGGCTAAGCAAATACACTTTGAACAGTCCCAGCCTGTCCAGCATTTTCATCAGACTAATACGTGTGTGCATACATGCAAATACTGGTTTTGAGACACTGTCTGGCAGTTCAAAAACTCCAGAACATTGCTGGAATGTGATGACCCCCCCTCGCATATACATTTTAATTAAAGAAAGATTTTTAAAAGTCAGAAATACAGAAGTAATTGGTGAAGGAGAGAAGCGCTTTTTTTGACCTTTTATGTGAAAGAATTCTGATTAAGATATAAGGTTTCCAGTTACCACTTTTCACCCTTGTGCTCTCCTGCTGCTTCTCTGTCCTTGTTTTGCAGCAGCTTTTCTTGCCCCACCTTTCCCTCTCAGACATCCTGTGCTGTTCCCTGCAGTCATGACCTTCCCTCACTCTGTAATGTGCTTCACATGCTTCCCTGGAAAGGAAACAGAAGCCATAATGCAATTTCCACTTTCCAAAATGTTCCTCATTATGCTCATGAATCCAAGGCCCAACCTGATGTTGACTTAAATAGAAAATTATGGCATAACTGTACCTAATGTAGCCTCTGCTTTAATTTGGGTATTTTTTGTTCTTTTTTATGTCTGCAGTTTGCATTGATGGCTGAGCTTGCCATTTAAAACAATTTCTAAATCAACAGCAACGGGAGAGGCTGAAATTGCTGCCCAACTTCCAGCCCTTTGAGCATCAAAGCGCAAGAAGTCAGGATGATACGGTGAGCTTCCAAGAAGACCACAAAGCCAGTAACCCCCACTAATAGCTCACTTTTGGCACTGTGTTACTGGATATAAACACTTAGAGGAGAATTACAGGAATATTATCTTTCTGGTAATTCTTAACATATTATTTCTGAGAGTGATTTTATTTATACAAGCTTCTGCAAACGCTTGACTTTGCACACTGCATGAGCTCAGCACAGGAGAATCCTGCAGCTCCACCCCGGGAAGCTCTTGCTGTAGGAACCTGACTTACCATTGTGACTTCTGGACCTCTTGATTGTCAGATCCTGAAATCTGAGCTACTGACAGTCAAACCTGTCCAGTTTTACTGAGGCATGAACCTGGACTGTATTTTTATGCAGCTCTGCTGCCACATTTCCTTTAGCTGGAACAAGGAAACCAATGGAAGTGGATCAACTGGTTCTTGGCAGAAAACCCCCTACTTCTTAACATGACAACCACACCTTTTTACTGCCGTTTCTGAAAAATAACAACAAAAACAACAACAAAAATAGTAGTAGCACTCTCCTCTCTGTATTTCATTTGGGTGGCAGGGTGAAAGAGGACAGGTTCAGGGTGACTTTCCTCAGCTATTAAGAGCTGGGACGTGATTCCTGGACAAGGCATCCTCCATGCATTTCACAGAAATGTTCACACTGGCACAGCAGAGACCAGGGCCAGGTGGCTCAGGAGGTCAGTGCTGGAAAAGACTTCCTCAGCTTGTTCTTAGTGGCAGCACAAACTCATACCAAACTCAGTTGGAAACGTATCTCTGTCAGAAACTCCATGACTGAGTGAATCAAGGTAAACACACGTTATTTTCCTGCCAGTTAAATCCTTTCCATGACAGGGTTGTCTTTGAGAAGTAAAACACCACTGAATATAATTCTAAACCAGTGTTAATAATTGGTATACTAATGAAAAAACTGTTTGTATTGTGTAAATGTGTCTCTTTTAGACTGCGACCCTGGACTTTCTAGGTTCTCCTCAGGAGCTCCCAAAGAAGGCCATGGTGCAAGCCTTCAGTCTCAAAATACTCTAATGGAGGCAAAAGCCCAAACTTGGTATCTTGCATTCAGTCCACGCTTCACAGAAAATTGCATGTTGCTGACTTAAGATCTCCTTCCCAATTATGGAAAAGTTGAGACCAACAGAAACATTTTTTTTTTTTCTTCTTGGTGGTCAGCTCTGAAGACAAAAGATGCCAGTCTAATAACTTATGTAAATTACTAAGTAAGATGTATTTTTAATATTGAAAGATTTCTGCCTAGATGCAATGTAGCCCCTAAATAAACACTTGGTGAATCATTGCAAAGAAGTGCACTATCAGCTCCTGTCAGAGGCAGCAGAAGGCAAATATGAGCTTTCAGAGGAATGAAAACCACAGAGTGCAGAGGGAGAAGCTACCAAGCAAGTGCCACAAACAAGATACTACAAAACCGACTGCAGATCTTTCTTGTGCGAGCTGAACTGAAAGAGCATCAGACACCCTCGTCCCTGAAATGCTCCCTGCTCATTCTGCCCATTTTTCAGGAGTCCATCCTAGGATATATCCTCATCACCTATTTAAAAATTGCATGGGACCTCAGATTATCCAGAGTAATTTCTTTTCAGGAACACACTGTTTCTTCATTAATTGCCTCTCTCTGAAATAAGTACTGTCTTGGGAGAGCTCAGCAGACACCTGAAGGCAGCAAAACCAGGAGTGCAAACTATTTATCCACATCATCACTGGAAAAGCATCTGAAGAGTAAAGAAACAGTTGGGAGGTTTTGGCTCCCTCCTGCACCTTCTGGAAAGACCAAAAATGCTCCTGCTCTTTTTAATGGAATGTCATGTGGACACCAGCATCATGAGGGAGGGAGCGCAGTGTCAGGGCTGGTGCCAGTTACCTAGTTACTACATCTGCAACTAGAAAACAGCTTTGATGGTGAAAAGCCAAGCTCCTTCCAGTTCCTGCAAAGCTCAGTGCACGTGATATGCAATTCATGGTATTTTCCTAGCTAATAGCATTGTTTCAGTTGTACTCTTTCACTGACATTAGTGAGCTATAAATTACTCCTGGAGCGGAAGCTTATTAACTCTTCTTTTCTTTTCTTTTTTCTTTTTTTTTTTTTTTCTTTAAATTCGTGGAGATTGTGGAAGGAGGAAGGAGAGATTTTTGCATTTTATGCAACAAAGATTGTAACCAAAAATCCTTTTTCATGATAACAACACAACAAAATATCTGAAAATGAACAGATGCCTGCAAACAACACTACTTTATGGACCTGAAAAAAAGGTTTTTGACTTTTTCAGAAATCCGATTCTCAGAACATAAACTGTGGCCCCAAAATGCGTTTCTGATTTATTAAATTCCAACTCAAATTGGAAGATTTCACTGCATTTAGAATTCTATCTGTTAAACAGACGAAAAAAGATGTAGGATTTTTTTGGATATTGGATAATCTGAATTGGTTCCTGGAAGATCTGGGAGGAAAAGCCTGGATTAAAAGACTAAAAACCCAGCATCAAAAATTATTTGATTCAATTTAAAAAAGAAAATAATAAATTATGTGCACTGCCTGAGTAACAGTGCAATAGCTTTTTAAAAAGGCAGTGCTAGGTAGTACTGTACATTTTGAGTCTAAATAAATCTATCTGGGTTTTGAATTATCCAGCATAGGGATTTTTCCCTCATATCTTCCAACAAAAATAAGACACTGAGAGTTTAATTTTAGAAATTCTGGAGCAGAGTGAAAGAAAAAAAGAATGTTTTTCATCTTCTCTTTCCATATCCTTTTTCTAATGTACTTTAATATTCAACTCTTACCCCTGTGAAAGCAATAAAAGAGCCTCTTCTGCATTCTTTTCTGCATCAGATTTATAGCATCAATTCCATTTTTCTTTCTCATTCTCTCTTCCCAGGTGCTGCGTCAGAACTTATGAGGACCACAAAGACTGAGTCTAAGCCAGTGGACATTCTGGCTCTAAGTCACCATTTGCAAAAACCTACATTGAACGTGAAAGTATTTACAGAAGTCTTTGCAGGATTCAAACCTTATTATGTATCATAAGCAAATTATGGTTTTAGTAGTTTGGAATACCCTTATTAAGCATGCATGAAATGCCATTTACAAATGTAAAAGGAGTTAAGTGCTTGGGTATATGAATCATTTTATGTTTCTGGAGAAAAGGACTATGAGTCAGAAAACTAAAAAAACCTGAAAATTAAACTGTAGTTACAAAAACATGCTGTGGCTCTTACAGATTCCATAAAATGATGAAAGTCGCTTTATCTGAAGGCAGCTATGCTGAGGATGCAGAAGTCACCGCACAATAAAAATGTGTGCACACGCTACATTAAGTAACGTTGAGCTAGATTTGACCACTTCCACCTCAGGAGCTGTTTGGGGGCTGGAGAAGAGCCAGTTACTGGTGAGTCAGCAATAACTTCCCTTGAAAGTGCACAAAATCTTTGCTCATCTGCCTGCATGGCCCGGACAAAGGACAGGGAAGCCCCACTGAGCAATGAGGGAGAGCAGACTGAAGACCTACTCCTGTCCTCGCCCTTCCCAGAGATGTGATGTCGCTTATTTCTGAAGAGCTGTGCTAAAGAGACACCCCTTTGCCCTGGTCCCTTCCCACAGTTTCAGTGTCACTTTACCTTGCTTTTTACACTAATGAGATGTAGCAAATGAAGTGCCCTGATTTCTTTAGGCACAGAGCCCAATGCCTTTTCCCTTCTCATGCAGGGAAGGTGAGAAGTGCTTTCCCCAAGGGCCTCACTAGGAAACCTCAGGAATGAGCTTAAACATATGCTTAGGTTTAAATATCACACTCCCAATGAAGTCAACAGACTTCATGTGCTTTGCTGAATAAAAGCCTAAATCCACTGTCTGTCAGACAATTAAAATGTTATCCTTCCATTTTAGTTTTGCCTAAGGTAACAACTTTGACGCTCACTCGACTATTTGAAAAGAAACGCTCAGCTCCCTCCTCTCAGAAACACGAGGAAGCCTGGCAGAAGGCTCTCCCATGCTGTGATTATCACATTTGACAGTAGTTAAACACAACCAGTAACACCAAAGCGCAGCCAACCTTCAGGTGTCCTTTGCCATACTGCACGCTCTAGTAAGTTCATGCTCTGTCACAGGGCTGAGTGTTCGTCATGGCTCTGTGAAACAACGGCATCCACAAGCCAGAAGGGCTCATATCCATGCAAATATCCTTGGCAGCAAAACCAGAGATATAGCGACAATCTGAGTTATTTTGACAGAACAATCTGTAAACATAACATTTTGCAAAGTCTTCCTTGAGGCTTTAAGTACTGCTGTTATGTCACGACCTGTTACTAATCTAAACTTTACACCATTTTGCAACAGTGTGAAGGAAGTGACTGAACAGGGTTATATGGCTTGCAAAATACTCCACATCAAAAGCATCCACGACCACTAGACCACATATTAATAACTGTTTTCATTAAGAGATATGCTCATGGAGTCAATTTTTTTTCCAAGTGTCAGAGTCCATTACAGTCATTGCAGACATACATGCAACTGTTAGAAAGAGCAGGTTGGTCAACAGCACCATAACACAGAAAAATGTTTCCCAAGGAAACAGACTGAATTCTGTCCCTTGGAGTAAGTGAACCATGTACTCCACTGATTAAACAAGAATTACTCTCCTGAATGAAGAAATGTGCTTTAGCCGACACAGTTAACTAATACAGGAACACTGTGATATGTGAAAGGACATATACTCTGCCACAGAGCAGCTTCCCGAAACGGCTCCAGTCTGGAAACATCATCACTTAAGAAGGGATCAAAAAAGCTATTTGACAGTTCTAGACCAAAATGGCATATGCAGGGTCAATGTAGAGATACATTACTAGAATTAACACACTTGCAGGGGAAGCTTGCACAAGATAAGATTTTTGAGGATCAGGAGAGTATGATCTGGAACAGCCTTCCAGTAGATGCAGCAAGGGTTAGCTACTTGAGAGGTGTGAGTATTTGAGCTTGGTGCATTTAGGAAAGCAACCATGTTGGTGGGTTGCCTGTGATAGTGGGGAGCCTGGTCACAGTGACCCAGGAGTGCAATGCAAGAAAAAGTTCTGAATTCAGAGCTAAGCTGCAGTAGGTATAAGAAAAAATAGGCAAAGACATCAAAAGGACTCACGTCTCTCTGAGTCAGTGCTAAGTCACTAAAGCTCTGGGAAAGCTCTGGGCTCAGAGATTGAGAGAGGGATCTAATTAGCAGCCTCCATTCCAAACTTCTCTAAATTATCAATTCTTTTCTTTCTGAAGCAGCTGCATGCAGCAACTGTTCCCATACAAAACACAGGAACACTCTTGTATTAAGCAAACATTTACTCCAGCACAGATATTTTTATCCTGTTGGGACAAACAGAAGTGAGATAGGACCCTCGAACGGGTCTCGTGGTATGGGAGTGGCATTCTTGGTCCCCTGCCTGATGGTACCAGAAGCATGTCACAGACCAGCCAATCTGAACTGCCCACTCAATTAAACTAATTGTACTGTAAAGCAAATTTTCTGAGGTACAAAGTAGAATTATGCTTCCCCAACTCTGGGGAAGACAAGTGGTAACCGGAAGAAGAACAGAGTGATCTGAAGCAAAAAGGCAGATGGTACAATACGGCAAAGAGAGTAAAAAAATGGCAGTCTAAGAGCAACTATATCGAAGGACCAAAGAGACCAATAAAAGAAAGAATTAATTGGTTCTCTCTGTGCCACTGAGCATCTCTCCTTGTGCATTTCAAACTTCAAAGGCTACTCACACTCAAACAGGCTGAGTTGAATGCAAAGGTCCTGACTCAACAAAACACTTCATCACTTAGAGTAGAACATATGTTTAAATGCTTTGTGGCACTGGGACTTCAGTGCTTAAGGGGAACGAGGAAAGCAGGAACAGGAAAATAAGTGGCAGTATGTTGGACTTGGCAGAAGCAGCAGAATGCACTGCGTCTAATACGTGACATGAGCTGAAAAGGAAGGAGGCTGGGAACAGAGTTAAGAATTAACAGGGTTTTAAGTACCAACAGCCTAGTTGACATAATGGCTGAGGTGGTCTAATCCTGAAGTGCCTAATGAGGCACACTGATTTCTCTAGAATGGATCGGAGTTTTATGAGCGGTGGTGCTCTACCTTTGGATTGCTCCTCGCTTTTCAAACAGTGGCCTTGCTGCTTCTCACCCTTTATGTCAATAGAGAACATTTCAACCAGACTGAAGGTTTGGGACAGGCACACTTTAGGAACAGGAAAGCAATGGCACATGTGTTGTGGGAGTGAGTGAGGGTGGGGGCAAAGATAGTGTCCAAATTCCAGCTGCCTTACACAAGAGCATCCAGAAGTATGAGCAATGCAGCGGAAACCCAAAGCTGTATCATCTGGAACACACATACTCCCATCACAGAATGAGATCCTGTCGTGGGAAGCCACTACGTTCTGGCCAGACGATGAAGATTCATCCAAGCACAAACTACAAAAAGGGCAATGGAGAACAAGAACAGCAGTTGTGTAAGGTGTCAGCTGCATTAATTATCAAATCAGCCACTCTCGGATTTGACGAAATTTCATCACTGCACAAAAGCAAAGCACCACCAGGAGCACTAAAGAAAAATTTTAAGCCTTCAAAAAAAGGAGGAAAGCAAAACATGACTGTGTATAATGAAGAAACTAGAGAAAACAGGGAAAAATATGAAGGTGTTTTATCATACAGTTTGCATCTTCAGGCTTTTGCAATAGACAGCTTACACTTTTTTTCAGTTTCACTATTTCACACTTCAGCTATGTATGTCTGCCTGAACAAAAAACATGACTTAACAATCAGGTAAGTGCATTTTTATCTGCCTGTCTTTAATGCTACCCTCTTGTCTACAGCACTGAATAGAAGGTAAAGTCGATACAAAAGCCATCAAGCAAGAGAATACAATGACCAGTGTATATGACTTAATAGTATAAAGGATGTATTTCCTGCCATAAAAATGCACTTGTGCCTTCCTTATGACCTGCCAGCTTGTAAGTAATGAAGCATGTGATCTTCTAGCTACTTGATTATTGTGATGTTTCTGTAGTTTGGTTTTGCTTAGGGATTATTTAATAATCCTTTTTTCCACATTGTGTTTCTACCCTGCTTTATCTCATAGATAGTTAGAAAGAGACATTTACAGCTTTTTTCTGATCTGAGAACTCATGTGGACAAAGTAACATACATGCTCACATGTTTTATAAGACCTTAATTTCAAACATCGGGATATCACTTGATTTTCAGCCTTCATCTCCTGCACTCACCAAAGATGACAAAGCTTCTAACAGGACTGCATCAATGAGAAACCATCATTACTTTTAAGAAGCAATTTGCATTTTTTAAAAGGGACTATAAGAAAGTAAAAAGTAGTCTCCTTATTTCTAACTTCTAAGATACTTATTTCAAAACTACTGTACAGTACGTGCCTCACAGTACAGTCACCACAGTAAGATATAAATATTGAAGCTGCCAAAGAAGTAGCATGAAGTATCCAAGGAATCATTTCAGTCCCACTGTGCTTTTGCTTTCCTTTATCAGCAACTTATCTTGAAAAGTGTTTCATCTATTTCAAAATGTTTTTACAACCCCCTAATTTCTTTAATGGGCTTGGGGATTATGAACAGACCCTCCCATCACAAGGGAATCGGATAATGCTCAGATAAACATCTGTTTAAAGACTGAAGGATGTGATAGACCCATTACCCGATTACGGGTGGTCTGGAGACCCTGTTGTAAACACTAACTTTTGGGAAACAGAGAAAGAGATAAATTAAATCCTTCCATTTCAAAATAGCAATTTGACAAAGTGCTTTTTCCTATTTTTTCCCCCTTCAAAAACAGGGTTCAGGAGATTTCAGAGAAAAAGGTTTTCACTACTAATGAGAGGCTTAGCTGAAAGCTCATATGATTTAAACCATGGTGTTCCTTTCTTCCTATTTAATTGTCAAAAGGAACAGCCATGTTTTAATTTTGCCTTTTCCTCATTTACTAATTGCACAGAAAGCCGTTTCATTTAGCTTATTTAGTTCCTTACAGAATTAAACTCTACAAACCCAAAATTTAAATCATGCTCAATCATTGGCAGTTTAGACTATTGGCAAGCAGTTAGGTCTGATTTGAAGTGAGAGTTTAAATGCATATCCAATACAGATGTCATGATCAAATTACTCTGCTTTTCCTAGCCTTACCACTGTGCTGGATTTTCAGAGATGCACACCAAGATAGGAGTTTTGACTGTCTTTGACTGGTGTTTTGCACTGCACTTCTGGTCCCACTACTGGACCTTCAGCCTCAGGTGAACAAGACATCTCAGGGTGAGGGAAAGTAGGAGGCAGGGAGAGAGAAAATGTCTTTCCCAGCTTCCTAAAGAGCCTCATCTCTTTTTAATTAATCAACAGTATGCATGTGTGACAATATTCACAATATGGAAAATAGCTTCTCCTTTCTTTCCAGAAGACAAAAAAGTTGTTTCAGATCCCCAGCTGGCTTGAGAGAATGTAAGTCTATGAAAGTTGACAAATATCCTCACCAGTCAAGGACCTAGCTCAAAGGGTTTCAGAATAATTTATCCTCAGCAGCATTCAGATGACCATTACTGTACTTCCTCTCTGTAAAACTATGGTCAACAAGAGAAGAAACTGTTTCTCCAATTCCTACTGTACTGAGCAGGTACCCCCACTGCAGCCCATTAAGGAGTGCACACTGGAGAAGGGGAAAAGTGTGAGGGGGGAGGAGCAGCAGAGACAGTTGTTATGGACACACTACACCTCTCATTCTCCATCCCTGCTGTGCTGCTCAGGGTGGGGAGGCAGAGGAGTTGGGGATAAAGGAGTGAAGTGAGCCTGGGATAAAGTCTGGGGGAGGAGAGGAGGTAAGGGGAAGGTGTTTCAGTTTTTGTCCTTGATTGTCACCATACAACTCTATATGAATTGGCAAGAAACTGAATTAGTTCTCCCCTGGTCGAGTCTGTTTTGCCCATGATGGTAACTGGGAAGTGATCTCCCTGTCCTCATCTCAACCCACAGGTTTGCCATCTTATTTTCTTTCCCCGTCGTGTTCAGGACGAGAAGCGAGAGAGTGGCTGGGTAGGCATCTGGCAGCCATCTAAGGTCAAACCAAGCAGATAATCTAGATCCCTAAATCTAATATTCTTCAATGATTCAGGCTCTCAGAGAAAGATGTTCCAAGATATCCAAGTACCCAGCACCTATGCCAGGAGGAGTCAGATTTTTAGATGATTAGAAAGGAGTATCTATCTTAGAAAGCCCCAGGGCTGGCAGTTTGCTGCCCACGCCACCTCCTCTCCTGAGATTCCCATCCACACTGCAGGGACTGTTCAAGGTTTCTGCTAATTACTTACTCAACTGCCACAAATTACAGCCTGATGTATTAAGAAAACACAAAACTGAAGCAAGTTTACCATAACTTCATGAAGCTTGACTGCCATTTTAGGGCAAGGGGGTATGGGGGTTGTTTTTCATTGAATATCTGGGCTTTTTTCTGGTTTGGTCATATTAATGTGCCCTCCGAATCAAGGCAGTAGAAGGTTCTGTCTCTTCCAAAATTTTCTGCTTGGTGAGAGCCCATACAAAGCAATTCACTATAGAGATATCAGAACTGGCACAGACCAGCAAAGAATACATTATATTTAAAAATGTAACACACAGGTGCTCAGAGGTTAAACTCACCTATTCTGGTCTCAAGCTGACATGACATAAAATCAGAGGCAGAATAGCTTTTGTACACCACGCTGAGGGAACAGGCCATTCATTAAAATGTCATACTGAAACACTGGAGATAAGTGACAACAGTTTAAATAGAAAGCAAAAATAGAATAAGGGGAAAAGAAACCCTCTATTTAAGCAGTCCAGTAACATTTAAGAAGACTTGATAGTAGCTGGTTAAGCATCATTTCCAGAAAAATATGATGATCTCCATGACTTGATGTGGAAGGAGAAAAATAAAGACAACCCCAACACTACAAAAGAAAAGGAAGCTCTGTCTTTAAGGCTAAACTCAGCAAATACCTGTGTATCATCTAAATTTATGAAGATAAAGGTAGATCACACCTCTCACAAATACCAGCGCTCACCCTACTTCCACAGGGAAACCTTAGGTGCTTTTTTTAGTATCTGTGCAGCATCCTATTATGTGGAGCTGTAAAGAAATTAGTCAGTGAGAGAAGGGCAAAGCTGGGAAATGCAGCCAAGAAAATCACAGCCTAGAAGTTACAGTGGTGGGAGAAAGAAAATTTGTTGCTGTCCTGGATCTAATAGGGAGAAGTGGGTGATATTTAGTCCTTTCCCACCCTACCAGTCTCCTCTCCTGGGGACAGGATTTGAGTACGTTTGACTGAAGCAATCAAATAAAATGGAGATGTCATGCTGGAAGGGATAGCATAGTTGAACAAACTAGAGGTCACAGGCTGGATTTTGCCTCCAGTGCCTGTCTTCTCTTCACTATCTGAAAAGAAAAATATTTTTCATGCATTTACTCCTATGTAGCAGGTTTGCTTTGCCAAGATAAACACTAGAAATCACATTTTTTAAGTTGTGGAAATTGATGCTGGTGTCCCTAACTGGGTTTTACAAATCTTGTTTAGGACAGCAAATTAGCTTTATAAAAGCACTCCTGTAAGGTAAGTAAACAACTACCCTGTTTTATGAAAGGAGGCACAGGAGATTGAACTGCATCAATTCCTGAAAAAGAACCCAGGATTTCCAATCCTCATACATATTAGCTATTTCCCACAGGTATGCATCTCCCTATTGCAAAATAAAGCCTTATAATTTCCAAGTGTTTTTACTTGATTCATATGGAGATACTGAAAAGCAGTGCTAGAGGCTTCCTCAACAGTCAGAGCACAAAGATCTGTACAGAAATACAGAGTTTCACGCAGGCTATAGGATCGTATCCTTTTCCCTAGCATATGCATTCAAAGCCTTCACCATTTGCCAGGAGTTCTCACCCGAAGAGGCTGGCAGTCATAAATAGATGTACAGCAGTTTGTGGCTACCAGCAAATTTCCATGATCCATTAGTTTGGATCTGAGCTAAATATTAACAGAAACTGAAGAAATTATGGGCCAGGGCACTGATATATGAGCAAGGCTGCCAATAAATGAAAAAGTACAGTAGTTTCAATCTCATCCAGGCATCTCTATTCAAAACCAGACTTTGGGGTTTATCGGGTGCTTCTCCTGCCTCAGGCACTGTAGCAAACAGGATGCTCACTGAAACACTAACTCTTGATGTGCTCAGTACATAAGCATTGAGGGATGCAGATAAGCTGAGGGTAGCTGCTAGAAGTAGTAAACTTCAGGCATTTCCCCTCTTCTGTACAGTTAACCCTTAGAATTTTTCTTCCCCACTGATGGGAGGATGAATGGAACAAACGAATCCAAGGCAAAGAGTTATTCTGATGGTTTGTTCGTTGTGTAGAAGGGGGAAAAGACCTCCAAGCTTTCCTGAGGTCCATGTAATTACAGAATACAGAAAATACAGAATTTACTTGGCACTAAGTAATGGGACAAGAAGCTGGCTGGAATGAAGTCACTCTCCAGGAGAAAAGACATAGGTCTTCTCAACTATCTGTTAATAAACAGGAAAACCTAGTAGCACATGCCATTCTTCACAGGGTTTTGCACTTCAATATGGCCATTTACGTTCATGCAAAATGACAGTAAAAAGTCTGTAAATTAGAAGGGTAGGAGTTTACACTCACTTTGTTCCTATATAAATGTGCAAGATAAAAAGGGGGGGGG
>NW_020799091.1:101372563-101404488 GCF_003259725.1 Athene cunicularia | reverse complement strand
GGGGGGGGGGGGGGGGGGAGTAAATTGGGCATTCATGGTAGAAGTGGTAGGGAAAAGGAGGCTGTAATGCTTCCATGAATCCTCATGGCAGACTGTACAAGAGCCTTTTAAGCAAACACTGAGACCTTGCTATGCTGGAACCCTGTCATCCCCTGTGGACTATGTATGGCCCTAAACCCCTGTCAGTCTCTGTGATACTCCTTCTTTCATGTAACTGGTGCTGTAGCAGAGACTGAGTGATTTGACAAGCAACACGCACTTCTGAGATCATTGATTACATGCTCAGACCTTAAAAACCAGTAGTGAAATGGTGGCAGAAATGTAATACAAGAAGACAGTACCTGCTCCCCTGGGAATCATAATGGCACTGCTGTGCACTTTTGAACCAGGCAGAAAAGGCAAGAAGGTATGTAATAAAATGTGAGCTTTTGTAGAACAAGTCTGATCAAAATCCCCGCCAATGTGTTTTCCCACTTCAGCGTTTCAGTGTTTTTAATCTTTGTGTCAACTTCCCCATGTTTCAAATAAACCAGAAACTATTAATGCATTTTCTTTCATTTCAGGAATCAGGCAGGTTCTTGGCTCAGGACTTGGTGTTTGGAAACAGTTATTTTGCCTCAGCATTGAGTCTGCAAGAACATAAGAAGCTTTGGAAGCCATGATGGCATTGGCAATGTAATTCTTTCAGTGTTATCTATGTGGTGTAAATCCAACCCTTTTTGAAATTCACTGCCTGCTAGGCAAAACTATTCATACATAATAAATATCTTGGAGTTGGGACACAAGATTACTGACTTTGTATCACTCCCTATTTCCTTTGACGTGGAAGCTCTGCATTCCTGGCAAACAGAAAAAAAAAAAAAAAAAAAAAAAAAAAAAATCTTGCATCTCTTGTGAAGAAAGACCTCTTGACTATGTTTTTCGATACCATTTCTGAGCACTGACTCAAAGTTTAGCATCAGTGTAAGAGTTACTCCTGTTCTTCCTTTTCATAAAGTTTTGAATTTGTTTGCATTGTTCATAAACTATCTTCAAAATTACATTAACAGAGAGCATGCTTTACAACAAGCACAACCACAGTACAAGTAACAGCATGTGTTATAAAGAAGGTATGTATCAGTCATTCTTGGGTAATTCTAGCTCTAACAAAATAAAACCGGAAGCAACTCTGAGGTAAGCCTGTAATTTTCCTCTGAAAGCCGTAAGACTACATTCTGTTAATATTTTTCACACTTTCAAAAGGCAAGACAGTGTCACATTTGAGCTTTGCTTTGTCATCTTTTTGAACCTAAGCTTCTCATTAACCACCTTGAAAACAAATATTTGTTCTCACAAAGAAATATGGGCATACATACTGTTTTGCGTGCATGTGGTAAGGACAGTGCATCCTGGACACAACAGTGCTGCAGATACACAGGAAAAACAATTTCAAACCATGTCTCTGTGCCTGATCATGAGGTTTGCAGACTATGGAGATTTTGGCCTTACTGTGTACAGTTCTTATGTCTGGGCGCAGATGATCCCATGGGGTGTTTGCAGTGGAAATCCTCGTGGTTATGGGAAGTCCTAGGATCCAGCATTACATCTGCACTAAGATGGCCTGTCCCTACCCCTCAACTCCATAAGCATGACAGAAGAATGGCTAAAGATGGCTTTGACAGATCATAGAATGAGAGAATGCTTTGGGTTGGAAGGGATCTTTAAAGGTCATGTAGTCCAACCTCCCTGCCATGGGCAGGGACATCTTCAACAAGATCAGGTTGCTCAGAGCCCCCCCGTCCAGCCTGATCTTGAATATTTCCCAGGGATGGGGCATCTACCACCTCTCTGTGCAACCTGTTCCCACATTTCACCACGTTCATAATGAAAAATGTCTTCCTTATACCCAGTCTGAATCTACCCTCTTTTAGTTTATTCATATAATTTCTAGGGTCTAGCAGTAGAATAAACTCAGCCTTTGAGATAAAGACAACCAGTAACCATGTTCTTCTAAGCTGTCCCACTGGCCACTTGGGAGCGTGACTACTCACCTGATCAAAGTTATTTTTAAGGTGCTTCCATTAAGGTGTTTTTGAGGAAGTCAATATGATTTAAACTCTTGTACTAGATAATAGTACAGTGAGCATGATATATGCAGAATTAAATTGTGGAGCAGAAAACACACTGGCAATGGCTGCTGGCATGGCCCTACCAAGCATTCAAGCCTCTGACCCAGGTATAACAGGTTCTCCCCCCACTGTTAATCACATCCAAGTCAATACTTCTTTCAAGGATTATATGGAGTACAATGATAGTACAAGGAGTACAATGAAAACATTTGTACTAGCAAATTATGCAAAATATCATGACAATTTATTGGCAGTTTCAAAATAAGGAAATAGAGCTAAGAGCTCTTTAGGGTAGATTTCCATTAGTGGTAATATGTCCACTGATGGAAGGAAGCATTTGGTTTTCCGATCTCACTACTGTGATTTTTTAAACAGAGTACCTGTCCAAGTCCAGTCTGCTTTAACTTCAGAATCTCCAATGACAGGGCTCAAAGATTTCCTTGTTGCTTTAAGTTCTCCTTTCTTTCACTACACCTCCTTTCTCCTGGTTTATATCCCTGTGCGTAGGTGTTTGCTCAATTAAAGCCTATGACAGAAAGATGATATGGCTATTTCATGGGAGCTACTCAGTGATGGCAATCTTGGGTCCGCATATCACAGCTGTGGAGGGCTGTATCTGCACCAGAGCAGCAGCATGTAAGGTGAGTTTGCAGGCTGCAACAGTGCTGCATGCTCTGGAAACTCCTGTGCTCAGTTTTGTGAGGGTCCTGGGGTAATGGGGTTAAACAGGACAGGAAGGCATTCAGCATCTGAAAGCATCTGTTCCCTTATAGGGATGGGCTGCGATAACAGCCATTGCTGACTGAGGCGCCTGCCACCTCTGCAAACACCTCTGAAAACGCAGTTTCAGCCAAGAGAGCCTCTGGAGCTCTTCCAGAAAGTTACTCAGTTTTTCAAAGTGCAAAAGCAGCAAAGTGAGTGCTGCCACTGCTGAGCTAGTACCCCCCAGTTATGTTACCTGAGCTGTGGCTGTGCCCTTGGCTGCAGGGAGAAAACTTTTCAAAGGAAAGCAGTCAAGTGCAATGGATTTGTGGAGAAAGCCAGCCATACAACCCTGAGCAACAGCCTGCATCAGTGCAGAGTGAACAGACAGTTGTAGCTATCCGGCCTAGTTATGTTTTCTTCTCTCTTTGTCAGGACCTAAACAACCTGCCTTCAGAAGCAAGAATGAAGGAAAACAGTGGAGAAGATGGAGACCAGAGCAGTCTGCAGGAAGAAACAAACATGATTGCCAGAAGAGGAGAAAAGAACTTTCTTTACGTGCAGAAGTTATTTTCCCTTCTATTCACAAGTAAATTTGGTTTTGTATCAAAAATCGCTTTAAAGATGTGACAGTCTCCCCTACTGTTTTGGCAAAAGTGATTTTCCTTTCTGAGCAGCCGTTCAGGATTATTTGTTATGATGGTTTCTGCATTTGGCCAGGCCAATCTCCTGCCAAGGGCTGCTGCTGAGCTCCCCACCTCTCTGATCCTCACAGGACCTCTACCACTCTTGTCTCTCATCTCAGGATCAGGAGCAAGAGGGTGGCCTGGACCGTCAGCCCTGGGAAAAGTTGACCTCTAAAGGCACTAGCCAAAGGGAGCCATGCCACGGCCAAGAAGGGTCAGCAAACAAATCACACTCCATTGCCTCTCACATGTAACCATTTAAAGACTCCAAAGAAAAAAACCTCTCCTTCCTACCATGTCCAGTAAGACGTTCCTTACTGACAACCCGGGCTGAAATAAAAACCCAGGACCTATGCCAGCACATGCAGAAGTAGAAGCAGATGTAAAGCATGCACTGTTCTTCCAGGAATAAAGTGACACAAAACACAGAAATTCAAGACCAGAATTTCCATGTAAAAATTATGCCAGGATTTGTAAACCTGATACAACCTCAGGATTTTTACCGTTCTGATTCATAAATCAGTGATTTCCATCCCAAGGGTAAAGAAAGGATTTATATTTGAAAGCGTATTTAGGATTTATTGGCAGGATTTGTACTGTAAAGGCATGGAAGGATTTGTAAATCTAATTTCTCACTTCTAAAAGCTTTTGAGGATTTTTCTGTGGTAAATCCAATTAATGTAATTTTAATGTTATGATTAAAAATCAGGCAACCCTGCCTCCTAAATTTTGAACCACGTCACATCCTCATCAGTGAGAGCCACTGGAATAGTAAGGGTGCCTTGCCATTGAGCAAGGTTGTCTGGAAAAGCCTCAGCTGCCTACCATGGAGACAGGGGAGACAAGGAGCACAGCTTCCAACCAGGTGGGTGCTGGAACAGAAGAAACATTGATGACACAGAGGTCTTCAAATTCTTTTCTCAGTACCTTCTTTGCTTGCTCATCACCACCTCTCCTGAGCCACCGCAGGGAAACAGCCAGAGCTCTTAGCCCTAGAGAGGCTGATGGGAGACCACCTCCTCCTTTGGATCCAGCTGTGTCCCCCCTCCCTGCTACCAGGGCAGCAGGTGTAAGAGAAGGAAACAATCTGGTGGGTGATCAACGCACAGTTTGGGACACCTGCCTCCAGACCACGGCAGTCTCCAGGCTGATGAACTCAAGGACACCTCCTGACGCTTTGACTATGGTGGACTTCTGTGTCTATCCCTATCTGGGTCAGGGCACCTCCAAACCCACCCACAGAGTAGCAGCTCAGTTCACAGTTTTCATAGCACTGCTACCCACCGGCACATCTTCACACCAGAGATGCTTGTACTTCAGTAAGGAGGCTACCATCAAGTTTATTGCTACCTGAGAGACCAAGATCTGGACACCGCTAATCCTTGAAACTCAGCCTTCCCAAACTGGATGAGGTATGCTGCATTATCCCTGCAGGGTTTATTCTGAGGACCTAAACTAATTTAGATTCTGAATATATTTAGGTTTTGAAACTATATTGGACTCAGGTGCCCTGGGGCTGCAGTTGGGCGGCTGTGAGAGGGCTCCGATTCCAACTGACCCACCGCAGGGCACGGCTGAGCCCTGCAGACATGATGGAGACACCTCGGGGAAAGCCTGGGGAAGGAAGGACAAAACGCTGCCCCACAGACAGCGCTGAGGCAAAGAGTCTGAGAAACATCCCTGAGAGCACCAAGGGGAGGAGGTGCTCCAGGTGCCCCAGCAGGGATCCCCTGCAGCCCCTGGAGAGACCACACTGGAGCAGGTATCCACACATGCAGACATGGAGGAACCCATGCTGAAGCAAAATATGCCCTGAAGCAAGCTCTAGTCCATGCAAGGGACCCACGCTGGAGCATGTTCGTCCTGAAGGATCACAGCCCATGAAGAGTCCACACTCAGCACAGGAAAGTGTGCAGAGAATAAGCATCAAGAAAGGAGCTGTTATGATCCAACTGCAACTCCTCATTCCCCAAAATCCTCCTGTGCTACTTGGAGGAGGGGGGAGGCAGAGGAGTTGGGGATGATGGAGTCTGGGAAAAGGGGTGGTGGTGGGAGTAACGTGTTTTAGGTTTTGTCCTTATTTGTCACCATCCAACTCTATTCTAAATGGCAAGAAATTAATTTTTCCCAGGTCAAGTTTGTTTTGCCCATGGTGGCAATTGGTACAGTGATCTCTCCCTGTCCTCATGTCAACTCACGAGATTTTTCATCTTTTCTTCTACCTGTTCACCTGTTGAAGAGAGGGAGTGAGAGCGCGGCTGGGTGGGCATTTGGCAGCCAGACAAGGTCAATTCACCACAGAAACAGAGGAGATGTTGGCACAACTCAGGCTGCTGAGGTAGCAGCACCTGTGCTGTCCTTTTTCCATGACTAAAGTTTCACATTTCGTAGTTCTTCCTTGCCACTCTGTCAGTATTTTTACTTGCTGACCTAATTATGAGCTTAAAAAACATTTCAGAGAAAAACAACCACCCTGTTCCTGATGTTTGAAACAGCTAATGCAAAACAAAGGAATTCCAAGTACTTAATTATCCACCAGGAATGAGCTGATTACAGTAATGTTAAAAACAACAGGTATCACATATGCACTTGGTTTTCAACCAGTCTGTTTTCTGCATTTAAATTTGCCAATAGGTTTCGAAGTGTCCCATGTTAGCAGCTAGAACGGACTGCTTCTTTCCAAACAATGAAAATTACTTTTAAAGAAACAGATTCTAATGTTAGGGCCAACTTTCTGCAGGGTCAGATCAGGGACCCAGACCATTTGCTGTGCCAAATCCTGCCAATCTGTATCTAGTAAAGACTTGCACAGAGATGCAGTTAGTGGAACAAGGGACCAGATCAGGAGAAATGGGTTGCGAGTGGTAATATAATTCCATCCCTTGCTCATTTAAAACGTTTAGACAACTCACTTCATCTCATGGTGCCTCACTGCAAACACAGGGAGGGGGGAGAAATGATTTTCTGCTACTTCCAAAAGGAACTGTAAAGCAGTATCTGGTTCCTAGCAGCTTTGGGATTGCAGGCGATATAAAATGTAGAGGTAATTCTGATTTAATTTCACTCTTAAATTCTGTCAAAGTGCATCCAGTAAACAAGGAATATTCTTTATTATGACTAACAGTACCACAGGGTTTCAACCAAGACTATGAACCTACTCATCCAGGAAAAAACAGATAATAAAAAAGACTATAGAGACACATGCTCACAGATTTGGGAACACTTGATTCCTTCAATGCATTTATAGGCTGAGCTGATGACAGCTAGCCCAAAGCTGCCTGGGATGTCAGTGCCAGAGCCAAGAATTAACCTGTGATTTTCACTAATCCTAATCCAGCACTTCAGCCTGAATTCCCCCTTTGATACTTTCACAAAATGAACCAAGAGGGAGGAAATCCCAGTATTAGCTGAGATAATTCTGATGAATCACAAAAACTATAGTCTGGCTGGAACATGTGTTTCTCTCCCACGCATCAGAAACAGGGACGATGCAGACAATCCCCAACAAACCACTGGCTTGGTAAAACAATTAATTACTGACCTTATAAAGGTTTAACGGGATAAAAAATCCCGCTAACCAAACAGCACAATGTACAATTAAGGTTTATCTTTCGATGAAGAAATCTCAGTTGTACTAAAATATTGGGTGATTTATATTTCTGTTTCAACAGATCGTTTAAGATTTAACAGATTGCTGAATAAATTGTTTAAATATGTAAATCATCGGGGCATTTTGTAATATTTCTCCAAGGGCTTTGTCCCAGTAGTTCTCACCAGCTCATGCAAATTACTAGTGATTCAGAAAAAGGAAGCATATAATATTTTAATTGACAGAGCGTTTATTTCAGCTCCAGTTCTTTTACACCTTCCCTCTCAGATAACTAGAAACACATGACCTCCAGGAAACCCCATATTCTGTGGGGCTCATGACAAAATCGAGTTTTAGGAGAGACAGAGCACAGGAAATTAAGTGTTTTATGTAGATAAAATGCGCTGACTTGAGGAATACAAATAGTACTAAATTACACTATACAGTCTGCCCTGTACACCTAATTTTCATGATAAATGACGAGCTGTAATGGGCATTCATGCATTCCTTGCACGGCATCCCCCTTCATTTCTCATCTCCCCAGGCCCTGTGGGGAGGCCAGCAGCCATCACTTCCCAGGGGTGCCGGGCAGCTCTGCGAAGGGAGTGCTGGCTGTGGGCTCCCCACCGCCTGGATGCTTGGGGTGCGGGCAACTCACCTGCTCGTGGTTTCCACTGCCACACGCTGCTGCAGCCAAACCCCATTTCCATGAAGCACTCCCAACCGGATGCTCAGGGAATCTACCTTTCCACCCCAAAGCCACAAAAAGGAAAGGAGGTTTTCTCCTTCTTTCCCATAATGGCCTCCTGGGACTAACTCTTTAATTACCCTGCTTAACCACCAGCAGTCCAAAATCTGAACCTCTGGGCCAGAAAACGTAAAAATAAGAAAAAAGAAGGGGAAAATAAAGGCAGCTTTTTTCTTAATGTCATGCGCTGTTTTCACTTATCCACTAGCTGGTGAAAAGGGCAATTCATTTATTAATTGCTCTACAGAATAACATTAGACACAACACTACTTTTTTTTTCCTGTTTTCTTAAAGCTCAACCTCTATATCAACCTAGAGACCGCACTCAGTCCCTGCTAGCCAAATGGTTTCCCTCATATGCTTCTGCTGAGAACCAGACTCTGCAGTAGCAGATTTGGGTACGCTGGCTTCAGCACACGTGCAGTTCCCCAGTGATCCACTTCAATCAGAATCCGAAAAGAGCAATTCCAGCCCTGCAGCGTGGTGTGAGCTTTGCTACCTCATGCATTATTTCAGCATGAAATATTTATAAATTGGAGAACAAGGGCAGACTCCTTCTTTAAAAAGTGTAATGAATTTTTTTTAAATGTATGAGAGCAACTTGTAAGAATCTTCAACTTGTCTGACATCCTGGATTTAATAGACCAGCCCCTACTCCTCATCTATACAAAAGGAGCCAAGATTTCACCTTGTAACTGATTTCTCTTTAAAAACTGGACTTAGACTAAGCAGGTATTTTTATATCTTAGGGCTAACTTTGCTTTTCTTTACATTAGTTCTCAACAACACACCTGTACATCTTTTTGTGGAAAAGAAAAAATAACAGAATTTGTATCATAATTATCTTTCCCTTGGCAACAGTTTATATTCTGAAACTAAAATGGTGGTCACAATCTACAGTGACACACCGTCACAAAACTGATATTTGGAAAGCCATAAGAGACTGCTGGTGGCAAATCTGACAATTTAAGGGCCAAACCAGTACTCCCATAATACAAAGCAGTCAGTGGAATAAGCCACTGACAGGTAGATTCTCTCATTCTACGACATTACACCTGTAAAATGTAACTCCTGTTTTAGTTGGAAACCAGAGGTGGGACTTCAAAAAAGCTGCAGGTAAATTGGTCTCCTGTGGACACCAGGGTCCCTCAGTGAGTGTAGCAGTATTACAGCTTGGAGGACTTGGGGTTGAAAAGCACAAATCTCTGCAAATTAACCTTCTGCTTTGACGTTTTACTCTGCCAACGAATTCTGCAGAAGCAGTTACACAATTGACCTGTTCTCTATAATACTGATGAAGCTTTACTCTTTTCTTATGTACAGATTTAGAAATATTTACCAGCAGAGAACTAATTGACTCTCAGGAGAGCAAACCCAATTTTCCTTCCTTTGAAACATCAGGAAAATAATTCCAGATGCATAGCACCTCACAAGCAGGAATACAGCAGTTGTTACTACCTAGCATTTCTGAACTGATGTGATTACAGAATAACTAACTGCTTTTATTTTTCATGAAACATGGAGTGATTTCATATATATTTTTTGTATTTCCTATTTGGCAAAACAAAGGTTAACTGACCTGCCTTCCACTCAGCCCTAAAATAGATCCTTATCTTTGTCACCTGATAGTGTATGCCTTGATTTATATTTCCTTCAAGCCTGCACTATAAATAAACTTCTACGGAAGTACTGCATTTGCAGAGATCCTTGTAAATGCCAGGACCACTGTGAATCCAGCCCAGGGAGCCAAGAGATGTGCGTGGAGCTGAGCAACCGAGCATGCCACACAGCCTCTGCCAGCTAAAGGGAGCACAGCTTTCAGAGGGAATGGGCAATTCCTATGTGTCCTGGTTTAAACAGACCACAAAAAAAGCTTAAGCCCAGTGATATAACACTAAAAACTGGTAATAAATTGAATTATCTGTGGAGTTTTAAATTCCTAGTTTGGAAACTGCACTGTTTAAACAGCAGGACAGATGTACTACAGTTAAGTCAGTAGACGCAAATTCTCTGAAACAAGACATTGCATCCCTTTACTAAAGTGATAATAGGAGAGTAATAAAGTGAGTTGCTAAAAGGATTAACTTTATTAAGGGTAGCTGGTCTGGCTTTAACCACTTATCTCAGTACAAGGAATCTTTCAGGAAATGAACCATTTGCTCAAGTTGATAACTCTTCTCCCACCTGGAGTCATCACTCTTCATTCATTCCTATAGAGCATCATCTGCTTCACTGGCAGATACTGCAGTGAAAGGTACTATGTGGGGAACAAAACTCTATACTTAATCTATTTCTGTCTTGCTGGACATAACCTTCCCACCACCAACAAAAAAGGCTCCATTTCACTCAGTGCAGCACAGGCTGTGCTAAACCTATGCCATCTGGTGCAGACGCACACAGTAAGTACCTATTTAAATTTAGAGAGCAGTTACAGCATGACCTGCAGACCACAGCAGTAGATATTCATGTCTGAGCAACATTATGTGCTTCCATTATCACCCTGCCTTTTAAATGGAGCCCTAAAGCCGACAGCACATTAGCTATTTTTGCAGGCGTTGCCTCTGTTACACACAGCCTTCTTGGTGGCAATGTAACTAATTCACTGGAAACTGTCAGATGTGGACTATGCATTGCAGTATCCGCTGTCCTGCTTCCTGGCATTAAGTTAATAGATTCAAAATTTATCAGCTTTACATCAAAGCACCTCTCTTGGAGCCAAACTCTGGAGCCTTGTATTTAGCATATGACTTTCCTTCAGGTTCTAAATGGAGATTACACCGATTTTTAAATGTGCTGCTTGTGAGCTTGAGTAAAATATATTTCATGTGATCAGTTCAGAAATACTGCTGTAAGATCAGCAGCAAAATGATTTGATAGCTTCAGTCCACTTTTTGAACTGAAAGGGATCCAGCTCCCAATAACCATAACTGGCTATTAAACCACTATATCCGATGCCAGTTGTGATGCTGACTGGTCGAGTCAGCAGGACTGAAAAGCAAATGCCATTTCTGCTCAGATGTAGGAGGAGAGGATAGTATGACCACTAGGAAGGTGACAGTCCTCCAATCTCCACCACAGCCCATGAAATAGTGTGAAACTTTCTGCGGATTCCCTGGGAGCTGAATTGGGACCCAGGTTACAAACCAAGCAGATGTTTTTTTAAAAGATGTTCATAAGAAATGAAACAAATGAGAAGAAACCATCTACATGGGTTACAGCAAATCCATTCACTCTCAGCACAATCACTTGTACTTACAAAATAAACAGTATTTTAAACAACACTTTGGCCCTTGTAAAATGATTCAAGAAATATTAAAACATGCCTTAGCATAAAAATACTCTGGATCCCACTAAACACAAAGGCTTTCAGAAACTTGTAAATGTCACTTAGGTTCAGACATCACTGTATTTTGCAGTAGGTGCTTCTTTCTTATGCCCTGTTACTTGTGAGAACCCACCCAATGGGCTACCTGAAAGCACATCCCCTCCTGCCTTGATGATCCCACTAGAGTAAAATGCCGTCTTCTCCTCCTCTTCTTCCTCACTGGTAAGGTGGGGTGGGAGACCTTGGGGATATGTGGTCAGGTGGGCATGGGTGATCTGAGCAAGCGGAGGAGCTGCTTGTGTGCACGCAGTCAGAGTGCCAACAACCTGGCAGAAAGAGAAGGTGATTCATCAAATGGATCTGGCCTGTTTCTCACATCCTGAAAACAGGCCAGGCTTCCAGAAGTAGAGGGATTAGGTGGATGATGTTCCTCTACAACCCATTTCATCTTCCACACTCTGCAGGTCACTCTGCCAGACAGAAGAAACATCCCTGGGAACTGGTGCTTATATCTGGAGAATGACAACCTCTGCTACCCCTTACCAGCCTCTTCTTGAGCACGAAGCACCCCTGGAGATGGCAGACACACTTCAACCTCATTTCTCCTACCTGCCTGCTGAGATCTGCCACCACCACTGTGAGCTCCTCCAGACAGACAGCTTACCAGGAGCTAATACGGTATCACTTGACAGAGCTATTAAACGGCAAGATGCAGGCAACAACTGACCTGTCAGGGAATAATCAAACACTTTGAGAACTTAAAAAGAAGCAAATCAGTAAATTGACCCTGTCTTTGGGTGGGAGAGGATTTAAATCAAGCCAATGTCTTCTTAAAGTTGCTAGATCTGTGCAGTAAACCATGGTGAAGGTAGTCCCCTTCAACGGACAGTCTCTGGACAAATTTCTAGAGCCCACTCACTGTACAAAGTTGGATGGTACGGCATCCTGGTTCACAAAGAGATGGAAGAACGCCACGAAGACTCAACACTGATAATGCCACCATTTCCACCTCTTTTATTTCAGGGATTAAAATGGCACACGTGAACCATGCATCAACCATCGCTGTGCACATGGACCAGAGGCATTTATTACTAGTCCAGATCTACAGCCTCAACAAGATTCCTGTTGACTTCAAGATAAATCAGCTTGGCATCTTTATGACCATTAGAAATCTGTTTTCAGACTGTAGAAATTAAGCCTGAGACAGACATATAAAGGCAGATTTTTTCGAAAGTATCTTGCTAAAAATACAACTAAAAAAAATCCCATTTCATAGTATAACACCACTATGAAAAATATGCTAAGTAGCTTAAGAGAATGAATATATTGTTACTGAAATCTATTTAAAACAGGATAGAGCTTATTTTCACTCTATTCTTGACCTTTATTTGAGAAGATGCCCTGAAACTCTAGGTAATATTTTCTATAACAACTGATGGCACTAATTCAAAGGAGTTTTCAATCTATATTCAACTATCAGAAACCACAGTGCAATCCAAACCCCTCCTCCTTCCCCCATTTAATTCACCATCTTGGACAGCTTTCAAAAATAGGAATGCAGTCACATTTGCTTAAGAGTTTATTTGCTATATTTATGGTTTAGCAGAAATAATGTAAAGATGTTAGTGAAAGTATAGAAGGATCAAAAATCAGAGTAAATCAAGAAGAGAATGCAAGGGCTTTTCGAGGTGTACATGTGTGTTCTCTTTTCTTTTCAAAAAAGGAACAGGAAAGAGCCATGGTGCCGAGATTAAAAAGTCAGGAAGTAAGTGCACTGAAGCCAGCATACACAAAGACATGAAGTTTTCCAATACAAGGGGTAAAATCTTGGTCATGGAAAGCAAGTGTCCCAAAAGTCAGGGATGACTCCACAGGAGATTGCCTGCAAAAAGTCTGAGTCTTCTGAAGCCTCCCAGAACCTCTCCTCTGGAAGTAAACCTCTGGCTGGATACATGAAAAGGGGATCTGGGATCCCTAAACACTTTTGATCATAGGGGCTGGAAAGCACTTTATTATGTTTTTAATTAGGCTGCATAGATCATTTCTCATTGTATTGTCACTGAATTCCTGAAACATCACTTAATTAGTATGCTGAAATTTTTACTGTCTTTTTTAATGTGCTAACATCACAGGAGAACACATCTTGTTTTCAGATAAGTTATGCCACAGAAAACAAGAAAAAAAGAATCCCTGCACTGCCTTGCTAGTTGTTTGTCCTGGCCAGGAGGTACTGCCTCTGCAAGGAGAAAGCACACACAATTCTCTGGCCCTTGTGCCTCTGGTTTGAGCTATCCAACTAGTATTTTGCCTGGCACCAGCTGTGATGAATTTTTGTTGTAATCAATAACAGCTGGAATGAGACTGGCAACATATTTCATGTGAGCTGCTGAAGATTTTTGGTCATCAAAGGCCCAAGCCACTTACAGGTCTGAAATACCAAGACCAGAGAGGGGCTTTTACACTACTATACATAAAATGCATTAAGGGGCCAAATTTCAATCTATACAGAGATGTACATGCCCTTACACATTGAAAACATCTCCATGGAAGACATATATAAATGTTATAAACCTACTGCTCTGTGAAATACATATAATTGAAAGCTGCTCCATGAAGTATACAGAAGAGGAATAAATTAAGGTCACAGAAATCCCCTTAAATCTGTCATCTGAGAACTTCCGAAGTGCATTAATTTAAAATGTATCTTTCTCACACACACACACATTTACGACCAGGGATTTTGCATTTACATCCAAGGTCCTGACTGGCACTGGAAAATTTTTCAGTGCTAGTACTAATCCCTGAAGAACCTCACTGAAAACAACCCTCATTACACGATAATTCTTTGCTGCCTCCACTTTCTGACATGTCAGACACTTCTTAATCCTTTTAACTTCTTAATGAAGGAGTAGTTACACAATGGCATCATCCTGTGGAAGGTCACCAATCTGTCCCTTGAGAGCACTTCCCTGGCATGTGGCAGAGAGAAAAGGGCTGGGATCCTGCTCACAGGGATGGACAGCTCTGGGGCAAACATGTTCTGGGAGGATGGAGCTCCCAGCCTGGGAGAAGCAGCAGGCGGCATTTAGGGCTGAGGAGTAACACCACTGCAGTGCACAATCTCCTCTGAAGAGATGTCTTGCTTGCAGCTCAGCGCCCTGGGTAGCGATAGCGACAGCTCCTACCCAGAGGCTACAGCCCAACCTGCCCCAGGATGGCTGATCCATACCTCCATGCATCCCTACAGCATGAGAGGCACAGCACCCCCCACCACCACCACCCTCCCACCCCCCTGAGAACAACAGCTATGACGCTGAGCCTACATGAAGAACAGAAAGGAGAGCTTTTCCCTCTGAACCACTACGGTCCTGTAGTTGACAAGCTGCACTTTCTAGCCTAAACTGGTTTAATTTTGGCTCCTGGGCCTGTTTGGAGCTGCCACAGCAGAAGAGCAAACACCTGGTGAGGGTAGCTCTTCCAAGTGACATGCTCACAGCTGAGGCTTTTTGTGTTGCTGCAGTCAACATTAGGGCTTTCCAAGTTCACCGGCAGGCCAGGCAGGTGGGACAGAGACAATAAGTAAAATCAGCTACTTTCTGGGGAAGCAGCAGCTAAAAACACAAGACTAAAACAGGACTGGAAACACTTGGCTACAAAACAGGGGTCAGTTCAAAGTTCAGCCTCAAGCAACTTCTTAAACAGGTCAGAGCACAAAACCCAGAGCTGAAGATCTAAATTCACAGGGGCAGAAACCTCCAATCCCTGTTTTATAGCATAGGCACCTGGACAGAAAGGTTTGTGTTGCTCTTGCAAAGCCAATATGAGGATTTTGAAGACAAAACCAAGGAAAAAGTTACTTCTCACACCTGAGTGTGGCCAGTGGAGCACAGGGTACCCTTAGTGTGCAGAGCTGCTACAACACTCGCCTGAATGGACCAGAGACAGCCCAAAAGATTTTGCTTGCCAGTTTTGGAGGAAAATCTCAAAGCTCTTCTCATGATGGACTATAATTTCAGACAGTGTATGTCAGTATAAATCAAGTGACTCGAGGGATTTTCAGTCTCACCTCTGTTCCTGGCAAGATCATGAAGCAGATCCTCCTGGAAACTATGCTAGGGTGCATGGAAAATAAGGAGGTGATTGGTGACAGCCAATATGGCTTCACTAAGGGCAAACCATGCCTGACAATTTGGTGGCCTTCTACAACAGGGTTACAGCATTTGTGGATAAGGGTAAAGCAACTGATGTCAGCTACCTGGACTTGTGCAAAGCATATGACACTGTCCCACATGACATCCTTGTCCCAGAATTAGAGAGACACGGATCTGATGGATGGACCACTTGGTGGATAAAAAATTGGCTCAATGGTTGCATTCAAAGAGTTGTGGTCAATGGCTTGATGTCCAAGTGGAAGCAGTGACGAGTAGTGTTCCTTAGGGATCAGTGTTGGGACCAGCGCTGTTTAACACCTTTGTTGGTAACACGGACAGTGGGACTGAGCACACCCTCAGCAAGTCTGCCAACGACACCAAGCTGTGTGATGCAGTCAACAGGGTGGAGGGAAGGGATGTGCCATCCAGAGGGACTTGGACAGCCTTGAGAGGTGGGACCCTGCAAACTTCACGGAGTTCAACAAAGCCAAGTGCCAGGTCCTGTACATGGGCTGGGGCAATCCCAAGCACAAATACAGACTGACCAAAGAGTGGATTAAGATCAGACCTGCAGTGAATTTGGGAGTTTTAGTGGATGGAAAACTGATTATGAGCCAGCAATGTGCACTCACAGCCCAGAAAGCCAACTGTATCTTGGGCTGCATCAAGAGAAGTGTGGCCAGCAAGTCAAGGGAGGGGATTCTCCCCCCCTACTCTGCTCTGGTGAGACCCCACCTGCAGTGCTGTGCCTAGCATAAGAAAGACATGGACCTGCTCGAGCGGGTGCAGAGGAGACCACAAGGATGATGGGGGGGCTGGAGCACCTCCCTTATGAGGACAGGATGAGAAAGTTGGGGTTATTCAGCCTGTAGAAAAGAAAGCTCTGGAAAGACCTTATAGCAGCCTTCCAGTACTTAAAGAGGGCCTACAGGAAAGATGGGTAGGGACTCTTTTAACAGGGAGTTTAGAGATAGGACGAGGGGTTTTAAACTGAGAGAGGGTAGATTTAGATTAGATATAAGGAAGAAATTCTTTACTGTGAGGGTGGTGAGGCACTGGAACAGATTGCCCAGAGAAGCTGTGGCTGTCCCCTCCCTGGCAGTGTTCAAGGCCAGGTTGGACGGGGCTTTGAGCAACCTGGTCTAGTGGAAGGTGTCCCTGCCCATGGCAGGGGGGTTGGAGCTAGATGATCTTTAAGGTCCCTTCCAATCCAAACCATTTTATGATTCTATGATTTTGCTCAGTTAATTAACAGTTTGTACCTCCTGACACAAGTTGAGGAAAAAATGAGAGTGATAAAAATATAGCAACAGCTGTAGCAATAGTACTGGTGGGCTATGAAGGAGCTGTTAGTTCTGGCACTTATTAAAACCATTCAATGCAAGTGACAGGTAACAGGAATAAATCAGCTGACTTGCTTCACATATCCACATATCCTGTGCTTTTTGTGAGCACAGCAAGTATTCAGCCTGGAAGAACAACAGCATCTCATTACAAAGCTCTATCAGCAACTGCAACATACATTAAATTACTGACACATAACAAAGCCAAAGTGCAAGCCCTGACTTGAGTTGTAGCTCCGTCAGATTTAAACAACGGCTGCTAACTGGTAACTTACTTTCCAGTTACCAGTCTCATAGAGAAGTAATTGCTTTCATATTAGCTAAAAGAGGTACTGCGTTTTCCCTCAATGCGAGGGTTGTAACCCAATGGGGTGGCCTTGGGACCCCACTGGGAAAGTGCAAGAGGGCACGGGTGCAGCAGGAATACATTCTCACCACCGACAGGGTCTCCATGCCCTCCCCATCGGGGTCCCAGCCTCTCCTGGGGGGGTCGCTCCAGCCATCCCCTATTTGCCAGGCAAAGGCTGAGCACCAGGCTGGACCAATGCACCCACAACTGTGCCCTCCCCGAAGCATGGCACCATGGACAGGACAGGGAGGACAAAATGCTGGTATCCACCTGGGACAGGCAGGGGTGTCAAGCCTCCACCAAGCACACACACTCGGGGGAAGACCTTCTAGCTACCAATTTAATTTCCTTCAATTATGGAGCACAAATGCCATCAAAAATTCTTTAAACCCCAGTATACAACGAGGCATAGCAACAGAGTACCAAGCAGTAGTTTTCCATCTTTGACACAGCCCTGCTCTCCCCCATGCAGTCTGGGCAGCTAGAAGCTCTTCAGAAAGAGTCCCCATGATTTTCTGGGTGAGCCAGCAAGCCTCCTCCCTGGGGAGCAACCTCCCCATGCTTTAAGCAACAAGAACTCCCAAGTAATGCAACTTCTTCATGGAAGAGATGAGTCAACCTTTAATGAGAATCTAACCTAGTTGTTGCAAGTTCCCAGGGTTATTTGGGATTGTAAGTACCTCTGTGATGACAACAAATCTCTGGAAGGAAAATAAGCCAGAAGTATACAGAAACTTAACTGCTGCTGTCTCAAAGGTACCTGACAGATTTCAAATGACATAGAGATAAGCTATAGGCGTTATTCTTCTGGACTCCTAAAAATATCTGATAGTCTAGTGGCCACTCTAAGAGAGCCCAGGGCTTCTCTCTGACAATCACAACAGCCTCCCTGCAGCCCCCTACCACCCACCTGCCCAAGTGGGATGCCCCAGCAATGCTTCCCAGCCCTTCAGAGGGGATAGCAGGGCTCTTCAGATGGCTACTGGGGCATCCTTCTGCGTAACTACTCACAGATACGCAGAATAAAACCTCCCTTGTAGGAGATAAAAAAAGACCTTCCCTCCTTTAAACAAGGATTCACGGCCCAAAAACCAAAACAAAGTTGCTTTGTAACTTGCTAAATCGGAGTGATGTAAACTGGGGCTGTTTCCCTAGCAGTGCATGGGCCAGTTCACATGCAGAGGTGACTGTCCCCACTGGATAAACAATACCGACCACTGTCTGCTGTGCAAACGCCAGTCTGGAGGTCAGCTTGTAAGCAGCTGCTCTCAGCCCGTGACTGCAGAGGAATACGGGAGAGAGACCCTGTACCTATCTGCTTGCTGACAGCTTCAAAATATCTGACCAGCACAGGCCCAAAATAGAACAAATTCTTACTTCTGCGGCTAAAGTGAAAAGACCTTCCTTCATCAAATCCATCGCCTGCTAGCACAGGCACCCACGCCATAGAGGCCATTTCATTCTCACCTACTTCAAGAAAGGATGACTGGGGAGGTGTGTGAGGAGCAAGCAGGAAAAATTTCCTCTCTTGATTTTAATGCAAAAGAAATTATGCTAGAAGATAGCGACCACGTAAGCTTACCAAATACAAACGTTAAATACCATAGCTTCCCTCCTCATCTCAGCACGTTACCTTAATGTAGCATACTATTTGAAGCATACAGCAGACATGTCACTATGTTTACAGCACCCCTGTCATGTAAGTCTTTTGAAAGTATTATTGTCAAGCTGGTATTTTATTACATTTCTGGAAATATGCTAATTCAATCATTAAGTTTTGTTCAACAATCGTGAAGGCTCAGGAACAATGATGCATTGTGCTTTACTTCAAATTTAAATATTGTCGAAAATGGAGAATAAGGGCCATAACTTTTCATACATCCCCCATCCCCTTGAAGCTATATTCTTTCCCTCTCCACTGGAATTTAGTATCAAATTATCCCTGCAAGGAGCCACTGGAGGAAAGCAATGCGAGGTAAGCAGATTGGCGATCCTGTCATCCATTTTCATAATTTCAGTTTATGTAAATAGGCCATCTATTTCCAAGCCAAACACAGGGTTACTGCCATGGACTGAACAAACAATATTAGCCTTCAGCCATGTAAATATATTAGCTATCATCGGACAAAGCCGTATCAAGGTCTTTGGGGACTAGGACCACGCAGAATAGCAAGTGGTTGGCACACTGCAGTGTGGGAGAAGCTGTGCCCCAGAGCAGAGATGTCAGCAAACAGAAAGTCTGACAAAAATAACTCCTCTTAAAAAAATGCAACGTCTGCACATGGCAAAATAGGTTTGTGGAAATATTACTAAGATTAATTAACACCAAGGCTGGTCACTCACAGCTGAGCACTTATGTGCTGGACATGGCACACAAGGACTCCTCACATGCAAGGCCATTCTCCATCCCAGGAGGTTTTCATCTGAATATGCTTATCCATGACATATTCAATGCCTATATTCAGACATCAAACCCCGGCTCTAAGTAATTAAAATTCTGCCCATAACCCATATAATTCATCTTTATTTGTGGTAGTTTATACTGCTTTTAGAACTGAGGAACTCTCCACCAGCAGGAGCACACTCTACACGGATGGCAGACAGGCAATGCCCAGACACTGTTGCCTTGCCTGACAGGATATTGTGAGCATGACTGAAACAACTGACAATCATAAATATTTGGGAACCCTCCGAAGATAATATCCTACACAAGTGGAAAGCAAAGATGTTTACAAAGAAGCTGTATTCTTTATAGAAAATATTGCACTAACAAAATTCTTGTTACTATTCCAGGAAAATCTCAAAGATTCCAAGAGATACACTTCAACAAGGTCTTGTACAAAACACTCTTAAGAGTTGCTTTAGTCCCAACAATGAAAAATGAAGTGTTAAATTTATGCTGGCTGCTTATTTTCTCTCCTCCTGGTTTACATTTCCAAAGCAGCAGATGAGGAGAGGCCCAAAAGCTCAGGGACTTGAAGGATTTGATCCAAACAAAAGAATGAAGAGCTGCTGTCATGTACTGTTTAAACACCATCATATTACAAGTGCTACTTATACATAAGTAATTAATTTGGGGTCTCTCCACTGCTTGTATTCTATTTCTGAATTCTCCTCAGTCTGCTATCAGAATATTTCTGCTTCTCTTTTTCTCCGCAGATCTACTGCAGAGGCACCGTGACAGAGGAATAAATGCTCTGCAGTGCTTCTCCCTCCTCCCTGTTCACCATGGCAGCTGAAGTCTCAGAGGCCAGCCAACCTGGCGCACTTCTGGCATGGGGGTCTCACAGGTTCACGGTGCCTTGAACTCCAAACACCAAGTGCTGCCGACAGGCACTGCCCATGTGGTGCTTCCACAACACAGATACCGAAGAGGATTGTAATACCAGACGCTACTCTAGGTGGTTTTAGTGGTGTAGGAAAATGGCAAAGTAGAATTTCAGGAGAAAATACATTCTAAGATAAAAATTGTGTGTATACATACACACACGTATATATACATGTGTACATACATACACGCATCATGTAGGAAAGACAATAGGCAACAGCTGCAATCCTCTGCCTTCTCCTTTGACAACCTTCCTGTTCTCTCCCGTTTAAGTTACCTTACCCAGAGGGTTGCAAACTGCTCCTGCGGGGCTCTGACCTCTGCAGTGCAAGGCATCTGCTCGTGAAGCTGGTACCTCCCCTTCCATGGAGGGACATGCCACCCTCCAAGGCTAACTGCTTCCCTCCTGTCCCAAATGAGGATTTATATTCTGTTCCTTTTACTGGGGACGAGGAGGGAGCACCAGTGGGGGAAAAAAGGGGAAAAAGGGGAAAAAGGGGAAAAAGGAAAGGAAATGGAGCACTGCTTACATCCAGGCCTTCTCTTACCCTGCTGTTGGAAGAAAAAAATCAAATGCACAGGCACAACAGGAATAATCAGTAGATAGTATTAGAGACCAAAACTGCAGTTAATGTGATAGGATGAACACACACATTTGGGATTGCATTTTACATGTTATTCCTAGTTCACTAACACTGGTGCCCTATGGGCTGCTCAGCAGCTGGAAATAGCTACAGGGCAGCAGTACCCTAATTATACCTTTATTAGTCATCTTGACCACAGACTGTATGAAGGACTGGGGTAGAGACAGTCTGCACACTCCCTTTACCCTTCAGTTGCAGCAGAGAAAGTCCACAAGGCACCTAAAAATAAGGTTTGCTGAGTCTTGGCTGATGAACAGATGTTTCAACAATAGCTGTAGATCCTTAGTACCTCTTGTGCTTATGCCAAACTGTACCATGAGCCTCAATAAAGAGAGAGAAGCTGGAACATTCAGCATTAAACCAAGCCTCCCTTATGAGCAAAAGGAATAACTCCATTTAATGACAGCAGTAAAAATCTCTTATCTGTGTGGATGAGCCAACAGAGGGAGACACAATGATGAAACATGTCTGCCGAGTTTGTGGTATTAGCGCCTCTCCATCCCATACTAAATACTTATGTATGGAGTAAGTCCCAGGAGAAATCCTGTACTTTACAAAAATAATTCATTACAGGAAAAAAAACAGTTTTTATGACAGCGGAAGTGATTCTGAAAGTAAACGTCGCAACTTTTTTCTTTTTTAAACAGGGAATAATAATTGAGAAAACTTCACTGAATTTCTAAAGTTTATATTAACTGTGGAATTCCTATCTAGTTGTGGTTATAAATTTCAAAGGAACTTGTGGCTGCCCTGTGAATTAATAGTTCATTTCCTTTAATTTTTAATAGCTCAGTCACATACACCGAACTTTGTTTCTGTCCCTTAAAGAGGCGCATTAAGATTAGAATGAGAGTTTACCTTTCCAGGACAATATTATTCAAGTACTGAATTAGTGCTAAGGTTTTCTTTGGGTTGGCTGCAATTACACTATGTGCAGCATCAACATCGAATGGCCCTCTTGCACAGCTTCTGACCCAGAAGTAACTTCATTAATGACCCTGCTCTGAGTTGGTGTGATAATACTTAGTACAGAGCAACCAGTTACAAAATGCAACAGACATCCTCTGAGAATACCATAAACTCAGTGAAATCTCAGAATTAGCCAATAAAATAGAAATTGTCCAGCTGGGGGTAGGGGAGGCACATATGCATTGGATGTGCAGGGAGTGGATGAGTCAGATGAGGTGGGATTTGTCCTGTGTATCTCCTGACACTCCAGGAGCAACACACCTTATTAAGCAGTGCTTGAACTGGGAGCAAAGGAGCATGAAGTGGCAGTGAACGTGGAAGGTACCATGGTGATTAAAAGAAAAAAGAAAGAAAAAAATGTTTTTTTCTAACACTTGGATTCAAAAAGGTACTTCAGCTTACAACTTGTCCCATTAGAGCCAAGTACATGAAATCCCCACTGAAGTAATTAGCTTATTGATTTCAACAAGATGAGGACTCTATCCATTGCATCTACTCACTGTCTTGAAGTTACAAATGCATTTAACTACTCTGCTGAACTGGTGCCTAGCAGACTACCTGAATTATCTCAAAAGCTTTGGATATACAGATGACTGAACAAAGTTACAGGTTCTTATCGGATTGAGAGGTGGACCTCTCCCCCACTTGAAAAAGGGAAAAGTGCGTGAGGGGGTATAAAATAACAGACAGAAGGTAAAATTCTCATGAAGAAAGGACAGTCCTCTTGTGATCAACATAATCTCCAGGATCAGCCTTTACATCAGTCTTACTGAGTGTTAAGAAAACATTTATCTTTCACATGACCGAACCTTATGGGAAAATCCTACAGGCTTCCAAAACAGACCACTGCAAGTGATAAACACAAAACAATCTCTCCTTCTCACTGAAAAATCTTTTCAAAATAAACAGTGCAGTATAAGCAAGTTAATTCCACTGAACTCCTATGAATGTTTATTTCCCCCCCTTCAGAGTTTTCTGTAAGCCACAGAAAGCATTTCAGTGATTTATACCTTAATGCTTCAATTTTCAGGCCAAATTCTAACAATCTTCCAAATGATGAAAAACAGATGATCCACAGGGATGTCAACAACTCAAGTTTGAGCGCAGAACTGTGCTAGCCTTTTTTCTTATGAACAATTGAACTCACATGTTTACAAAGACCCAGTTTTCACTAAACTGGCTACCTACTATAATAAAACCCCTAAACTTCCAAAGACGATCAAACAAAAGAATCTGAACCCATTAGTCCCAAACATTTCAAGACAGTTAAACACCCAAAAAAACCAAGAGGTGGGAGACTTGAAGCATGAGCTATCTTGTGAGAGCCACTGTTTTGCAAGCAAAACAGTTTTTTCACCACTTTGAGCTGCTTGTCACAACACAGGGTCAGAAATAAAAACACAAAGGGCTAAAGAAGAGGCACCCCATGTTTTAATTCTGGTGCTGACAGGGTTTCCTCTGCTGCCGTCATCAAGAGCAGATACTGCTCTGGTCATAAATCTGACTGCACAGTCTCAGCTAAAGGATATGAACTGAGACAATAGGCACGGAACAAAAAACAACTGGAAGTTCACTTTGCAAAGGTCACATTTCAAATACCAGTTCTCTCTCCAGTAGATGTTACAATGAAAACATGGTCCTAGATCTGTCTCTAAGCTGTGGTTAATCAACCTCCTGCACAGAGAGAGTTGGATGCCTCTCTTGCAGAGGTTTTCCCAGGAAGCACAAATAGCATGCTTCCACAGGTACTCCAGATGTTGAAGACCAAGGATTAAAGGCTGAACTGCTATTCACTTCTTAGACAGAATGAAAGTGAAATGGTTTTAGTCTAATTATCAGTCTTGCCTTCTTCAATGTCAGGTTTATAGCCAGCCCCCAGCACTCAGCACAAGCATCCTCAGGCTCTGCTCTGCATGCTCTCCTGATTAGAAGCCACAGCTCAAGCAAAATGTAAAAAATAATTATTGAGCCAGCCTTTTCACACGTCTGGCATCGTATCAGAAGCCACAGACCCAGAAGCATGAAATGGCAACTGCCAGGTAAATTGCAGTTTTACATATTGTCCCAAAGTGCTTCAATCTATGTTGATGAAGAGGAACACAATTTTATTTTAAGCAGAGTACCATACAAGTGTAATGCAGACATAGAACCATCCCCAACCCATATGCTGCTTCGCATATTTACTGTGGGATGCCTGAAAGCATCTAATTTTAATTATTTGGAATCTACAGTGAATGCCAAGCTTCCTGATTTTTTTTTTTTTTAATTCACTATGAACTCCAGAGGATATGTCTCCATATTCCTAACTCTTAAAATGTTAATCCTGTCCTTTGGTGCACTCCTCCTCCATATCCACCCTCCATCTCATATTCTTATATCAAGTCAATCAGCTTAAGCAACATTCTTCCTTTCATGAACAAAAATGCCATTCTCCGAAGTCAGCTGCTTTTCTCAAAAGTACTACTGGATATGAAGTACTTCACGTCAAATGCTACAGTTAAGATAGACTACACATGGCTTTTTCTTCAGCTTTGCAGGCTGAGGCACGCACAGAATTTTTATGCTAAATGTATTCTCTGCCTCTTTTCCTCCTATTCTCTCTGCCTGCCTTCCTTCCTTCCTTCCTGGCCACATTGTGCAACCCCTAGACTTAAAACAAAACAAAACAAAACCACCCAAAAAACTCCCTCCCTCCAACATACATTAAATTCATGTAAATAACACCTGAGACTTCAGCAGTCACTGAACATGCTGTTGCTTCCTCATTATCTCTGGTAAGATTTTTCTACCTACTCTCTTGCAAATCACCATCTACTACCTGTAATGAGATCATTGTTCTCTAAAGTTTTCATTTACTTTTTCCTCCAGTTACTTTTTAAGTCCTTGGAATCATATGTTGTTTTGTTTTTCTAAATAAAAGTTGCCTTAGATTAAGTCATTCTGAAGACATTTACCAAGAAACCTGGTACACTTTGCATTGTAACGTGTAGCATCACTGCATCTTAGCTTTCTTCTGCTGCTTAAATCAGTATTGCACTTTCCTAGCCTTTAAGACTTACCCAGGAAAATGTGGACCAATCACCAGGGCTGAATATTTTATCAGTGAGTTTTCTTAAATACTGTGGGCCAAATCTGTGTGTAAGTGCCTTCACTTCCACTGAACCCCACTGGCCTAACTATTTATTTGAAAGAACAGCTGGACTATTTGTCATCTTTGCTTCATTATTTACCCAGAATCTGGGATTACTTCACATCAACTCACAGCTGCTGGCAATGAAGTGATGTGAAAGAGCAAAGGCAGCATCCAGAACCACCCCCAACAGCACACAACTACTGACATCTCTGCCCAGAGAGCTTCCCACAGCTCAGAAGTCACCTGTGATGCTGAACACAAGGCACAACATGGTGGAAAAGACTAAACTGGAAATTAGCCCACAGAAATTCCCACAGCCACCAGGATAAGCACGAGGGCCAGACAATCTGGGGCCCATTAGAAGCAAATACAAAGAGTACTGTCAGAAACACACACTCAAATTTGGGTTCTGCAGAAGAAACACCTGTTGTACCAACTCCCACCTCTGAGGAGCTGTGAGGCTTGTGGCTGGAGCTGAAGGCAATAACCAGATGTCTCCAACTCCTCTGAGTGACAGAAGGCAAAATGCTGCCTGTTGGTTAGTTAAGGAGATACTGTTGTGGGCAAACCTGGAACATCTGTCACGGAGAAAACATGCTGCTGTTCTCGCAGTCCCTAGCCTGGTAGCAAGCTGCAGAAGCAGATGCAGCATGGGGAAACTGGTAAAAGGTTAGTCACAAATGATTTAAGAGCTTAGAAACTAGCTTCTGAGGAGGAAGGCAGTTTGGGTTTCTTGAGTCGAAGAGCTAGGATGATGATGAAGGCTGAGAAGGGTGACTCCAAGTCTTCTTCTGGTAGGGAGTGAAAAGGTGGGCAGGAAGAAGAGTCTGAGCACTCAAGCATCCCTGCACCTTTTCCTTCATCCCACAGATACAGCTCTTATGTTGCGCAAGTCCAAACATTAATTTGTCCAAGAAAAAAACATTTTTAGAAGGGCTAACTTATTAGATGCTGAGCAAATAAACAGGAGGAAATGCATATGCATCAGAGGAAATAATGACAGGCTGTAGCTATTGAAAACTAGTAGGAAGGGAAATATAGCTGGAACATTAATGCTGTAACAACTGGCTCTGAAAGGCTAAGGATGTGTTATTTTATATTAGAGTTGCTCATGGGATTACAGATCACCCAGTCACAGACCTTGAATGGTTACAGATTATACCTGTAGTCCAACTAAAGATGGAGTTACTGGAATATCTCTTACAGGCCTTGAAATACTGATACTAGAGTGAGCCGGTAACTCTGCATCTGTTCTTCATGTGGGCAAAGAAAAACAGGCTAATCACAGATGCACACAGCCTGGAGGATGTTTGCTGAAAACCTCATCAGACTAAAGAAAAAAAATTCCCTGGTGTCCTAAAAAGATGACAATTTCTTAAAACAGAAAATTCTAAAACCCTACATGGAATATCTCAATGTTGAATCTCATTTTAATGAGTGAAGAGAGTTAACTAATCACCTAAAAGCTACAAGCAACTTAAGTATCAGGGATCATGATCTAGTCACACTGTTTTAAAATCAGTATATACATTATTGCCTGGCGTTTATAGTCTGTTTGCACAATTGCTGGCATACTGGTCTAGAAAGATAAGAGTGAGAGGCGTGAAACAAAACGGAGAACTGTTTAAAAAGAACTTACTGCACACCAAAAAGGCCTTTCCAAAACTGAGAAAGTAATGATTGTGAAAATATCCATCCCAGAGGAGAACAGAAACTTCAGAAAAACATGGAGATTTATAAATAATGGAGAGAGCAGAGAAATTAGTGGTAAACGAATGAAGAAGCATAGGCAACCTCCAAAGAAGCAGAGGAGACAGCACAACACTGAGGACTACTAATGATGTTTAAGACAGTAAAAAAGGCACTTCTGAAAGCACCCATGCAGATCCAGCCCATTGTCTGGTGTAGACAGTAAGGTCAAAAATGGTGACATGGGAAAAGAAGGATATTTAAGGAAGAGCATTACGTGGACACATGGGAAAAGAAGGATATTTAAGGAAGAGCATTACGTGGACACATAGCTCACTGGATTAAAAATGGTTCTTTAAAAGGTTTCAATACACAGTTGTTAACAGAAAGACATAAGGAGGTAAGTTGCTAGTGGCCATTTCCCAATTCCAGGGATTGTGTCGTCTTCTAATGTAATTTGATCAGTTTGTCATTTGGGGGTGAGGCAAAATGAAACTTCTGTGGGAAAAGCTTGCACATAAAAAAATTACCAATATAGTGCCAAATAATGAAAAGAGGTTATTCTTGTGGACCATAGTTAAAGTCACAGTAACATCTTTTGCAATGCAACTAAATGCAAGATAGTAACCCTAGCAAAGAACAGTTTGCAGGCTTAAAGCAGTAGACATGCTTTGAAGACCATGACTTAAGGACTCAGAGATGGAACAAATTGGTAAGTTCATTTATGTCTTCTGTGATCATCACAGACAGCTGCTTCAAAATAGGTACTTGAAAGATACAGGAAAAAAAAAAAATCCTAGCAAGGCTTCTGTCAAAACTGTGTGTTCGGCCCTGCTAGCCACACTTCAAGAAGGAAGTGAAAATACTAGGGGGAGCTCAAAGGAAAGCCAAAGAATTGACCCCTGAGCAGGGCAAAGCAAAACAAAGCAAATCTTACATGTGAGGCTGACATTGTTCACCCAGCAAGAATAAGGCTGAGAGTTGTCATGATGGCTATTTAGGGCCACATTTCAAACTCGCAGATAAGTTAAGAGCTGACAGTAGGAATTTCAACCTTCACTTCCCAGCAAAATTTCCTAGCAATGTTAGTAAATTAACTATAAAACAGTTTACCAAGACAGATGGTCAACTCATTACTGCCTGAAGTTTTCAAAATGAGATTACACATGTTTAAAGAAGACACGCTTTAAACAACTTTTAGGAGGGGAAAAAAAAAAGTATCTATGACTCAAATCATGCAAAATGTCAGGTCAGAGGAGTATAATGACTGGTCTTTGAGTCTATAAATTGAAGTGCTTAACCATAAAAAATTAGAAGAATCTCATATCTCCTTTGAGATATGTTGTGGCAAATGGCACTTGTAAAACCCCTCCAGTACTCAAAACCATCTAGATACACACAAACTCTTCCAATGTGCCTGAGCCACTCGCACTCAGCTCTAATTCAATAGCTGTTTACATTTGTTAAATAAACATACAAAAGACTACATGTCAACCTGACGCTGAATGCATGGATTGAACATTTCAGCAATCACTCCAATGAATCCCCTGGTCGATCTTTCCCAAAGCACAGCTCTGACACTAGGCTAGACAAATGCCAATGATGTTCACGTAGAAGTGGCAGATGAAATCCACTTGCTTTATGGGAAGCCTCCTTCTTATAATGTGATAACCTATGCTATTGTGTCCATTGTTCCTAACCACATGTGAGCTGGAATAAGGGATTCAGAAACAGCACCTCCTTCCATGCATGTAAATGGAAAAACAATTTTGGAAAAGAAAAAAAAAAAAGATCAAAGCAGACATTCCCTAGGTGAGTGGGAAAAAAATCGCTTGTCATTCTCCAACAGTAATCAATCTTAAGTACACGTTTTGGGGTTTGGTTTTTTTTTTCAGAGGAATGAAGGATTCTGGTGTTCTATCATCATTTTATTTACTTTAGCCCAGGAAGTGTCTGATCTGCTTTAAAAACTGTGGATCAATTCTGTATTAAAATACCATCACTCTGCCTACTCCTTCAAAGTGCTATAAAATATGCTGAAGAGAACACTGGCATGTTCCCCAGGTACCACAGCTCAAACAAAACCTGCAACAGAGGAGTCTTTTTAGAAGAAGCAACTACCACCTTCCCACTCACTCCTCCCCAAGCACTGAGCAGTCCATATGACATACCTTTTTCCTTTTCTGGTTTTAGTCAAGAATATAAACCAAAAATACATTACAGACTGAATGCTAAAGGTTAAGTAAATTACTTGTGGCATTGACAAAACAGAAGGTAATATGCCCTATCTTGAAGACCGACATTTTATGTTTTGTTTAGGTTTGTCCTCCCATGTGAGTGTACTACTTGAGGGTTGTAAGCCCAGAGCATACTCAGATCCACTAGCACGCAAGCTTCTCTTCTTCCTCACTGATACAGAGCATCTGTTTAAGATGCACCGGAGCCTATGTTTTTAATCAAGTTTACTCTTGTATTTTTCTCTAGATAGGAAATATTCATAACCACTCCATTTCACCTGCTGTGTGTTTTTTTTTTAAGAACTGTGAAACATGCTATTCATATCACAGTATTAAGGAGTCAGATCACCCTCACCTAGAATCTATCCAATAAATTCCACCAAAAGCCAAAACACCATTTAACAAAAACAAACAAGTCAATGAAAAGGAGAAAAGAAAAAGTACTCAAAGCAAAAAGAATCTCAAATACAAGTAATATGAGTGGTTTTACTCAGGTATTGTAACAAATCATTTCAACAAAACCCACAAGATTTCTATTCACAGTCCTTTTCACCTGAAGAGCTTGAAACAAAGTTCTCACCACCTCTAAAGCTTACTTCCACAAAGTATATTACTGTACACAAGCTAAGGACATAACCCTCAATTTTACCAAGCTTTCTGGTATGCTTAAAAAATATATGCAACATGAGACTTTAGAGGAATACCGATGTTTGTTACCAGCAAGGAAAAAAACAAACCAAACCAAAACCAAAAAAACCCAAACCCTGCCACTGTTTATTGCCAAAACAGTTTCTCCCAACCCAAGTTTACATCAAGTCCATGAGCACAGCACATCAGTTTTTTTTCTAAAGTGCAAATATACTTACGAAAGGACATTTCCAATGTAGGCATAATATGAACAGCAGTAGGGTGTAGTCCCATCACAGCAGTAAGCTTTGCAGTCATTATCACACTGAGCCAGACAATCTTCTGCTGAATAAAAATAACATTCATGCGGTCAAACAGTAGCAACAACAAAACGCTGTACAGCGCAGCTTTAAAGAAAATGCAATCTAACAGCTTTATACAATCACAAGACTTCACTCGAGGCACAACCTGACCCTGTAATCCTAATGGCAGCCCATTCCCACTCATGCTGCATTTCTGTAGGAAGTTCAGATTTAGGTGCTTTGTGTATGCTATTTTGTACCTGGCCATATTAGTTCCTTCTTGTAGTTAAGCATTTAAAATAAAAAAGAGCATTTTGAAACATCAAGACACCACGGATCACCCTTTTCCATCTCAGCAAGGAGACCATAGAGAAACCTGAGGCCAGGCTGCCTGGCTTGCTGAGCTGCAGCAGAGAAGCAAGCTGTCTTGGAACTGGCTACCTGCCCCAGTCCCTGCCTAGCCCCAGCCCTGGGTGAAAATTAGAGCTGCCTGGGGCTCCCTCATCCCCTGCCAGCTGGCAGCAGCTCCCCTTGCTCCGCTTCAGCTCCAGGGCCGTGGCCAGTGTGGCATGGTGGCTCCGAGCATGGGGCCAGTGGTGCCCTCTCTGCCCTGCTGCCAAAGATGCCCCTGCCCAGCTGGGGCCACAAATGTTTCCAGCAGCAATGGTCTGCTGGACTGAGGAACAACGCAAATTGTGAAACAACAGTAAGAGAGCTATTCACAGTTAAGAAGCATGGAAGAATACATATCCTTTCATTGCTGTGAGAAGCTATTTTAAAGGTATTGACCTCTTGTGCTGTCATGACTCTGTATTTTCAAAGCCTTAAGTCAGGTCCCCCCAAGTAAATAACACTGTACAGTTTCTGGGTACTGCCACTGCACTGTAAAAACGTCCTCAGGGATCCCATGCTTCCTCAGTCTCATCCTGGCTCTCCTTTCCCATTGCCAGGGCATCAGCTGCAGCCTGGATGAATCCAAATGGACTCCCTACTCCACACACCATCACCCTTCGTGACCTCTTTGGTCACACACATGCTGGCACAGCAGAGACTTGAAAACAAAGATGGCAAACTATGCTTTTGCATCCCCAATACTCTGCAGCTCCTCTTCCCCAGGCAGCAGATCATGCTAAGGGGTTCCTACTCTCCCACTCCTGTTACTGCCTTTCATCTGTGCTGGCCCAACTTTTGGTGTGCCAGGACCCGGGCAACCCTACCCTCATCTCAGCTGCTGCTGGGTTCCCATTCCCACCGCACCTCTGGCTGCAAGTTCCCACCTCGCACCTAGGCTCCTTCGCACACTGACTGTGTAGTGAGGGGATCATGCTGCTTCCATCCCAAAACCTTCATCTTGTTCATTGGATTTTAGGTCAGCTCTCTGAGCCTGCCCGTGCTTGGTCTCTGCCTGAACACAAGCACCAAGCGAGGGTGAGGGCCAGAGAGGGCTGTGCAGTGCAGCACACGGGTCAGGTTATGCCACTGAGTCTTAAACCAGTGCAATTACCCCTGTATTAATGAAACACACAGACACAAAAGCCGAACACCTGATCCACCAGTCTAAAGGCTAGCCTTCCCAGCGGCAATCTCCAGAGAGGGGAGGCCAGTGACTGGCACGGGTCCAGCTGTGAAGGTGCAGCAACGGGGGGCAACCACCGTGGCCACGTCTGGGACTCCCCATGCCAAGGCATTTCCCCTGTCACCCTTGCAGGCCTCCCCACGCCAGCAGCTTCGGGCTTTTGCACCGTTACCCGTTTTTGGCAGGAGCGCTTGTGCCTCCCCTTCTACCCCCAACGGGCCCGAGAAGCACAGCTACCTGCTCCACCGGCACCGAGCGGAGCTCCCACCCCCGCTTGCCCACCAAACCCGCCGGTACCGAGTGGGGCCCTCGCCCTGCCCGGGGCCAGGGCACCTCAGAGGGTCCCTCCCGAGGAGCGCGGGTGAAGCCTCCCGCAGCCTGCGAGAGACCCGCACGCCGCACACCCTGCCCGAGGGAGG
>NW_020799091.1:101314042-101372513 GCF_003259725.1 Athene cunicularia | reverse complement strand
GCTGCCTCTGCCCTGTGCCTGCAGCTGCCTCTGCCCCGTGCCCGCCGCTGCCTCTGCCCTGTGCCTGCAGCTGCCTCTGCCCTGTGCCCGCCACGCTCTGCCCACGCTGGCTCCACAGGCCGCTGCCGCAGGCAGCCACGGCCTGACCGCGCTGCTGGCTAGAAACCCCAAGTGTGCTTTTCCGTGCTGTTCAGTATTAAAGATTTTCCATGAACAGGCCAGAATTGTCCTCTCTCTGAAGTATTTTTCAAGTTATTTTTGATAACTGTTTAAATGGTGCCATAATTAACTCTGTGCGAGAATTCCCACAGTCAGGGCCCAGAGGCCAAAATATTCACCCTGTGGTCTCGCAAAACAAAAGGGTTAGCTCTGACTTTGCGTGAAGAGCTGCAAGTCGAGGAATGCCCTTTGAAAGGTTGAAGTATGCACACAAAAATGAGAAACATCCACAGGTGTTTCTGCTCATAAAGGGCTTCCTGCTGCTGGCAGCTTAGAGGGGAAGGCTGACACAGAAACATGTATGAAATTTTTCTAAGGGGTTTAGGTATTCTACAGTAACGACAACAAAACCCCAAACCACCAAGCCAAATTACTTGAAAGCCGGTTGTTTTGTTTATCAATGCACAGCTGAGTGGTTTTTTTTAAATGTAGACAGAACCTGAGCATCAACAAAGAAAAACAAGGTTTCATGTGTTTAACTACCCTGCAGTGTGTATCCCTTAGTTTATGAAGCAGGCTGAATTAAATGTATAAAAGGAAATTTCAGTTATGTGTAAGCTGCTGCGAGTAAAACTCAGACCAGGTGGGTAACTTACTTTCAAAGGAAATTACATCTGCTCCCTGTGTCTTCATCTGGTCACAGGCCACAGTTTGTCCCTGAACAAAAGCTTGAAAAAGTAATACGCTTTTGCCAATAGATAGCATTGGTAGTAAAGGAAAAAACTTTGTCAGATAGAGGAGACTCAGATCTGGTAGATAACTCCCAGAATCTCTGACATCTCCAGGTTTTTGATTTTAATCATCTTTAATCACCTTGCCAGCCTGTCTTAGAAAAGCCTTTTGCTGGCATTTATTTTCTGTTCTTCCATTTTTGTTGTTGATTCCTTCCCTTGCAGTCCCCTTCCCTTCATAGCTCTCAGCAAGTCACACTTCAGTATTTCCCAAAAATATTGGGTAAAATTGCCAAGTAGTTATAAGCCAGCGTAGCATGACTTGAGTACTGATTTGCACATAACAATCTTATGGACCTTCTGTAGCTGTTACTTTTTCCTGTCAGCAGGGGACAAGTCCTTTGAACCTCTCTAACACTCCCCAGCACTAATTATTACTTCCCAAGTACTCTCCTTTGGACAAACGATTGAAAGGTCCATCTGACAAAGGGGAATATATCTTCAAATTAATGTTGAAAATAATCCATGAGAAACATTCAATCCCAGGTTCTACCTGCCTCCTCCAGTGGATTTTTCTTTTTTTTTTTTTGAAGACAGGAGGTGTCGTGGAGGCTTACAAAATCAATTTAGGTGGGTGACAAAGAAAATTACTTTGAGGAAAATTTATTAACTGGTGACAAACTAGAAATGAAGTCCGTTCCAATCAAAATCACCCAACATTCTGATTTAGGATCCTAAGCTTGGAATGATGACTCAAACCATGCAATCGCTCACCTGTAAGATGAGAGCTCTCAACCTCGAGGAGTTTCCTTAGGCGACATCCCAACACAAGCTCAGAGTCCCCAGCTGCTGCCCCACTACTCATAGGAAGACGGACATAAAATGTCTCTCCTGCAGAGCTCCATTTGTATGTGGTTGAAGCTGATCTGTGCTCACATATGGTTAACAGTCTAAAAGTTTCTTTTGACTGAAGTATTTCACTGGCAGAGGGCTCATCTCCTGATCACAGTCACCATGCAACTTCACCCTGCTGGTTGGGCAGCCTGATTCCCAAATCCCAAGTGCTAGTTTTCCAACAGTCGTGAAGTTTCTAGCCTTGTCGGGGGGGGTGCATCTGCCAGAGAAGGGGGTGTGGGGAAATTCACAAAATTCATCCTCTGGCATTGTGTTATCACCCCCTAACCCACCCTTGTGAGTAAACTGGTGTAAGAAAGCCTGGGGCGGTGTGGTGTGGCTCCTGTTATGGGCTGTCACGGGTCAGAAGGGCACCCAGAAGAGGGAGCGTAGCCCTGGGCCTACTCATCATTCCAGCTCTACTGTCTGTTCTGAAAATGAAGAAATCTGCTGGAAGAAGGTGTGCTCATCTTGTCTCCTAGTCTGCCCTCTTTCCACTGCTTCCAGCATCACAGGAGGACATTTGTAGAAGGCTAAGGAGAAGGAGAACAATATCAGGGAGGTATCGTCTGGTTGTGCTAGGGTGAGGGCCTTCTGGGACCAAAAACTCTTTTGTTTTCTCAGAAAGAGATTTTAAAGGAAGACTTATTCATAGCAAAAAAACAACAAAAGATTACAGCTAAGATCCCAGCCTCAACAGTACTCCTTATAAAACTCTGCATCAATACCACATGATGGCAAAATCATCTCTTATCAGAAATATTTTTTGAAAGATGGTTTTGAAAAACATGCAGGACTGATAACGTTATGTTAAGTGTACAAGCCCTGAAGTGCTAATTTTCAGGCACAGTTCAAGGAGAAAATCCTGTTCCCAGAGCACTACTGTTTTGAAACTCACGATAATCAGGCATCTCTGTCTCCAGAAGCTTAATTAGCAGTTTAGAAACAGTAATTATCACATGTAGAGCACTAGAGGAAACTTAATAGGGGGAAAGGCACATGCTTAGGACAAGCATTTAAACTTCTTTACCTCTAGACTACCTCTAGAGAAATCACTTCAAAACAATTAGCAGGATACTTTATATCCATACTAAAGATGTCTGTTGTCGAACTCAGCAGCTAACTGGCTCAACATGAGGAATGACAAGTCTTCTACATGTTTTCCAGCTTTTAAGAAGCTGACTAACTTTGGAGAACCCCCAAAAGAACCTGGACACACTTTGCAGCAGCAGGGGAACTGCTGAGTAGGGCAAACAGCTGATTCTGGAAAGAGGGGTGGCCGAGAGGATGTCTGTTCAGCTCTGCCCCATGTTACCCTGTAATGGCATGGAGGGATAGTTTCATCTTCTGAGTGTTAGCCCACCTCCGAGCACCACCTTCTCCTGACAGCTTTGCAAGATTCAGGTGTGCGGTTCTCAGTCAGGAGTGGTGCCTGTATCTGCTCTGGTACCTGGGGGAAGTGTAAATATCACCCTTGTTTTCCTGTAGGTTCCTCGTGTCAGTGTCCAGAGACAGGGAGTGCAGCAGATACACTGTACTTCCAATGGCAAATGTAATTTCATTGTGCATTTCATTTAATATTTTCTCTTTTCCTGTACCATGAGAGAACAATCAGGATTAGCTGACAGAGGGCATACTCCAACCTCTATTGAGGTTAATAAAAGGCTTCCCAATGACTCTACTTTTAGATGGATCAGGCTTTTAATTTCTGATTTCCCTCTGTCTCAATTTGCTTATCTCGCCACTAGTCAAAAAGACTTAATCTTTTCTCCTCCTTTAAAGGGAGATCTCTTTGCACTTCTAATCAGTTTCATTGCCACTTTGGGATGGTCTTTCTGCTAAATCTTTTTCTGAGGATGGCCTGAATACTAAATGCAATATTTAAAATGGATTTTCAATATCAAACTCTGTCTTCCTTTGACAGGGTGCCATGTCTTTTCCTGACCACTCGATTAGCATGCATCAGGTCTATTGTAGTATTGGCATATAGTTACACATACACTATTAATGACTATAACACAAAAAAATACACGCTTGCTTTCTTTTTCAAAAATGTTGTCTGTGATTACATTGCTATTTATCTCCACAGAAGCCACTTTATTATCTCCTTCAGGGTTTCTGATTTCTGCCACTATCTTTGATGCTGGAGAATTTATCACAGAGCTCCTAGAAGACTATGAGACAGCCTCGTTCTTCTCTGCGCAGACTGCTGGTCTCTGTCACATGAGGAATGTACTCAACACTTCTCCCTGTTGCTGTGTAAAGCTCATAAAAAGCATAATGCAGGAATGCTATTATTCCTAGGCAGCAACCAACATATCTTATGGCCCCTTCAACATATCTTATGGCCCCTTCAGCTGTATCTACCATGATAAGGTAGATGAAATCTCTGCAGTATAGTGGTTATGTTCTACAGAATATAATAATTCTATAGGTAGAAATACGTTATTTTTGTAAACTTGTGTAAAAGCTAGTGGAATCTTTACCTATGTTTTGCCTACAGAAAAGCTCAAGGCAACAGAGCGGAAGTAGACGTTTTTTAATTATTTGTAAGTCAGAAATTTCCCTATTCATACCATCTTCAGGCATTTGCCTACAGGAAGGGAATAGTGGAACACCTTTCCCATTATTTCTATTAAGAGCAAGGAGTGTCTCAAAAACACTGTATCCTTTCTGATAGAGCACCAGTGATTTATAAACGTATGCTGACAGTAGGCATCTGCTGAAAGGCTGAATTCCATTCAGGCTTGATAAACACTATTTAAAAATACAGGCATTTATGTGTGCTTTATTGGTTTCCTTAATGAAACATTTCTTTAATAAACTAATCAGTAGTGCTTGGTGAAGCTTAGCAAACAGCAACGACATCTGGGGAAAATTCACTAACCATGGAAGTCTTGGGTTTAGATGTCAGCATTGATGGGTATTCTCCTCCAAACCCCCTCCCTCTCAATCAATCAATTTTCTTTCATAATTCAGTATGAGAATTCAGAATCTGAGTAATGAAATAGTCTTTCTTAAATATCTATATTGCTTTTGAAAATGTATGATTTTACTGGATCAAAATCAGAAATATAAGAACTTAACCCAAAGTAGATTTTTATTTCCTTTTGAAACTAAGCATTAGGTATTAAACAGTCATTACATAAAATCCATGGTTGAAATAAGTTAACTATCAAAGTAAAAGGTACTGAGAGCTAGTTTATCATCTAATAATACTCTTTTTTTTTCTTTTCTTTAAATTTCAGGGATTTTATTTGGAAAATTTTATCCTGCACATAGTTTTAGGGGACAATGGTAAGTTTTTGTGAACAGCATCCCTTTTTAGAATGACAGTCAGTGAGGAAGGTATGTAAAGGGATGAGCAACAATCTGGAGATTACCAAGCTAAAATGTGGTATCAATGTCTTGGTCACTGTTATTTTTCACATTCCTTCTATAGAGCCTTTTAAATGATCAGCCAAACCTTCAGTTACGTAGGGAAGCATTGGAATAGTATGGAAAGCTCTGTACCAAATTATCTCAGTACCATGAAAAGTGATGTACCCCAGAAAGCAGTAAATCCCTGTAGTTTGTCAGGGGTTATTACCAGCAGCCAAGATTTAGCATTATTCTAATACTCAGTTTTCTGCCTTAGGAAAAATCCAGCAGAACAGGATTTAGGGAACCATGAATATGAGTTAAAGCTCTCTCTCACATTGATTCAGGGATGCTACACCTAAGAATTTGGCCTGGAATTTTAAAATTATATAAAATACTTGGAGAAAGCATTTAGAAATTACTAAATATTATCTTCTCTTTAATAAAGTTGCTTGTTTACAAGTATATATTACTATGTCATAAACTTCAGAGGAAGTGTTGGCCTCTGTTACATTCAATGCAAACAAAGCAAAACCTCTGTAAACATGACAGAGGCTAACATTAAAGAACTATTTATGAGAAGGAAATGAATGTCCCCTCTTAAGAAACAATGATCTTAGTGAACTTGAAGTTCCTGCTCCAAACAGAATGCTTTTTAAAACAGAATCATTTGGAGCACAGTCACACCACCACCATTTAGTGCTGAGTGGAATTTTAAAAGTTTATGTTGGGGTTAGGTAGATGAAGGTTTCACAGGATCAGCAGTTGGTGGTGAAGGATGTGTTAGAGTCCAAAGAACAGCTCTGTCTGGTATGGTACATTTTCTCTTCCAAAGTCTGCTCTATCTTCTGTTTTCCCAAGACATCATGTATTATCTCAGTTTGTTAGTTAGCACCTATTACAAGAGCAGAATGAAGGAGTGGTAGGAAGGTCTTTGGGTTTGGGGATTTTTCACCCCTCATATAATGAACCTACTGAAATGATTTTTCCTAAGAAATGTACAGTGCAAACAGCCAAATATCACCTTTTCCTGCAGCATCCAGCACATAAGGTGAGTGGCCTCAAGTTCCCGTATCAGTATCCATTGTAATTATTGATGCTTGGCTGTTATTTGTGACCTTCAGAGAACTTTGTCATTGTGAAAAATATTGCTAAATTTACTTTTATTCTTTGCTAAACAGATCTGTACAGGAAAACATTCTGTAGAAACAGACTATAGATTATTCATTTCAGTCTCCTGGTAAAATGGATTACAAATTAATACACTTATTTTCTTGAATAAAGATGAAATATCAAGTAGCAGAAACCAGCTAAGACTGGTGGCAAATGGAGCCAGTGGGTAGGAATTGTGGCTTGTTACATTTAGGAGAGAGGAAATAGTTATTCTTTAGGAGGGAGGAAATAGTTATTCTGCCAATCCTTTAGTCCCTAGCGTACAGTTACAAGGGTTGAAACAGGTAGTCTTCTGTAGTGCTATGTTCTTACATATTTGCCTCAGTGAAGAGAGCTATTTGCTATTTTTGAAAGGCCATCTTTTGTAGAACATCCTTTTAATCCTTATGGTTACAACAAAATGACTTGGATAGATTGGATCGGTCGGGCAATGTTAACAGGATGAGTTTCAACCAGGCCAAGTGCCAGGTCCTGCACTTGGGCCACAACACCCCCCTGCATCGCTACAGGCTTGGGGAGGTGTGGCTGGGGAGCTCTCTGGGAGAGAAGGATCTGGGGGTTCTCATTGACAGGCAGCTGAACAGGAGCCAGCAGTGTCCCCAGGTAGCCAAGAAAGCCAACGGCATCCTGGCTTGTATTAGAAATAGTGTGACCAGCAGAAGTAGGGAGGTGATAGTCCCCCTGTACTCTGCACTGGTGAGGCCACTCCTGGACTGTTGTGTCCAGTTTTGGGCACCTCAATATGAGAGACATATCGAGGTGCTGGATCAAGTGCAGAGGAGGGCAACGAAGCTGGTGAAGGGCCTGGAGAAGAGATCCTGTGAGGAGTGATTGAAGGAGCTGGGACTGTTCAGTTTGAGGAAGAGAAGGCTGAGGGGAGACCTCATCACTCTCTACAGCTACCTGAAAGGACATTGGAGAGAGGTTGGTGCTGGTCTCTTCTCACAGGTGATTAGTGACAGAACAAGGAGGAATGGCTTTAAACTGCAACAGGGAAGGTTTAGACTGGACATCAGGAAAAAAATTTTCACAGAAAGAGTGGTCAGACAGTGGAATGGGCTGCCCAGGGAGGTGGTGGAGTCACCATCCCTGGGTGTGTTTAAGGGTCATTTAGATGAGATATTGGGGACATGGTGTAGGGGACAACTTTGTAGAGTAGGGCTGATGGTTGGACTCGATGATCCCAAGCGTCTTTTCCAACCTGAATGATTCTATGATTCTATGAAAATATACGTGGCTCCCAGTGCTTGTGAACATTACATGACTTGACAGGAACCACTACATCGGAGAAAGCTGAATTTTTACTCTTGAAGCCTAAGGGAATATAGGCATAGGTGGTCTGAAAGGATGGCAGTCCAACATGATGCTCATGGAAATGATGGTGGAACACCACTGCCCCAGCAGATACCCTGTGTGAATGGGCCTGGTCATTCCATTCAGTATCCTGTTTCCATGGATTGAAACAGGACAGTGGTATCTGGTAACATTATGTTATTAAACTCTCATACAGGAAAGAACCCTGTCCCTGTTAGTTGCACTCAGTGCCTTGCCTTTCAAAATTCTTTTGGCCTGTATGTCTACATCTCAAGTTCTTATATATAGATTGATATGAGGCACAGCCGTGGTAGATGAGGAGTTGGTGAGGTTAGTGGGGAAGAGAAGGAAACCCAGCTACCATAATCACAATTCTGCAACTATGAAAGGGCTCAAAGCCACACATCTGAAAGATGTTTGAAAGTGGCTACTTTTATTAGCTTCAGTGTTTGAATTACTCTAGTCAAAATGCAGTTGCTCTTCCCTCCCTGAACTTCAGGATGTGAAAGCAACTCTTTGGCTATTACTCTGTCTTACATAAGGCTGGTTTCAGAAGTGGCAGCGTGCTTTCATTGAAAAACAAAACACAATGTTCTAAACTTTTCAATTAAAGAAGATGACAAATGTTTTGGAGCTGGGTAGAACTCATTCAAGTTGGAGGGAGAGAGAAGGGTCAAGACAGCACCATCTATATTCAGCAATGTTCCTAATCATCATGGCCAGTGGCACTGGAATTACTATTCAGACTGTATGCTCATTAGCACCTTGGCAGCTTGCTAGTTCACTAGAACTGGCAATAGAAACAAGTGATTTGTATTAATAAACGGCAGGGGAAAAACACATCCTCACAATTATTAGATGTTTTTCAGCTTCCCAAAAAAGCTCAGCTGAACAACATGTGTCTCCTGTTTTCAATGCTCTTTGCAAGTGTCTTTGTATTGATCTCCATGAAGTAGAAGACATTAGAATAAAAATATTTTCAGTATTCTTACAGTGGCATTTTCCTCCCTGGTCTGTAAGGAAGAGAGGCTACAGGACTATTTTAATCCACTATGAGAAGTCAGTGACAGAAGCAAGATTTTAATCTAAATGATCCTAAGCTGCCCCTTCAAGTGAAGTCATGAATGACATCCCAAATACAGGACTATAAATTTTAGACAGACTGGTTTCATCAACAGGTTTTGGTGAGAAGATTAAGACAAAACTGCCCATACCTTGCTATCACACTCTGGCCACACACATAAATGAAAAAAAGCTGCTTCATGAACTATGGCTCTGCTCTGGTTCAAAATACAAAGATTGTGTAAACCCATATAAGAGCTATGAACATGTTTTTCTTTTTCCTAGACACTAAATGCACACATACGTGCATATATATATATATATGTATATATATTATATATATGTGTGTATGTATAAATATTTTTACATTCATACATACACACACACATATATATAGTTGTATATGTATATATATAAATTGGAAATGAGCCTGTGTTCTGATAAACAAGCATACAGAAAAAACTAGTGATTTGGAAGTTTAGTGAAGCTGGAGGAAGGAAGCTGAGCTGCAGTGCAGAATTCATACATATCACCCATATTAGAAATGAAGGGTGGTTGGATGTTGCAGAAGGAGGACAAGGGACACAGTCTAATGCTAGCTACTGTCATTCTGTTGAGTGGATGGTGGGTAATCCCAAGCCTTAACCCTCACTTCTAAGCCTTACAAGACATTAACAGCAGGATTTCGGAAGAGTGAGTACTGGTGAGTCTCCTCAGCAGCAGACAGCATGGTAAACCAGAGCTGTATGGTCTGGTTCTTGAGTGTCTGGCTTTTGGGTACAAGAGCAGCACAAGATGCTTGTCATGGAGAACCAGTGCTTCTGGCTAAGGCTAGGAGGCAATGTCTATAGGAGACACTGGATTCACAGGAAGAAACTGCAGTTGTCAAAGACTCTCCCCATCCTCTTCCGTGGTGGCACTGTGTTCTAGCCCTTATGTGAGGTGGCCACAGGCTTTCTCCTCAAATCCTGAGATCTAACAGTCTTCAAGTCACAAGGCTAGAGACAGAGAAAAAGCAAAGCAATTCAGAAGTGCATGCCAAGGACTAATAAATGGAAGATTAAAGCTCACCCTTCTGAAAAATGTCCCACAGACATCTCACAATGACTTCTTTCCATAAGAAGGATTTACTGGAATCAAGGAGCTGTTAATACAAATAAAAAATACCATTAACAACATGGCTAAGAAGTGACAAATGTACCTTCCTTATTCTTCCCAGACACTTGGGTCTTTGAAGGTCCCACTCTCCCCTACAGAGATCAAGGCTCAGAGGCTTTTGTTTAAGGAACAATTTTTTAAGAAGAAAACATTTCTAGAAATTTTATGGCCAGCTACCATAACAGTTCAGGTGATCCATTTTCAAGCGGTTGCCCACTTTTTCATGGTATGCCTTTACTTTGGGGGTGGAAGGCTTTCAATCTCTTAACATTTTTTTAAGGTTTTTCTTTTGAATTTGGAGGCAACTTGCATGCAAGGTCACCCTTGCCAGCAGCACAACAGCTGTTAATTGTATTCTGCAGAGTTCATCATGTGGTGACACAAGATGTGGAACTGAAAAGCAAAGGGCTGGAACAGCACAGGCGTATAATCATAAGGGGGGGCTCTTATAATCAAGCTATATACATTCCATTTTGGAACTGAAAAAATGATCTTTTCAGAGGGATGAAAGACTTGGTAGAATGGATTGTAGGAATTAAGCCAAGAGATTACCAATTTAATCAGAAGACAAGGCATCTCCATGTATATTTAGATTTAATTGCATCTATGCAGAATTATCCTGTTGTAATGGATCTCACAATGGATTACCCAATATACAATTAGTAACTATTTTTTATAAGGGGTAGGGAAAAGGCAAGTTCTTCTCTCTTGTCTTAATCCACATACAAAGGATGCAGTAGGGGCAATGTTTTATCAAGTACTTCAGCTCCCACTCCTCAGGATATTTTTTCTGAAGCTACTCAGACACCAGAAAGGGTCAGCTTGTGAAAACTGTTCCAGCATGACTTTGTCCTCACCATGTCATGAAAGCAACATTCTGTGCAGACTTATGGTCCCAGGAAGGTGGACAATGGAGGAGGAAGGGACATAGAGAAACTCTATATACATGTGTTGATGCTGGGTGGCTAAAAATCTATTCTGTTGGAAAACTGTGTCTCTACAGCTCTTCAGCACCTACCTTGTCCATGTGCCAAATTTGATAGGTATGAGATTTTACTTAGAACACACCAATACAATCATGTAATTCACTTAGAGGAGAGCTGTCTAGACTCTCCTACCAACTCGGGACAATTCCTGTGAAAACCACTGACATTATGTCAATATAGACAGCTGTAACTGAGCTCAGTCCTGCAAACACCTTACGCCACAACTTCCCCCAAAAGAAGGCACCTTGTTGTGCACCCGTGCTCCCATCTGGCTCATGGTATCCCTTTCTCTTGCTCTGGCTTGGGAATCATCAGGATTGACTGCTGAAGAGGACTGGGAAACTGCTCTGGGTTAACCATCGCTTCCTTTTTTTTAAACTTTTCTGGTTGGGTGATTTTCTGAGAGCAAAATTGGGCCAGATGTCTATGCAAGGCACAACAGATATGATGAGCATATCCTTTCTGTTTTCTTTGTTCCACTTTGTTCTATATGGAGTTCCTGTCTGTCTAAGATACCGGCCTTCTACATTGTATTCATTATTTCTCTTTCTGTCAGACATTCCTGTGACAGAACACAAGTTTAAAATTCCATTTGCCTGTTTACAGTGATCAGAAGTAATTAGTGTAACTGGTTGATGACCAATGAGGGTCACTTCAGGCAAATCAGCTGGAAAGCTGAAGGTATGAAAGGTCATTTTTAATCAATTCCTCTCTTGAAAATCTCCAAAGATCTCTTACCTTTGGTTGTATACTCAGCAAGTAATACAACACTGGTTAAAAAAAATAGCAATGAATACAAGTAGTCTCAAAGATGTTTCACAGCTTGTGCCTAAGCTTACATGTAATTAATTAAAATAAAGTGGTTGTCAATGAAAAGTTATGATTTGCAGACAGTTATCACAAGAGTGATATTGTCTCTATTCAGAACAGAAAATACTTCTACCTATAAAAAAAGCTGATGTCTTAATTATAGCCACTGTGTTACACCAGCTGCCCACATGCAGTTTTACTGAAACATTAAAAAAGCAGTTGGCATGTATAATACATATGTCTTCATAACCATAACTCTCAAAAGGAGTACTGTCTTGGCATCCTAAAGGCAATATTATTAGTCATTAATATCTGTGTCCATATGACAAGCAGTCAAGGAGTGACCCCTTCAGGAAACAGTGATATTCTAACTCCTGTTTGACAGAGCTGACAGAGCTATCCTTACAGGACATGATGGCACCCGGGATAATAAAAAACAAATGGAAAATACCCATAAAAAAGCAGTGTTCTTGAGGATTAGGTAAATCCTGTTTTAGCATTCAGATAAAAAAAACCCCACTAAATTCATGAAAGATATTTGAAACATGCCACTTATGTTTGGAATTCGTGACTAGAGCATCTGCTGTTGTAAAATGCCATAGAGCCACTGAAATCTGAACAGTTACACCAGTCTACACCAAATAAGGATCTGGCTCCTGATGTTTATGCACAAAGCTTGTAGAAGGTGCAAACTGCAGGAAAACATAAATGCAAACTCGTAAACTGGGAAGATATTGAACCACAGGATCAATTCCCAATTACTTTTTGGAAGCCACAATGAGAAATAGAAAGAATGACAGGAACAGAGGTCTGAAAGCAAAAAATGAGAGCTATTCTCAGAAGTGGCAAGGAATTCCTTTGTGAGCTCCCTAACCTTTGTATTCCTTGTTTATCAAACCATAAATTAAATTAGACAATAGCAGCTACCCACAGAGCGCTTACTTCACTGTTGTTTTGTGAGATACGCTGAGAAATGTCAACAGAATCTGTAATAGAAGGTAAGTTATGTCTTATGGTTCAAATTCTACAGCTATAATAAATCAGTAAGTAATAAAATTAAATGTATAACACTTTTTGCATTGTCAACAGGACAGTAAGAGAAAGATGGATTTTTCTGATAATACAGAGATTGCTGATGAACTTGTGCTATAGTAAGAAACATCATAACCAAAATTCAGAGTAGAAAAATCTTCGTTGCTTGCCAACAGAGAATGTAAAACCGAAGCTTTTAAAACTTTTTTTCTTATTGTTTTTTCCATTATTGTACTGGGATAAAAGAAGTCTTTACTGATATGCTGTGCAAGTGAATGCATAGTTCATGGTAGCATCCACGTCTGAAGGCTGGAATGTAGCTGAATATATCCCAGGCCATTTGTTATTTGGAGGGAAAAAGAGAATTAGCATCATCCACATTTTCCAGAGCAGAGGTTATGTTACAGATTTTAATAGGCTTGGATTTTAAAGTTCTGTTTCCTACAAGAGCTGATTTTTTATTGCCATTCTCTCTGTTGAGTAAAAAAAAAAAAAAAGAAACATTACTTTGAGCACAGGGATTCCTGCGCAGCGCCTTCTTCACATTCTACAAGGAATCCTACACAAGCACCATCATCATAGTTTCAGAAATTATCTTATCTAAATTCTGTGTTCCACAAAAACCTTTAAAAAATCTCGATAAAAATGCAGTTGATTATGCTGAGAGAAGGCAATATTAAAAATCTTCAAAGGTATTTTCCTTGTTTATCAAAAATAACCGCTTTGCTTCCTTCTGACAGTAAACAACTTGTCTAATTGTTGTAAGCCATTTACAGGTATCTAGGATATGATGAATCTGGGAATTCATCAATTTGGGCATACTCTTCGTCATACAAAACTGAAAAGATGAAAAAGCCTAATTTTTTATATTTCTGGGAATAGTCTCATTACTTCCACTAATATGGGACTACCTGTTTGGTAAACTTCAGCTTGTACTTAAAAGCATTGCTGGATCAACACCTAAAAGTTGTAACTTTTACCAGATTGTTTACTTTACAGATCTCTGCTCATTGACCAATAAATTTGTAATGGTGGTCCTGCATATTTTATAGACAATTACTGTATTTAAGTGGCATTTTAAGGCATTTTAAATTGCATATGTAACACATAAAAGTCTAATAAAAACATTTTAGAAGTCTCTAGAAATTATTTAAAAGAGATCACTCTTCAGTGTTGATTTTTTCAAAATTGATATAAACTGAGAACCTGCTTAAGCAGGCTGCTCAAACCCATCCTTAATGTTGGTTCACTTTAAATGAAAAAAACATAAAACATGTATATAAGTATTTGCTAAATAAGGATGAGTTTAATTCATAAAAGCTTTCATGAAATGGTCCTGAAAACAAGTGGAAAATCTCAGTGGAAAAGCTGGGATGTTCTTTTTTCCTATAGTGTAAGGCTTTCACATTGAGCTACTACTAGCTGTATTGCATGTTTAACCTGTCATTAGTCAGGACAGGAATACCATATAAATATATTTCATTCTTATGTTAAGGATTTTTATAACTCTGAAAATGCTGATATATGCTTCATGGTAGGTATTTGGGAAGCTTGGTAAAGCCCCAAAGAGGCAGCAACAGACAGAGAGTATGGGATGCACCCTAGGTGCAACTTTTTATATGGCTAAGACTTTCATGACATGCTGGATAACATATTTCTTCATGCACACCCCACTAACAGTTCAAACTGTATGTTCAATTCAGTTGAATAAACGAAGCATTGTTACATATAAAGATGAAGAAGGGTATTGTCTGTAGAAAATTTAATAGACTCGAATGACTTTCTTAAATGATAAATAAATATTTGAATAAAAAGTATAATTGCCTATTTACTAGATAGACTAGAGTAACTTCTGTATTGTCATTCTGGTCTGCTGAGTACATAATATGCTTTAAAAAAGCTTAATTACATAATTAGTTGATAGATTAATAGCTCTGGTGGGAGTAATTTTGCTCTATTAAGTATGAATAAATATGTATTTACCCAAGGTGGAGCCTTCCTGGTCTCCTGAATGAAAGGTAAAAATTGTTGGTTTCTACCCAAACATGAAGAATAATAATTAAGAGAAACCCAAAACCAGAAAAAGGGCAAATTAAGGTATTTTTACCTACTAAAATAACTACATAAAAATAAATACATGAAAAAGGTCTCACAGAAAACAAAGCATTAAAGTAACACTTTCCCAGTCTCTCTCCAGATATTGTTCCAACTGCAAATAGCCACAGGTGAGAAGGAAGCTCCCCTTACATCTTCTTTGAAACGCCACCAGCCATATAGTAGTTTCCCTCCTTGCAGGACAAATTCTGCTACAGAGAATACATGGGCATGCCAGCTGGGAGGTATTTATGTTCTGTGGGGTTTGGTAGACATCAAGAGAGACCTTGAGGAGACAGTCCTTCCAGATCTTCTGAGCAGCTGCATAAGCAGCACACATGAACAGGGGCACCCAATATTCTTTGAAAAGACTAGAGCAATGCCCAGCATCCCTCTGCATCCCAGGACAGCTAGGTACTGTACATCTCACTCAACACCCTGCTTCAAGCAAGGCTAACTTCAAAGTCAGATTAGGTTGTTCAGTCTTTACACAGTCACATTTTGAATATTTTGGAGGACGGCAACCTGAGCCACTGTGTAAACACCATAATTGTGACCTTTTTACCTTACAGTTGGAATTTCCCTTGATATGACTTGTGAACATTGTCTCCTTATCCCTTTGATGTGTACCTCCAACCACTCTGAACCTGTCTCTCCTATAACCCCAGAAGATAGCTGAAGAAGGCAATTGGTCCCCTGGACACCCTCAAGCCATCTCTTCTCCAGTCTGAAAAAAATAAGTTCCCTCAGCCTCTCCTTGCACATCATGTGAACCAGCCCCTTAACTGTTCTAGCGATCTCTCCCCAGACTTGCTCCAGTGTTTTGGTGTTTCTCTTGCCAGTCCTCCAGACTGGGTCTTAAAAGAGCTACATACAGAAGAAGCATCACTTCCTTCAATCTGCTGGTTATACTCTTTCTAACTTGGCCCAGCATGTGATGGGCCTGCATTGCTTCAAGGGTGCACTGCTGCTCACGTTTGACCTGTCAGCCACCAGCACCCCCAGATCCTTCTCTACAAAGCTGCCTCCTGACTGGTCGGTTCTCAGCCTGTGCTGCTTCACAGGATGGTTCAATCTCAGCTGAATGACTGCATTTGTCTTTGTTGAACTTCAGGAGGACTTTTTCAGCCTGTTTCTCCAGCTGTTGAGGTCTCTCTACATGCAGGTCTCCCCCCTACCAGGTCAACTGCTTACCCTTGGATTGGTGTTATCAACAAAGTTGAATTGTGTCACATCTCCCAGGTCACAGATGGTGATGTTGAACAGTTGGGCTCAGTAGTCAACCCTGAAGAACACTATCAGTAATCACCTGCTAGCTAGATTTTGAACTGCTGAGTACTATCATTTGAGCCCAATGCTCTTGTCAGCTTTTCACCCATTTTACAGTTCACCCACCCAGTCCATACTCTTCAAATGGACTATAAGGATGAGAAATAAATGATTTTTGCACCTTATGAGTCTGAGTCCATACCATGACTTCATACAGATGCTGAATGGAAAGACAGAGGAAGAAATGATCCTTGTAGCATAATTGCAGAATGCTGCTTGCCATCCTCCCTAGCTATTCAGTACATTTCTCTATTTAAATGCACACCCTTGGGCAGATGTCATTTTTCTGATGAAACACTACAGTACTGCATGACCAAAAGCATAAGCTCCTGCACAGAAGCTCAGAATGATGAAAATGGCCCTCCATCATCATCAGGAAGGCATACATTAAGAATTTTTAATTCTTTTTCTAGTCCAACCTAGATTGTGCCAAATCTTAGTCCAATCTAGATTGTGACAAGTCTAAGATACATTTAGGCAATACAAGGATTATACTTGCAGCCAGCTTTTGATTATTTTATCCCAAGAGCTTACTATAGAATGGCATGCATAACACTGACAGTAGCTGGTTAGGGGCAATGAATGGAGGATTGGCTTCTCCACTCGCAACTGACTTGTTCAGAATATGAAGCTGAAACGAGTTCCTTCCTTGTTTTAATCAAGAATTGCACCAAGAGCTCAGGAATATCCTTCAGTGGGGTCAGAAAGGAGTAAGCTAGATCTGTAGCTCAAGGATCAAGACTCTTTAGGGAAGGCTAATATCTTTCAGGAGCAAGCATATACAAAACTGAGATAGAGATTACCTGACTAAAGGAAACACAGATCTATGCCACAGAGGAAAATTTGCTTCATGTGTGTATTATCCCACTTCTAATGTGGTGGAATAATGGTTTAACATGAGAATGCCTGGTCTGGGCCAAGGTGGCGATCTGCTTTGTTCAGTACTATGTCTCTGATGGTGACTAAGAAGGGATACATGGGATGCAGCATAAGTAAGAAACAAAACCACACTGCAGTGCTTCTTCAGACTGAGACTCAGACTTGTTTTGTTTAATAATCCTTGAAGGATCTTTTTCATATGAATCTGTCTGAATTTCTTTTTGAATCCTTTAGAAAACTTACGGCACTCACAGCCTCCAGCAATAAGGGATTCCACACCCCAGCTATGGATTGTGTAAGGTGACTCCTTTTGTTTGCTTTGAGCCTGTTGATTTTGTGATTCATTTTATGCCCCTTTGTCCTTATACTAAGAAGCAATGAATAATCATCCTTTATTTACCTCTGCATTATCATGACTTTATAGATATCATAAAGGTCATTTATCTTCCAGGCTGAAGGTTTCTAGTCTGCTTAATCTCTTCTTGTATGGAAGCCCCACACCTTAACCATCTGTGTTACCTTCTGCTGCACCTTTTCTACTAGTACTGTATTCTCTTGAGAAGGGGGGATGAAGGTTATGCGTCCTACTGAGGATGCAGCTACCATCTAGATCTATACAGAAGCTTAGTGATGTTTGTTCTTTTATTCTCTGTTCTGTTTGCTTTTTTGACCGCTGCCAAGCTTTGAGCTGACATTTTCACAGAACTATTTATTAGAATTCCAAGATCTCTTTTCTGAATGGTAATTGCTAGTTCAGAGCCCATCATTCTATATGCAAAGCAAGGGTTGTTTTTCCTCTTGTGAATCACCTCACAAACACTGAAATTCATATGCTGTTTTATTCACCCATCATTCTTCTGAGAATCTTCTGCAGCTTGACACAATTGACTTTTTTCTTTTCTTTTGACCATTGCCCTAAAAAATTCAGTATCATCTGCAAACTGACACTGCACTCTCAACTCATTTTAAGATCATTTAGGGATATGTTAGACAGCATAAGTCCAGACACCAATTTCTGCAACGTCTCCCCTTTTGCAAAAATGTAATTTGTTCCTAACTTTTGTTTCCTGCCTTTTTGTAAAGTACTAATCCATGAGAGGACTCCCTCCTTTTAGTCTGTAGCAACTGAGTCTCTTGAAGAGCTTTCTGCTTGGGGAGGAGGAGGAAATCTTGCTGAAAGCCTTCTGGAGATGAAGTAGACCATAAGCCTGTGATGCCTGTCTTTGTGCTCAGTCCACTCAATCTTCAAATGATTCATATGGATTTGTGAGGCATGACTTGTCTTTACAAAAAAATAATGTGATCTTCCCCAAAGTCATATTTGTCTGTGCATTTGTGTATTTGGTTATTTAGTGCAGCTTCTGTCAGTTTGCCCTACACTGATCCCAGGCCAGGTTCTTCATTTGCCTGTATAAAAAGAAGAAACAACAAAAATGATGCTGCTAAAAGCTGTTGGGGAAAGGAAGTGGCCATGTTTTGTTTTCTGCTCTGACTCACATCCGGTAAATTCTCCTTCCCAGTAGATCAGCTCCCTGCTATAGTGTATGATGGGGTCCTACAACAGCTATTCTCTCCTTACAATGATAATCTGAGATGCAGTTAATGAGAAGAATGAGGAAGCTCCTCATGCAAGGACATTGCTGACCTTGGAGTCATCATGCAGATCCTAAACAGCACTGCCATGAATAAAAGTTTTGCACATGCAAAGACTGATTAAAAATATCCCACCAGTAAAGACCTCAGATTTGTTCTGGTTATTTATGGACACAGCTATGTACTGATGTTTACTGAAGCACACTTTAATTTGCCTTTTCCCCTGTCCTTCAGTATTTTAAAAAGCTAAACAGTAGTTTCATAGGACACTTGGAGATTTGTGCTTGCCATATGACAATAAGGTTGCCATGGAGACTTCTCATCCTTGAATACTGGTGTAATTAATGTAGAAGAATTCAGCTCCTTTTATCTGCATGAGAGTTACAAGACAGTGTCTTCTTCTTTGTCGACTTTTTTTTTTCTAGTGAATATGCATGCTTTGTGTAACAGAGCAAGGCATGTAAATCTGCAGTTGCCTGACCTCTGAAACAATGCAGAAAGTATAGAAATACAATGTTTGCTGCTGCAAGCAAAGACTGAGATTACAGACTGTGTGAAAAACGCATCAGTAACAACACAATAGCAGCTACTTGCAGTAGGATGCATACAAAGCAGGATGAAAGCTGGAAACATGATGAATCACAAAATGGCAGCTCCCCTTTGACACTCTTCCCTGTGTTATCAGTAATAATTTGACATGTGTGATATGGAAATGTCTGTTCAATTAATTCACTGATGGCTTAGTAGTCACCCAACATACAAAAATCTGACCTGGAAAATTTCCTTTACCTGACACAACAGAAATAAATGTGGTGTTGTTTGGAGATTATCACCAAAAGCAACATGTTGCATTGAAAATGTAATGCTTTGGAAAAAAAAAAAAAAGCAAAAGCAGCTGCATATTTAAGAGATATTGGATAACGAAAGGAGTGTTGGGTTTAAGTCAGAGGAAAGATTCTCTTGCTTTAGGTCAGAGGAAAGAATTCTGTATAATTAGTTATTTACATTTGGGATGCTCTCAGAGGCTGGACCAAAGTTAGGCTGCCTTATATATTAATACTACTTAGTTTTTTCCTTCCATCCTGTCTGTCATAAAGGATTCAGATCCTGCCTGTACTGGATGATTCACTGCAGAACTAATGAAACCATGACTGCACAAGAGACAAGAAAATGAGCTATTACAATGAAATAGGGTTTCAATACAATTGTTTAAAAGTAATTTTTGTTTTGCTTTTGTTAACACCCACTTAATTTCAGCACCTCATGGTCTGTATAAATCAGCAAGGTTCTGTTAAAATTTCTACACTCTTAGCATTTCACTTAAGAATTTGAAATAAATAACCATTAGACTGTCTCCCAACAAAAAAACCCATGTTATTTCTGGTTTTATATATTCCAGGATACACTGTCAGTAGAAAGTAATATATGTTCTCAATTTATGTTAACTCAAATGCTGAAAGGTAATCTCTAATACTGAACTTATTTAATGGTCTTTTTTTCCTCATGGAGACATAAACTAAGGTAGTCATACAGAATTTAAGGACAACTGTAAAAAAACATAAAAACCGTCACCTTTCAAACTCTTTGATATTCCATCTGATATTCAGTAGAGCTTCCAGCAGTCACAAGATTTCTTTTTCACTTGTATACTTCCATCCTCTTTACTAGTTTTGAAGTGGAAATATAGGAGAAATAGCTACTGATAAAAGCCATGCAACTCCGTCTCTGTAACTTTATTTTTGTGAGACTAATTGAGGTAAGCAAACCTCAGCCTTCCCTTCAACACATGGTCCAGTTTTATACCTACAATAAAGCTGTCAAGTAGACTTAAAAGAAAACAGACTTCAGGAGCAGCAATCACTTCTAGCATACAGGTAAGAGAGGGCAGACCAAGCTGCAGTACTGCAGTGGGCAGGGCACAATCAACAGGCTATTGGTAAAAACATACTTTCGGAGGACGTACTGCTTCTGCACCCTGCAACAGTTGGCCCTTAACCAGAAGCCATTTGAGTAGAGCCTGGACTGGAAAACAGATGTGGTCTCAATTTCTGGCTCTCTCACAAGCTTTATGTACTCAAAGGGTTTTCAAGGACCTGACATCCAGTGAACAGAAGTGCCCAAAGACCTTGAGGATGCTGGGCTGGAGTTCCCTGTCCATCAGTGAGTCTGTTCTCATCCTCCTCCTTTCAACTTCTTGTTCATCTGTCTGTTAAGACTGAAAGAGTTATCCTTTATTCTATACCTTATAGAGCACCTTACTTAACAGAAAACCTGCTCTCATGTTATGGGTAAATTAATAGATGAGATGTGCCCACAGACAATGTGGCTGGCACACTGCTCCTTGTCTTCATAGCAGTTCTTGTGAGGCAGATGGCCCCATAAGGATGTCTCATGCCACCTGAGTGGGACCCTATGTCGGCTGCATCAGTGGAAAGGGAAGAGCCCAGAAAGGCTGGAAACAGACCTTTCTAGGAGATGGGAACTGTCAGACCTCTCCACACAGGGCTGCATTAGGTGTGTCTGACCCTGATGTCATAGCTACATTCTCTGAGGAAACATTTGGTCATAAGCAAGAGAAAGACAGAGAGAGAGAGGGAGAAGAGGTGTGTGTCTGCATCCTTGACTGTGTCTGTGACAGAAATGTTGTTGAGGTAACCGTAATTTGACACCAGACATACAGCTTGTCTCTGCTCTTGATGCTCTTCTAGTGTAGATATTAAGAAACATAAAACTTCAGATTCAAATTTCTGGAACCTGTCCACACCTTATTGCAAACCAGCTCTCATAGAAAATGTACATATCCTTTATTTTCATTTCACCTTTGGGTTAATTTATAAGGGTCCATCTGTCTTAATTTGCAGAATTCTCTTAAAAGTGATTACAAAATGATCCAGTAAACAATCAGAGCCAGGCACAGACTGCCTGGTACCTCTAGTGAGATGAGTTACAATGACCCATATGGAATAAGAGATAGGACAGACTTTCCTATCTGAGGGTATGTTACTGACAACAGTTTTAAGATTTCATTTTCACTTACAGAAAAATGTTGTCAATAGAAGCAGATCTTCTTGTCATATATTTAGACAGAAAGGTTATTAACAGCATTTGTTGTCCAAATATTGCAGGCGGTAGTTCAATTTGGGGGACAGGGATTATTATGTGATATAATTCATTCTGTGTTATTTCTGGCTTACAGAAGTTGAACAGAAATGAGAAACAAGAGTTCATGCCTACCATTGCTGCATAGAAGGCATATTACTGTGCCAGTGCCCCAACTAGTCTGTTGGCAATTACACCACAAATGCCCAGTAACACTACTGCACTTTAACAGGAAGTCCATGTTAGCAGCCAAATTTTATTTAGTGAGCAGTGACCAAGAAACCAGAACTGCCATACAGGCTGCTGTGAGAAGTCAGTATCAGATGAGACTGCAGGAAGACCATGGCTTGCCTGAAGCACTGTTTTGTTCCTTATGCTATTCATGTTATGCATGACACCTAACTCCACTCTGCTATCAGTGTGATCCTGAGTGAGGTTGTCCTGCAGAATTCCCTATGTTGGCACACCATATGTTTTAGAAAGAAAGTTGAGAATGTTGCTAGATATTACAAATGTCCTATAGTGGAAAATGTCCACCTTTGTGTTTTGTCAGCATTTGTCAGTTCTGTCCTTGGGGGGACTGGTGTCCCAGCTGGGCTGGGCTTGCCCTGATGGGGCCTCTAAGACAGGACCTGACCGGAGAAGGAGGGCACCGCACTGTCCTGACGGCCCTGCATCCCCCCTTCCCCATGCAGGAATTGACTGAGGGTATTTAAGTTACCAATTGCCTTTTCTTTTTTAAATCTAAAACATACCCAAGGTATTTGGCTTTCTGATTGTAAAGCCTGGCTTTTTTATTTCTAATCAGGAATAAGCACCTCAGATTTGCAGATATATTTGATACCAAAACTGGGCATTAAAGAAAATCCCCCCAAATCCTGTGTATCTACTCTTCTCTACCCCCAATGATACAGTTAAAGATTGCACTGGCTACACAGGTTGTGTGATTGCACATTCAGCTGACCATCTGCCACCATGGCCTCCTACTGGAGTGTGACCCTCAGTCCCCACTCCCAGATGTGTGGCTGCACTCTGCCATACTGAGAGGAAGGTGGTTTTCTAGCTTGCTTCCTGCTTGCCTGGATGACCCTGAATCAGTGACTTCGTCCTTTCCGCTGTTGGCTGCTGTCCTAGCACTCGTGTTCACTGCAAACTTTGTAACAATAATTTTATAGAGTCTCACAGGTCACGCTTCAAATGTTAGATAGCACAAACCGAGACCAGCTATAGAGAGATCCAGCAACCCCATGGCTTGTCCTTTTTTACAATTATATTTTGATATAACATCCCTTAAGTCAGTTTAGATCCCTTTAGTGAATACCTGGTTGATTTTGAATCATCTGATTTTTTGGCCAAAATACAGAATAGCGTCTATTCAGGCAAACTGAAATACATTATTTCCATATGTGCCATTTATTAACAATATTTACAATGTCCTAAAAAGTGTTTTTAAGAAATGGGTATGTGTAGGCTGGTGTGCTATGTCACAACTCCAAAGAGACACAATAGATATACCAGATTTTTCTGATATGGGCTAAAGATGGTGTTCCTACTGAAGAATTTGTATGTGTATTTTGTCCAGTATCACTTTGTGGTATATACCTGTAATAAGCTCCCAAGCATGGGGTAGTTATCTGAAAGATCTGGGATATTTTGGGTTTGCTTTTCAAAAAGTATAATCCCGATTCTGTTACCTTCAGTCACACTCAGATGTTATTCCTCAAGCATTTACTTGAATTCATGGGGAATTCACAGATTAAGAGCACACTCAGTGCAAGAAAAGGTATCAGGATCCAGTTCTAAATAGTAGAATTTTATGAATGCATATGGAAAGTATATGACAGTAATAATCCATTACCTGTCCAACAACAATTAGAAATGACCAGTATTACCACAGGTATAACATTTTTTCCTTCTTGATAGGTCGATTCTCAAGAAACTATCAACCTTCCCTCTAATTTTTCTGTCCCTGCCCCTGCTTCAAATTTAAATAACTGAGGAACACTTCTGAAATGATATGCTGAAGCTTATACACCATGTCCTTTAAAATCAGTAAGAGTGCTTATTTCCTAATGCTGATTTCTTTTACAGCATTGAAATATTTTCAAAAGACAGGAGTAAAGTGCTCAACATGGCAGAAACAACTGTTAGGAGAAAAAAAAAAAAAAGATAAAATCAGTTTCTAGTAGCTAACAATGCTGACAGGCAGACACAAATGCAATATGGATCTTATGTTTTCCCAAAGCTATGCACTGTGTTTTATGGTTTTAAAATGAAGACCTTCCACAATGAAAAAACAGATTAGTTTGCTCCTGATGTTTGCTTTTCTCACCATGAATTTCTCTGTTAACTGCTTCTTTCTTTGGCAATCAGATCTTTTTATTTTCTAGGAAGTAAGTTGTCATTTTAATAAAGAAAAATGGACTGTTCATGGAGTAAACGACTTAGAAGTATGTTGAAAAAGGAGTCAGCCCGAACAGGGTTCTTCAGCTCCCTGCTCTGGTAAATACTCTCACTGAAATAAACAGGATTGTTTTCATTACAGGGGTTTTCAGAAATATGTGTAACTGATGCCATTGCTTGATTCAGTTGTGCAGTCTGTGATGCTGAGGGTAAATGAGAGTGCTGGATCCAACAAACAGAAGAGTCAAGTCCCTGTGGCATGGGAAGATCTTATTCCAAGAGTCAAGGAAGAATTTTTTTGGGTGCAGCCACCGTATCATGCAAAGCACTGACAATGACAAAGCAGTAACAGAATAATATTGATAATTGAGTTTCAGTATCATTTATTTGGATGGCTTAACCAGTGAAAACACACACTGCTAAGTACAGTTTTGGCTGTTCCAAGTCATCCACAGAGCCCAGAAGGATTAGAGTTAGATTTCTAATGTTCTCAGAGAAGTCTTTTTTAAGCTCTTTTCTCCTCTTATTTCTATTAATCAGAAAGATTGTACAATGCTTATTTCAAAATTACTTTTAACAGCCAGTTCAATTCTGACAGCATGCTGTTATCCTTTTCGAACACATTATCTTTTTGTATTTTATGGGTCACAGACTAGGATATATGAAAGCTTTCTCTCATGCTGACAGCACAGGACAGCCAGAGACAAATCCCTGTATCTATCTAAATTAGGCTACCCGACCACAAAGTTTCTGTTTTGTTTTATTACAGCTGCTCTGCACCCTGGTATAATTCAGAAGCCATCCTGATCATTTACCACACTTGATTCTCCCATAATAGTGAAAAAGGGGGTTGGGAAGAAGAAACCACAGTTCTTACTGTAACAACATGCTGTTCTCTTGCCTCTGGGTGCTTGAAACACTAGTCTTGGATGCAGATTTGGATCTCCTATCTGTTTTTTCCCAGTTCTGGAGGCTTGGGAGACCTTACTGAACCTTCCTGTACCTTGGTTTCCCAGCTATGCAAGTAGGATACAAATATTGCCTCTCTCTTGTTGGTAGAGTGATAAGCAGAGAGAACTCCGGTTGTAGTACCAATAACCAAATTAAGGAAATGCATCAAAGATATCTTTTTTGTAACACCTGGCTCCAAATAGGTCTGAAAGCCTTTCTTTAATACTAAGATGAACAGGCAGCATATTCATAAAAGGCCATAAGTAAGTACCAGCAGACATGAACAGGATATTAGTGTGTTTCTACAGAGGAAGAGAGCTGATGGATTTTTTTTCCCCACTTTTTCTAAAACTTGAGAATTGAGATTTCAGTTTGAGTTAATTGCCATTCAGAGGAGCTACGACAATTTTCTCCAGCTGAGAGGTCTGCCTACTACGTCTTTAGTGTGGTGCCTGAGCTGTGTGATAGATATACTGCTGAAGAGATGCAATTTTTAGGGCTAATATTAAGTTCTTTTATCACAAAGCTGTTGTCATATCAAATACAGTATCAGCATGTGTCAAAGGAGAATCGTGAGAATAACAACACTGAAAAAGCCCCGTAATTCTATTTTTAGTGGGAGTAAAATCTCTTCGAAATGATTCCAAAGGACATGAAATGCAGAAAAGTGAGTCATACTGCAATGATTAGAAAAAGACTGCTCCTTCTGATGAAGGCTTAGAAACAACTGGGATTGCCGTGATCATGTCTGTTCATTTAATATAGGTTGGTTACAAGAGTCTTTTGGACTAGTTTACCTAATGATTCAAAATCTTGACTGCTGCAGGCAGAAGCCATTAGCCATCCCACTCACAGTTCTGCCATTTAAAACCACTCCAACTCAAATCCAGAGGTATTGGATAAGCCATGTTGGTGGTCACCAAGTTTATGTCTGGGCCCTGACAGCACTAATGGGCTTGTCTGGCCTGGCCCTGCCCAGCCCCCCTGTGGCTCCACCACTTGCCCAGGCCCCCACCTCAGCCCCACAAGGGCTGTCAGCCCCTGTCCCAGTGATGTCCAGCAGGGCTGGTCTCCAGCTCCCCGCAGCCCTGCTCTGCCTGGCCATGAGTCCCCCAAGCCGGGCCCACCCACAGGCCCATGCCTTGGTCCAGCCTCAGCCCGTTGCCAGGGAAGTCCCCGGTGCCCCCTGTCTGCCCTGCACCTGGCTGGGGTGGTGGGATGGGCCCTGCCATCCTAGGGGAGCCTCCACCATTCCCAGTATGCTGGTCCCCAGGGAGCCAATGACCCAGGCAGAGTCTTGATAATGTAGGCCCAGGGTCAACTTTCTGAATAAAAGTTCTGTATTAAAACCAAGTTTTGGTCAGTGTCAGATTTCAAAGTTAAGGAAGATTTGCAAAAATTTTTCATTGCCATTGAACAGTTAAAATCATAAATATGGAAAAAGAAGTAGTCTCTCTAAGTCTTCAAATTGTCTAGGGAAATTCCTTCCAGCAAGGCTGCTTTTCAGTGTCTATCCAGAATAAGCATGGATAGATCATGCAAACATGACACATTTAGGAGAAATCTAATGTTTCAACTACGAAACATGTAAACAGGAGTTTGTGCTTCATCACTGAGATGTGTGTGCTCATGTACATGTATGGTGACAGTGGAGCGGAGCTTGGAATTGCTGCTGCAGAGCAATGCGAGAGGGATCCCATTTCCCCCAACCAAAACCAACAATGAAAAGCATTTCTCAATAAAATTATTTGACAGTAAGGCAGAGACACATAAAGAAAGGAAAATCTCCTGCAGTACAGTTGTGGTTATATAGACAGCAGCCTCTTATTAGAATATTAATCTTCATGAGGTCTAAACCCTTTTTGGAATAACTTCTCAATTTCCCCACAGATTTATAGTTCCTTGGAGAGAAGGAAAAGGTTTTCACAGGGCACATTTCAATAGCTCAGCAATTTCTTACTTTATGTATTAATGTTACAATGAATCAAATAAGTGTATAACGGTTTAAAGGAAAGACTTTGTGTGGGCAGAGTATTGTCGGGAAGTGATACTACAGTGGGTTTCTTAATGAAGTGACAAACATCCATGTAGTAAAAGACCTAATAGCAAACTTGCGGTCAATGATGCATAGCTTCAGCTGGATGAAAAACACAGTGGAGCATAGATGTCTGAGTGAGAAAAGCAACCACAAATGTTATAATCAAGAATACCATTAAGCAAAGTCTAAACATGTAAACAGAAGGAGAACATTTGCTACACTAAGTGCATTTCTCCATACAGGTTCGTCCTACAACATAATTAACTTGTGGGAACATTGCATGATTTTAGTGTGGAATCACACTCACGCTTTGTTTGTTTACTCATTGTGTGCTTGGCATGGAACATGCTGCTTCAGAGAGTGAAACGCCTAACAGAGCTTCCACATTACAAACACATATGCTGCCCTATTATTTTGAGAGCTCAGCATGGTGCTCTTTTCCCCATGGTCGATTCCTTCTGTTAGACATCTTTTGGGGTGGTTCCAGGGAGGAAATAGATAGCAACTTTTCCACTCCACATTGGTAAGTTTCTTATTCTCTTCCTAACATACCATGTTTCAGGGAACAAGGAATCGATTCATTACTGATTAAAGAAAAAAATTATGAAGCCATTAAATAAATTACCATAGTTATAATATGAACCAGACTATTATACCTACAAAAAGCTGTTAGGAAGAACATCAACAAGGATGACCAAGGATGGAAGAAGATCTGAAGGAAAAGAGAGAAGAAACACAAGCATGCAGGGCTATTCAGGTACAAAAGGGAAGCTGATGTTAAATTGCCAATGGGAAGAAGTTATGTTTGAACAAGGGGGATTGGGGGCACAAGTTGACTTTGGGGCAGTTGGCATAAGGACGGACAGTCTGCCTTGTGAGCAAAAGAGAAAACCAGAAGAAATCTCACAACAATCTTATCAGAAACTTTGTGGACAAATGTGTAAACCTGGTTGTTCATTTATTCTGTATATAGTTATGGTCTTTGTTCAGACAGAATTTTCAACTAGCAAGCTAGTGCATGGCACCAGAAGCCACTGATGTATTGCAAATGACCAACACACAGAACATGTTTTATCCTAAGCACCACCATAATATTGAATTGCAATACTGAATTATGATTTTTTAAAAATATTTTAATTTTTTTTTTTTCCAATCTTGTTAGGTTTTATTCTGGGTATTGAAAGTGAGCATCAGAAGTCACTGTGTTAACTTTGTCTTTTATATATTAGTTCTTGTCACTTTACATTAGACTTCATAGGTAGGGAGGTAGCAGGCACACAATAATTCTGAGCAGGGACCTTAAATTACTCTAACCTCATACTACCTGAGTTATGCATTAATATCTTAAGTAAGTATGCAGAAATATGGAAGCACCAAGTATTACATGACTGAGATAATAAGCAAAATCAATAGCAGATCTAGAAGCAGAACCCAGGGTTTGTAACTTCCAACCTTGTCTTCTCAACATACTCTCTAAAACGGAATTGTTTGCTCAGCACTCTTTCAAACTTTGGAGCAAAAAGCAATCTAAGTTAACATCACCCCACATTAAGTCCTGGTAGGTGTTTTGTACAAAAATCACCTGTTCTGTCTTTCTGTTCATAACTAGACTCCGTGCCTCACAAACATACTCCACAACACTGGGGCTAAAGAAATTTCAATAAGAAAGAAGGGAAGCTTTATGTTCTTTCCTGCCCTTCCATCTGCTGGGCTGAAAGTTCAGAATATATTTCAGATTTTTTCCATACCTAGAATGGCGTATTTCACAGAATTAGAACCATGAAACCCTCAGTTCTGCCAAAACACCCATACATATGCTGTCATGGGGAAATCTGCTGATGTCCACTGACTCGCTATGAATAGAGCGTTTGTCGCTGCTGCAGGTTAACAGATTCTCAATAGTTTTGATTAATGCTCCTTGACTAGTTGAAAACAAGAAAAAAATGACTATACATTTGGATGATCAAGTTCCCTCATGGACTATAAATCAAAACATAATAAATTTTTTGTCATAAGAAGGGAGATGAAGAGTCCAAAAGATTACTTGCATACTTATTGTCACAAATCCCTTGACATCTAGCAAATTGCAAAAGATTTCAGGCTTTCACCAAAATGCAAGTCAGATTACAATGTGAAACCTTACAGTTTAATGGATAGAAAAGTTCATAATCCATTTTTAATAGTTTGAGATTAGTTTCAGTTATATATTTCCTATTAATCTGCTGAAGTATAGAGCTGTAATCTGGAGAGAAAATAATGATATTTTGAATTCATTATATTAAATTGTCTTGTCTGGACTCACTGCTCTTGGTTTCAGTTCTGAAACTCCAGGAATTATATGTAAAACATATAATTCTAGATTAATTATTTTTAGCACTTTTTTCCCCTGTAATTCTTCATTTAAAACCAATTTATAAAAAAATACAGTTTCTTACCCCACAACTTCTAAAATTCAGTTGAGAAGTAAACCCCCACCAAACAACCAAAACTCTATTCCAATTTGTACAACAAAGAATCCTATTAACTGCTTTATTAACACATCCTATATCTTGTATTAAGATGGAAACCTTTTCTTGATTTTATAGATTAGGACTAAATTCTGAAAGATATAAAGAAACATAGACTTACTGTATCTGATTTTGAGATACAGAAGTCTAGCAAGGAGTTCAGATGTCAAAGGAAGTGTCGATACAACAAGTTGCAGCACTATATTGAGATGCACTAGCTATTTTTAAACAAGAAACAACCAAACTGAAACTCATGGACCTCTATGTTACCATGATTGACTGCTGCCAGAACCTGACCTACCTTACTGGAAACTACCTGTAATATTACTGTATTAAATGCTGTGAATGCAGGATACTATTCCATTGAAAAATGCAGGAGGAGTCACACCACTTGCATTCAAAATTGTATTTCCTTGCAAATGGTAAAATAAATGGTCAAGTGTTAAGTTCTTACATGTTAAATATAATGATGTTCAAAATTCAGAAGAATCCATTCAGACATGGTCTGCAATAACACAACAGGGAAAGATGAACCAGTCTGGCCTGCAAAATAAAGTAGAATTTGGGAATTTAGAAGAATTTAATACGTATATTAAAAAAATCCAAACAAAATATAACTTACTCATACCCAGTCAGTGACACACATACAAAGGAAAAGAACTAACTACTACTAAATACAGTTTCTTTCCTTCTCAGCCAAGAATTCTAATGCTCTGCTTGAATGCATGGGAGATTCCTGGGAACGACAACAGCCCTTTCCTTTTCAATGTATTCCTCAGAGGTCCTCAAGAAAACAGGATAAAAATCCTAAGAGCTATGAGGAGCCTCCCCTCTGTTGTACTCCCAGAGCATGGCCAGTATTATATTCCTTTAGCGATTATGCCCAGAGGCAGTGGAGGATAGTGTACAGCTCCTGTATTCCAGCCAGTCCCTCTACCTTTAGTATCACTACTGCAGCGAGGTCATCATTTATACTGACTTAGTAGCCACATCTATATGAGGCACAGCAGAGAATATATCCAAAGCACTGAGCTTAGCTTTTCACCTTAAAAAAAAAAATCTCAGGGTGTTAATACCGGATCTTTCTGATCTAAACCCTAGGAAACAGTTTACAACATCCGTAACAGTTTATAACACTTAAACCTCTAGGAAAGATTATTAGTGATAATCGACCTTGTTCCAGTGAGAACTCTGTGTCCTTGATTCTAGCTTTCAAAGCTCCTCAGCTCAGTCAACTGTATCACAGTAATGTTGATGTCATCATGTTTTACTATTTGAAGATACTGTCTGCCACTAAACATCGGTAAGACATTCAGCCTGTCGCACATGAACAGTCAATGGCTGATGACCTGTAATTCTCAAATTATAATAAATCTAAAGGAAAGAACTGTTCTGCTAAATGTTAGCTGAGTCACTGCTCATTACAATACAAGGGGTAAATGCAAGGCTGAATTTTTTGAAGGGTCAAACACAAACCTTCAATGATCTATTATACTTATTGTCCAATCTCTTTTGAAATCTGAATAAAGAAAACTAGAAGTCAAGAATATCCCTCATAGTCTTTGGGAGTGTTCAAATACTCAAAAAATATTACATATTAAAACAATTTTAATCTAACCTCTTCAAAAAGCTTGGAATAAGATAATATTCCCTGCACTACATTTGAAGCTACTTGATCTTTGGTCATAGTGAAACTGAGCTTCTCTTAGCTGGAAAGAAACATGACTCATATACCCTCCTGCAGAGATTAAGTATTCTGGACTCAATTAATGTTCTTTCATAATGCTTTGAACTTCAAAAATAGATCAAAACTCAAAATACAAAAATTACTCTTTTGAGAAATAGGGTATTACTGTTCATCCAGAATATGTGCCAGCCTACTGGGTCTTTTTCTTTTTAGCATCTTGATTACGCCTGGACCCTGGAGTCCTACAGACCAGCATTTTTTCCACAGTGACAATTGTGTGGGAAGGGTGGTGACTACCTTCTTGGAGCTAATCTCAAACTTCTTTTCTTGCTTTCTCACTTGCTTGGGAAAAGGTAATTTGCTTTGGCCCTGTACCAGGAGAAAGCTGTAACTACCTCCTGTTGGTTCAGCCACACTAGCTTCTTCAGTGGAAGAGTGAAAAACAGGCCTCTACATCCTCTCCACACTTTCCCCTGCCAAACCGTCAAGACTGATACAGATCTTGGCTTGGGTTTATCATTACAAAAGATGTTATCAGGCTTCTTCTGGTACAGAAAGGCTGCCTCCTCCACTCTCCTCTAAAAATCTGCTTTGGATTTTACTGTGGTTTGTTATAAGACTGAGATTCAAAGTATTATAAGCTTGGATGAAAAGCCAGAATGTATTATAGTGCTGGTTCCAACTACCATTTGTTAATAGAAAGCTTCCTCTGCCAGGATTTACCTTACCTCACTTCAGATACTTACACATTTGATGTCTAACTGTACCCACAGCCTAAATTCCTACTGTGGTCAGTTGATAGAGACAGGCAGCAATCAAGGATGATTTACTCCATGTGACTGAGATGCTGGCTGCAGAGACGTAACATACTGCTGGAGGATGCCTGTCTCCCTGTTTCTTTCTTGACTGAGATTCAGTGCCTAACTCCTAGACAGTTGAACAGATGGATCCCACCCCAGGGAACACCAAGGGATTGGATCAGCTTCCTAAGCATTAATACTTCTTATCTGCAGAAAGACTCTATAGATGAAGTTTGTAATTAAGTAAAGAACTTGAATTCAGTGGTCCAGCTGTTGGAGGTACATAGATTTTTATGTAAAAGTTAATATTGCATCACAGTATTGTCATATTTAAAGCTCCTGGGCTGAAACATGCTGTGCTGTATACCTGTCCCATACACCTCATCATTTAGAATAATTTCGTTATTTTGAAGGAGATTAAGAACAAAGATGTTACCTGGTTTATACTAAAAATTTTCTATAGAATAGTACATCTGACAGTTCTAGTATTTTTAGAGCTACAAGCTCAAATGTGGCGAGAAGGATTCATACACTGTGGGTTGTCCCCTGCAAAGTCTTACCCAAATTTGGTGAAATTATGTGGATTTGGAAACTTCAGTTCATATTGCTCATCAGAGCATCTGGCAGTTGTTAATCTTCATTCATTCCATCTGCCCTAGTGTATTATGTCCTAGTGTAGTTCCTTCAAGGGCTGCACAGAACTCCCTGCTGCAACTTGGAGGCTACACAAATGTTTGTCCTGTGCTCTCAGTGATCTCCACCCTCATCCCAGCAACATCTGTCTGCCTAATGACCCACAAAGAGCTAGGTTAGAACTGAGGGAGGGGAAGAACAGTGACCGAAGGAGCCTGGGACTAAAACTGAGGAAGGGCTGGGGAGAAGAGGAGAACGGAAGAACTTGTTGATGAGGCCAGAAGTAGAGGACATAATATTCAGTAGTGCAGACTCAGTATCTGGATGGGGCACTAGGATTCGTATGGATCAATGTTAGCCACTTCTCAGGAGGTCAGTAACCAGGAAATGAAGGCTAGCACCTTTCTTAGTAGCAATCAGGAAAGGATAGCTCATGCCTGGAGACTCGACATAGTTCAACCTGGCTTTTAATTACTACCCTATATAGGACTGACAGAGAAAAAGCCTTCCAGAGAATCCTGTTCCCTACATAATTCCCCTGCATACATTTCTTTTTGAAATAACACATCGTACCACTCATGTCAAGTCACGATTCAGTCCTGCGATCTTTTGTTGTATAGATTATACGTGGAAAGCAGAGAGAACCTGGAAAGTCAGGCTGGAGGCAAGAGACGAACCATTGGTGTTTTCTTGCTTTTGCCAATCCAATTATTCAGGCATCATAAACATACCTTCACAAGTATGTAAGAGTTTAAAAACAAAGTAAATATAACATTATTTTTATTCACCTTCTCCTTTTCTGTTTCCACTATCCAGACATCAAATATCACTCTGAAAAAAAGCTCTCATTTATAAAATTAAGAAAAAAAAAAATTTGTACATTTCACAAAGTGACACAAATTAAGGAACAGAAATGGCCTTCGTGAAAAGAGAGGACTAGCTAATACTGAACATGGACATGGGAAGGTGTAGTGGGTTTGTGTGACAAGGTTTTAGCAGCAGGGGGGCTACAGGGTTGACTTCTGTGAGAAGCTGCTAGAAGCTTCCCCTGTATCTGACAGAGCCAATGCCAGCCGGCTCCAAGATGGACCCACTGCTGGCCAAGGCCGAGACCATCAGTGATGATTGTAGTGCCTCTGGGATAACACATTTAAGAAGGCGGAAAAGAAAACTGCACTACTTCAGCCAGAAAGAGAAGTGAGAATATGTGAATGAAACAGCCCCACAGACCCCAAGGTCAGTGGAGAAGGAGGGGAGGAGGTGCTCCAGGTCCCAGAGCAGAGATTCCCCGGCAGCCCGTGGTGCAGGCCATGGTGAGGCAGCTGTGCCCTGCTCCCGTGGAGGGTAACGGTGGAGCAGATCTCCACCTGCAGCTGTGGGGGACCCCACACCAGAGCAGGCAGATGCCTGAAGGAAGCTGTGACCCCACGGGAAGCCCACGCTGGAGCAGGCTCCTGGCAGGACCTGTGGCTCTGTGGAAAGAGAGGAGCCCACACTGCAGCAGGTTTTCTGGCAGGACTTGTGACTGTGTTGGGGACCCACGCTGGAGCAGCCTGTTCCTGAAGGGCTGCACCCTGTGGCAGGGACCCACGCTGGAGCAGTTCTTGAAGAGCTGCAGCCTGTGGGAAGGACTTATGTGGGAGAAGTTCATGGAGGACCGTCTCCAGTGGGAGGGACCGCATGCTGGAGCAGGAAAAGAGTGTGAGGAGTCCTCCCCTGAGGAGGAAGGAGCAGCAGAAACAACATGTGATGAACTGACCACAACGCCCACTCCCCGTCTCCCTGTACTGCTGGTGGGGAGGAGGTAGAGAAAATCGGGAGTGTAGTTGAACCGAGGAAGAAGGGAGGGACAGGGGGAAAGGTTTTTAAGATTCAGTTTTTATTTCTCATTGCCCTGCTCTGATTTGATTTTTTAATTAATTAATTTCCCCAAGTTGGGTCTGTTTTGCCTATGACAGTAACTGCTGAGTGATCTCTCCCTGTCCTTATCTTGACGCAACAGCCTTTTGTTACATTTTCTCTCCCCTGTTCAACTGAGGAGGGGAGTGATAGAGCAGCTTTGGTGGGCACCTGGTGTCCAGCCAGGGTCAGCTGAACAGAGAAGGAATGGCAGTACAGCACAGGCCTTCTCATTGCTTGTCACAGCTGCATTTATTCCTATCATATGAATTATGATAGAAATTGTGTGCAGTACATTCTGCTTGAAAACCAGGGAGCAAATATAACAAAGCATAAAAAGTACATACTTTCAGTGCTAACTCTCTTATATCTAGTTCCAAGAGCAATAAAAAGTTATTAATCTCCTTTCTCTGCCCCCTCCTATCTTCTTCCTTATTCTTCAATGAAAGAAGAAGAAGAAGGAGAAAGAAGGTTAAAAGGTGGAATTGTTTTGTGCCTCATCTTAGAAATGAACTAATCCTCCCATCCCCCTTCTCATAACTCCAGCTGCCAGGTGAGTCTTCTTTTCAGCTGCTACTTCCAATACAGGATTTTCCGAGGCAATACGTTGCTCTGCGGCACTTTCCAGATTTTTATTGTTTGCATTTACTGTAAGAAAACAAAATACATCTTTTGATAGCCCCTGCTTGCCTTGAACCCTGCAGTAAAGAATGAAAAAGCCATAAAATGAAAAAAATCTAAAGCTTCCCACCACTCCTCACCTTCTTTTTAACCCAAACGTATTGCCTACTACTGTGCCTGAGTTTTTTCTCCCTTCTCCTTTGTTTGTGACTGCAAATACAAATCTGCCAAGCTGAACAGTTTATATTTTATGGAGTGAAAGAAACAAACTGTCCAACAGAAATGCCATTCTCCTGCTGAAACTGTTGACACATCATTTGTTGTTCACAGCTGAGAACTCTGTACATTACTTGTGCTTACAAGGTCAGTTAGTGACATGAAAACACAGGAAATACTGAGTTAAAAATGTCAACCTGAGTGTAAAAAAGCCCCGTCACCCTCCTATATATGAGCTGATAAAGTGCTTACAAAATTCCACTAAATGTTAATGGTGCAAGTCCATCAAAATTAAAACTATACTTAGTATTACAAACCCAAGTTAATAAGATACACTCAAAGAGGCCCTTTATAACATTATGCACTGCTACCCTTAAGACATGAAGAGAAGAGCATACATTAGTCATTTAATGTGTCTTTTAGGTGCCCAATGAACCTTTAGCTGAAGCACAATGTTTAAAACCCTGATCCATCACTGGGACTACTGGGATAAGTAAAGAATGTAGAACCCAGCCATCAAAGAAGAGTGCCAGAGCCCTGCTGGTTTATCCCTATAAAATGTGCCTCTGGGTGCATTCAAAGGGAAGTAATTTGCAACTGATGCCTTGGGAGAATGAATCTGAGCTCTTGGGTCTGCCCATCCTAGGATCAAACTTGGGCTTGTTCATAACATAGCCATCTAGGACAGATTATTTAAAAAATAAAAATATTAAGGTGTCGGCCTCATTAATTTTGCTTCACTGTGTTCAGCCTGCTTGCATCATGTTTTTAACACCCCTGTCAGCATAACTTTTGAGAATTACTTTTTTCCAGTGTGGACATGCCCTATTAACTCTCCTTTAGGAGCTGAAAGGAAGTAGGTGGCATTAAAAAGACAAGGAAATTCCACTCTGCTGTAGTCAGGGAGCAGTGCTGCTTGCCCAGGAGGGGCCACCTACACTTCCTACACCACCACATTCTTCCTGGGCCTGAAGGCAGAGGCTGCAGATCTCAGGCTGATGCAGAAAGAGCCACTTGCTCCTTCTGTGGGTGCTCCAAGCGGGACAGTGGACATCTTGATCTGGGCTTCATCTTTTAGGACAACTGCTGACACTGAACAGACATCACTTGTAGGCATCAGTTCATCTGAAATTATTGTGATCTTTGGGTTATATTTCAAGACTGTGTCTGAGACTGGGAAGGTTTTGTAATAGCTGTGTCAGAAAGAGTGCCCTTCATGGTCTCTTCTACATTAGGAGTATATAAAGCTCTACCAGGCCTACAAGCTTTACCTATAAACTCTTAAATCAACTAGCTTAACCAAATAAGGACAGACAGGAACAAAGTATTCTGGCATTTCTTTATTGTAATGCACCCTATGGAAATTGTTCTACTGCTTCCCTTGCAAACACTTCTTCAATTTAAATTCTTTCTCCAGCTCAAAAGCATATGCCACCTAATGAACTTCATAATCTATCTTTCCTAAGAAATCGCTTCACTGTACACACCCCACACAGTCTAGTGAGTGGCTGTCATAACTGGGCGAACAGCAGGACACTGGGGACATTACAGTTTTGTTGCTTGCATGTTTATGCTCCCTGACTAAAATAACATAATATAAACATTTTAAAATGTTTGCTTCCTTTACTTTGAAAGGCTACTTCATCATAATTTCCAGGCTATTTCTTCTCATAGGCAAATACTGTCTTTTAAAACTCAGCTACTTTTAAGAACAGTTAGCAGCTCGTATAAGCTATAAAGATATTACAGATGCACCAGCATGGTGTGAAAGAGTGATAATTAAGGCACAATGTGGCACCTTAACTGAGCCAAGCTGCAAATAAAAATGTCTGCTTAGACTTGAACTGGATCATATTTAGTAACTTCAGGCATCATGGCCTCTTACTCCCCTGGATGCCCAGCTCCATGGGCAGAGCCAGATCAGGAGCACTGAGAAATAGGAAATACAGAAATATGAAATATAAAATATAGTGCTGCTGTCAAGGTGTTGAGTAGAAATTAAACTAACCCTTTCCTCACTGTACACTGAATCAGAAATACAGGATTTGATTTTCAGTATCTCAAAAAGAAGAACAGCATGGGGCTAGAGCACAGGCCAGAAGTGTTAGTGGACTCTAGCCACTTTTTGTAGGCTGTTTCACAATTTTCATCCTAGGATCACGGGGAGATTTTCAAAGAGGTTAGAATCATAATTTTGCTAAAGTTAACTATATTCAAAACATTTGATTTCTTTGTTCAGCTGCAGTGTTCCTGCAGAATCAGAATCAGAAGTGAGGACCTTTCTTTAGACGTATCAGTCATCCCAGGTCAGGTGAGACTCTAGGACTGGAGTACAGCTGGCAGGAGAGACAAGGCCAGCTATATTTAGCAGCCGGCTTTTTTTCTCTTCCTTCAGGCTGAGAATGCATCCTTAGTGCATGGAACTCTTGAGTAGGACTGGAAAACATGGCTCAGGTGTGATCACATCAGAATGCCAGAAACACTTGCAAATTGGTAGTTCAGAGTGGGTCATATATTTCTTATACATTTCTACGATATCCTGTTTTCTTAGTTTGCATGCATGGCTATGCCTAACCAAAAAAAAACAACCCAACCAAACAACCCAAACCTGACACATCTTAATTGTTGAAGGAAGCAATAAAATGGCAAATGATTAAATGAAGCATTAATTTGTCGCATTTTTGCAACTGGACAGCTAGATAATGCACTTTCACAGAGTTATGACACCAGAAGCCTGCAGCATTTTTGGGCATCATATTGGTATGAAATAACATGCATATTTCTAGTGTAGACAAGGCTATGAATCATGCATATGTTATAAAGTTTTAGGTTCTAGTACTTCAGATTTAACAGCTTGGTAATCATACTGTTAAATGCATTTACTTATGGTAAGTTCAAAATTACTTGTAACTTTCAATCTGTGAGGCTAATTACATGAAGGGCAAACGAACGCATTTATTTTTAAGAGCACAGATTAAACCCTAAGTAATAAAAGCCAAATGCGGAGGATCTTACTGAGACTCGCACTGCAATCAGCGACAATTTTGCTGGAGTTACAATAGGGAAGACAATAGGGAAGTTTACAAGAACATGATAAAGGAAAGAGCCCTCATATTGTTTTAGAAATACTGATGTCTATGAAATAATAAAAGCTATTCATAATGTACTGTAAAAATAACATGGAGTAATTTAACTAATTAACATCTGTGGCCATGGCCAGCTCCTTCTGTCTTTTTTTTTTTTTTTTTTTTTTTTTCTGCAGAGCCAATGGAAAGCAACATTGGCCACAAGGGTACCTTAGCTTCCAGGCAATGGTTCATTTTCTTAAGAGCAGCATGCTATTTGCTTGAATCTCTTCATTATTCAGCTTTCCCTCAGACAGTTTATAAGCAGTCTCTTGTGACTCTCTTACAATCAAAATTCAATCCGTTGTGCTGGATCTCATTACTGAAATCGCTTGGGTGAACATTTGTGGCCACAGAGACTTGAGTGCAGGATCAAGGCATATACTGCTTGGTCCAGACTGGCTGCATATCCTCAGGGACTCTTTGCTCTTGATGTGTTTGATACATGTAATTCTTTCACTTTTTAATGATATTTATGAATTCAGACATCATTTTTCGTGGATATCTTCTATAACTGCATATAATTGTAATGTTGCAGTGACTGTTCCCACTTGTAAACCCATTAAACTAGAATATTCATGTCTTCAAACATCTGAATGCAGGTAAAGGTAAAGGCATTTTCTTTGGTCTTCCATTCAGTAATTTGTCAATGAATAAGCGCTAAAATGTTTGGCATCCCACAGACAAGAAAACTGAAGTGATCCATCAATAACTGGCTTTGCGCTATTAATCTACTCGAGTTTTGCATCCCTCATTTGATTTTGAACTTCCCAGCAGAGAGTGGTGAGTGAATGCCTCCTGGCCCTTCTTTTCCTTACACCCTTCTGCTGGGCAAGACTCCAGGCCTGCACCACGCTCAGATGGATCCACTGCTGTTATGCAAGGAAGGGCCTCAGCTGTTAGGGGAAAGCCGATTCCTACGGATGTGGGTGATGTGAGGTAAAGAAGGGAGACAGGGGCCATATCTCCAAAGATTCCACCTCATTAAAAATATCTAAAAGCTACACTAACCAACTCAGGAGCTATGAACTCTATTCTTACTTCCATTTGCAATAAGTTGTTTCTTTTTTCTCACTTCAGAAATAGCCAAACTAGACTGCTAAAATAGTAGATCTTCAGAATTATCTCTTTCTCCTGTTTGATTAATGCAAGTTCCTTACTCTTGCTAGGAATCCTCATTGTCTTTTGAAGGAACAGAGCAGAATACTCTATATGAAGATTTTTATTCTTCCACATAAATAGATTATATCACTGGTATTATTTCTTTGTGTTTCACAGTTGAATTGGCAAGAAGCAGCAACTTACAGGTTTTATAGTGTAAGGTACCATGTACGTTTCCAGACATATAAAAGCATAATAGTAGTAACAATAAATTGTAATGGTGGATGTAGAAACATCACATAGGCAGGACTGGATAAAGCACACTCCTCTAACTAGGGACAAGTTATTATCTCTAAACATTCAGATCAGTCACATCTGACCTCATCTCTTCTCCCACAGGCTCACTTTACTGAAATTAATCTGAATATCAGTCAGGCAGTCACTGTGGCTAGGATGACTTTTGTTTTCAAACCTATTCTCACACCCCTTGACCCCAAATTAAAGAACTGAATCTATCCTAAGGTGTTTTGAACTGAGAAAAGTTGTAAAGTGGACTATATTTTTTTTTCTTTTTAATCATCTTTCTTTGTCAACTTTGTAGGTGAGTTCTAGTTTGTCATGAACTTTACCACAGACCTTGTAACACAACAGTGTTGAGCACTGATACCTTTTCCAAAATATTTACAATGTAAATTTACAAATATAATTTTCTTTCCCTTACGTCACTGGCCTCTGTGCGATTACTAGTGAATCTGATAAAAGGGCCATATCTACTTTTTAAGAATTGTGTGATGCATCTCTCACACTATTTTATTTTAATCCTACCATTTATCGGAGAAGGGCCCAGACCATTGCCATCAGCTTATCTCTTCCTATCACTAGAAAGCAGCCCTCTCTACAAAGTAACTGTGCCAGCCACTGCACTATGCAGCATTAGGAGAGGTGAGAGAAAAGTCAGCATTTTGTACCCAAATATTGAAGTTGATGACCTCCTTTTCTCATTAACTCTGTTACAGGAACTTTAATAACTATCTAGGAAACACAAGAAAATCTCGTAGAAGATCCTAATTAATAGCTTGGAACAGAACATCTCTAACCTTAGAGCAAAGCAGACACAAGCTGGTCCTGCAGCAGTGTGAAAGCATGGCTTCAAGGAGATCTTCCCTTGGGCAAGGTGGGAGGAGTGTCACTTTTTGATCATACCTATTCTTTATGATTAACACATCTGTATTATTGCCATGTCATCTCCTCTCTTATCCCTACCCCTTCATTTTGTTCACTTGCTGTGTCTCATCTTTATGGTGGTCAAATTTCTTTGGTTCTGTGTGACTTCTTGTGCAAGTTACTTTAAAGTTAATTTGATCATTTGGAAAAAAAGCCAATATGAAACAGTCAACATCTCTGATGCAGCTGAGGAGGGAGGGCAAGAAACTCTGCAGAAGATAACAGCCCTGTCCAAGAGGGGCATTTGTGTGGGCGGGCAGATGCCTCAGCCTAAAGGTGTCTGTCTGATCTCCTGTGGCAAGAGGGTCATTCAGGTAGAAGTGGCTGACTATAAGAAAAGGGAACCAAAAGGTAGCGTTAATTAAGCACACTTTCATCTGCTTCTTCTGGGATCCCTGCTTGACAGAAGTCCTGGCCATTCCCAGCCAAAGGTGAGGCTGCCTCATGGCAAACTCCTCCAGGAGCTTTGGAGTGTGTCCCAGCTGTGCTGACCACAGCCAGCACAACGTCGTCCCACAATACCCCTGTTGTGTGAGAGACCTGACCAGAGCATCTCCAGGAAATCATCCATGGCCACCACATCAATGGCACTACAAATGTCAGAAAGTGTCATTGTGGGTACATGTCGGGGTCCTGGTTCTTTGCCACAAAGTGGTGCAGAACCAGCCACAACAGGAATCCTCTGAGCTGGGGCATCAGGCACAACTAGAAGTAATTTTAATAATTAGATTTTTTATTTTTATTTCTTAACTATTGGCTCGATGAGGCCTTTGTGCTGCTTTATGTGCCTGAGACAACCATAGGCTGAGTGCAGAAAGATACAGACAGACACTTTCCCTGTGTGGACTTCCCTTTGAGAGAAGTGACTGTTTTTCTCCTCTGACTGACTTTTAGCCTGTGGAGTTGGAGAATGAAGAAATTATTCTTTTGGTCATGCCTGATTTCCACACATATTTAACAATTTCTGAATATAAATTTTAAAAAACATACTGTGGCAAAATCTGTTTTTAACTGTTTTTTCCTTTGGTGGTTGTGAAAATTCTCAAGCTAGCTCTTTTTGACCATGGATGATGCTTTATTACTTTATTACTACCAGGTATCTGTTCCATGCTACATAAGCAAAGCACCTCACACAGCCCCCTACACAATCATGCTAACCATACCTTGAAAGTTCACAGCAATATCAGACAGAAGTAAAAAGGCGGAAGACAGCCTAGAAAAGGAAGGGTGCACGAGAGAATGTAAGGAACTAAAGGAAGTAATGCCTCAAACATTCATCAACACAGAAAACCTCAAAGACAAATTGTGGCCTTTGTGATTAGTCTAAGGAATGAATTATCTGCCTAGGGAAGCACAGGGTGTATCAAAGGGTACGTGGCTCTGCTCCTTTGCAGTTGTATAACTAAATTCCTTAGACAAGCCTTGAAGGGAGAGATAGGCTGAGTACAACCATATGTTTGGGTTAAGGTCTACACTTTAATTTATGACTATAGCCTCGAAGAAGAGCTAAAAGAGTGGTAAGAAAGATAAACAACCAACACCAGATGAAGCTAATGACTGGGTAATTGCACAAGAAACAAAAACTGGGGAAAAGGTAAAGATGGTAGGGGGAGATGCAACCACCGACTCAATTGGACAAAAGGATTAATCTACCCCATTGCCCTTCACAATGCATGTACAGAATCCATGTTCCACCTTTTGCCTGTCTCTTATGGAAATGAGTTTATGGAATACCTGCCTCTCTTTGTCTAGTATGCTAATCAGCTGATAAGATGAACTTAAAAGGCGACAGAAGACTTTGCTGTGTGTGCACCTGCCACCCAAGATTATCACATCTGAGACAACACTGGATCCAGGGGTGGTGATCTGGATTTCTTTGACTCTCTCTTTTCTTTTCTTTTCTTTTCTTTTCTTTTCTTTTCTTTTCTTTTCTTTTCTTTTCTTTTCTTTCTTTTCTTTTCTTTTCTTTTCTTTTCTTTTCTTTTCTTTTCTTTTCTTTTCTTTTCTTTTCTTTTCTTTTCTTTTCTTTTCTTTCCTTTCCTTTCCTTTCCTTTCCTTTCTTTTCTTTCTTACAGATTTATAAGAGACCACATTGCTTGTTATCCTTTTCCAAATTGAAATAGTTTTCTACTGCAAGTAAAACATTTTAACTGGTCATTTGGTGTCATTTCACCTTAATTTAACTTGATGGAATCACAGAACCATTGTGACTTTCTGGGTTTCCAGTACAGGTTGTGACAGAGAAGATGCAGAAAATTATATATTATGATGATGATTTCCTGTAAAATGAGGCCTGGTTAAAAAGGCTACTTCTACTCCTGTGTTCATAGGAGAGTTCCAGCAGTGTATTAGAAATTTCCAAAGTCTCTTGTGGCTGATATAGGGCTGAACTCATCTCACACACTATTAACAGCCTATCACTTTTACTTTTAAAGAAGTGAATGAAGTCAGAAGAGAAGTGGAGAACAGGGAGTTCTACACACTGGAAGATTTTCAGTGCAAGGACTAGCTTGCTAGTGCTCTTCATGTGTATTCATGTTGTGCCCAGCGTGGTTGATCCTACTAGCAATTGGAGCACATGAGTGGCTGCTCTAAGAGAAAGGGAGAACAACAGAAAACAGCAATAGCACAGGGGTGAGGAAGGGTAGTAGGGGAAAGAAAGAAAAGTGAAAGAAATTACTTCTGAAGAAGATGTTAGAGGAACAGCAGGAGGATGCTTAGCACTGCTTTTCCTCTGTGTCATTTTTGGTGGAGTGAAATAATAATGCCTGTTTATCAGTTTCTCTTTCTTGATAAACAGATTAAATCTCTAAACAGCCAAATTATTTCTTTAGCAAAGTGTTAGAGATTTGCACAGACTTGACATTAAACAACATTTACGACCATAGGCAAAATTTTGTCTACCCCACAGTTTGGCCTTGCATAGACTCGATAGCTGTATGAGTATCTGCTGGTGCTATAACTTCTGGCACAGTGATTCTGAAAGAAAAAGGAAAAAAAGAAGAAACACTATAATGCTGCAGCCTCAGATCTGAGTCTTTTCTTCCCTGCTAATACTCATTACCCTTCTGTTGTATTCACATAAGTCATAAAAGAACACAGTGCCTGGTACTCACTTATGCCACTGTCATGCAGACAACTAAGCCTTAAAGCACATTCATTTGTTGAATGTGACATGATACTGCAAATAATAATTACGGTGCTAATTTCAGAAAAGATCACACAGCAAGCATTAGCCTACAGCAACACAGCATTTTATTTCCTAGTATTTTTTTCTGTACAAGCAATACTAAATGACCTAAATTAAAAGCTCTTGATGAAAGAAAAAGTAAAACAGAATCCTAGACAGTTCAAACAGAACATGTGAGCTGTTTAAAGGCTGGAAAAACAAAATCCAAAGCAAATGGCCCCATATTGAGCAATGTGAAACCAGGTTATTTTGCTTGAAATGGCACTCAACTGATCTTTCTGTTTGCTTGTTCTGGATTTGCACATGGTTTCACATTACAGTCAATCTCTCTTCATAAATTCCTTTTTTATAATTTATGGTATTTGATGTAATTATTTTTATCTCTTTATTTATTGGACTGGGAGTGGGAGGAACAGAAGTTAGGCTCTATAACATCTCATAATAATTTTTTACATGGGACAAAGACATTTCATCTTGCCCAGATGGACAGAACACAAAGATTTCTGAGTATGGAGATACAAAGAACAAAAAAACCCAACCTATGTATTTCTAATCAAATATTATCAGCAACTCCTGCAAGCCAATTGGTTTCTTAGGAAACTGAATTGGAAGCTTCAAATCAGATTTTAGTTCTGCTTTTAAGTACTTGTTACCTGTACATTTAAAATCAATCCCTCTTTTTCTCAAGCACTGATAAGTCCACATAGTTAGGCTGTAAGGTAAAACATGATGATTCTTCCTTGGAACTCTGCCACTTGAGAGTGCAGAATGGCAGAACTTGAAAGAAAAATTTACATTTTCAGCATGGCCTTGGTTTTAGCTAAGGAACAACACTTAAGGAGCAAAAGAGCTGATTTTCACTGAAGAGTTATTGGACCAGCATGAAATATTCTACTTGAACAGAAGAGTTTTGTCAGATCAAGCCTCATCTATGAGCTAACAATCATTTATTAAGGTCTTATTAGAGATTTTTTGACCAATCTGTATGCAGTGCCTACTGACTTTCTGAAATTGTTTTAGAAGCATTTCAGGTGTACATAAAATTTATCAGCAGATAGCATAAGTTCACACAATTCTGTTTCACAAGTTCGATGATCCTATCACATGTGATCAGCAAATCCCTTTCAGAGACAGAGAAAGGGAGAAACAGAATTATAGTGACAACCTGACCCAGCTGAGGAAAAAAGAATAATCAGATAAAAAAGTAATTTCTCTGACTGCCTTACTATTTCTATCTGTGTTGTGGTGGCCTTGTATAGTCTTGCTTTGTGTAACTGTCCCAGTTTTGGGGCTATCTTAAAAATAATGTGAGCAAAAATTATAAATAAGTGCTTGTTGTATAAGGAAACCAACGCAGTGAGGAGGGCACACAGCAAGCTCACTACCCTGAACTTCAGGACAGCAAACTTTGGACTCTTCAGGGATCTCTTGGCAGAGTAACATACCCTGGAGGCAAGAGGGGCCCAAGAAAGATGGTTGATATTTGAGGATCACCTCCTCCAAGCTCAGGAGCGATGCATCCTCACAAAGAGGAAGTCGGGTTAAAACACCAGGAGCCCTGCATAGATGAACACGTTGCTCCTGGACAAACTCGAAACAAAAAAAGAAGTCTACAGAGGGTGGAAGCAAGGACAGGTATCCTGGAAGGAATACAGAGAAACTGTCTGGGTAGCCAGGGATCGGGTTAGGAAGGCCAAAGCCCTGATAGAATTAAGACTGGTCAGGGAGATCAAGGGCAACAAAAAAAGTTTTTACAAGTACGTCTGTGATAAAAGGAAGACTAGGGAAACAGGTTGCCCAGAGAAGCTGTGGGTCCTCCCTCCCTGGGAGTGTTCAAGGCCAGGTTGGACGGGGCTTTGAGCAACCTGGTCTAGTGGAAGGTGTCCCTGCCCATGGCAGGGGGGTTGGAGCTAGATGATCTTTAAGGTCCCTTCCAACTCAAACCATTCAATGATTCTATGATTCCTTTCCCTTCCTGACTCCTATTAAATAAGTGTCTAGAAATGCTGTCTTTCTCTTTCCATAGCTTTTTAAAAGCTTTGGAAACTTTACATTTTCATTCATGTAAATTAGTAATACTCAGGCACTCACAAGCACTCATTTGCTGATCTGGCTTGCTGTCTTGGCAAGTTTGCTGCTGCTGGGGGCTCTGATCTGGGATGTTGTTGAGGCCTGCCCATTGCTATACATGGTGCTCATCCACATGGATACCAATGGTACTGCTGCTGAAGATCAAAGGTTGCTACACAGCTCTGGGGGCTGATAAATGGGTCCATAGTTCCATTCAGAACTTTTTATGATTTCCAGTGTGTCTCCACACTAGATATTTGAGGAATGGGTAATACAATGTGGACATCATTTGCTTGAAATTCCACATAACCTCACCTATTTGAATCTTACTTTCTTTGTTTAAAGGAAGTCAATCAGTCAGGGAGGAGGGCACTGGGACTGTAAGAACATAATGTCATACAAGTCTTATTCTTCCTTCTCTTCTGAACAGATCTGTGAGTTTGATTGCAGTGGATTGTTAAAGAATGTTTGTCAAAACCCCCAAGACGGTGTTGAGAAAAACTCAGGAATGAAAAGTCAGCATCTGGAGCAAGTTCATAATATCACTACTCCATACTAGAGAGAACTGAGTGACAACTTTTAACAGGTTTATAAATAAATCCTTTTAAATCTAATATTTGTAAATAATTTGGGAAGGCAAATACTCCTGCAGAACAAATTACCAAATTTTTTATACTAGTTATGCAGAGGTCTGTGTTTTTTTTTTTCCTTTCTACCTCACTTTCTCTTCACTTCCATAACAAAGTAAGAAAGAGGCATGGCAGAAAAAGAAGGAAGAAAGGGCAGAGAAACAGCCTCTTCCTTCCCTCCAAATTTCAAAAAGTAACTGGTTGCTATCTGAAATGCAGGATGTATGTACAGCCCTATTTAAAGAAATTGCCAAAGCCATGGTGTATGAGAGCACGAGTACCCCTTTGTTGTGCATCATTTCACAGGTGGAAATCAGTGAAAACCTAATACATCATGTTCCTGCTTTGCATTCACACAGATACTCTATTCCTTTCCTTTTCACCCTGATTATGCAAGTTGTCATAAAAAAGCAACAACAAAATTTCACTGAACTGACAAGAAGGGGGAGGTTGGATAATATCAGTTCTCTATATTTGAAACCACATTGACTGCTACTTGGAGAAACACTAGGGAAGATGGTTAATCCATCATTGCTTTATAATGCCAGAGAGAGTTCCCCGCAGGAAAACTATATCCTGGAAAAAGTGTACAATGCCATAAATGGCTATGTTAGAGTTAGGCATCAAGAGATGATATACAGAGGCACTTCTGAAAAATCAAATAATACTTTTGATACTGTCCTACTGCAAGACTACAGTCTGGCTTTTGCCACTAGCACAGTGCATATACTATTACAAATGTATGCTGCAAGGATTTTTTTACTATCTATAAAACCGACTCTTTTCGATAAAAATTAAGAGATAGACCAGTGAATTCTGACATGGCTGTGACACTACTGACTTACTCCAAAAGCTATTTATGCCCAGTTATGAAAAGTCTTTGGTAATCTGCACACATTTCTGCACTTCAATATATTGCAGTGCAAGCACAATCACTTGGAAAAAAAAATCCATATTAGAGTGCTTGTAAAAAAGGATAGGATTTGAATATAGTTTGATGGACTATTTGTTATAGAGAAATCCACATAAGGCTAAAAAAATGAGATCATAACATCTAATTCAGTTCATTCAAGTATTTAGATTCAGTTTTGTATTCTGGAGATGTATTTCTAAGTATTTTTCTTCATGCTCTTCTGTCTATATTTTTCTTTAATGACTGATAAAAAAGTCATAGGAAGGAGCCTTCAAATAATAGAGTCAATTTACTTCAGACATTTTCAATGCCTTAACCTAAACCAATACAGGTAAGACCTCTCGAGAAAATACTGAAGAAGCCACAGTGAAATAGTAGTCTGGACAACTAGATATTAATCTTTATTGTCTCTTCCCTCTGTTCAAGTGGTATTTTGAGGAGGTTTACGAGCATTCAATGCAATTACTTTCTGGACTGGTTATCAATCAATAGACACTGCAGTGCCCTCCTTCTGCAGCCTCTTGAGGTACTTCTCTTTCCAGTCTCCTCAGATACATCTGTCACAAAAGGAAAAAAAATAATCCTATGTTTAATTCATCTTGGGCTGCCTGCATAAGACTGAAATGCACTGTAAAAAATAACCAAAACAAAATCCCCTTCCATATTAGAGATTTGCATTGCCAAATACCTCGCTTTTTTTTTGTCTCCTGAACAAGCAAATGAAGCCCAACACTGAGCTCTAAGAAATAACCTTATTTCAGTCTTGCTAATTCCGAGTTATGAATGAATACATTCCTATGGCCACATGCTCGTATTGCCTTCAAAATGAAAATGTGATTATTTTAGGTATATTAGTAACTTTCTGGTCTTTCTGTTTCTCTTTACACATTGAAATGTGTTCTTCCAGTTTTCTTCCAGACTCATTAGGTTTGGAAATCTTTATTTTTATAAATGAGATTCTCATATCCACATGATCCAAGAGGTATGATAACAAAGCAAAAAGTGAAGCCATAAAACTCGGTAAAATTGGTGGAGTCAATCACAGTACCGTCAATCAAACAGCAGATACGATTACAAAACTAAGTAGTGTGATTTCTCATATGTACTGAGGTGAACCAAAAAAGTGTGCTATAAATCTCCGGTGCTTTTAGGAATAATGTGTTTGGTCTGACTGCACTATCAAGTGTTGCAGAACCCTCTGCCAAAATGGATTTGAATAGAGTTGAATGAAAGGTGGCTGTACGGGATTTCCTAAGTGCACCTCTAGGAAAGGTAAAACAATGGACTCCACAAGGAGCATTCCCTTACGTCTAACACCATGTTTATAACCACAGAGAAGGCCTCGGTCTTGCCCTGTGACAGTCCTGATTTACGTGAGAGAAAGAAGATTTAAGTGATATGTTAAAAACTGGCTCTACAGAAAAGAGGAGGCTTCAGGTATCATCCAGAAGGCTTGCAGAGGTTTTGCCAGGGGAGACAGTGGTAAGCTTGGAGGCAGAGGTGGGACAAGGCAAACCTGCATCAGCTGTTGCTATGCAGTTCAGCTTAGGAAAAAGCTTGGTGTTTCACTTTGTGCTGATTTTATTGTTCTTTGTTTTGAGGAAGCTGTCTACTCCACCTGGCCAATTGTCATAGATCCAAAGAGAGGACCTACAGCTGAGACTGGATCAGTTGAACTAATTTGTTTGGAAGCTGCAGGTGGGGAGGGAGGAAGGTACAGCCTGGCCTTGGATTGGACAGCAGCAGGGTACGCAGTTCAAAGCCCACAGCCAGGAAAGATGAAGGGATGCAGTCTTGTGATGTGTGGGAGGGGTATGTTTGATGACACTCAAGAAGCAACATGCAACAACCACTGTACTTCCCCTCTTACCAAATACTCAGAACTTTTGCAGATTACAACTTCCTTTCAAATATGAGGTTGCCAAACTAATTTTGTTGATGCTCAGGTAAAACAGAGGAAAGGGCCAGAATAGTTGTTGTTCTTCAATGTGGATTTAATAGAATGTTTCTTTTCCCTTCAAGTAGCCTAAATGGAGTCTCCTCCACAAGGCACCCTGTAGCCAGCAGAGCCTAGCAAGCAAGCATAAATGTAGAGATTCTATGAAGTTCAACATAGACATGTGACCTCAAAAGAAATTGAATAGTGAAGTGGCAATATTCACTAATGATACAAAAATCAACTTCGAGGTAGTTAAGGAGCATCAGAGGAAACCATAACATGGTGATTTAAAAATATGGCAGATGAAATACAATATAAATAAAGTGAAGTACATGTAAAATGACATAACTCCAACACCGCATATACAGTGATAGGTCCTCAAGAAAGAGTCATTTCATGGAGACATTATAGATGATACAGGTGGTTGTCTATGTCATTACTGCACATTAACCAAAATATGAGCAAGAAGTCAGAAAATTTTAGGAAAGAATGGAGAACAAAACCTGAGGACATTGCCGTGCTACTGTTCACATTGTTGGAGAGAGGAAATGCAGCTTGGAGGAGATGACTGGAGGGTGATACCATAAAAGTCTATAAACTCACAGGTAATACAGGCAAAGTGAATATGGAATTTTAAAAATCACAAGAAGAGCTAGAGAGCACCAGTGAAATGATAATGTAATTGCCAAATAATTTCTAAAAATAACCAGTGAACTCGATGTGCAATCCAATATAGATACCCTTCTGGTCTGCAGCCTTTCCACACTTGAAGCTTACCAACCAGCTATGGAAAAATAGATCGCAAAGACAGGAAGCCACCTCTCCCTGCAGGCATAGATGTGTGTCTGGCCTTAAAGTCAGAATTTTCACGAGGGGTTTGGCAGGTAACTCCAAGTAATGGGTATGGGTTCAGAATGACCATCTCCCCAGGCAATTTGCTCTGGTTCATGGGTCCTCAGACTCATTCACCTACCCTTCAGCATTCCTGGGAAGGGAGAACATGTAGAGAAAGAAGAAGACCCTGAAAAAAACCTGCCAGAGATCCAGTAAATGAATAACAGTTGGGATATCGTTCTTCTAGCTGTTGTCTACTAGCTAGAAAGGCTAGCTCTGTGCTGTCTGCCTTCTCAGGTGGTGTAGCAGCAGACTGCACAAAAGTTCCTCATGGTTTTTTTTGAGGTAATTTCACCTTCCCAAGCAGGAGGGAGGGAAAAACTTGGCACAAGATTCCCAGTGTTTGCCAGGGCAAATTTTCAGATACTTTTAGTCCCAATGAATATCAGCATCAGATTACTTTGTTAAGAAATAAGAGCTTTCATTGTGCTTGTATAATCCGATTCATAAAAATCATTCCCTACAGGCTGAAAAACATCTTATTTTCCAACATTCAGCAAAACACAAAGAAGTCTCTGACTTAAAATCCAAAGAAAGAACTTTTCAGCTGTAGTTTTGCTACAGTAGTTTTGTTACAGTTTAACTACTTCAAGAATCATACTGTTTCTTATTAATAACATCTACATTTAAGATGTCAATTTTACCTGTATGTAGAAATCATTTATCTTCTCCTTAAATTGGATAAAATCAGCAATACTGAGCAAGAAATAAAAAGTGTCTAATAATCACAATGCTAAATACAAACAAAAATCCTAAATCAGAGGTCAGAATAAAACTTGTCAGTGGGGCAAATAAACAGAGGATCACAAAAATGTAGACTAATTTGGGTTGGAAAGGATCTCTGGAGAACATGTGGAGCAATACTCTGCTCAGGGCTACCTTCTTACCTGGCACTGGTTGCCAGAGTTATGCTCTAGTGCCCTGATCATCTGGTTTAATATCACCAATCAATCAGGAAAATAACAGATTATTGAAAAAAAAAATTCAGCAGTGTAGATGACATTCAATATAAATAAAGTGAAGCAGATGGAAAATTAAATAACTCCACCAATACATACATAATGATGGGTGTATAAATATCTCAGTACAATGTCAGGTACCAAAACTAAGTGGATCTAACTTGATTCTAGCTCATCCCCTCTCCAAAAATGAAACTTCAGAACAGTATGAGACGTAAATGGTGAGACATGGGTGTTTTCTGACTTAAGCTTTTCAATAGCACTAAAGCCTGGACAAATTCTGTCTCTCTGAAATGTCCAGTAGCTTCTCACTGGAATACGATGCTGGGTAACACTGAGCATTCAGCAATATTTCAGTAGGGGGGAAGAGTGTCTTCAGATTTTATGAAAGAACCATTTTGTAACTGTAAAAAGATTTTTGAATGAGTAATGTAATAAAAGTCTTTGCGATATACCAATAATTAGTACTAGGAAACTGCCATGTGCATTTACTTTTAGGGTATCATTTACTATTAAATCTGTGTATGAGGTGACTACAAAGAAACACTCTTTTAAAGAAACAGCTGTTAATCCATAGCTGCATCTTCAGAAATTATCAACAGAATGTTAAATGCTAACATTTTATGCAGTCAATATCCAAATCCAAACATAAGTTAGTACTTGTTAATAATATCAGTCTGATGACTTCCAAATGAAATGACAATAATTTCAGAAAAGACCATTTTTAAAGGGAGAAACTGTAGCAATAGAAACCCTGAAAACAGAGCTCTGCCAGCTTGAATGCAGATCTTTCTTTGGCTCACAAGGCAGGAGAGATGGGATAAAGCTGTGTCATGCAGACTGCCTGTACAGAAATGCTAACATGGCCGAGGCAGGCAGGCATACTTTGCCACTGCTCACACAAGGCCGTTAGGCTATAGTCTCTGTAGTTAAACCACCCCAGGAGGAAAGGCAAACATTTACAAACACCAAGTAATTTCCTACTTGGATCAATGAACTGAAATGTGGGGCACCCCCACCACAACCACAGATTAGGCGTGGAAGGCAAGTGTGAAATCTGCCTGCAACATCCCTGTCTCCGTCCCGAGCCGTGCCCACGCTGGGCACACAGCCCAGGCACACGCTGCACACATACTGCACTGCTGTACCCGGGCTCAGCGCTCATCAAAGCTCTTCTATCTACTCTGCTCATCTCTGATTTACCCATCATACTGTTTCCCCTGACCACTGACAGAGAACCCATAATTATAACAGCTTCTCAGAGCAGTCATTTCATCCGAAGGCATTCAGTGGTCAGTATTTACCATTTGAGGTTGCACTGGACTCATGGTATTTATTTGGCATTCACTGTAGTAAGAGGTGATATTTAATGCTCCATTGATCACTGCAGCAACAAGTCTCGTTCTGAGGAGAGGGATGGTATCCTGTTTCACAGCATTCAGCCGAGTTTGAACATTGTGGCCTTAATGCTCAAACACACGGATCCACTGGTGTGCGTAATACACTGAATATAGCAGTTCAGCCTTGCTGCAGTGAAGCTGGAAAATGTATACTCTTCAGGACGGAAAGCTGATGAAATTAAAGACACTTCATGTTGTTTATCTCCGCTGATATTGTATGAAATTTACCATATCTACCTACTAATGTGGGTTCATTTTTATTGCATTGAATGAATTTAGGGCCTCATCCAGGTATCAGTGGGAGGGTGTTCATTAGACTCAGTGAGCACTAAGTCCACAGTTCCCACTGTGCTTTTCTCTGTCAGAAGAAAGCAGTTGCAGATATTACATTCTGTAAGAGAGGCCGCGGGACTCGGCACAGCATCTCCTGTGATCAGCCGAATATAAGCAATCAGTTCAGCTTATAAAAATAACCTTCCTGTAACACAAGGATCATTTTGTGTGTGTAAGCTTCAAGACAGCAAAGTCAGCCTTCATGTGAAACCATGAGAAAGGAAGATTTTCAGAAATGAACAAAGGAGTTTTGTAGGATTTTCCATGAGAAACAGCAGTCTTTGAACATTTACCCCCAGAAGTATATGTTGCTTCTTCCCTTTTCTTTCCTCTACCTCAACTTTGCCTTTTGATCAATTTAATCTGCCATTTTACTAACAAACAGCTGTGGAAAATATCCTTATGTTCATTTTGAATATTAATCAAATCTAATTAATCAGTTTTGACTTTCTCTCCTCCACAACCCTATTAAATTATCTTTTAAAAATATTTTAATCTTTAGCATCTGTCTCATTATGTTTAAAATAACCTGTTCTCATCCATCAGAACTTTATAGTGGAAGTCTTATATGTCTACTTGTTTAAAAGTCAGTCATATAATCAACCCTCTGAATTATTAAATGCGACTAGATATGACCTGACGGTTTCAGACTGCCAATTTCTTCCTTGGGCAAATGATTTTAGTTAAGCAATGAATTTACTTCTCCTCACAATTTGGAGCAAAGCTGCCTCTTTGCACTTGCCAAGTTATAAAAACATTCGGAAGGACTTCTCTCAACTCTGCTGATGTAAACAACTGGAGTGCCAAGAAGAGGAAAGCAATTATTATAAGAAAACTTAAAACATCTTACCAAACTGTAGAGTTGTTTCCTATAAAAGAAGAGTCAGACACATTACCAGCGTCATCTTAGTATAGACTGGACCCAGCATTTGAGAGTACACAACAAGCACCAAACTTTCTTGATTGGATGACAAAAAAATTGCTTCATAATTCCAAGTCTTCACTATCTGACTGCCAGTATAGCCCCATGAGAGTTATTACACAGTTTATTTCTGTAGGCACATCTCCTGTGTAGTAAGCTTGGAGATGGATATTTAGGAAATTATTAATACAGTTAAATTCATTACACTATTTTCTTGTAACTGACAATCAACACTAGAACCCTTGGCAGTGAAGAGAGGTGGACAGGGGAAAGGTGACTCCCAATAGACCATTAACTCTTTCAGGTGTTTCATTGACAACCTTCCTATTGCTAACTTTTTTTCTGAAGATTTCTGTAGCACTGCAGAAAGAATACATTAGCCCTCTGAATATTGCCACTGCTCTGTATATATCAGGGACACCCAACTCTGTCAACAAAGTTTGTATTTCAGCAAGGAGTTCACAGTTTCCCTTGTGTCAACGCTGATAGCACCTTCATGATGATGGTCCTGACAGCCCTTATGTAGGTTGATGAATAGGAGTTCCATGGATTAGTTGTTTAGTTCAATGTTAAATTACTCCTGAATGTCTTTGTATGGAAGAAATCACCACTCCTGCAGGAGAGGAGCCTTCATCTATCACTTGGTCACATTTTCTAAAACTCCAAAGAAGTTGTAGGAACAACTTCAAAGAAGAATGGATGCTGGAGAAGAAAGGTGGGGAATGACTGGTGGGCAGCCTTACCAGCCAGTGAGCAAGGGTGGGAAGGTGAAAAGAAAACATTCTGAGGTTAGTTTACCAAATGTTGTTTCCAACTGAAAAGTCAAAATATTTCATTTTCAGTTTGTCAAAGCAAATGATAAACTATTCCTTTCCACCTTTGTATTCTGAAATATTTGAAGTATCCATGAAATACTTTTTGGGAGATGGGGACAGAAGAAATTTGCCACACAATTATGTATGTATATATATATATATATAAATTACACAACATATATAATAAATTACACAATTTTATATATATATATATATATATTTAAACTCAGCTCAGTTTGCTCCCTATAATAGCAGGTAGTTCAAAAGCCAGCTCATACATTAGCTAGGGACAGACAGAGGATGAAATAATTGAAGAACAAAAAGCATTACTGCTGTTCTGCAGGCTTTTTAGAATAAAGAAGTGGTCTCAATACAAAAATTACTTGTTTACTTCAGTTAAAAAATTCAGTGGCACTTAAGATGGCCATGAACTAGGTTTGGAAGCTAACCACCATGTCACAGATATCCATCACCCTTTGGAAGGGTAACGTTGAACTGCTAACAAGTGCACAGAATGGCTATCAAACATCTGGTTACTTCTTTGGCCTATACACAATGAAGAATGCTCACACAAGGTAAGGACTTAGCACAAATGGCTACCAAGTTTAAAAGAGCAGGAAAAGTCTATTTTCAAAACTGGTAGTTAAGAAGAAAAAAAAAAAAAGAAAAAATAGATCATAGAATCATAGAGTGGTTTGGGTTGGAAGGGACCTTTGAAGATCATCTAGTCCAAACACTCTGCACGGTCAGGGACATCTTTCACTAGATCAGAAAATGTAGATAAAATATTGGAATAGGAAAGAACAGAAGGGCTTAGGATTTAATTTCCCCATGGGAAAATCTTAAAGGAACTGTCTCTTTCTGCATGCTATTCCTGAATTGTGAGCTTGGGAAAGTGTATATAAACTGGCAGAAAGGCATAACCTTTCACATAACCATAACTATAGTAGACCATGTCCCCATGGATTATTTTGCAGTACAGACTGTGTTGGTTTTAGGTGGGATAATTGTCTTCATAATTTGTTTTGGATTTGTGCTAAGAACAGTGCTGATAGCACAGGGATGTTTTAGTTACTGCTGAGCAGTGCGTGCACAGAGTCGAGGCCTTTTCTGCTTCTCACCCCACCCCACTGGTGAGGAGGCTGGGGGTGCACAAGAAGTTGTGAGGGGACACAGTCGGGACAGCTGACCCCAGCTGACCAAAGGGATATCCCATACCGTATGGTGTCATGCTCAGCGTGTAAAGCTGGGGGAAGAAGAAGAAAAGGGGGAACGTTCAGAGTTACAGTGTTTTGTCTTCCCAAGTACCCATTTCACACGATGGAGCCCTGCTTTCCTGGAGATGGCTGAACACCTGTGAGCCGATGGGAGGGGGTGAATGAATTCCTTGTTTTGCTTTGCTTGTGTGTGCAACTTCTGCTTTACTTATTAAAGTGTCTTTATCTCAACTTATGACTTTTCTCACTTGTACCCCCCTGATTTACTTCCCCATACCACTGGGATGGAGTGAGTGAGCAGCTGTGTGTGGCTTAGTTGTCAGCTGGGGTCAAACCATGATACAGATGCACCAAAAAAAAAAAAAATTCCCATAATCTATCCCAAGACTGAAAGGGAAAAAAGTTGTCTCTCAGCTTTGAAGGGCCTTTACCCTAAACCCTTTCCTAAGCCTCCACATTAGAGAGAGCAGTCACAGCACTTAAGATAGGAGCCCCTTCAAAGTTCATATGCACCTTCTGGAACTCCCAGAAGGCTGCAGCTAAATGTTTTCTTTTTTAAAAAAGCTTTATTTTCCCCAGCAGTAGTACTTTTAGTGTTTCTAAGAGAAAATTATTGAAAAGAGTATAGAATAGCTAAGTTTTTACTATGCATGACCCTACAGAGTAAGTAAACTAAACCCCCATAAGTCCATGCCTGCTGATCAGCTATTATACTTAATTAGTCAATTCACTCAGCTGGGCTAATGAGGCTGATATGACCAGCTTCTCTAAGATGAAATGGACCATCTAATTATGCACTTTTATAGCTCATTATACCTCATTTTGAACTTGAATCACAAATTAATTCAGGGGAATTCAGTAGCTGTGCTAAACTGGAGGCCACATTATTTAATCATGGAAGTCCTCACTGATATTAAAAATGTGTATCTCTGAATCTATCCTAAATCAATATACCTCAACATTTAGCATTATTATTCTATTTTAAATGTTTTCCTTGAACAAGTCCTTTGAAGGTGTAGCCTGGTGGGTCCCTGTTAATGCAAGTGCAGTGTGAACGTGCCTGGCTGCTGCAGAGACAGGCAGCCTCTTTCCCAAAGGGCAACTATTTGTCACATAGTGGCACTAGAGAAGGAAGGCCAAAGGGAAGGAGGGTGCTGGGAAGCAAACCAGGCTTCTCTCCATGACTCTGCTGATCCCAGACACCAGACACATCCCTGTTAGTTTAGTGCTTGCACAATGGGCTGGGCAGGCATCCCTGAGAAGCCAGTGGGGTGGCCAGCTGCCGCCTGGCCCTGTCACATGCCAGGTCACTGACCTGTATCCCTGGTGGGGTAAAAAGTGAGCTTCCCACCCCTCCGGCCCTTATGCCCTGCTCAGGTGTGTTGTGGAGAGAAAGGGTCGGCCATCTGGGCAGGCAGTTGTGAGCAGCAGCCATCAACCCCAGGGCCAAGAGCAGGCTGAGGGATTGACGGGACTAATGGACATAGAAAACGTTGCTCTGTACAGTTCCTCCGCAGCACTCTGCGGGACCCTGCAGAGATCAAGGGCAAATCCCTCCAGGCCTAGGGATTTTGGGCCAGAGCTGCCTGGGGGTAGCGATAGGCTTCCTCCTCTGCCCACCTGGTGGGGCAGCACCTGGGCTGCCTCTGCCAGGGGGCCCAGGATCTGCCTCTGCCAGAAAACGGCCTACATCTCCCCGGGGGATACAGAGCCCCACAAAGTGGGGAAACGCTTGACAGCCACCCAGCTTGGGAGCTGGGCTGTACTGGGAGACCTGCTGCTGCACTGGCAGGTATGGCTGGCCGCAACCCCCATCTCCCACCAGGCAGCGTGGGCCTCCGGCCCTGGCCCCAGATTTGCTCCAGCAATGTTGGGGGGGTGCGCTCACATCAGGCAACCTCCGATAAAACTGATTTAAGTCATTTCTATTTAGGTGTGTAGTAATACAAAAATGGATTTTATTATCATGCCCAAAGATGTAGCGATACCAGCTACTAATCAGAGATTTTTGCATTGGGGAAAAAAAATTGCTGAAAAAGATATGAATGGATGGATTGCCTTCCCATCAAGTAAATTAAATGTTTCAAAAGCCCAAATTAATTTATTTACCCTTTGCAAACGTGCACTTAAATTGCGCTCCATGTGTTGCATGTTTATCACCATTTTCTACACCAGATGAACTGAAATTCTCTTGTAGCCCTCTATTCCGAAGGCTTTTGAAATGCAGATCGCGTCTGGCACGTTAAAGACGGCTTACACTTCACGCGGGAGTTTTGATATGAAACGAGGATGGGGTCGTGTTCCCCCCCCCC